>NC_136502.1:112155957-112366458 GCF_053919585.1 Euprymna scolopes
CTCAACTCAAGATGATGAGCATGCGCTTATATATATATATATATATATATATATATATATATATATAAGAAAGGTCACCAACACAAATTTAAGACTTCGGAAGTAGACTCAGTTTCTTTAAATGTGGAATAGAAATCACTAAGCATGAAACGAAATACGAAACTATATGGAACCACTTCTTGTTTTAACATGAAACAATAAAAAAAAATAATAAACTTTTAATTTTTACATTTCTATAAATATATTTTTTAATATTTAAAATATTTTCATATTGAAATATTTCATTAAAATAAAATAATACATTATTTATGACAAAATTCCATTTATTCATTTGAAGTAACTTTTTTTATACAAATGTTTAAAATAAGTTGGGTTTTTTTTATAACAAACAAAAAGAGTTAAAAAGCTTTCATACATTATTTGACAAATTTTATGATAAAATTTGTGAAAGACATAAATATATTATTTCAAAGAGACACCATTTATAGAAGTGTAAATAATTAAAATTCTAATTAGTTTTTTTTTTCGTGATAACAAAAGTGTCAAAACAAGCAAAAATTACTTATAGAAATGTAAAAAATGAAGTTTATTATTTTTTTTGTTTTATGATAACACAAGAAGTATTAAAACTAAAATAATTTTTTGAAATAAATTATTTCCATATGGTTTCGTATTTCGTTTCATGTTTAGTTAAACAGAGTCCACTTCCGGCGTCTTTACTTTGCGTACTGAATTTTTGGACATAGCCAGGAAATAGTTTACTCAAAATTTCCGTTATGCAGAAATTAATCCGCTGAATGAGTGAGAGGAAAAAATGTTTAATATTAATTTTAGTGAAGTCGAAAATATACGATCGATCCCACGTCAAGATAACTTTTTGCATAAAACTATTATATTTAATGCAATTTTTGAGAGAAAAAAAAAACGCGTAATATAATTTAATAGTAAAGAATTTATAATCGATATGTTGGAAGCCATTTTGAATTTTCAACATGGCTGTTCTGTTTTGGCTAAACTTATATTGATGGAAGTTACAAAATGGCCGACTTAATAATAACCTTCAACTTCAAAACGCTTTGACATAAGGTAAGTTGCGTTTTTTATTATTTTATTCATGGTAAATTTCTATGATCATAGGTCAACTACTTCTTTTCTTCGAAAATAACAGACCATTTCATAAATGCAATATTGTAAAATTTTATAAGAGCTGAGGAAAATGTTCGTTTGCATGTATATTTTGTTTTCGTTAAAATCGTAATATGCTTTTTTTCAAACGAAAATTTGGCAACAGTATTTTATTATTTTAAAATTATATTTTTTTTCGTATGTGAATTAACTTTGAGTGAGGAATGGGGACCCAGATGAGTGTAAACTATCGACGGATAAGCATGAATTTGTCCCGGAAATGGTTGAAGCAGTTTGATTTGAAAAATCATTTTTGGGGAAACTTTTACAGCTCTTTTTTTTTTTTTTCCACCGCTGTCCAATCATGAACTACTTTAACAATTTCTGGCACTGACTCGAAACTTTACCATTCCTTGATTGTTTTTTTTTATTTTTTTTAAATTTTACACAAACATTAGTCATGGTGAATATAAATTTTTCACTCGTGAAGAAGGGCCCCGCATGCTCAGCTTGTTTTAATGAAACTTTTTTTTTTTTCTGAATTTACCAAAATTTGGTAATAGCAACGATATTGTTAAATAAACTTCTTTTTGGTACTTGTGCAATTTAATCAAGATATTAAAAAATGAAAATATCGAAAAAAATAAATTTTCCATTCCACATATTGTACGTATCCGTTATGGAATGAAGTTCTAAAAAAAAATAATTTGGTACTCATGCACTTATTGATCCGTGGTATTTTTTTTAGATTAGGTCCACCTCCACAATTATCTTTTAAATGACGACTTGTAAAGGTTTCCGACTCTGTTGAATACGAAATTCGCATTGAAATTTTGCAGAAATAAGTAGTTATCGAGATATAAAAAGTTGTTTTATACATTGCATTCTTTGGCGACCATCTTTGTTACGCGCGTACATTTGTTTATGGCACGCGCGTAAAAAAGATGGCCGCCAAAGAATACAATGCATAATACAACTTTTTATATCTCGATAACTACTTATTTCTGTAAAATTTCAATGCGATTTCCGTATTCAGCATAGTCGAAAACCTGAAAAGTCGTCATTTAAAAGATAATTGTGGAGGTGGACCTAATCTAAAGATTTACCAATAACGTTATTTAAAAAAGCCATTCTTAACATGGGGAAGGGAGGGTGTTTTGTACCTATTCTGTACTTTAACCTTACAATTGAATTAAAAAAAAAAAAACAACATAAAACTTTAATTAAATTTGGAGATACGATTTAAAAAAATAGCGCGGATCAATAAGTGCATTAGCACCAAAAATTTCACTTAACTTCATGAAGTAGTTTTTTTTTTTTTTTTTTTTTTTTAGGGAAAAAAACAATTTATGATACCGAGCAAAAGGTTCAATTTTTACGAAGAAAAGCTAGCATTAAAGATGGGGAGGGAGTGTCGGCGCTTTAACTGGAGTTATCTCCCCCTGGTGTGTTTAACAAATTCCATAATGGCTGACTTCAACGCGCTCTCATAAGAACGTGTTTTTCCGCTGTAAAAAAAAAAAAACTACTCTATCGAATTAAATGAAACTTTTTTTTTTTTTTTTTTTTTTCGGAGATCTTCAGTCCAAAACGGATACGTACAATATAATCTTTTTTCGATATTTTCATTTTTTAAGGTCTTGATTAAACCGAACAAGTACCCCCCCCCCTTTTCTTCCGTACACTCCAGATTTTTAATTATTTTTGGTGCTAATGTACTTATTGATCCACGCTATTTTTGGTCCCCGACAAAAGGAGGAGGGACCTGTAAATTCACCCTTGTCCGTTCGTCCGTCTGCACTTTTCTCAAATACTACACTTTGGATTTTTTTTTTTTTTTTAAATTTTGCACAAACATTAAACATGATATGACTAAAGAAAAGTAACCGGACGGATTTTCCGGGAAAACTCCGGTTGTCCCCTAGGGGTGCTTTTCGTGATAAATGACTAAAATTGACACTTTTGTGCTTATTAAAAAAAATTGATGCCTTAGATTTTTATAAAACTTTCTGAAAAGTTGTAACTAACTGATTTCTATATAATTGTTTTTCTATACTTCGCGATAACTTTTGGGTGTGTCTCGGGGCTCTTTTAGGGCTAATAAAAACACTCCATTTCTGGAACTATTTTACCATATTTGTCCCAAAATTTTCTGTATGTCTATTTAGCAGTTTTGCATGGTGCTGAATTCTAATTTAAATTTTAATTGGGGGCTAAATAAGGGGGGGGGCAATGATGGCGTTAGTTCGTTTTTTTTTTTGTTTGTTTTTTTTTTAAGGCGTTTAAGTGGGACAGCAAGTCTAAGTCCGAGGGTGGTTGCCAAAAGTAAACCTTTTTAATATCTTAAGCTTAAACTTCATGAGCAAGTCTCGACAAAATTGTCGTCCATCTGAAAAAGCACGCTGGCTTATCAAGTGAAAGCAACGGTAACAAATGTTTACTAATAAATCTCACAATCCGTAAAAAACATGAAAATTTTCACCAGGATTTGACGTCTCCTGAGTCTTTTGGGGCTAAATGCTAAAAGTTAGTCACTTATGCACTTTTGTTACCGCGTTACTTTTAAATAGCGTTATTTTGAGGTTAAATTCAAGTCTCACGATATCTTTATTAAATTGTTAGATGGAAGTAGAGAATGATTGCAAAACACCTTTCCCTCCCCATATTAAGAATGGCTTTCAAAATAAGGTTATTATTTCAGCACGGTAACCCAAGTGGGGTCTGTATTACATAGATTTGAAAAAATTGTCAAAAAACAAATATATAACAAATAAATGTTATCAAAGGCAAGATAAGTTACTTTTCTACCAAACTCGATATATTTTTTGTGTTTTTATTCAATGTAACACGTTTATTCAGCTCGAAAAACATGCAGTGTTTACCGATGTATTAGACAATTCAAAATGGCGGCCGACTCTCTCTTAAACACGGTAAGTTCGAGAAAAGGTGTTATAAATAATAAACTAGACAAAATACTATTTAAAAAAACACCGAATATATGTCAACCTATGTCACGGTAATATATATTGAGCGAATTTCTAACAGTATTTTGTCTAGTTTATTATTTATAACACCTTTTCCCGAACTTACCGTGTTTAAGAGAGATTCGGCCGCCATTTTGAATTTTCCAATACATCGGTAAACACTGCATGTTTTTCGAGCTGAATAAACATGTTACATTGAATAAAAACACGAAAATTATATTCAGTTTGGTAGAAAAGTAACTTATCTTGCCTTTGATAACATTTATTTGTTATATATTTGTTTTTTGACAACTTTTTCGAATCTATGTGTACAGTAATACAAACCCTTTTTTGTACACTTTTTATGTACTATAGTGCACAATCGCCGTTTTTTTTTTTTTTTTTTTTTTGTACTCATGCAGAGAGTGATCCGTGCTGAAATAATAACGTTATTATTTTAAAAAAAAAACATTCTTAACATGAGGGAGGGTGTTTTGTACCTATTCTGTACTTTAACCTTACAATTGAATTAAAAAAAAGCATAAAACTTTAATTAAACGTAGAAATACGATTTAAAAAATAGCGTGGATCTCTCTGCATTAGCACCGTTTTTTTTTTTTCGTTTTTTTTTTTTCCAAATCCAAATTTAAATGTCGATTTTAAAAATTCATTTTGTACTTTTATTTTTAAGTGAAACTGGCATTGGACAGGCTATTTCCCTTGATGAGTTTGCAATTACAGGATACTCTAACTTAACTTCTAAATCTGACCCCCAAGATCGCCATGGGCATGGAATATGTGCCTATATTAAAGATAGCTTTCCATGTGGGAGGGACATCTCCAGGGAAGATCCTAACTTACCTTATATGTGCTTCCGGGTTGCTTTAGCTCACACTACTGCATTTATATTTACTCTCTATCGCCCCCACAACAGCGGAGTTACTATCTTTCAAAGCATATCTGAGAAAATTGACCAAGTCCTTTCTACTTATCCTTCAGCTAACATTCACGTATGTGGAGACTTCAATGTTCACAACGTCGAATGGTTGACCCACTCAAACAAGACCGATGATGAGGGGAGGTTCTGTCATGATTTCTCCATTGCCTATGACCTCACTCAGATTGTTCAGGAACCTACCCGTGTGCCCGATAATGACGGCCAGTATGCGAGCCTACTAGACCTTTTTCTCACAACTTGCCCTGAACTATGTTCAGTTTCTGTTCTGTCGCCTCTTGGATCTTCCGACCACTCTGTTGTATCAATTAAGATAAAAATGAAATGTAATAAGTCCCCAGACGTACCTCTTCATCGTACAGTATATCGATACACTAAGGCTGACTGGGATAGCTTCCGTACATTTATAACTGATCTACCTCTGCATTCCATATTTAAAAAGGATGTGTCCTCTATAGTATTAGACCTAACTGAATGGTTAATTGTAGGTATTGACCATTTCATACCCTCTAAAAATTTTCAGCAAAAACCTAACAGCCAGCCATGGTTCTCTCCAGAATGTGCTGCTGCCATTGCGCACAGAAATCACTTTTTCCACTGCTTCAAACGTAATAGATGTATGGAAACTAAAGCCGTTTTCAGGACTGCCAGCAACCAT
This sequence comes from Euprymna scolopes, assembly GCF_053919585.1. Taxonomy (NCBI): domain Eukaryota; kingdom Metazoa; phylum Mollusca; class Cephalopoda; order Sepiida; family Sepiolidae; genus Euprymna; species Euprymna scolopes. The sequence continues at coordinate 112,161,659 of NC_136502.1, forward strand.
TGTAAGAAAGTAATAAGGAACGCAAGAGAGTTGTATGCTCAATCTGTTAAGTCCAAAGTAGCTGAGCAGCGGCTTGGTTCCCACCAGTTTTGGCAAATAGCAAACAGAATCCTGAACAGAAGCGTGTGCTCCATCCCAACTATTATCAATGGATCTGAGGTAATCTCGTCAGCATCAGACAAAGCCAAACTCTTTGTCAAGAACTTTGCAGCTAATTCTACCCTTTGCGACCAAGACCGCCAACCCCCAATATTTCCTCTTGTATCAGAAAACACGCTATGTGATATACGTATATCTGTACGTGATGTTGCCAAGCTAATCAAAAACCTTGATTCCAGTAAAGCAACTGGCCCTGATGGTATTCCAATTATAGTACTCAAAAAACTTCAACCTGAACTAGCGCCCATACTTACAAAACTGTTTAAACGTTGTCTTAAGGAGAATAGTTTCCCATCTCCCTGGAAAATCTCATCAGTATGCCCTGTATTTAAGAATTCAGGTGATCGCTCATCCCCCTCTCAGTACAGGCCAATAAGTCTCCTGTGCGTCATGAGTAAGTTGCTAGAATCTGTATTAAATACAGAAGTAATCAAACATCTCAACAAAAATAACCTTCTTAGTGACACTCAATATGGTTTCCGTTCTGCTAGATCTACAGCAGATGTCCTTACAGTTATATCGCATAGGATTAGCAAATCTCTCGACGGTGGCAATCTTTCTAGGGCAATTGCTCTTGACATATCTAAAGCCTTTGATAGGGTATGGCATAAAGGTTTACTTCATAAGATCGCTAGCTATGGTATAGCTGGAAAAGTCTTCTCAATTATTAAATCATTTCTTTCTGATAGATTCATAAGAGTAGTAGTTGAGGGGCAAAAATCAGAAGCTCACAATATTAATGCCGGTGTCCCTCAGGGATCCATCCTGGGCCCAACTCTTTTCCTGATCTACATTAATGATCTTCCAAATCATATCCTTACATCATTTGTAGACATTTATGCTGACGACACTACCATTTATGGTACCACATCTAAGACAGTAAACGAGCAAGTTCTCTCCAATTCTCTCTCCTCTGATCTTGAGCACGTAGTACAATGGGGAAAGGAGTGGCTGGTTACTTTTAATGCATCTAAAACCAAGCTTCTCTCTTTACATCATCAACATTCTAATCCACATTTGTCATCAATTGAAATGAATGGCTCTCGTCTTCAGGAGGCCTCAAGTTTTGACAAGCTTCTGGGCTTGACCATTACTCCTGATCTTAAATGGAACACGTATATCAAATCTGTTGCCAAGGCCGCTGGAAAAATGGTGGGATCTTTCTATCGATCCAGTAGATATCTCACTGCTGATGCTATTCTCTATCTATATAAGAGCCAGGTACGTCCAAGGATGGAATACTGTTGCCACATCTGGGCAGGAGCTGCTAGAAAGAACTTGTCCTGCCTTGATAGAGTTCAAAATAGACTTCGTAGCCTCGTAGGAGATGTCCTTTTCTCCTCCTTGCAACCTCTATCTCACAGAAGAGATGTTGCGAGTTTGTCTCTGATGTATCGTTATTTTCATGGAAAGTGTTCAACTGAGCTTCAATCTATGGTCCCCCCTCGCCAAACTTTCACAAGAAACACTCGTCTAGCTGTAAACACTATCAATAATTTCCCCCACTCTTTATCTGTGCCTAAACCTAAACGTAGATTCCATGAACAAAGCTTCTTTCTTAGAACTGCACGCCTGTGGAATTGTCTTCCGTTTTCCTGCTTTCCGGCTGACTACAATATGGTTTTGTTCAAGTCTAAAGTAAATAAGTTCTTGATGAGCCGTTCCATATAAGTTATTAAATTTACCAAATTTTCATTACTAATGATTACTATATTGACCAACTTCTACTGTACACTCTTTAACCCTTATCCTTGAGTGGCCTCTGGGCCTTGATAATGTGGTGATGCCTTTGTAAAAAAAAAAAAACTTCAAAATTGTAATTAAATGCGTTTAAAGAAATGTTTTTATAAGTAAACAGTAATTCGAAATAGGAAAGCATGGCACTTCTCTAGATTAACCCCAATATCGAAAAAAGATTGCGCAAAAGAATTTATAGACTTATCGGTTATGCAAAATAAAAAAAGAAAAAACTCAATTTACGCAAATTCATTTTTTATTTTATTTATTTTTAAAAATTTTTATTATTTATTTATTTATTTTTGGTGCTAATGCAGAGAGTGATCCGCGCTATTTTTTAAATCGTATTTCCAAGTTTAATTAAAGTTTTTTTTTTTTTTTTTTAAATTCAATTGTAAGGTTAAAGTACAGAATAGGTACAAAACACCCTCCCCTCCCCAAGAATGGCTTTTAAAATGTTATTATTTCAGCACGGACCACTCTCTGCATGAGTACCTTTTTTTTTTTTTTTTTTTTCCTACTATACCCCTGCGCAAATTAAAGTCATTTCCAATATGGGAAGGAGGGATGTTGACTCTTTCTTTGTTTGAATTAAAGTTAGTTATGTCCATTGGGCTTAATGAAGGCCGAAAATGGATACCGAACAATTTAACCGATAACGTTAGTTTTGATTTTTTTTAAATTGTTTCACCAAAAATACTGGATAAATTTGCGTAATTTGTGGTAATTTTTTTTACCTAATACACAATAGCTACGGTATTCCTAAAGGAATACATTTTTTTTTCTTTTGTCGTCCACCCGAACTTTAATAAATTAAACCGAATATACAGAAAGAAAATTTGTTCCGACAAGCATGTGCGCACGCAAACCAGTTAAAATTTTCTTCCTTTGAAGATTGTAATGCTGGGTATGGGGCAGCCAAACCAGCTGCCAACATTGCCCTGCTTTTTATTGAAACCAGCCGAGAGCTCTTTTTAGTATCCTCGTTGTTCCTTTAAGTGCAATTGTCTGGATCTCTTTTGCGCTTGATTCACCAGGAATATTAGTTAGGTAGGACTTCAGGTTATTTGTCCGCGGAAAAATTGGGCGTAAAATCTTTTCAACCCGAAGAGTTTAACCTAAATTGGTTTTCTAGATGAACAATTTGCCAGTGCATGGTATATACGTTCAGAGATTACAGTTAGGATATCTGCAGTAGAATGGGCTGCCTAAATCCATGTTGATGGTAGGAGAGAAGTTTAGCAAGTGTAAGGTGGTGGACTAGAGCTTGATTAATTATGGACTCAAATATTTTGGCGAAAAGAGGGAGGAGGCTAATTGGGCGATAATTTAATGGGTCAATTCTTTCGCCAGAATTGATGTAAACTGGTATCACAGCAGTTTTCCAGCAATCAGGAAAGCAAGATTCGTTAAGGCATTTGTTGACGAGTTTGGAGAGGACTGGAGCAATCTCAGAGGAGCATTTTTTTTTTTTTTTTTTTTGATAGTAGGCTGTCCTCGATGAGCGTACGTCCAAAAATTTGATATAAATGCGGGTGTACCTCAGGGATCGATCCTTGGACCATTGTTGTTTCTGATATTCATAAATGACTTACCTGATAAAATTGTCTCTGAGATGGGTATATTTGCCGGCGACACCATGCTTTATAGGGTAAAACTAATGAGCACATATCTAAGGTAATGGCCGAAACCCTAGAGGAAGACCTTCAGTCTGTAGTGGAATGGGGTCATAAATGGATGGTAATGTTCAACGCTGCCAAGACAAAGCCCGTTTCCTTTAATAATTACAAGAAACCTTCTCAACCACCAATAGCTATGGCTAAAGATACATTACCTGAAAGGACTTTGTTCAAACTTCTTGGCTTAGCGTTCACAGGAAACATGAGTTGGAATAAATACATCGAAATCATTGCCAAGGCTGCTGCAAAGAAGGTGGGCTCTCTCTACCATGCTAGAAAGTTACTTACGCCTGAAAGTATCATGTACCTCTACAAAGCCACCATTCGCCCATGTATGGAGTACTGCTGTCATATTTGGGCTGATGCATCTGCTACTAGTCTCTCGCTCCTGGACAGTGTTCAAAAGAGAGTCGCCAACTTGATAGATCCTGAACTATCATCTAAGCTTCAGCCTCTGTCCCATCGACGAAATATTGCATCCCTCTGCCTGTTTTACAAGTATTTAAATGGTGAATGTTCTGACGGACTACAAGCCCTTGTGCCTCCTCGACAAAAATACCCCCGACAAACCCGACAAGTAGTGAAGTCCCACCCCTCACAGTAGTGATCTCATAGATGTAAGAAGACCTTCTACTCTAATACCTTCTTCCCGTGAACTGTTAGACTTTGGGATTCTTTTCCAGTTTCCTGCTTCCCTCAACTTGTACTGACATGCAGAAGTTCAAGTGTAATGTGAACAGACATCTTGCTGCTAAACTCCCTACATAGTACCCCTGCAACTTAGGTCCCCGATAGCAGCCCCCTACATCAAAGTGGCAACGTGCCTTGTTTGGGGTGAAAATGTAATAAAAATTTTTTTAATTCTTTTGAACTTTTAAAATAATTTCCAACGCTGTTTGCCCATTTATTTATTATCGCTTATATTTGAATTCCTGTTTTGAAGCATGACGTAAACAATAAATCTATGATGCCATGCCAAAGCTATAGGTCCTTAAACTATATCCGATGGTTAGGCCCCTGCTTGCGGGCTTTGAGGAATGTGGAGCCATCCTTTGCCATTGCTCCCAGGTCCACTCTGACCCGGACTAGTAGTACCTGTTAGGGTCCCAACTATGGGTTAAATAGAAACCGACTTAAAAACGATACTAGTGCAGCAGAGAGTGATCCGGACGTAAATAATAACGTTATTTAAAAAGCCATTCTTAACATGGGGAGAGGAGGGTGTTTTTTACCTATTCTATACTTCAACCTTACAATTGAATAAAATTGGCCTTTTGGTCAAGATCAAAGTATAGTATCTGTTCTTCAGATGCTGCTGCACTTCCATTTCTTGTTCTCTTTCGGTGGAGGATCAGTCCTTCACGACTGAGACAATTTTTATTTTTGTACCTTTTCTCCACATTAAAAAACGACCCTGGTGTCTAACTCTGTCCCGTGGGGAGGCATTGCAAATAGGTACAATTCAATAATAAAAAAAAAAAACTTTAATTAAACTTGGAAATACGATTTAAAAAATAGCGCGGATCACTCTCTGCACTAGCACCCCAAAAACAAAAAAACAACAACAAAAAAACAAAAAACAAATATACTCTATTAAAAACAATTTTCTTCAAAATCACTGGATTCGGCATTAAATAACCTGAAAAGGGTTGATATGCCGTAAAACAAAAACAACCAACCAACAACCAAAGCTATAGTTTAAGCCTGGGTTCTTCAAAGTTTTCGAATGTTTGGGAGGGGGAGTACTGAGTTTTTAGAGTTACGCGGACCAAAATAATAATAATAAAAAAAATACCTGGATATTTTTTATACTATTTTGTTTAACTTTATTTTCATAGCGAAATTGGGTCTCCCAAACCTCATCCTTTTTAATCATTTGTGAACAAAAAGAAAAATCGCCATATTATTTTCACACGTTTGCATTTTTTTTAAATTTTCCTGGATATTTTTACGTTTTTCATAAGAGCTTCAGCTCCGCTCCGCGGGCCAGATTAAAAACTCTGACGGGCTGGATCTGGATGTATGTAGTTTGAAGTAAGCAGTAACCTTTTTTTTATGTATTAATTCATTTTTTGTGTGTTTATGCACTTATGTTACCATGATATTTAAAAAAAAAAATAGTATTTCCAAGTTAAACTCAAGTCTTACGATATCTTTTTTATTAAATTATGCGAAAGTACAGTGCAAAACACCCTCCCCTCCTCATGTTAAGAATGGTTTTCTAAATAACGTTCAGTACGGTAACATAAGTGCATAAGTAACTGGGTTTTTTTTTAAATTTTTTTTATTAAAATACGTTATTACCTTATGTATTTTTTTTTTCATTAACCCAGTGTAGTATAAACACCCCCAACCTCCCCATGTTAAGAATGGTTAACGTGGAGGTTAGGGGTGTTTATTTTGAAAGCCGTTCTTAACATGGGGAGGTAAGGTGTTTATATTACGCTGGCTTAGGTCGTAAAAATACCCCCCCCCCAAAAAAAAAAGGCCTTCAGAGCGCTACCAAGATTTTCTTTCCCCTGACTCCTAATGTAAATGGTATCAGCTCTGTTTTAAGCCATAAACGTTAATTTTTTTTCGAAAAGTTTGAAAAACGAAAACGTCTTTCCGTTGAAATGTAAACTGAAATTTTGGGGTTGGGGGTGGGGGTAAAGAAAATGCATCGAGTAATAATTAATCGATAAGTAATTAATTCACTTACGAGAAATGTTGTCATTTCCGCATCTTTGTGTTCGTGTTTCTTTTGTCTATATCGATTTTGCTGTCTTAACTGTGGATTAATTTTTTACCTTTTTTAATTGAATTCTGACTGGCAAATGAAATATCGGAATATTCGTGTTAACTCTGTAACCTGCAGATGGTGTACAGGTTACCTGTGTGCAATGAAAATTCTGTATGCCAGCCAACGGCATTCACCTTAGGTGGGTTGAACTGACTTCCTCCACAGGAGAAAGTGTTAAGAGAATATTAAATTCAAAAGCGGTCTCCAGTTACTTGTATATCCCAGTCAGGTGAGATGATGATGATATTAAGTTTTTCTGCAGTTTTTGTAGGAGATGTCGAGGTTCTCCTACATACAGCGCTTAGTATTCCCAAGTAGTCACCCATTTAGTATTGACCAGGCACAACCTTGCTTAACTTCGTTGATATAACGGAAATCAGTGTGTCAGCACGATTCTTGGTATGACGAGTTCAAATTTCACTTGTTTTGATAACAAACGAATTTTAATGTTTAAAAAACAGTTCATTGAATTAAACCATAAAAGCTATATAAAATATCTAATAAAAAAAAACTGTCTTCATATTTTCAAACTCTATCTCTTCCGAAACTAAAAGTCGCAGAGTGGCGCTAGGACCTCAAATGATTGACTTTTTATGGGCCTTTCATTTATGGGTCTTTAGTCAGTTAAAATAGTTTTTAAGAGGTTAAAAACGGATCAAAATTGAAAAAAGAAAATCGTTATACATTTTGTACATTCGTCTTAGTTTATTTTTAATTTTTATACAGTTCATATGCGTGTCACGTTGGTACAGTGGTAACGTCACCAGCTTTGAATGCTTTCGGGTTCAATTCTAGCTGATTGCACCCAAATACTTTTTTTCTTTTTACTTTTGAAATCACGACTCTATAATAATATATACGAAATCTGGACAAATTAAAATATCATATTTAAGCGTATTTTCCGACCGGGCAAAGCCGCCCCCCTCCCCAGCTAGTATATCATATATAATTAATTAAATTATATAAACATTGTAAGGAGTCTGTGAATCGATCAGCATTTCGATATTTCCATGTCGTCGTCAGTACTTTAAATGAATCTCTCGGTTAGAAAATAATTTAAAATACAATCTTCCCAGAATTGAGTTAAAAATCAGAAGAGAAAAAAGAACTGCCGCATTATTACTACCTCGATTTTTTGCTATGCACTTTGTCACTAACATCTTTGTTGCTATTCTGAAATTGACGAACCCGTCTCCTAATTGTGCTGACATAAACTGCATCAACATTTAACCTGCGCTGGTAAATGTTGATCGGTTCAATATTTTCTGGATGGAGGAATTCATGGATGCATTTCTGCTTCTGACGCACGTCCATGACAGGGCTTGCTTTCGTAGTCTCACACCGTCAATGTCTGCAACAGAGAGGTGAAACTTTCAGGTAATGAATAAGTTCAGTCTAACAATGCTTTGATCCATTCTGGCGGAATAGAAGAAATAAGAGGTATTACTTTTGGAACGTTCCTTCGTAAACCTAAACATAGCTTCCATGATCAAAGCTTCTTTCTTAGAACTGCACGCCTGTGGAATTGTCTTCCGTTTTCCTGCTTTCCAGCTGTCTATAATATGGTTGTCTTCAAGTCCAACGTGAACAAGTTTCTGATGAGCCGTTCCACTTAAGTTAACAAATTTACCGAACTTCTATTACTATCGATTACTATATTGTCCTTTTGACTACTGTACACTCTTTAACCCTTATCCTTGAGTGGCCTATCGGCCTTGATAAGTGGTGACGCCTATGTAAAAAAAAAAAAAAAAAAAATTGAAATCGAATATGGCGATGTGAGATGTTACCGATGTTGATTTGGAAGTTTATTAATTTTGCAGGTGGGTTTCTATGAATATTATCTTAAATATACTGCATAATCACATTGATACACAAGTTCCTGTCAGATCACCGAAGTTAAGCAACGTTGAGCCTAGTCAGTACTAAAATGGGTGACTATTTAGGAATTCCAGGCGCTGTATGTGCTCTCCGCTTACTCTGCATTATTTCCAGTCAGTTTTGGCCCTCTTTTTGCCACTCGAATCCAGCAAGATTCTCACCAAAGTTAATGCTTTATACAACCTAACATCATAATTGCATTTGAGAAGTTTTATCACCGCACAAGCTGAATGGTCCCGCGTATAAAATCAACAGTAAGTTCTTTGCTAAGACAGGGGTGCGTTCGAACTTAATGTTTCTTTTTAGAACACAATTAAACTATGATTAAACCATTTTGGATTTTAAATATTAATTCAAATCTTTATACAAATATAATTTTTTTTTTTAAACGTATTATGAACTAAGTTACTGTGGGGAAAGGGTATTGAAGCTTCAGGTTTGTATTACTGTACACATGGATTCGAAAAAGTTGTAAAAAAACAAATATATAACAAATAAATGTTATCAAAGGCAAGATAAGTTACTTTTCTACCAAACTGAATATAATTTTCGTGTTTTTATTCAATGTAACATGTTTATTCAGCTCGAAAAGCATAGTGTTTACCGATATATTGGAAAATTCAAAATGGCGCCCGACTCTCTCTTTAACACGATAAGTTCGGGAAAAGGTGTTATAAATAATAAACTAGACAAAATACTGTTAGAAATTCGCTCAATATATGTTACCGTGACATAAGTTGACATATCTTCGGTGGTTTTTAAATAGTATTTTGTCTAGTTTATTATTTATAACACCTTTTCCCAAACTTACCGTGTTAAAGAGAAAGCCGGGCGCCATTTTGAATTTTCCAATACATCGGTAAACACTACATGTTTTTCGAGCTGAATAAACATGTTACATTGAATAAAAACACAAAAAATATATCGAGTTTGGTAGAAAAGTAACTTATCTTGCCTTTGATAACATTTATTTGCTATATATTTGGTTTTTTGACAACTTTTTCGAATCTGTGTCCAATAATACAAACCCGAAGCTTCCTCCCGGTACAGTAAAGTAGACAATCAATCGATTTGATTGAAAAATGGACGATTTCATCAATTTCAATGACAATAAAACTATTCGAAAGTTTGGAACACGTTGATAATCATTCAATTTCGGACAATTGGTGATTTTAATTTTGCAAATTTTAGATAGGATTTCTAAAAAGTTCGTTTAATACTTTAGATTTAATAGGGAATTGTATATTAGTAAATAATAATTAAAAAAAAAAAACGCGAGATAAAATGCTATCTGGGTCCGTCTTTAAAAATGCCGACAAGATAACTGTATCTGTTAGGAGATATACTGCACAATAACGTTGACACACCGATTCTCGTCAGATCACTTGAGCAATGGTGAGCTTAAAGAATACCGCATGGGTAACTATTTGGGATTACCGAGGCGCTGAATGTAGGCAGAAAGTCGGGTCAGTCCATTTGCTTTCCAATGCGTGTAGTGATGACGTGAGTACACATTAGCAACCATGTGTAAAGATTGTGGAGTTTATCCAACTCCATCTCTACTGCGGTCGCAAAATGATGATAATAGAAGATGAAGTTTGGTTCAGATTCCTCTGCTGGTTCAGTGCAAGGATACTTGATAGCCAGTACGGTAGCAGCATTGTTTCTGAGAGACGAAGCGCTACATTGACAAGCAGAACAGGAAATTGAATCCGTAGCACACGGTAAAGTTAAACATTAACTCCCATCAATGGACCTATTTTTTCTTCACCATTGTGCGTAGACAATATGTGGGCGTTGTCGTGGGTAGCGTTACCCCAACCCCTCGCCAAACTCTACTCTGCTTAACAATCTCGAAGACAAGGGCTTCATTTCTTTATTATCAGAACCTGTGGAAATTCCATGGCAATGTTCTATTTTTTCTCCCCTATTCTTGTCGAATGTTCCCTTTTTTTTGCATAACGTTTCACTGACTTCTCTCTTTCAAGAACCGCTGCACATTGAAACTACTGAGAGTTCCTTTCCCACTCCATTAAAGCAATTATCTTATATTATTACTAGGGGGTGGGTGGGGGGGCGCCCAGCTTTGCCCGGTCATAAAATAAAATATGATATTTTGATTTGTCCACATTTCGTATATATTACTTCAAATATGGTGCCATGCAAACCTCGTTCTATTCAACTGCAGACATAACTGAGGTGCTGAACCTCTATTTGGTCCACCTTATTTGTTGTTTAAATAATTCGTTCTGATTTACTATTTAACACCTGCCGTTAATTATTATTTTGTGATTAAATCCAAAATTATTTGCGTGAAAGCTGACTGTATGAACGTTTTTTTTTTAAATGAACTGTAATGTTGGCGGACAAAACAATCGTGTTGCTTTTAATGAATATATTTATTCTAATTAATTATTAAACACCTGTGAGTTAATTGAGTTTCAATTAAGCGCTCGACTTTTATTAGCTTTTATTGTGTACAGAATTATTGACAATCTTGCACACCATGCCCAGGTGTGTTTGAAATGCAAAGGTGCACATTTTGAACATAGCATCACTGAAACTTGGGCAAGTCCTGCATGAACTGCAGTTTATTTGCACCAAACTACTCTTTATCTGTGCCTAAACCTAAACGTAGATTCCATGAGCAAAACTTTTTTCTTAGAACTGCACGCCTATGGAATTGTCTTCTGTTTTCCTGCTTTCCAGCTGACTACAATATGGTTGTCCTCAAGTCTAACGTAAACAAGTTTTTGATGAGCCGTTCCATATAAGTTAACAAATTTACCGAATTTCCATCACTAAGGATTACTGTATTGTCCAATTTCTACTGTACACTCTTTAACCCTTATCCTCGAGCGGCCTCTTGGCCTTGATAAGTGTCACTTGGACTTAAAGGGGCACTATTTGGAACCATGTCGACAGAACTATATGATTGAATGAACATAATGTCTGCTCACATTAGATTAAAATTTTTTCATGTTAATACAATCGGAGGAAAAGGGAGGGAATTCCAAAGCCTAACAGTCCGAAGGAAGAAACCATTAGAGTAGAACGCTTTCCGACATCTAAGGATCTCTATAGTAAAGGCATAAATTTTTTTTTTTTACTAAACTTGTTTGTTAGGGAGAATATACATCGAGGGGGCACAACTGCAAGGAGTTCGTCAGAGTACATTCTATTGAAGTACTTGTAAAACAGTCACAAGGATGCAACATTGCAGTGATGGGACAGGGGTTGGAGCTTGGCTAATAGTGCAGGACCTTTTAGATTTGAGAATCTTTTGGGGATCTTGTCTAAGAAGGAGAGACGAATGGCAGACCTACCAGTCCAGATGTGGCAATAATACTCCATATATGGCCGATTAATGGATTTGTAGAGAAGCAAATTATTTTCAGGTGTGAGTAGTTTTTTTTAGTACGGTAGAAGGAAACCTGCCTTCTTTGCATCAGCCTTGGCAATATCCTCAGTGAATTTTATAAACTATTCTATGAATGTTTTTTTTTTGGGGGGGGGGGTCATCCTGTATACCTAAGTTATTGTTGGATAATTTAGGGCTTTTTTTTTTCTTTAACAGATCCAATATTTCTACATTCAAAAGAACCATGAAATAAAAAAAACAAATCGATTTTAAAATCAAATTCGATTCTAAGATTTTTTTTTATCAATAAATGAAAACAATATAAATACAATATTTTGGTTGATTCCCACCTTCTTTAGTGAGTTATAGACTTGTTTTTAGGAATCTATCTATATTATCTCTCTACTATTATATAAAAAGGAACTTTCTGTATCGGAGTTCAGAAACTGTGGCACCGATTTTTATGAAATTTCACACAAATGTACTTTATGTATCTAGTAGTGTTCTTAGATAGGTTTTGTATCAGAATGTCTTCGATGATAATCGAAAAAAAAAATGTCTTTGATTAATATTGATAATCGAAATAATCTGATGAAAGAAGGAACAGCCGATTTTGCCTAAAGTTAACACCTTACACAGCCTAATATCACAAGTGCATCTGAGAAGTTTTATTGCCACACAAACAGAAAGGCCAGGCATATAAAATCAACAGTAAGTTCTTTGATATGACAGGGGCACATTCAAGAATGCTTCTGTTTAGAACACATTTGAACCATGACACCTGACATTCGCATTTTAAACTTTAATTCAAACCATTATTTCAAAATTAATAATAGGTTCTCTACAGTGCAATGTAAATTATAATGTATTGTGGATTAAGTCACTGGGGGGAGGCATGTGAAATTTTCTTCCAGCACATCGTATAAAAACGTTTTGTTATAAATGACCACAATGGTAAAAAAAAGAAATGCAACATTCTCTTGGGGGTTACTAGGGACAAGATTAGTGGATGCAGGGTCAAAAATATACAATTTCCTTCATTCTTAGGTGTAATTGTTTCAAAAACAACATTGAAATTAGGTCAAACGGGCAATAAACTTAAACTTGAACTTTAGTTGAAAGAAAGATAAAAGAAAGATGGCACACTTTTTTAAAATGTTTTATTTGTACCAGGGTAGGGTTGAAAAACCTTCATGAAAATTGTGATAATTTAAATTTTTATGAAATTTTAACTATAGGAATTAGAAAAAAAACTTAACTACTGAATCTTTCCTGTTATTAACAGGAAACTGAAAAAATAAATTCTGGAGAAGGCGTATTATGCCGAAATTATAAATAATCAATCCACTGGTGCTACCAGACCAGGCTGTCTGAATATATATATATATATATCTCACATGAGGCATAAAATTCATACATAACTTTTATTATATCATCAGAACAATAAAGAAAAGTAAAGGGGAAAATTAAGAAAAAAAAAACTCTTTAGACCATGGCATTTCGAAACTAAATGCTTCTCATCAGAAGAGAAGAGCCAGAATTTTATAAAATACAAATATAGAAAAAAAAACTGGCTTAATAACGTTGATATAAAATGAGAATGGAGGCATAGGATAAAATGGTAAAAAGTCTTTAATTATTGGAATCTTTAGAGATGAGTAATTCGTATATTTGTTTATTTGTGGACTGTTGTCTTCATCTTTTAGTTATTTATAGTTCTTCGCGAAGGCCAGAGGAATAGTTGGCGAAACAACGTGAAACAAAAACTATAAAGATGGGGATAACTGCCCACAAGTAAATATGATTAAAATTAAGTTTTATTCACCCAAACAATTCACATTGCTTCTTGGGCATAAGGAGTTACTATTTGGGATCATATTTACAGGAATACTATGTAGGGAGTAGAGAAGCGAGATATTTGTTCAGAGTGCATTTAAATTTCTGCATGTTACTACAATCAAGGAAGCAGCAGACAGGGAGGGAATTCCAAAGTTTAGCAATTCAAGAAAAGAGACTATTAGAGCAGAAAGCTTTCCAACATCTTGGGATCTCTACAGTGAAGAGGTGGGATTTTGCTGCATATCGGGTTAGTTGTTGGTGTTTGTGACAACATCACTGCTTATTTTACCCGTGATTTGTAACGGTAACAATGCTTCTTTATCCCATATCTTGCCGTACGCTATCATTAGAGATGACGTTGACTAAGCGGTTAACGGTACAGACTGACAACCGGGATGTGCTAAGTCCGAATCCAGTTCATTCCGCAGAAACTTTTTCATCAAACTTGCATTTGACTTTGTGTCTAACATCCTGGAGTGAAGATTAAAAGAATAAGTTTTCCCTTGACACCAAAGCCAACAGGATTTAGGCGATTGTTGAATTTTTTTTTTTTTTTTCTTCCTATTGATTGAGGAATGTCTGATGTCCTGTTCAGTTCTAGGGGGAGTAAGTTCAATGCTTGTTGCCTGAGGAACCTTTACCATTAGGAATGCTGACAACCTGCTGCCAATGCAATTTTTAATAGGTCAGAGTGCTTTTCCTTTAGGAGCACAGACTTGACTCGCACACCCCGCTTTCCGACCTTGTGTCACTACTTCCTGCGGTAGAAAGGAAGTAAAAAAAAAAAAAAAAAAAATTTTTAATAAATACATTGTATGTGCTAGATCGTTATACTAAAGAATAGTGATCAATATTTGTTTCAATGGCCTATATTGTGGAAATCAGTTGTTTCCACATTAAGGTTGGGACTTTGCTGTACGTTCGAGTACCCTGGCTAGTGAATATATATATATATATATATATATATAAACAAAAGTCTATATTCCAAATCTCATGATGTTGACCATCTTACAATTCTTTAATTCAGTTGACATTTACAATTCTTGACAGTATCTGTTTCGTAGCACAAAAACATTCACTTAATTATATCAATCAATGAATCTATTTTGTCCTTAACTAAAAGGTGCTCAGGGTACAAGACAGATCTAACTATAGATACAGAATAAATCTTTAATCACATATTTTTGTACATTGTGAAAATAAAAGAGAGAGAGATGGTCAACATCATAAACTTTGAAATATAGACTTTTGTCATTTATACATTATATTGCTCTGTAATTACATTGAGCTTATTAAATAAGGATTGGCATATATTATTTGGAAATAAAGTATATTTTCAGATATCTATCTATCTATCTATATATATATATATATATATATAGAGAGAGAGAGAGAGAATTAATGGGAAGTGAATGACATTTAAAAAAATAATTAAATGCAAACACTGGCGAAGCATATTTTTTTCCAGTCATTGTTTGACAGTGAATGCACACCCGTGTTATGTATAAATAGTACCACATTTTCTAAATAGACAGGAAAAACATTATTAGATCTAATATCAATTTTGAAATCTTAAAATTATCCCCCCACCCACGTACAATAGAAATTGTAAAACCTGTAAATTATTTTCATAGAAAAAAATATTAATTATAAATTAAAAGTAAAAACAAATTAAATTATTAAGTAAAAAAATACAATAATTTATATCTAAATGCGTATTTGTTTTGCTATTTAAGCCTCAGCTAAATAGATCACCCATGTGTTTTTCTGTAGAGCGAACACACGCACACAATTGCATCAATCAGTAAATATGTGCAGTAGTATATACAGCTAAAACGTGCAAAAAATAATGTCACGTGTCTAAATACTGTTTTTTGTTGTTGTTGTTGTTTTTTTTTTTTGACAATACGCATTATTACTAGAGCTGTGACAACAGCATATTCTTTTCCTTGTTTTGAGTATATATCCGTTAATATCTTATGTTTCTGTTGATTGACTGTGTTGGGTCGGATATATATTTGAGTCACAACAATGGAAAGAATATTATGTTGTCACATAGCCCTAATTATATATATATATATATATATATATATATATATATATATATATATATATAATCAGTAACAGTAAATATGGGGGTGCAGTTCCTCAGCAGTTATGATGAGCAAACCGCTGCTTGCTGTTATTTAGTACGAATTCATCCTACTGATAAAGAGACAAGAGTTATTTCCCTTGATACTTAAGACATTTTTCTGAATATCTATTCTGGGCGTTTATGAAAATATGAAATTATAA
The DNA here is from genome assembly GCF_053919585.1 of Euprymna scolopes. Classification (NCBI taxonomy): domain Eukaryota; kingdom Metazoa; phylum Mollusca; class Cephalopoda; order Sepiida; family Sepiolidae; genus Euprymna; species Euprymna scolopes. Next base: position 112,177,392 of record NC_136502.1, read on the forward strand.
ACAAAAAGGCAAGGAAAACTAAACCAACAATAATACTAAAAAATTATTTATTTTATTTAAATTTTTAAGTATAGAGGGCGAAAAGGGTGTGGAAGCCCTGCATTAAAATTACGATATTTACTTGCTTTCCTAAGGTCGGTTTTTAATATGGGGGAAAATTTACCTTCTCCAAAAAAGGGGCATTCTAGATAAGAAGGAAAATAAAAATTGTTTCAGTATTGAAGGGTTTCTCCTCCCCTGATTGAGGACAGAAAAGGTGGAGTGCAGTATCAGAACAGATACTGCACTTTGTTCCTAGTCAAATTTGTTAAATTTTTATAATTGGTATTCGACATCAATCAATCAATAGCCTTCAAATTTCAGTTTCTTAGGAATATTTTAAAGATTGTAAGGGGGACAAAATATGAACATAACTTTTCAATTTATAAATTGAAATATCGGATTTGCATTCAACTTGATTTATAGTTATTAGGCACGAATTTAGCACTTCTTTTTCTTAGATTACAACTACCCATTGTAAGGCGTGAGGGGGGGGGGGCTGCTTATTGTCTTTCTCTGTCCATGAAAAATCTGTTTGTATATAAGATGAGTTATGTCCCTTGAACAAATTTTTCGAGATCTTGGCTGCATTAAACTCTTGTCTTTTTTTTTTTCACATGGAGTTCACCACTTATCACGGACCAAGGGCCACTCGGGGATAAGGGTTATTGTGTGTACAGTAAGGCTGCAAATGTTTCTTTACTCTATCGTTATTTTTATGGTAGGTGCTCGACGGAACTCCAATCCAATCGCCGCCCCCCTTCCCCTGTAAAGCATTTGCAACAAAAACTCGTCTGGCTACAACCGCTATAAATAATTTATATATCCATGAGATAAAGTAAGTTCCAAATGGTAGCAACCAAAGTTTCATAGAAATGGAATCAATGATCCAAAACGGGATGAACAAAAAAAAATTCCTTCTAAATTCTTTATTGTTTATATAACATGTTTTCATAATTAAAAAAATAAATAAAAAAGAAGAAAGAAGCAACCTTATTAGAAGCTTGTGTCTCCAGTGATGCTGGGTTAAACAGAGCCGAGAGGAAAATAACAAAATATCAAGATCTTATGTACAATATGAAAAGAAATTGGAATCTTAGGAAGACCTCTATCATTCCAGTAATTATAGGAGTAACCAGACTCATGAAAAAAAAAAAAAAGAATTTCTAAATCTACCTGATAAATATACCCGGTGAACAAAGTGCAAGAGAGACATAAAAAATGTGTCTTAATTACTCGTTTTCAGATGTTCGTGCATTTTTCTTTTCATTTCTTTCACTATTTGTCTATCACTTTCACTACAGTAACCGCCACAATACCACATTTATTGGTAGTTGTGCAGAATTCGAACCAAACGTAACTGGCTGGCTGCTCGGATTTGCTTGGAACATGCCGGCTTTTGCTGAGCGTCACCGATTATCAAAGTATAACAACGCTACTTAAGAAAAATACTTAAAGCGTTTAAAAATAATAAAATCACCAGAAAAATAAATAAAAATAACAAAAATGAAAAAAAGAAACAGCAACCTACCGTAACAATTTTTTGTTTTATTTTTGTGAAAACAAACAAGTTGTATTGTTCATTTTTCAACCATTTTTTTTTCACACAAAATTAATAAAAGAACTATTTTTTTGTGTCTTTTTCATATTTTTTAACAAAGGTTTAAAAATAAAGCACTTTTTATGTGCTTTTCATGTAATATTCATTTTATTTTATTTATTTTTTTTTGTTTTTTATTTTTGTAACTAATGTAAACTTTTTTTTTTTTTTTTTTCCTGAATATTTTTTTTAAGCTCTCAGCTGTTCTGTTGAACCCCCCCCTCAGTATTTTCCCCAAAGATCGTCTGCTCCATTTGCCATGCATTGATTGGCATCTTAGTCAGATTACAATGAAACTCGAGCACATGATGTCATATTCTTAGCAAAGCTGAGTGGACAGTGAGTTTAACTCACTGTCCACTCACTGAGTTACGTCTGGTTCAAATTCGGCACAAGCACCCATTTATTCTACTCTACTTAAAATATCCCTGACTGGTTTAGAATCAATTTTATTTATAAAAGATATTTAAAATTTCATATGAAAAAAAAAAAAAGGAAAAAAAAAAAAAGATGCGAAGTGGGGGGGGGGAGAAAAAGAAAATCAAAGAAAATAAAATAAAGGGCAGGTTATTAAAACCTTAACTTGTTCTAAAAGTAGACCATCCTCTATTTTCAGGTTTGTTTAGAAACGAAAGCAAGCAATGGTGGTGGGACTTAAATGGGAGCAAAAGAAATCGGGATTGAGTTAAAGGGAATGGAGCTCTTCTATGATGAAGAAACAATTTTTGGAAGTAGAGAGTTGTCATCTTGAAGAATCTTTTCTCTCAAAAAAATAAAAAGGCGACCTTAGCTGGAGTGGGTTCCAAAAGTGGTAATCTCCAAAAATACCGTTAGGGCTTACAACATGGCCGCCAGAAGAGTCACGTGATCCGACGTGATCCGGCGGATCACGTGACTCTTCTGGCGGCCATGTTGTAAGCCCTAACGGTATTTTTGGAGATTACCCCAAAAGTTTACTCTACAGATACTACGTTTTGATCCTAGCCCGAAGGCTATAGGCTGTATGAAAAAAATATCTTGTACAAAACGTTTGTGAAGGTTCTTTGTTATTGACGAGAAAAACTGTGCTATAACTGCCGCAAAACTTACGTGAAAGTTATTTTGGCGCTTGTGAAGAATTGTGGATTTTAAAGCAAACGCATTTCACGTGAAAATGTACTTACATGTCATGTCGAAATTAGCTTAAATCCAAAAGAAATACGAAAAATGATCCAGTAGATCTACTTTTTTACAAAAATCATCCAATGACATTTTGTATATTGACAGATTTAAATTCAAAGCAAGGGAGATAAGTCAGATATGTCAATGATCAATTGCAGTTACCTCCCTTGGATTTTCAAACCTTATCGACATTAAACCATCTGATAAATTTAATTTTAGCTTGTAATTATTTTTCTACTGGATCATTTTTCATAATTTTTAGAATTTATACTAATTTCGACATAAGTACGTAATATTTTCACCTGAAATACGTTCGTTTCAAAATCTATTACACTGCACAAACTTTTTCTTTTTTTTCAAACGCGATTTTAATCAAGCAAATCCTTTTTTTTTTTTTTTTTTTTTTTTTTTTTTTTTTACAGTGATCACCACTTATCAAGGCCCGGAAGCCACTCAGGGATAAGGGTTATTGCAAGTACATTACGTTAGTGTGGAGATTTGATGAAGCGTTTAATTAAGGGAGCGGTTCATTAAGTATTTGTTAACATTGGACTTGAAGATATCCAAGTTGTAGTCCGGAGGGAAGCAGGCAGACGGAACAGAGTTCCACAGGCGTGCAGTTCTAAGAAAGAAGCTTTGTTCATGGAATCCGCGTTTTGATTTAGGCACAGATATAGAGTGGGGGAAATTTTTCACAGTGGATTCAGCTAGACGGGTGTTTTTCGTGAAAGATTGGCGAGGGGGGCCAGAGATTGGAGTTCAGACGAGCACCTGCTATGGAAATAACGATAAAACAAGGATAGGCTCGCAACGTCTCTTCTGTGGGAGAGAGGTTGCAGGGTAGAGAAAAGGGCAACCCCCACTAAGCCATGAAGTCTATTTTGTACTCTGTCAAGGCAGGATAGGCTGTTTTTAGCAGCTCTTGCCCAGATATGGCAACAGTATTCCATCCTTTTTTTCTTTTTCTAATTAAATTTTAAAAATATATAAAAAAATTTTTTTTTTCTTTTTAATGAAAAATTCTTAACTATGTAATTCTGAACTATTTTTTTTTGGAGAGGCGGGGGTATACTGGAAAATTTTCACTACATTGAGCGCATTCAACTAAGTTCTGATAGCTTACAAGAAAAACGAATAAAAATTTAAAAAATATATATAAAAAATAAGTAAACAAAAATTAACATTCGACTTTTCTTTTAGTGTTTGTACAGTATAATCCAATTTCAAACAAACACATTTCAGGTGAAAACATTACATACGTTTCATATCGAAATTAGTAAAAATAAAAAAATAAAAAATTGTTAATCTTTAAACCCACGCATTTCAGGTGAAAACATTATTACATACTTATGAATCATGTTGAAATTAGTATAAATTCCAAAAATCACGAAAAATTACCCTGTAGAAAAATAATGGCAAGTAAAAATAGAATTAATTGCATGTTTGAATGTAAAATAATTTAAAATTTTACGAATAATTTACAAACTGACGTTTATATCCTTTGGTTTCCTTGGAAAAATAGAAAATGTCCGACTGTTAAGCTGTACATTTTTTTTTTTTTTTTTTTTTTTTTTTTTAATAAATGTAGCAAATCTTTTACCGGATAATTTTTCATAATTTTTGCCATTTATACTAATTTAAACATGACATGGACGTTTTTTTTTTTTTTTTTTTTTTTACAAACGAGTCACCACTTATCAAGGCCAGAGGCCAATCGAGGATAAGGGTTAATAAACGTTCAGTGGTCAATAGCACAATGTTGTAATTGTTAGTAGTGGAAGTTTTGTAAATTGGATTACTTAAGGGAACGGCTCCTCAAGAATTTGTTTAAGTTGGACTTGAAGACTGCCATATTATAGTCAGCTGGAAAGCAGGTAAAAGCAAGAGAGTTCCACAGGTGTGCAGTTCTAAGAAAGAAACTTTGTTCATGGAATCTACGATTAGGTTTAGGCGCAGATAAAGAGTGGGGGACATAGTGTTTGCAGCTAGACTAGTGTTTCTCGTGAAAGTTTGGCGAGAGAGGACCATAGATTGGAGCTCAAACGAGCACGTAATGTTTTTACCTGAAATGTGTTTATTCAAAATTCTATTATCCTGCACAAGCACCCTTGTGTTTTTATGTCTTAATGAAAAAATTTTTTAAAATGATCTTACCATGAAGTTGGTGGGTTTTATCCATTGTGGTGTCTCCATCACTCCAGCCATCTTCGCTGTCTATTTGTGACGACAGAATTTTACACTGGTTGTGTCTTTTTCCTTCACCACAACAGGTTGTCCCCCCAATTTCCTGGGAACAGCAGAGTCCAAACACCAGAAAAAGAAAAAAATGAAAAAAATATTTTTAAAAAATGTGTTATAGACATATTTTATTTTTATTTATTTATTTATTTATTTTTTTGTGCATAGTCATGAAAAGATCAAATGAGTTTTCAGACATCCGTCCTGCCAGCTCATACTTAACACTAATCAGGTGCTTCATATAATAGGGAAAATAGATATACCATTTCAGAACATTTTAATATATTTAAAAAATAAATACATAATGGCAACAAAATAAAAGCACACCACCTCTACTCCCCACACCCACACCCACTAAACACACACCCACACACTAAACACACTACACACACACCCACACACTAAACACAAAGAAAAAAGGAAAACGCATCATCTTAAAATCATCTTCCAATTCATACACAAAAAGGCAGTTGCCTATGTGCATGTTTGTATGTCCATCTAAAATTAAAAAAAAAAAAACCTACAAAACAAAACACCACAAAGTTGGTACATTCTTGATCAGTGTTGCCCCTGATGAATAATATCTTAAATTTAGAAAAAAAAATTATTTTTTCAAGAGTCAGCTGGGCTGGGTTTCATCGGATGGGGATGGATTTTCAGTGTTATATACTAGTTTGGAAATAAATAGCTGATTAATTTCATGCAGAATTTATTATATAAAAGAAAATTTATGTGCGTGTGTGTCTCCAGCTAGAGAGGAATGGGTTGGGCAGAGAAGGGAGAGAGGTGGGAAGAAGGAGAAAGAGATAGAGAAGTTTTAACAGGAATGTTACATTTTTGCCCTGAGCAACACCGGGTTGCTTTCCTAGTCTCACATATAAGAATGACCAAATATATTTTGAATGTTGTTCTCTTCAGAGTTATTTTCACAACGTTTCAGTCAATGTAACCTCCATCTTGTTAAACTTAGAGAATCTGCACAGAATCTTTGCAAGGACCCATGGCATAGTGAATAAAGTACTTGGTAAAATTCAGTTGTAAGTTACTCTTTTTGGAGGTTGAAGGTTCAATCCTCAGTGCGAGCAGCATTCAAAATACAATTGAGAATTTAGGATTTCTACCCGGTCATGGTTGATGGAACAAGAACATGCTATCATTGTGAATTAAATAAAGAGTTTTATGAAGATTTCCAAGTTCGCCATAAATATTCCTGAGTTCAGCAAGAAACACCTGAAGGTCAGAGTTTACATCAACCAAAATGATGTGCAAATAATGATTAAGATTATCCGAATGATCCGAATAATCCAAATAATATGAATAATTAATTCTCAGCTCTAAAATTCTGAAAAATAAAATACTTTCTTTTTAATGTTTCATTTAATCTATATATTTCAACATTCTCTGTCTTTCGGCCACTTACAGGATTCAAAACTATTTTGAAATAAAGAGCCCTTGTCATGTATGGTTTAATAAAATAATTATGATTTGCATTTTACTTTTTTTAGTTGTTACTTTCAATTTTTATTGCAAAAAAAATTTCAAAGCAAATATCAAATCGGTATTACAGATTCGAAATACAACCAAGATAAAAAAATAAATAAAAAATACCAACCAAAATAAAAATAGAATAATACAAATGATTAGGTATCCTTTGAAAAGATTTTGTAACTAATTGTGATGTTCAAATATACAGTTCTTAACAACCCTCTGCAGGAATTTTTGGTTAGTTATAATTAAAAAAAAATAAATAAATAAATTAAAAATTTTTAGTTAAAAAAAAGCTGTTGCTATTTTGCAGAGAAAATAACAAATGAAAAAAATGGTAAAAAAAAATATTAAATATATAACAAATGTTACTCAAGATAAGATAAGTTACTCTTCTACCTGCCACGATAAATTGTGGTTAAACATATTTTAAAGCGTCTATTTAATTTAAAAGCACAAGTAGTGCCGAGTGGATAACTTAAAACAATGGCAAGATGGCCGACATCAGACAGTCAACTGAAAAGTCTCGATAATCGCTTAAATCATAAAAAAACAAAATACTGAGAAATTCACCTAATAAATGTTATGGTGACACTTATTAGGTAGATTGCTATCAGTATTTTGTTTATTTTTCGAGTTTTGAGCTATTATTCACACTGTGGAGACAGCATGATTTTGTTGGCTATGTTGTTGTTGGTTTAACTTACCAACTCGGCATTACTTGTTTTTCAAACTGAATAAAAGCTGTAAAATATGTTAAAACACAAAAACTTATCCAAGTAGGTAGAAGAGTATTCTATCTTGCCTTTGGTAACATTTATTTGAATTTTTGATCCCTTTTTTCGTTTGTTGGCTTCTTTATGTATAGGTAGTGCAAACTGAATAGCCGATGCTCAAAATGGACAAACATTTTGACCCCTTAAAAGTTCACCAAAAATCAGGAAATTAACCAATTTTAATGAAATTTTCAGTATTTATCAAGTAATGATCACGACTATAATGAACCCATTATTTTTATTTGAATCTTAGCGGAAATGTATTTTGTTTAAACAAAAAAATACCTTTACTAAAGTTATGGTTTTCAGTAGTAAAATAAAAAGAATGAATGCATTTATTTTTGCTTTTTTATGAAAATAAAGTGTCGTAAATTGTAACAATGAAAAAGAACATTTTCAGGAACATTACAAAAAAAAAACCTAGTTTGTCTGAACGAAATCGATATAACTCGGAAATAAATTAATTTCTCAAACTACTGATATTATTTAATTAAACATTATTTAATGTTTTCATACACCAAAAATTTCTTTTTTTTTTTTTTTTTTTTTAAAGATTACATGTTTCACATAATTTTTATGTGAGATTCTAATATTTTCTTTGCATGAATGAACGTGGGATCTTCAGCATAAAATAAGTTTTATATAATCTTGAAAAATCTTTAAAAAAAATGGAAAAAAATTTAAAAGCAGAAACCTACAAAAATAATTAAATTAAAAAATGGTAAAAATTATGCAAACGTTTACAATAGGAATCGACGGATGCACGGCTGTGGGGGGGGGGGGGAGAAAAACAGTCGGGTTTGCACCTCTACCTACCTCCCAACTACCTGGCGTCATTTGCAAACAGCCTTTTGACTTTGACATTTTGGGCTTACATAGAATCCATGCTAAACGACTTCGTTTGTTTTTATTGTGCGAAGCCAGAATCTCTGGGGTTTTTGTTTGTTTGTTTGTTTTTAATTCTGTATCTCAGGACTTTACTAATTATCTTTTTAAATAGTCCCAGAAAACTAATATTTATCTTTCAGAGGATTTTTACAATGAATTTATTCAACTTCAAAATTTAGCTGAATTTGTCAGTTTCCGCCGTGAAAACATTTTTAATTATAACTTTTTACAAATATGTGCACAAATATTTTTTTCCTTTTAGCAAATAAACTTTGTATTTGAAAGATTAAAGCCTAATCAAAAAGTTATCGAAAACCTACAAAAAAATTGATAAACCAGCTTTCAAACTGTCTCCCTATCAGTTATCCGCTATTAATGCCCGAACCGTCCAAGGGGGCATAACTCTGGTTAAATCGAATTTGGAGTATTCGAACTATTCTTCTCATTTTTTATATTATCTCATGTTTCGGCCGATATAACCTCCGACCTTTTTCAGGTCTATCCACAAGAACCTTTAGTGTATGCTGTATCTATTCATCTCCCTCCTGCAATGGGATGATGTCTTATAGGCACTGTCAAAACGGAGGGAGGGAGTAAGTATTTTTTTGACGGAGTTTCTTTTAAAAATCTACCAAAAATCAAGTAATTATCAAATCAATGTGAAATTTTCACATATATATATATATATATATATATATATATATATATATATATATATATATACGCATTATTACATTTATTAAAATCCCTTATTTCTGAGTAACTTTTTTTTTCCAGAAAGATAAAACCCTGAATTTTATCATATAGAAAGCAGAATAATGTGAAACTTTTTCTATTTTTAATTAAATTTTAAATGTTAAATTTTCCCCAAAAGTTAACAATTGGCGTTTTTTGTTTTGCACAAAAAACGTATATATATAGTTTAAAAAAAAAAAGGTTTTTGAAAGAATTAATTTGTTTATTTCTTGTCTAACTAAGATTTAGGGTGATTTTCTATGAGAATATGCAAAAATATTATAATATAAGTACCTGGATTTCAAATAATTCCATTTATTCATATAGGAAACCAGTTACTTCGAGTCGATTTGATTACTGTTTACATTTGTACTTGATAAAAAGCAAACTACGGAAGAGAAAAAAGCCCCAAAAAACTTATTTTTCAGTGACGAAAATTTCAGTGTATTATTAACGCTGAGGCTGGCCAGTAGCAGATAGGTGACCATTTGTATGAGTTTGGTTTTTAATGTGTATGTGTGTGGGAACCAGGCTCTCCAAAATGGGGAGGGAGGGCAATTTAAAGCAGAATAAAAAAATTTATTTCAGCGCGTTTGGTCCACCGTAGTCGAAAAGCGGCAAACGTTTCCAAACTTAACCGAAAAAAATAATGATATTTTTAACACAAAGAGCACAATATTATCGATTTTTTTTTGTATCGATTCTTCAAAGCATGCCCTGTTTAATAATGGTCATGCATTATTCGGCTCGCTAAAAAGAAATTGTTTATTTATTTATCAAAGATTTTAAAATGGCTTTTTTCGTATAAATATTGAAAAAATGTTTTTGTTTTGCTTAACTTAAATTAATTATTTTAACATATTCATCGAATTTCACACTTCAAAACTCAAAAGCGGGATAATTAAACACAATCGAAGTTCTGATATTCAGACATCAAAATAAGGTATGCAAACAAGTTTTTTTTAATCTATAACCCCGTCCCTTACAGCAACATAATGTTTTGTTCAGTTTCAGATGATTATTTTAAGCATATTTGGAACCCTCTCAAAACAAGGGGGGTGGGGGTTGTAAGCAAAAAAATATATATATATATAAATATTGTTTATTAAAAATAAATACACTGTTATAAAGTTCATTCTTCTCTTAATAATCGCTGAAAATTTCGTATTGATTGGATAATTACCTGATTTTTGGTAGATTTTTAAAAAGACGATCCGTCAAAAAGTACTTACCTGCCCTCCCCCCACCCAGTTTTGGCGGTGCCTAATATATATATATATATATATATATATATATACCTACAACCTCCCCTTTATTTGTAGGTACAAATATGCTTAAATTAATCAGCCAAAACTGAACGAAATATATTGTATTGTGGGGAGGGTGATGATTGTACCTATTTACTATGCCTCCCCACGGGACAGAGTTAGACACCAGGGTCGTTTTTTTAACGTGGAGAAAAGGTACAAAAATAAAAATTGTCTCAGTCGTGAAGGATTTCTCCTCCACCGAAAGAGAACAAGAAAATGAAGTGCAGCATCTGAAGAACAGATACTACACTTTGATCTTGACCAAAAGGGTGATGATTGTAGATGAAGCAAAAAAAAAAAACCCAAAAAAACTGCGCATGTATCAGATGTTAAGGTTAAAAACACTAATTTTGAATGTGTTTAATTTTTCATCTTTTGCGTTTTGAAGTGTGAAATTTATTGAATATGTTAACAAAAATTATTGTCTTTCAGATTAGCAAAAAAATATATATATATATTCATTATTTTTACGAAAAATACTAATTTTAAATTTTTGAAAAATAAATTTATAATTTTCTTTTAGTGAGCCCAAGATTGCTAATGTACCATTCACTAGAGAACACTTTGAAGAATCAATGCTAAAAAAAAAAAAAAAAAAAAAAAAATATTAGGTAAATAACTGCACATTTTGCTAAAAATACGATAATTTCTTTCGGCAATTTGTTGTTACTTGATATTAACTCACCTATGGTAGACCAAGCAAGATACTAGATGCAAGAGTTGTCTTCAACATATACGACTCCTAGCATTCCTAAAATAGTCACCCATCTGATACTAGCCAGCTTCATCGTTGCTTAACTTTGGGTATTATGAAGTTTTAGTCCTGTCAAAGCTACAATAGTTTATTCTAAACTATCATTAAATTTTTATTTTTTTCATTTCGTCACACAAAATCTATACAGTAAGATAAAAAGTTGGAATTAGTTGAAATTCAGGTACTTATATTGTCATATTTTTGCATATTCTTATAATAAATCATCCTAAATCTTTAGACAAAAAAAAATTAATTTGTTCAGAAACCTTTAAACAAAAATATTTTCATTTTTTTATCGATCGGAACAAAAATGGTGGTGAATGTTTTTTTTTTTTTTTTTTTTTTTTTTTTGAAATTTAAAATTCTATTAAAAAAGTAGAAAAGTTTTATATTCTGTTTTTTCATATGATAAAATTTAGGCTTTTATCTTTTTGGAAAAAAAAATAATGTCTCCAAAATAATGGATTTTAATAGATTTTAATTAAAAAAAAAAAAAAAAAACGAAAAGTTTTTTTTTTTTTTTTTTTTTTTTGGCCGTGCATAAAGAGACTGGAAAGTGGGATTTTAAAAAGCCAGCTCCCCTGAGGAAGAACACTCTGGCCTAAAAAAATGCCTGGGCAGCCCCGTCTGCATTTCCTGGTAGGGCCGCTTCGTGCAAAAGGAAGAAGGCAAAGCTTGCGAAGGTGGACCTACTAGAAGTGTAGAAGGACATGCCTTGACCAACGGGGAACAAATTATTTAAATGGCGGAGAATCTTGTGGCTTCGGAACCCTTCCCCAACCCGTTGTAAATGTAAAAGGAAAAACAACCGTATCGGAGTGATATGGGAGAATAACATTGGTTCGAGCAAAAGAAACAGGCAACAAGGGAGATAACTATAAGCGACAAAAGAAAATATTCTCTCAACGTAAGAAATCGTATATCGATTTATTCAATTGAAGAAAAGGGGGGGGGGTTAGAATTTAGATTAGAAATTTCTCTAAAAATAGGAATGTGTATACTTTTATATTTGTGTGGGGTGGACTCCGGAACTATTTAACCGATCATTATTAGTTAAACATAGCTTCTAGGCGTAACGGCGCGTAATGTGGGATATATTTAATTTTAAACTAAGGTGTAGACCCAGCTTCCCACCCCCAGAAAATAAATGTACTCATTAAATCAGAACCTAATGGAGACTTCTGAAATTTTAAATAAACGCAGTAAACATAGGAGGGGGTATAATGAGCTGTTTCTCTTATTTTTAGGGTTGAAAAGTGGGCCAGAACCTACCCTCGTGCCGCCGCCTCTGAAAATAGGACTACCTATGAAAGTAGCTGTTTACTATTGTATGTGAAGTTATGCTACAACCCAGGCATTGCCGGATAACCTTGCTAATATCTTCATAAACATAAATCGAGCACTCTTTGGTTGCTGATGTTCCTATTTACTTGCCTCCCCACGAGGGTAGAGTTAGACATGAGGTCGGTTTTTAATGTGAGAGAAAATCCAGCTCCCCAAAAAGGGGCACTCTGGATAGGAACAAAAATAAAAAATTTCCTCGGTCTAGAAGGATTTATTCTCCACTGATCACGGTCAGAAAAGGTTAAGTGTAGTTTCAGAACAGATACTACACTTTTCTTCTTTGCTGATGCTGTTCATGTAAGCAGTGGAATTTATCTTTCTTGTTTGTGATCTCTGCCAGAAGCACACTGAAGAGCTGTGATACAACGAAACGGTCTGTGTATGATAATTTATTACAAACTGTGTCTGTTGACTATTGTTTGTTTTTTTTTTTTGTTTGCTTTTTTTTTTTTTTACATGGTAGTCACCACTTATCAAGGCCTGGAAGCCACTCGGGGATAAGAGTTATTGCGTGTACAGTAATCAATGGAATAATATCGTAGTAATCGTTCGTATTGGAGATTTGATAAAGTATCTTACTTAAGGGGGTGGTTTATCAGGAATTTGTGTTGGACTTGAAGGCATCCAAGTTGTAGTCAGGTGGGAAACAGGCAAACAGAACAGTTCCACAGGCGTGCACTTCTAAGAAAGAAGCTTTGTTCATGGTATCTACGTTTTGATTTAGGCACAGATAAAGAATGGGGAAAATTATTGACAGTGGTTTCAACTAGACGAGTGTTTTTTGTGAAAGATTGGCGAGGGGGGGGGATCAGAGATTGGAGCTCAGACGAGCACTTACAATGGAAATACCGATAAAACAAAGACAGGCTCACAATGTCTCTTTTGTGGGAGAGAGGTTGCAGGGAAGAGAAAAGGACATCCCCCACTAAGCCACAAAGTCTATTTTGTACTCTGTCAAGGCAGGATAGGCTGTTTTTAGCAGCTCCTGCTCAGATATGGCAGGAGTACTCAATCCTTAGACATACTTTGCTTTTTTATATAGATAGAGAATTGCATCAGCAGTGAGATATCTTCTGGAGCGTAGGAGGATCCCACCATTTTTCCAGCGACTTTGGCAACGGTCTTGATGTACGTGTTCCATTTCAGGTCAGGAGTAAAGGTCAATCCCAGAAGCTTATCAAAACATGGAGCCTGCCCTAGATGAGAGCCATCCATTTCACTTGATGCCAGATGGGGATCAGAGCGTTGACGTAAAGATAGGAGCTTGGTTTTAGATGCATTAAAAGTAACCAGCCACCTCTTCCCCCACTGTACCACACGCTCAAGATCAGAGAAGAGAGAATCTGAGAGAACTTGGTCATTTACGGCCTTTGATGTGTTGCCATAGATGGGGTCGTTAGGTTATTAGAATAAGAATTTCGAATTTGGTAGAAATGATAACCTACCCTTGCAGACAGTGACATGCAGAGAACCTTTTCAGGGCAGGTGCTCAAATGAAAAAACAAAAAAACAAATGCAAAAATATGGTAATGATTGAGCACAGGTCTATAATACATTCCTCTGAAAAGGGCACTTTTAAAACAGGAGTAAAAGGCGTAGGTGCTTGGGCACCCCTAACACCTGCACGTCCCTGCTTACATATTTCTTTAGGAATCATGTTTATCTTTTATTTTATTTCTTTTACTCTTTTGCACCCCCAAACAAGGCATATTGCCACTTGGAACAGAAGGGGCTACTATTTGGGATCAAGACTAAGGGGAGTTGAGCAGTACATTTACATTTAAACTTCTCCAGGTAAGTACAATCAGGGAAACAGAGGGAATTCCAAAGTCTAGTAGTCTGGGCAAAGAAACTATTAGAGTAAAAGTCTTTCTAGCATCTAATAACCTCAACAGTGAAGGGGTGAGATTTTGCTGTTTGTAGGATTAATTGAGAGTATGTACGTCGAGGGGGGTAAGTTCTAGGAGTTCATCAGAACACATATCAATAATTGATTACTGTACACGCAATAACCCTTATCCCCGAGTGGCTTCCAAGCCTTGATAAGTGGTGACCATGTAAAAAAAAAAAAAAAAAAAAAAAAAAAACAGTACTTGTAAAATGGACATGGGATGCGACATTGCAGTGATGGGACAGAGGTTCCCGCTTGGCGGATAGCGTGGGACCTATTAGATTTGAGACTCTTCTTTGGACCTTGTCTTGAGAAAAGTCTCAAACAAATACTGAAGATGCCAGATAAATATTTATACCTCTGATTTTTAATGAGATTTAAAACCCGTGGCTACATTGTACAAAGTTAAGTGGATTCTTAAAAACTATTATCCTCGAATAATTTTTAAACTTGATAAGTCGTAAGTTATTAGTAGGGCTAAGACAACAGCATATTCTTTTCATTATTTTGACTCTTGAGTATGTATCCGTTAATATCTTGTCTGCTTTTATATAGAGTGATCTGGTTCTCGGTTGATTAACTGCGTCTGTGTCGGATATATACTCGAGAGTCGAAACAATGATAATATGCTGTTGTCATGGTCCTAGTCATTAGTTTAAAAAAAAAAAAAAATGATTATTTTAAAATCGCAACTTAAAATTCCTCAGTTTCAAATCTCTTTAAACCCATAACTTTGTGTCAGCTGTATTTTTACAGTTTTCACCATGGCAGTAAATTTTTTTTATTGAATTAAAGTATTTGGGGCTCAGATTTTTCTTTTTTTTGTACTTAATCCTCAGTGCAGACGACACTAAAATAAAATTTCAAATTACTTAGGACTTCTACCCAGTCACTTTCCATAGAACGAGAGCATGATATCCCTGTGGATAAATAAAGGGTTCCATTCAAAATTCAGTGCAAATTTCAGAGTTCGATAAGATGCACTTTAAGAAGGTCGGAGATTAGATCGACCGAAACGCTGTGAAAATAACACACAAGATGAGAACCGTAGTCTGATGAATTCAAATAGTGTTAAGATCAATATTTTGCGTTTAATCAAAGTAGTAAAGAAATACAAATTGCAAATTACTTAGGAGTTTTACCAAATCATGGCTGATCAAATGAGAGTATTTTACTCCGATGTATTTAAATAAAGAGTTCTGTTAAATATTTTATGTAGATTCCCAAGTTCTGCAAGATATACTTGAAGAAGGTCAGGTCACATTGACTTTTACATTGTTACAATAACACACCGCGGACGCGCATTTGCAAATGTATGTGAAATGACGTCACCGGTAAAAAAAAAAAAGAGAGACGTGGGTGACGTCACAGCCATAACGAAAAGTCACGCGTGGCGAGAGAATGAGGAAATGTTTTTACAACAAGGAAATGGCAAGTAGAAGTTATTTCCTATTCTTCATCTACTTTGTGACTGAGGCCACAACGTGTTGGGTAACAACTCAATGTGAGGGTGGTTGTCAGAATAATCTAAATTGATTCATTTGTTTTTAATTTTCTATTTTGAATTAAAGTATTTTGGGATCAGATTTATTGTCCTTTTTAAGGCATTTTTAAGGGAACATAATTGGTGGGAATCGTTGAACTTCAGGTTCTAATTAAATTAAAATCATTAAATAATAAATTAAATCGATTCTAAAACGTTTAATAAATTTTGCACATGTTATGGAAACTCATGAAAACTATAAGCTTTTTTAAAAGTGCATAACTTGTGTATCTGTTTGTTCTTTTTTTGTTGTTTTTTAGATAAAGATCGTATATTGTTTTTTGTCAATGTGAAAAAAAACTGAATAGTAAAAATTGTAAAAAAAAAAAAACGAAGTGGAAATAAAATAATCATGAAATATGAAAAGAAAATGAAATTAGAAAAACAAATTAATGTGTTTATGAGAGAATCATTTCGTATGAATCCAATGATTCTATTGTTGGCAATGGTTTTCTAGTCAAAATTCTTTCTAGAAAGACATCGGAAATGTAATAAATAGGGGGGGGGTAATGAAAGAGGGGGAAGAAATGTAATGAAAGAGAGGGAGAAAAGAGAGAAAAGTGACGAAAGAGAGGGAGAACTGCGAGAGGGGAGGAGGGACGAAAGTGGGGAGAGAATCAATTTGTATGAATCCAATGATTCCATTGTTGACATTGGTTTCCCCGATATTTTTCTAGCCAAAATTCTTTCTAAAAAGACGCTGAATATTTACGGAGGGGACCACGTGAAGGTTGCCAACATCCTAAGTGAAAGTAATTTTTGTGAAGCAAACTCGATTCCAACTTAGGACACCCAGATCGTCAGTCTCTATCGTTAACCATTAGATAACCGTTACCTCCATGCGCGAGAATAAATAGAAAGGAATGTAATGAAAGTGGGGGGGGGTTAAAGAAAGGAGAGAGAGGGGGAGAAAAGTAATGAAAGAGAGGAAGAAAAGGAGAGAGAGAAAAGTGATGAAAGAGGGGGGAAAACAATGGCGAACTGTGAGACGGAGGAAGGGCGAAAGGGGGGGGAGAAGAAAAGTAACAGAAAGAGAGAGAGAGAAAAGTGAGGAAAGAAAGGAAAAATGTGACGAAAAGTTTGTGTGGGGAGGGGGGGTAAAATGAAAGAGAAATAAGGTAAGAAATAAGGAGTTTAACGGAGCTAAGACAAGGAAAGGGAATTAGGAGAAAACTAAAGCAGATTGAATGAAGAGAGAGAAAGAAAGAAAACATAGCAAAGGAAAGTGAGGTAATAAGAAAAAAAAAATAATAAAGATAAAAAATCCAAGAGATATTTTTTAGTTTTAGTAAAGAAAAAAAAAAAAACAAAAAAAAAAACGGAAATTAATTTGAAAAGTGATTCTCAAATGTGAGAAAGGGGGAAATTTTTCTATAGAAATCAGAAATGGGTTTGGGTAAGAAATTATTATTTTCCAGTAATTTTTGAAGGAGTGATGAAAGGAAACAGAACAAAAGGCCGACAAAAAAACAAAAAAAAAAACCAAAGATAATAATAAAAAAAATTTCTGAAGATTGAAAGCTGGAAATAATAGGAGAGGGGGGGGGGAGAATTAAAAAAGGAAGTCGAATCCAATTTTAATACAGCAAAATTTAAGCATGAAAACGAATCATTTCCATGTTATTGTTATGGAATTTTTACCTTCATTTCATTAAAAAGAAAATTAAAACGCCCAATTATCCGTGTGAAATATTATGATTGTTTTCTTCTGTTCAGAGAGGAATGGTGTTGCTTTTTGTCAAAGGAAACAGTTGAATAGATATTCATCTGCTAAGGTCTCTTATAAGAAGAATGGGTTAATCTCTACTTAGGAACTTTGTGTTTGTGAGAGTTCATTCTCTATGGACTCCTAAACGCTGGACCGATTTTTTTTTCTTTTTGAAATTTCACACAAATGTACTTTATGTGACTGGCAGTGTTCTTAGATAGGTTTTGTATCAAAATGTCTTCGATGATAATCGAAAAAAAAAATCCAGTGAAAGAAAGAAACAGGCGATTTTGACTAACATCATAAATGCTTTTGAGAAATTTAATTAATGCACAAGCTGAAAGGCCTGGCATATAAAATCAACAGTATGTTCTTTGATATGACAGGGTTGCGTTTGAAAGAAATGTTTCTGTTTGGAGCGCAATTGAACCATGATACTTGACTTCTGCATTTTAAACTTTAATTCAAACCATTATATAAAATATTTTTTGAAAATCAACAGGTTCTCTACAGTGCAATGTAAACTACAATGTATTGTGAACTACGTCACTGTGAGGAGGTGTGTAAAGTGTCCTCCCATGTCGCTGCGATCTGTCCCCAATTAGAGTAGATAATGAATTGAGAAAAAGGGCGATTTCACCGATTATAAAATATACGAGGGTTAAACATTCGTAGATCTTCATTCAATCCCGAACAACGTAGGGTCTCCTTGCTAGTTTTACGAATACATTTCTTCCTTATAATCTAAATTGATTTCATTCATGCGGTTTCATCAACAACATAGGCATAGTGTGGAAAACGAGAAGTTCAAGTGTAATGTAAACAGTCATCTTGCTGCTCAACTCCCTACATAGTATCCCTAGAAATTATGTCCCAGATAGTACCCCCTACATCAAAGTGGCACTGTGCCTTGTTTGGGGTGAAAATGCAAAAAAAAAAAATAAATAAAAAAAATACAAAAATCAAGGGGATACGCTTATATTTGAAACATGGGTTGAGTTTGCATCACTTCTGCCAAGAGTTTTCCTTCAACACTAAAGCCACCAGAGTCTAGGTCATTGTTAAAGTGTGTTTTTCCTCGTTGACTTAGGTATGTCTCTGATCAAATGCAGTTCTAGGAGGACCACCCTTCCAAGCTTTGCCTTCTGCCAAAGGGTTGCATTATTGCTAATAAGCTGGAACACCTTTATCAGGGAACGCTGATCGGGTTGCCTGGGCATTTTTTGCAGGCCAGAGTGCTTTTTCCTCTAGATCATTGGCTTTTCAAATCCCGCTTTCTCGTCCTTGTGTCACATCTTCTTGCGATGGGAAGAAGATAAACATAAGAACATCTCGTCACTTCAACCTGAAGTGGACAACAGTCAAATGTAAAGAGGAAAAGGATGAAAAAATTGTGAATTCTTCCAACACAAGAGTTTTGAATAAATAATCAATTACTTGTGCAAGGTTAAGATCGAACAAAATAAAATGGATTATAAGCATGGCCTTTTGGCCAAGATCAAAGTGTAGTATCTGTTCTTCAGATGCTGCACTTCCATTTCTTGTTCTTTCGGTGGAGGATCAGTCCTTCACGACTGAGACAATTTTTTATTTTTGTACCCTTTCTCCACATTAAAAAACGACCCTGGTGTCTAACTCTGTCCCGTGGGGAGGCATAGTAAATAGGTACTATTAATATATACTAGCGGGACCTGTGGAATTAATTACAGTAATCAACGGGATAGTATCGTAGTAATCGTTAGTATTTGAGATTTGATAAAGTGTTTTTTTACAAGGTGATCACCACTTATCAAGGCCCGGAAGCCACTCAGGGATAAGGGTTATTGCATGTACAGTACGTTAGTGTGGGGGTTTAATAAAAATGTCTGCTTAAGGGGGCGGTTCATCAGGAATTTGTTTATGTTGAACTTGAAGACATCCAAGTTGTAGTCAGGTGAGAAACAGGCAAACAGAAGAGAGTTCCACAGGCGTGCACTTCTAAGAAAGAAGCTTTGTTCATGGAATCTACGTTTTGATTTAGGCACAGATAAAAAGTGGGGAAAATTACTGACAGTAGTTTCAACTAGATGGGTGTTTTTCGTGAAAGATTGGCAAGGGGGGACCAGAGATTGGAGCTCAGACGAGCACTTGCCATGGAAATAACGATAAAACAAAGACAGGCTCACAATGTCTCTGCTATGGGAGAGAGGTTGCAGGGAAGAGAAAAGGGCATCCCCCACTAAGCCATGAAGTCTATTTTGTACTCTGTCAAGGCAGGATAGGCTGTTTTTAGCAGCTCCTGCCCAGATGTGGCAGCAGTACTCCATCCTTGGACGTACTTAGCTTTTATACAGATAGAGAATTGCGTCAGTATTGAGATATCTTCTGGAGTGGAAGAAGGATCCCACCATTTTCCCAGCGACCTTGGCAACAGATGATGTACGTGTTCCATTTCAGATCAGGAGTAAAGGTAAAACACAGAAGCTTGTCAAAACATGGAGCCTCCCCAAGACGAGAGCCATCCATTTCAATTGATGCCAGACGGGGATCAGAGCGTTGATGATGTAAAGATGAGAGCTTGGTTTTTGCGGCATTAAAAGTAACCAGCCACCTCTTTCCCCATTGTACCACATGCTCAAGATCAGAGGAAAGAGAATCAGAGAGAACTTTGTCATTTACGGCCTTTGATGTGTTGCCATAGATGGTCGTGTCATCAGCATAGATGTCAATGAATGATTTAAATATGTGTTTTGGGAGATCATTGATGTAGATCAGGAAGAGAGTTGGGCCCAGGATGAACCCCTAAGGGACTCCAGCATTAATATTCTTGGCCTCTCATTTCTGCCCATCAACCACTACTCTTATGAGCCTATCAGAGAGAAATGATTTAATAATTGAGAAAACATTTCCAGTTATACCGTAGCTGGAAATCTTGTGAAGTAGACCCTTATGCCATACCTTATCGAAGGCCTTTGATATGTCAAGAGCAATTACCCTAGAAAAGAAGCCTTTGTCGAGAGATTCACTAATCCTATGAGATACAAGTATTAGCACATCTGCTGTAGATCTAGCAGAACGGAAACCATATTGCATGTCATTAAGAAAGTGTGTCTGAGATTGTTGTCTGACTTGCGATTTCCTTTGTTATTTCCTCTCATCACTTAAAATTATTTCATCCAGAGGACTAGAAAAAGGTATATATTTTATTCAGTAACTTTTGCATGACGGAATAGAAAGTACATATATAAATTTGTATGCGTGTATATATATATATATATATATATATATATATATATATATATATATATATATATCTCCTTTGCAATGATGCGATATAGGTAAAACACTTTCACTTGTTTTCTTTTCCTTATAAGGGAAATGTTTTCCATAATGTTTTATTGTAAAAGTGTGTTTTTATTCAATAAGTCTGAAGAAAGGCTGTTCTTGTGAAAATTTTCAAACGCATAATGTTTTTGTCTGAATGGTCTTGAAACAATTGTAACTAACCATGAAATACACTATTTGTTGCTATCAACCAATTCTTGAAGTCTTGGTTTTTGTTAAAATAATATGTGTGTGTGTATGTGTGTGTGTAAGATCGTAACTTCTTGTTACTACATCAGTCTATATCTCAAATCGTCTATATAAAACGTTAAGCTTCATTAAGGCTAAAATTTTCCATATTTCGTCGCAATGACCACTCACCCTGAGTATGTTCCTTGCTAATGGAATCAAAGGTGACTTCATTGTAAGGTTTGAATCCTTCGAGCAGCGTCGATTATCATCTCTTGCACTGATGACTACCTAAGCATGAAACACTAGTCTCTAAGTATTTTAAAACAATCATTTATAATTATCTCTATAATTATAAAACTCAATTACGACTTCGGTTGCGCATGTGTTCATAAACAAATAATCAATGCGACAATAAAACGTATTGTTTTACTGTGTACGTTTAGTGTCCCAATTGTTTTTTTTATTTTTTCGTGTTCAAATTTTCCAAATAAATAATTGTTAATACTTTCTGCATTTATTATTCATTTCCGTATTACGTTTAAGTTATTTTAACGCAATTTTCTTACAAATAAATCTACTTTAACTCATTGACAACCATGAGAGCATTTTACAACGGCGATTTACCCATCGCATTCCTTTTTTTTTGTTGTTTTAATTTATTCTCCATTTTTTAATGCACCTTTCTAAAAAAACATTCATACAGTTTCTTCTACACTACAACATAACCCCGAAAATGTTTTTTTTATTATTTATAATTCAATGGCTGTAAGTTTCTTTCTTTTTTTTTTTTTTTTTTTTTTTTTACAAAAATAAAAATTATGAACAGAATGGCCCATAGAAATCTATCTAGATTCTTTTTCATTTGAATATACTTTCATAGAAATGTTTCTGTTATGTCACAAAAAAGCTATTTTCTTTACGTCACAAGTGTCATACTCATACATTAATTCCATAGCTAATATAACATACTGACCCAACGGGTCATGGGTAGTCTAGTATGTATGAATGTATATATATATATATATATATATATGAACAAATGATTAATAAAACATGTTAAAAAAACATCTTGAAAAAGAGTTAAAAATATATTTAATTTTAAAAAGGAAGCACAAGATAAGTGGATAGTCCTTAATCCGCAGAGTTTCGAAGAAATGCTCTCCTTCTCATCAGAGGGCAGGAATTAGCAAAATGCGGGATCGGATTTTGCATGTAAAAGTATTTAATTAAACCACAAGTAAGTCACAGATCTTACTTGATTAAAAAAAAAGAGTGAGGTAAGGGGAATAGGAGGTAAAAGAAAAAATAAAAGATTTCACATGAATGGATAGTCCGGTAAAGGGTAAAAAATTCAAGAATGGTAAAATCCAAACACGGTCGAATTAAAAACTTCCAATCCAACAGGTAAGTTCCAAATGGTCCAAAATGATCCAAAAGGCAGAATTCCTTGGAAAAATCACAAATGGAATGAATTCAAAATCATTAAAAGAAAAGTTCAAATGTGCACAGAAAAAGCACTGGAGAGAATATTTAAAACACGTCTGCCAAGGCCGGAAGAATCAAGTAAATTAAGGGTTAAAAAAAAAAAAGAAAAAAGTGAAAGTTTAAATTTGAAAAGCAAGGTCAAACTGACCCAGACAAAAAGCGCGAAAGTTAACGTTAATAATTAGGTCAACTTAAATACGCAAGTGAAAGTGCCAGAATGAAATTAAGAACCACGAGTAGAAAGAGGTAAATGGCTAAGTTTATGAAATGGAGCGTCTATTACATTAAGGAGAGTAAAAAAAAAGTGAATAAGTAAATAAAACAATAAAAAAATAAAAAAATAAATGAAAATAAATAAATTAAAAATTTAAAAAAATATAAAAAACTATATACATATATATATATATATACACACACACTATATATATATATATATATATATATATTAGACACACAAATGCACACACATACATACACATATATATATATATATATATATATATATATATATATATATATACATATATGCATATATATACAATAACACACACACACATATATACAAACACACACACACATATATACAAACACACACACACACATGTATACATATATACACATATCCAAAAACATATACAACTTGAACAAATACATACATACATATATACAGACGATTTAAGGGGAGGGAATGGCCGGTATCTACAAACCCCGGAATAAGACAAATAAATGTGTATATAAATGCATATAGTAAAATATAAGTAAACAAATACATAGAATAAAAATAAGTAGGCTGATGTATATATTTAATTAATAGGTATACTTATACCATAAAACGGAGACAGCAGATGGGAAACCGGCCAAAGAAATAAAGAAAAACAAATAAAATTAAAAATATAAAAAGCTTAGAAGGTAAGATAAAAAATTTAAAAAATAAATAAAAAAATTTATGGGAAAAGATATATATTGGAAGGGTTAACTTAATAGCTATGTAATTTCAAATTTACCATGTTTAAATTTGGACATATGTTTGCAATATGAGATCAGTTCGTTTTTAGAGTTTATTATATTACTACTTTGAGGGGAGGTGATAATAGTTATAGCTTCAGCTGTACAGAGGTGATAAGACTTAGATCCTGGAGTATAAGACTTAACTTTTTTTAGGATGGTCCATTTAATTGAAAAGTGGGTATTGGCAGAATTAAGCTTTTGAACCAGTGTAGTTAGAGAAGTTCCCTGGTTATTATTCGAATTTATATAATATATATATATATATATATATATATATATATATATATATATATATATATATATAAATATATAATGATGAACTCTCTCATCGATTTCGATGTATGAGCCTCCGCCACACCAACTAAGATGACATGTTTATAGTGGTGAAGGCTTTGTGTAGAACCAACCACACTTTTTGCTATTACTGCTAACTTTTGTCGGTGCAGATAACTGTCACAGGACAAAGTGTACAGTAAACGGCAGGTTTTTATATCAGTTACTTTCTCCTAGCTGCATGTCTTAACAAAGAATGGGGGTGCATCGCTCCCAGTGAATTAATGCACCCCCTTGATACCAACCTGGAAATTTCTACAATTCGGCGTTGTACATACAGCGCCTAGACTTCTCAAATGGTCACCCATCTGATACTGGCCAGGCTCAACGTTGCTTATCTTCAGTGATCTGGCGAGAACTAGTGTGTCAACGTGATTATTATTTTATTCAATTAAGGTAAACAAAATTATAAGTCACTACAATAAATTTACTATGTTAGTCTTAAAAGACATCATCAGGCGACAAGAGACCTCTGGTGCTATTCAAGGCAAGTCATTTCCAGAAAAATGAAACAGTAACTTTATTGTAGCGACTTATGGTAATTTTGTTTACCTAAATTGAATAAAATAATACACACATAACTAAATACTTATTGATCTCCAAACCTTTAAGAGAAATTCATGAACCTATAGTATGGAACGATAAAATTATCGTCCTAAAAAAAACAAAAAAAAAACACTACAGATTTATTTTAAAGTGAAGGAAGGGTACAAAGTCGTAGCACTCCTAAAGCCAAAATTGTGGGTTAGCGCCGAGTCCTGCTGCCACACCCAGGTTATAACAGCGGTCACCTGATTGCAACAAGGGGTCACCACACTCTTCAACACATCGAAGTATACTTGTTTTGACTTTCAAGCCGATTTCGAAGATGTGCGTTGGCATGATGTAGCCTTCACTTGAAACCACACCAAAGACCATAACCGTGGCCGTATATTTTATTTTATTTTTTTTTTATCACTGTGGACACGTCCCTGTTATCCATATTTGCATTTTGAGGATGCTGGCAATGGTCCTATTGTTATGACTTGAATCGGTTGAGTGCATGAGCTGTACAGCGGCGCATCTCTGATCTCGTTCGTTGAACATTGTGTTACTTTCAGACGTACAGGGTGACCAAAACAAAAAACAAAAACAGGACATTCAATTGTTTTTCTGAGCATTTTACAGTCAACGGAGAAAAAAAGGCCAAAGACCCTAGTGTTTTGATGTGATGTTTTGAATATAATAAACTAGTTATGACCAAAGTTTTATTTCATTCGGACAAAACACTAAGAAACGGGGCCTAATTAGAGTTGGGGCCCGTTTTTTCTGGGGGGGGGGTCACCCTGTACTAGAAGGCTCCTCGCACTCTTGGGATTTGTACACAATTGGCCAACTAGTAGATCGTCTACAACAACAGCCACAACAAAGAAAAGAAAACGGTTTTCATCAAACAGAAAATGAAATTGTAGGGACTCGCTACAAATATTAAGTGATTGTACAAGCAACGTTTCAGTGGCGCATAGATTTGCTGTATACACCCACGCAATTTTCTCATTTGTAAAACCTGCAACTCTGCCTCTGTGCGCCGACGTAGTTGAAAGCACCTGACGTCACACGGATGTTGTGTTTTCAGCCAATCGCATTACAAGGAAAGAGAATTTAAAAATATTTTCCCTAGTAGTTCTCTGGGAGCCGGTCTGTCCACTATAAAAGGGGACAAACGCACCAAAACCAGTCAGTCGAGCCCAGAGTTGAAGTCGAATCAACATGCTGTAATCACTGACTCCGTCGGATTTTTTCCTGACGTTAAATAACCACCTTCGCGCGCATCATTCATCAAACTTCTCCACATGGAAATACCAGAGCAGTGAGAAGTAATTTTCCTTTTCTAAACATTTTAACTTTATTACCTTCTTGACTCTCGTGCTAAATCAGCAAATGCACACATAAAAATACATCAACACAATAAAACCATTCAATTCGCCTTTTTCTATTGTTAAATAAAAGTCATATTGAACTTTTAAAATTCGCCTTTGTCTTCATGCCATTTCTGACAACCTTTTTTTTTTGGGGGGGGGGGGGGATTGGGAAACATTTACCTATGCTCACATCTCGACCGTGATACAAGGCATCGGTGAATGTCGACCAAGCTCCCCACAAAATCCTGTCGTCTTTTCTAGGGAGATAATTTTATCATTCCACTCTGTACAGAACTCATTATAGAGAAGATATGTGTGCATGTGCAATCTATTTCAATATTTATCTTACTACTTCTTGTTCTTCCAACCTTTTTTCTTATCCTCATCCATCTTTATTTCTCCCACCCTTTTTTCTTTTCCTTTATATCCCACTCTCTGTTCTTTCTCTCTCTCTCTCTCTCTCTCTCTCTCTCTCTCTCTCTCTCTCTCTCTCTCTCTCTCTCTCTCTTGTATATTTCTCTTCTCTCGCGCCTTTTTCTTTTCCCTTTTTTCTTTCCTTTGTCCCGCCCTCCTTTTTCTTTGTCCCGCCCTCCTTTTTTCTTTGTCCCGCCCTCCTTTTTTCTTTATCCGGCCCTCCTTTTTTCTTTATCCGGCCCTCCTTTTTTCTTTGTCCCGCCCTCCTTTTTTCTTTGTCCCGCCCTCCTTTTTTCTTTGTCCCGCCCACTTTTTCTCGCTTTCTTTTTTCTTAGTCCTATCCCCACTTTTCTTTCTTTTTTTTTTGTTCCACACCCCTCTTTCTTGTTTTATTTATCTTTGTCCCTTCCCCTCTCTACTTGATTCCATTCACACAGTATCAAATGAGCTAAGCCCATTATTAGAGCCATCAAATAATATTACACAAAATAGTCAAGCTTGTCGGATTGTTTTCAATTAAATGAACAAAAATAAAATATCAAATAAAATGAAACTGCAAAGTCAAGGAAATGAAATAAAAAAAAAAAATAAAAAAATTTGAATTAAAATAAAAGTTGGATTTTTTTTTCTTTTTTGTTTTCATTTTATATATTTAAGACCAATCATGATTGTAAAATTGACTAGCAAGAAACGCTTATAAACTTGTTTCATCTTTTGTTTTGTGACCGAGATTTCATTTGCATAAGACTTTTTCAAGAGTCTATTCCTTGAAGTGAAGATAACTAACAGAACCAGTATTTATTTCAATTTTATTTATTTTTTTTTGTGTGTGTGTCATCTGAGTGAATTTAGTTAAACTGAAGGATAAGTTTCTTCAACATGCAAATGGTAGGATTCTTATCCCATTATAAAAATTACAGAATTAAAAAATAAATGGCACATCCGCTATTAGTCTTTCGCTCCTAGACAGGGTTAAAAAAAAAAAAAAAAAAAGTCGCTAACTTGATAGGTTTTGCACTGTCGGCCAAACTTCAAGCAGCAAAATTCAACCCCTACATTGCAGAGATCCATAGACGCCGTAAAGTTTTTTCGCTTGAACTGTTAGATTTTGAAATTACCTCTCAGGCCCCCTGTTTCCCTTACTGTACTGACATGCAGAAGTTCAAGTGTAATGTGAACAGACATCTCGCTACCCAACTCCCTACATAGTATCCCTGCAAATCTGATCCCAAATAGTAGCCCCTTATGTCAAAGTGGCACAGCACCTTGTTTTGGGTGTAAAAACAAATAATATATATATATATATATATATATATATATATATAATTTCGTTTTATTTATTTCTTTTGAGATTTATCCACGGAATGATTTAGAAGATGAGAACGGTAATCGGAATAATTAAAACTAGCAGAACCCGTGGGAATTCCATGGTAGCTGAACATTTTTAAAACACTATCAATAAAATAGATAAAAAATAAAATAAAACAAATAACGATGAATTTAAAACACCTTTTTAGCAAATTTTTAACCTTTTAAAGCTAAAAGAATTGATTAAAAAATCTACATTTTTTTTTTAATGAAAACACGTAACAATTTTTTTTTCTGAATATTTTTTTTTAATAAAAATTATAAAAGAACAAATGTCAATTCACTTAAACATTTTTTTTAATGAAAATTATAACAATTTTTTTTTTTCTGAATATTTTTTTTAATAAAAATTATAAAAGAACAAATGTCAATTCACTTAAACATTTTTTTTTTTAATTTTAAAAAGAAACTAAAATAAAAAAGCCTCCTTTCAACATGACTTTTTGTAAATTATAAAATAAAATAACCAATTTGAATCTGTAAACAGACAGCCATGTTTTTTTTTTTGTTTTTTTTCGAAAAATTTTTGGAGAAGAAATGGTTTTAATTATTTTTAACTGCTAAAGAGTGATTATAAAGGGAGGTAATTCGTTTCGCATGTTTGCGATATTTTGTGACACCGGACGTATGAACAAGTAAATCAATATTTAGATTACTAGTGAGACCCTTGCAAATTCCCCTTCATTGATTATATTTTTTGTTTTACTTTAAATTCACCACTTATCAAGGCCGGGAGCCACTCAAGAATAAGAGTTAGGTAGGTGGTGAGACAACTCGGTGATCAGTAATGGTAAAACTGGGTTAGGACCTCCTTATTTAAGAGGACGAGTCTACAAAAATGTATTTACATTGGACTTGAAAAGGATCAAGCTATAGTCAGATGGGAAGCACCTCTACAGTATCTTGTTCCACAGACGGACAGTTTTAGGAAAGAAACTCTGCTCATGGAATTTGTTTAGTTTTAGGCACAGATAGAGAGTAAGTGAAATTATTGACGGTTGTTTTGCTGCTGTGTATTCTATTGAAGTCCGGTGCAAGCACCGACGTAAAGATATGATTGTACCATCTGTATTCAAACTGAAAAATGCTCATCTAAGCACTCTGGTTAATGTGGTTTCAGAATGATTCTGGTTATAGGGGTTTGTTTACAAAAGCTTTCTACTCTGATAGCGTCTTTCATCTTCCAGCTAGAATTTGGAATTCCCTTCCTGCTACCTGCTTCTCTGACTGTACTGATATGCAGAACTTTAAATGTAATGTAAACTAACATCTTGTTTATCTTTCCTAGGCATTGTCCCAATTAGTAGCACGTTCAAGTGGGGATATGCCTTGTTTGGGGTGGAGGTGGGTAAAAAAAAAAAAAAAAAATGGTATGAATGGAATAAATCATTGTATATTTGTAAGGAGGAGACAAGTATTAGGTTGTCTGGAAAGTCTTTAATAAGGAATGAACAGGAAAAAATAATTCAATAGTATAAGTCATATACTTGCAAAAAACACACACACACGAAGATATATTAGGTTGTCTGGAAAGTTCTTAAACATATGAACTGTTTACTTAAACCATTTCAAGTTGTGAGGAGCTATAAAGCAAACAGCAAGTAAGAAAACTACCTCAGATCTAACCTGCCGCTAGAAATGGATTTGGAAAGATCTTTCACTTTATAAAAAAAAAAAGTCAACGGTAGGTGTTTTTTCTTTTTATTTAGATCATTTTATATTAGGTTATCAGAAATTATAAGTTACATATTAAAAATAATAAAATTTCTGACATAATATATCTAGATATATAGTGAATGCAAACACTGATGAAGCATAATTCTTTTGCAGCTTTTGACTGAAGGTGTGCACTGATACATATAGAAATGACATCACATGAACATCAGAAATGTTGTTTTGATGATAATCATTTCCTCAGGGGTGCGAAATATAGATTAATCCATGTTTTTTTTTTTTTTTTTTTTTTTTTTTTTTTGCTGGTTATATAATTTCACTTATAATAGCTGTTCATATGTATTAAGCATATTTGAGGAATTATTTGAACTTATTTAAATTCTATACATGTATTCATTGAAGAGGAGGATCAATTCCTGTTTGTTTCTCTTGTAATCCACTTTTTCTTTTTGGCGGGCTAATGTTCGAACGTTCTGTTAAAGTGTAAAAACAAATTTGCGATAGTCGCAAACGTTTTCAACTTCCATAAGTCGTCCTCAGGTGCCTTATAATCATTGAAGCCCTACTAATCCGTATGAAAAAAAAAACGACCATCAATCAGTCTCAGCATCAAGAGGAAGGTACGCTTAAATGCTTTTAATGATTTTAAACGATTTTAATCATCTTTTTCAATAAATTCAACAGCGCAATTTTTAATTCATCATTTGCTTGAGAACGGCTTATGGAAGTTGAAAACATTTGTGACTATGCAAATTTCTTTTTATATTCAAACAGAACGTTTTAACATTATCCCGCCAAAAAGAAAAATGGATTGCAAGAGAAACAAACAAGAATTGCCCCTGTCCTTCAATGAAATATGAATTAGAGAAAAAATACTGCCCAAGTATACTAATGTATTTATTAGGTTACCCAGAAAGTCCTAAGTATTTTAAAAGTATAGGTCCTTGAAAGCTCTTAAAATGACTATTTTGTTGGCCTTCGGGACAAAATCAAAGTGTAGTATCTGTTCTTCAGATGCTGCACTTCAATTTCTTGTTCTCTGTCAGTGGAGGAGAAATCCTTCACGACTGAGACAATTTTTATTTTTGTTCCTTTTCTCCACGTTAAAAAACGACCCTGGTGTCTAACTCTGTCCCGTGGGGAGGCATTGTAAATAGGAACATGACTATAAACTGTTTACTTAAATCCCAGCTGAAACTTAGCAAATGTTACACATATTTTGTTCATTGCTGACAAAATATTTCTGATATATATTAACTTTCAGATGCTCCTCATAAGAAAATGGATTGCAACAAAATTCATCTTCTGATAGTTATATTTTCTTTTTTTCTTCAAAAAAAAAAAAAAAAACTGCTGCTAAACCTTTCAAAGAGATTTTTTAAGTGTATGGTGACACTACTATAGGAGAATCTACTGTTCAAAAGTTTGTAATGGAAATCGTCACTCTTGAAGTAGAAAACGCTAAAAATTTGTATTATTTGGATTCCTCAGACTACTGTTCTCATCTTGAGTGTCATTTTCACAATGTTTTGGTTGATGTAATCTCCGACCTTATTCAGGTGTATCTTGTTGAACCAGTGCAGTAAATAAAGGGTTCCGCTCCAAATTCTGTCCAAAATTCCTGAGTTTGACGAGATACACCTAAAGGTTAGAGATTCCATCGACCGAAACATGAAAATGACACTCAAGATGAAAACAGTAGTCTGATGAATCCAAATAATACGAATAACCAACCCTCATCTCAAAAGTTCAGAAACTAAAAAAAGTTTTGAAGTGTATGGTGACAATACTATAAGAGAATTGACTGTGCAGAAGTTGTTTGCCAAATTCCAAATAGAACGCATCAGTCTTTAAGATGATGTTTCAAGTAGAAAACACTAAAAATTTGTTGTTGATGTTTTTAAGACAAAAATTGAAGAAAATACAAATATCATAACTAGAGCACTTGAGCAAGAATTGAAAGTTTCAACAAGTTTATGATCATTTTTATTGAATAAATATTAAGGAGAAATCTTATTTCTATCCTCTTTGTATGCCTAAAAATCGCTTGGAATTTTCTGAATAACCTAATAATGCAAGAAGACGTTAAAATAAATATCATTTTTCTTTAACTAGCTGATTAAGACGTCCACTTTTTTGCCCTGACAATACATGTTCTTTAGCGAGTGTTATGGTATATTAATGTATTCTTCCTTTTAGTATTTTCACATGGTTTTTACAGTAATCCAAACTCTATAGGTAAATATTTAGAGATTTTAAAAGAATTGGAATCGGTAATTATATTAGAATCAGAAATTTAGAACAGAATCTGTAATTGTATCGGAAATTGAAATCATCCCATCACTACTTTGTATGTAAAATGGTGATCACCTGTTTGCCAAAGACATCCGAACATGTGCAGCTAAAAACGTTAATGTTAAAATATCACATATTTTCATCAGCATTTCAGAGTTTATCTTTCCTTTTGTTTGATTCTGAATTAATAGTTGTCATTTTTATGTTGCCTGTGCAAAATCCCAACGAGGAATGGACGATTTATCAAACTAAAATGCATTCATGCATCATAGAAAAGGGTTACATACTTGAAATCCAAAGGTTGTTGGCGGTTATAACTGACATATTATATTATTAGCCATACCGTCGAGTTAAGCTCAGACAGCGTCATGTATAATTTCTAACCTCCATTTTGAAAAGTTTCTTAAATCCTCATTGTGATTTCTTCCAATGGCTTCATGAATATTTATCTCCTGGCTTTCCCCCCTGCATATATTTTAATACTAAATACAAAGATATTATGTTCTCTGCTGTGTCTGCATCGGCATAACATTCTAAGCTTAAGGAAATAAAGAATAATGTTAACTTAAAATTAATCTATGGATATGCGTCTTCCTACTCTTATCAGTAATCAGACCCCTGGAAATTCCAGTGTTTTCTTCATCCTTCTTGTATATAATATTTTCAGAAATTCCTCTCTGGACCAAATTACGATAGGTTTTTAATAACAGATGCCACATACAGTACATATAGTCGTGATATTAAAATGCTAGTTTCAATCCGTGGAGAACCGCCATCACAATCATAATATTTTCAGAGGAAGAAGTCCCTACTTTTCTCTATATTTAGTATTACCACTGCTACCAGTTATCACGGGGTACGATTCTGCATTTTTCTACTACAGTGCGATTACACACTTCGTAACTGCAAGAATACACATATAAACATAACATATTCCTTCCAATTTTCACGTTAAAATTACTAACTTCTCCCCAACAATGTTCTGGCTTTTACGATTGGCTAATACCGGACATTCTCATATTCCAGAATGAAACGAATTCCTACATTAACAAACGCTTCTAAAATTTGACAAACATGGTGTCACCCTCCACAGGAGGCACTAACGTTAAAACGACGAACATTTACCGATTGTTAATCATTCAGAAACAGACATTTACATATTGCTAACCTCACATAACATCAGACATTCACAGGTAAAACTTGCATAAATACCGTCCGATTTTCCAACATCGATTATCTACACTTCTGTCACCATCCACAGAACACACTATCGAGCGCTAAAAAAAGTAAAAACTATTAACTACGCCTAAACAGTTAACTACTGATAGCTTCATTTCATGGAACTAACGTGCGTAAGTAAAATAATTCATATACACACACTGTCTTATATATATGTATATAGTTGTAACTGTTAACAATAAAAATTGCTTTGTTTACACAAAAGAAACGAAATAGATAAAGCCTTTAAACTGTTGAATAAATTTGGGAACAATTTATTGATTTGGGAAAAATTCATTTTACAACCGGTAAAATCTAAATTACTTAACCTTATCAACATCACATTAATCAGTAGGGTTTTGACAACAGAAAATTCTTTTCATTCTATTGACTCTCAAGTATATATCCGACACAGTCAATCATCCGAGAACCACATCAGTCTATATAAAAACATAAAATAATAGAGTACCCGTGACCAGTTGGATCAGTATGTTATATTAGCTATGGAGTTAATGTATGAGCGTGACACTTGTGACATAAATAAAATAGTTATTTGTGACATAACAGAAACATTTCTATGAAAGTATATTAAAATGAAAATAGAATATAGATAGATTTCTATGAGTCGTTCTGTTTATAATTGTTTATTTTTGAAAAAAAAAACTTACTGCCATTGAATTATAAGTGGCTTGCCATACTTATAGG
Organism: Euprymna scolopes; assembly: GCF_053919585.1. Taxonomy (NCBI): domain Eukaryota; kingdom Metazoa; phylum Mollusca; class Cephalopoda; order Sepiida; family Sepiolidae; genus Euprymna; species Euprymna scolopes. Next base: position 112,210,760 of record NC_136502.1, read on the forward strand.
TAAATGTGCACTGAACAGATACCATAATACTTAGTTAGATTCAAATTTTGATATATCTTTTAATTTAAATACAAAAAAAATTGGGTGCTGAAAACGTACACAATAAAACAATATTTTATCGTCGCGTTGATTATTATTTGTAATGCAATTTAAAAACACATTTTCGGCGTTATTTACTTATGTTGGTAGTGTAGAAAAAAATGTATGAATATTTTTAAGAAAGATGTATTAAAAAATGGAGAACAAATTAAAAAAAAAAAAGGAAGGCGGTGGGTAAATCACCGTTGTAAAATGCTCTTATGGTTGTCAACAGGTTAAAGTAGATTTATTTGCAAGAAAATTGCGTTAAAATAAATGTAATACAGAAATGAACGATGTAAAAAAAAAAGCAGAAAGTATTAATTTATTTGGATAATTTAAACGTGAAAAAAAAATGGGATGCTGAAAACATAACAATACGTTTTATTGTCGCGTTGATTATTTAGTATAATATATATTGTATACATGAAACAGGTCGATGATTATACATATTATTTGTAATCACGTTTTGTGTTTGCTTCCTATATCTTATAGTTTTTTATTCAATAAATTTAAGATATTCGCTTTTCTGAGGACGTCTGTTTGTTTGAATGGAACTGGTTCAGCGATTTGTATTTATTTGTTTACGCTGTTATGGGTTTATGTTTATGTACGTATGCGCAATCGGAAGTCATAAACCGGATGTTGGGTTACAACACCCGTTACAAGGTCATTTGAGTTTTATAATTATATAGATTAACAGATATATACTGAAGAGTCAAAACAATGAAAAGAATATGATGTCACAGCCTTATTAATCACCAATCACAAACTTTGCGGATTGGACGATCCCATGTTTTTAAATGTGTGAAAGGTTGTAACGTACGTACCAGCATTAAATGTCTTAACAACCGTTGTCATCAGTGATTGTTCACTGGTACTAACAAGTGAAGTTCCCTGGAGACTAAATGACAAAAATCCTCCAGATTTTTAACATTTTTCACTTCTTTTTATAACTATTCTAAAGCGTTTTGTGTTCTCGCAGCAGCCGTTTACCATTGATTTCCCACTGATACCAGCCTTTTGTTTTCTCTGGAACTTGAATGTTAATGTTTTCTAAGGATTCCAATTGTCTCTATGTACTTCCAGTGGAGCTGTAGCTGGTGCTCTAGCTTTTTTGTTTCTTCTTTTTTAGGCAATGAGAATACCCGGAATGTAAGCAGGGAGAAATCATTATTTTCAAAGAGGAAAGTGTAAAGGTAATTGTTTGTCTATCAGTTTGGTGCAGTTAATAAGGGTGTCATGGCAATATACTTATATTGTGTATATTTTTACCTGGTCTTCACTGGAATAATGGGAGTACTTGTAGGGTGAAAGGAGAAAAATATGAACCATTTCATCTAAACATGATGTCGGTTGTGATGATGGCCCTCATAGGATGTAATGTAATATTTTATTATAACGAATAAATGTGTCTGTAATGGCGTGTTAAAGTTACATAAGATATTGGGTAACATTTTAGACATGAAAAAAATTGTATATGGCATCTGTTAGTGCAAACCTATGGTAACTTGGTCCAGAGGGCAATTTCTGCAATCAAAATATCATATATATATATATATATGAGATTTTCAGATTACTGTAAAAACCCACGTTACCTGTATACATGTATATTTTCAAACATCAAAAATATACTTATGGAGTGGTGTACGTGATGTATGGTTATTAGTTTTACCAGCAATTTAAAATCAATAACTATTTATAGTTGTATCATTAGTACCAACAATGGAAAATAAGTTTTATATAAAAACAAACACATAAGTAAATAAATAACTAAAAGTACCGCCTTTTGCATCAGAAAATAAGCACAATTTTTTCCGATACCTTAAAAGTTCCGATTTTTTTTCTTTTTATTCCTAATTACAATTAATCGTCCCAGCACTGCTTGTTAGTATATAAAAATGTTAGAAACGAAGTTTGATTTGTCAGCTTAAATGCTAGTTGGGTCTGAATATAAAAATCCGACCAAATAATTTTATATGTTAGATGTTGAAAAATTTTTTTTAGGAGTGAGTGAAATACGCCATGAAAAGTAGTAAACTGCTGAAGGATGAGAAAAGAGAGAAAAAAACTTGAGAGGAATTTCTAAAAAAAAAAGAATGAAAACGAGATTTATCTAATTAAATGAAAATGATGTCTTAAGCGATTCATGCAGGAGATAACAAAAAAAAAAAAAAGAATAGAAAGACGCCATTTAATTAAAAGTTCACACTTATATTTGACAGTTTGCTCCTCTTTAGTGATTAATTAATTCACTTTTTCTTCCCCCCCTCCCCCCCCGCATTTTTTATTTTGGGGTTGATAATGAATTTTAATTTTAAATCTGTTTTATCTTGGCAAAAAGCCATTACGATGACACGATCTTGCTGTAACGTTGTTCCCTTTGAAACTAGGAAGAGCGAATAGGGAGGGGCAGGTATTAATAGAAGGAAAATCCGTGTGACAAAATTAAATTCCAAGTTATGCTTTGTTTTGCTTGCATTGCGGCAGCTCAACTCTTTTTGGGCTTATTTAATTCTGAAAATCAAAAGCCTCAATTTTGTAGGGAATTACCCCCACCCACCCTCCCCCCAAAAGGCTAAATCATTTTTTATTTGATCTTTTACTAGTATAAATTAAGCTTAAATATATTTGAATTCATGCAGATTTCGTATTTATCATTACAAAACCAATTCTCAATTGAATATTAAATTGTACCTAATATATAACTCTGATTTCCAAAGTTTTTAAAAAATGACTTGAGCTGGAATCGAAACCAAAACAGTTAACACTCTAGCCGCATTTTCTACCGTTTGAGCTTCCAACAGATACATAAAAATTTTTTAAAATCAAACCACTTCAAGCTATGAATAAATTTGCGCATGCACAAAAACAATAAAAATATGTCGGCAAGTTGAAATGAACATTTTGCATTTTTTTTTTTTTTTTTTTTTTACAGTGATCACCACTTATCAAGGCCCTGAAGCCACTCAGGGATAAGGGTTATTGCAAGTACATTACGTTAGTGTGGAGATTTGATGAAGTGTTCAGAAAAATTTCCGACATCTCAGACTACTGGTCACCAAGTACTACCGAACTTTGAGCAGCTTTTTCTTCACCCTTTGTCAGAAAAATCACTCATTGAATGAGGACTTAATGACAAAATAGGAGAAGCGAGAGTTACTGGAGCTGCCGATAACACATCCACTGTATTATCTACTCTCCATATATTTCAGCTTGCCGACATATTTCTGTACGCGTTATTCATCCATTCAAATAATGATTTTATTCTTTATAAACCATTTTTGGTGTATGATTACAATTTCTTGTTAATTTCAGTGTCATGTGACCAGTGGTTTAAAAGTTTATCGGTTAAATATTTTCACACACACATGCATGCATACTCTTTCATTTATTTATATAGATTATTATTTACATGTTTGCAATCCTTTTGCTTTCAGACATTCTATTATGAAACTTGACAGCATGACTGGAAAAGTTACTGTTCTTCCATATGACGTTTACATCTACTCAACATGTTATCATGGGATTGCTTCCCTGCTAACTACAACAACAAATCTAATGCCAACAAACATTTGTCATAAGCTGTCGTCATAAGTAGGGCTATGACAACAGCGTATTCTTTTCATTGTTTGGGCTCTCGAGTATATATCCGACACAGTTAATCAACCGAGAACCACACCACTCTATATAAAAGCATATAAGATATCAACAGATACACACTCGAGAGTCCAAACAATGAAAAGAATATGCTGTTGTCCTAGCTCTACTCACAAGTAATCAAATTTTGTTCTATTCCATTCATTATTTTCGATCCTCTCATAATTAATGATGAGACAATTCCGATATTTTCTCTGTTTCTGATTCTTTATTAATCTCAACATTTAATTATGAAATAATTTTGTCCCGTTTACCATAAAAAAAAAGAAAAATGTAGCCTAGTGGGAGATGCCCTTTTCCCTTCCCTGCAACCTCTCTCCCACAGAAGAGACATTGCGAGCCTATCGTTGTTTTATCATTATTTCCATGGGAAGTGCTCGTCTGAGCTCAAATCTCTGGTCCCCCCCTCACCATTCTTTCACAAAAAACACCCGTCTAGCTGAAACCACTGTCAGTAATTTTCCCCACTCTTTATCTGTGCCTAAATCAAAACATAGATTCCATGAACAAAGGTTCTTTCTTAGAAGTGCACGCCTGTAAAGCTCTGTTCCGTTTGCCTTTTTCCCACCTGACTACAACTTGGATGTCTTCAAGTCCAACATAAACAAATTCCTGATGAACCGCCCCCCTTAAGTAAGACACTTTATTAGATCTCCATTACTAACGATTACTACGATACTATCCCATTGATTACTGTACACGCAATAGCCCTTATCTCCGAGTGGCCTCCGGGCCTTGATAAGTGGTGACTTCCATGTAAAATTAAAAAAAAACACATGTTAAATGTGTATATATTTTCTCAAACGTTAAAAGACACTTGTGAGAGGGTGATCTATAGTTTGAAGTTTTACTGGAAATTTAACTCAATAAATATTTATTAATTTATTATTACTACAAGCAGTGGAAAGATTAAAAATAAATAAAATAAAAAAATATAATTAAAGGAATCGTTTTTGGCATCTGAAAATAAGCACAATTTTTTTTCGATTTCTGATTCAGATGAATCGTCCCAACACTACTCATAATATTTGTCGTTCACTTGACAATCTGTCTCATTTAAGCCTTATCCTCGAGTAGCTTTTAGCCTAAATGATGACTCCACAAAAAACAAAACAAAAAAAAACGATGGAATTTATTGGTGTGTGCCAAAACAGTTTCTCCTTCACACCCCCTTTTTTCCTCCTTTCTTTTGTTCTGTTTTATACTCGTGATAATTATTCATAGTCTTTTCATCGCGTTTTTAGACAATATTCCCCCATCTTGTTGACGTTTACTCTGAAAGAGTCTGTTTATTATACAAACATTATTGGTTACATATGTGCATACGTGTTTCAGTGGAATCTCAATTCAGAGACCGCCTCATCAGACCAAAAAGGGGCGCTATTGAAACCTTCCAATAACCCTTTTTTTTAGTCTGATGAGGGGGTCTCTCTGAATTGAGATTTCACTGAAACATGTACGCACATTGCATGTATGTGACCAATTTTTGTATGATAAATAACTATATACCAACTCTGTCCTCCATTGAGCACTTTAATAATCACACGGGTTTCATTGAATTTATATCTAGGAAACTGATCTATACAATTATTATACACTCACACACACATATACTAGCAGACCGCCCGACGTTGCCCTGTCGTAAAATATGCATACATATTATACTTTAATTAATGCAGAATTCTTATCTATAAATATAAAAGCGAAAATGTATGCATGCATATATGTATGTACGCTTTTCCTCGATGTTCACAAAAGGCTTCTTTCAGAGAAGCGCTCGCTCATCTATAAATTGTAATATCTCAGTTAACCATGGAGCTCGCCTGTCTATTTAATTTTATTGACTTTCAAACGTTAATTATTCCACATTTCCCGCATCGGCACGCGTTACATTTTGTTTTCGGTATAAACAAAAAGTGAAACTCGACTCTAATCACAGGCCCAGAGTCAGTGGTCTCTAGAGAGCTAAATAACGTTTGGTCAATGTCGACTTCGTCATATCAGACGGTAGCTTTCATTTCGAGACGAGGGAGCGGGTTTTTAAAACCAAACAAACCGATTTATTGACCTCATTAAAAAACTGTCCCGCACAAAATGCTAACTGCTGAATAGCCGTCACGTCAATCAAAAACGCGCACCTGTTTTTTTTTCACATTTTACTATTTTCCAACTGCGCGTCGTCAAGGCTTCGTTTTTTTCACGGGCACCTGTTTTTTTTCACATTTCGGGGTTTTTTCACACACACCTACAAACACCCGGGCAACGCCGGTACAGTATGTAACGTTAAATTCCTTTTAAAAAAAAAGGTGAAGTAAAAAAAAAAAGGTGAAGTAAAAAAAAAAAAAAAAAAAAAAAAAAACGGAAAGAAACTGAGACATGGGCGAGTATTTTTTTTTTTCTGAACAGTTTACTGCTTGTAGGAAAAAAAATAATATTCGAGCTGAGATCGAAACCTAAAGACGGTGAAGTACCATAACCATTTCACGAGCTTGGCATAACTTTTAAATAAATAATATTAAATAAATTATAATTTTGACATAAATAAATAATAATAATAATAAATAAATTATAACTTTTAAATAAATAATAAATAGATTATAAGATTTAAATAAATAAATATAAATAAATTATAATACTTAAATAAATAATAGATTATAAGATTTAAATGAATAAAAAAATATAAATAAATTATAACTTTTAAATAAATAAATGAATTATAATACTTGAATGAATAAATAAATAATAAATACATAAGATTTAAATAAATAATAATAAATGAATTAAAAGATGTAAATAAATAATAATAAATGAATTAAAAGATGTAAATAAATAATAATAAATGAATTAAAAGATGTAAATAAATAATAATAAATGAATTATAAGGTTTAAATAACTAAATATTAATAATGTATAATACTTAAATAAATAAATAATAATAAATAAATAATAATAATTAAATAAATAAATAATAAATTATAAGATTTAAATAAATAATTATAAATAAATTATAATAATTAAATAACTAAATATTAACAAATAAATTATAATACTTAAATAAATAAATAATAATAATTAAATAAATAATAAATAAATTATAATATTTAAATAAATAATAATAAATAAATTATAAGATTTAAATTAAAAAAAAACGGAAAGAAACTGAAACATGGGCGAGTATTTTTTTTTCTGAATAGTTTACTGCTTGTAGGAAAAAAAATAATATTCGAGCTGAGATCGAAACCAAAACCTAAAGACGGTCAATTACCATAACCATTACACGAGCTTGGCATAACTTTTAAATAAATAATATTAAATAAATTATAACTTTTACATAAATAATAATAATAAATAAATTATAACTTTTAAATGATAATAATAATAAATTATGTTTTCGACGTCTGAATACTCTATATACCAAATTTTAAGTCAGTTGATCAAAAATTTGTTGGGTATAGAAGTGTCCTCACACACACACACACACATTCTCATATATATATATATATATATGTGTGTGTGTGTGTGTGAGGAAAATTTTTTTTTTTTTTTTGATAACTAGCCTAATTTATTTGGAGCAAGAGACTAGATCCAATATCCAAGAATTGTTTTGTTCTTTTGTTTAAAGGAGGTGGTGTTTGATCAACACTACTGGGAGCCATGGTTTGATATACTGTTTTATTTTTAAATCCTTGAAATAGTGTTTCAACGTTACAACTGATGATCCCTGAAAACTTAGGACTATTGTAAGTTCGAGAAAGCAAGTTGATTCAGTGATTACAGGAGATTAAATGGCTTGTTGGCAATAATTTTCCAGCGAAGCACTAAAAAGATATATACTTAAAAAAAAAAATTATTCAATTTTCAAGAGTAAAAAAAACTTTCAAGCCTATATAGGTTAATTTCCTTGAAAATATGTTTAATATATAACAATCGTGAGAGATTAAAAAAAAAACGGACCAAGTAAGGAATAAGTACCCTGGCCGACTTCATTGCAAACAAAGAAAAAAAGGACACCATTCCCTCGACACTGGGTTAACCTTCACCTTCACAGTTCTCACACATTGGCTCTGTGAACAAATATTATGTTGTGACAAAACTTTTAAAACTACACTTTGCATTGATATATATATATATTTAACTAGAACGACCCGTTAACCAGCGTTGCTCAGTGGAAGCATGCCCTCCCTTTGTAAAAAATTAAACTATGGTTGTTGTTGGTGGCCAACCTCACATTAAGAACAGCTTTTTGGAATAGACCCCCCCCAACCTCATGTTAAGAATGGCTTTCGGAATAGACACCCAATTTTTTTTAGGGGAGTGTTAAATATTTGCCTCAAATTTTACTTTGATATTCGTTGTCAGCATACCCATCCGCAAATAATATAAAAACAAAAGAAAATGGGGAGGGGACAGTAGTGGAGAGAAGTAGATTTGTTTATTGCGTGCGTACAAACATGGCTGCCAGTGAATTAAAGCACATAATACAGGTCTTTATATTTCGAAAACTACTTGTCTCTGCCAAATTTACATGAGATTGTCTTAATCAGCATAGTCGAAAACCTATAAAAGTCATATTAAAGAAAATTGTGGCGGTGGAGCTAAGGTAAAAATTTACCTAAAACAAGTTCATGTCCATGCAATGTCAATAATGAGTCCAGAAAAGAGAATTAAACAAAATACTCCACAGACAGTGTAACTGGTGAGAAAACAAATATATAACAAATAAGTGTTTCCGTTGGTAATGTAATTTCGGTTAAAAACCTATCTGCATAAAATATTGGAGCATTAACTTATTTGTAAGCAGTTGACACAATGAGTAACATGATTGAAACCTAGGTAATAATTGGAAAATCTATAAGTAATTAAAATCGTCCACAGTAATAGTAAATGTAAAAAAATAAGAAAAATATAATAAAAAAACGTCCCCCCCCCCCAACAGAAAACTAAAAACAAAAATAGCATCGTGTATGAGTTGAAAAGCCACTCTAAAATCGAAAAATAAATAATGGTATCTGTAAAAGTTTTTTTTTTTTTTTTTTTTTTAAGGGCTATTGGGGGGGATTATGGCATATAGGCACTTTGTGCCTAGATAAGTGTAAGGTTACCAGTATTTAATTTTCTGTTCATGAGTGGTTATTATGTTTGTATTTATTGTTTTTTCTTCTATTTTTTTTTCTTTTTTTTTTTTTTTGAGCACAATTGCCTTATGTAGCGAGCGATGCCATATTGGAAAATTTCTGGAGCGTTCGTTTATATATGAAGAAGTGGATAATAGAATTGTAAGATCTCAACTAATCAGAATGGGCAGATTTTAGGAAGGGAGAATTTATTGTTACGTGTATGTAGCTAATAACCAGCTACGATGGATTCAATGAAAGTATTGTTGGGATATGTAGAATTGTCCCCAGTGTCAACTGGTAGCAGTGGGAGGACTAAATATTTGTAGAGAAAAATATGGACTCCTTCCTATACAGATCTTGCGGTTGTGCTAGTGTTGCTCTTAGGATGCAATGTAGCAATTTATTATAACGATTTTCTGCTTATAGGTTCTCAGATGCACTTGTGAAGTTAGGTTGCATAAAAATGTTTGCTTTGTCAAAATCGGATTTTGTTCTTTAATCCAATTTTTTTTCAATTCTACTGTTCTTGTCTTGAGTCTTATTTTAACAACGTTTCGGCTGATGTAACCTCTGACCTTTTTCAAATTTCTCTTTTTGAGCTCTGGAATTTTTCTATCAAATTCTGGAATCTGCATGGAATTTCAGACAGAACTATTTATTTAATCCAAGGAGGTAGCATGTTCTCTTTCCGTCAGCAATGACTGTGTAAAAGTTTTAAGTAATTTTAAATTGACTTCTAAAACTAACTGGGCAGATCTTTATTTATTGTGCTTTCTCTCAAATCCATCCTTATTATTTTCTTTCATCTTTTCCTTGGCCTCCCTCTACCAGCTGACTCTGCTAACACCTAAAAACTCTCATACATTCTAAACCAACAAAATCTCCTGTTAAGCACAGCCTACATTATACTCTGCAGATATAATCTTTCTCTAAGGTCGTCGTGAAGCCACTTGATGTAAGGCGGTAACAAGAACAAAAGATGATTATCACAAAGACAGAAGATGCCTATTGACCTTGGTCTTGAAAAGACCAGTGCTATAAGTAGGAAGTTTATATTGTTTGTTTGTTACTGTGCACATTGGGTGACGTCACAAAAGTGAAAAAAAGTAGTGGAAGGAGGCGAATGATAAAAATGATTACGTCATAGGAAGGAGATAAAAACAAGGGAGAGGAGGAGGCATAAAAAACGAATAAGTATGTGTTTTTTAATGAAAAACGCGCCAGACAAAACGTAAAGCCACTTGATGTAAGTAGGTAACAAGAACGAAAATAGATGCCTATTGACCTAAGTTTTGAAAAGACCAAGGTTATAGATAGGAGGAAGACAGGGAAAAATGTTCTACAAGCCTCGATTTTTTTAAAAGAAGCTACTGGAATAGGAAGCTGTATTACAATGAAATATTAAGACAGCGAATTGATGAAAACCACTAGACCAACGAGTCAAACGAGCTGATACAAAGGAAGCAGGGGAATTGATCAGACAATTCTGAAGAACATGTGTCATAATAACATGTATTTATGAAGGAAATGTTGCTGAAAAGAAGAAAGGGTTGGGGCCCAATCACATTATAGATACGTTTCTAGAATTTATCAAGAAACTTTAAATGAGATTCATCAACCCAAATGTAACGACAGTACTTCATACGTGATCTAAGTCAATTTTTAAGAGTCACGTTATGCATCGGATCATGCTCTTATCATTGTTCTCCATGAAACACACACCGCTAACCATCACTGGGAAGGTTTCTCTGCCATCAGCATCATTTTGCAATCGCAATCAAGATGAAGTTCGGTAAACTCCATCAGCTTTTCATATGGCTGTTAATATGTGCGCACGCCACCACTACACACATTGGAAAGCAGAAGCACTGACCTGACCTTTCACCTACATACAGCGCTTTGGAAGTCCTAAATAGTCACCGATTTGGTGTTGGCCAGGTTCGGTGTTGCTTAACTTCAGTGATCTGATGAGACCCGTCATGATCTTATTCATACATAAAATATTTCATTTTTCGTATCGAAGCAAAAAGAAAGTAGAAGATTTTTTCCAATCGAAAAAAAAAAAAGAAGTTCTTTTACCATTATTGTTTTACAACATAAATCTTTTTCTTTTTCTCGAGTAAAACGCCATTTTCCATCTCCTTAATAAATATATTTTTTTTTTATTTTAAAATGAATCAAAAATGAAATAGTGAAAATACATTGTTACTTATTTTCAAAGGATTAGCCTTTCACCTAGATACAACGCCTACGTACTCCCAAATGGTCTGGCCAGTTTCAGCGTTGCCTTCAGTGATCTGACGAGATTTTTTTTTTTTTTTTTTACATGGTGGTCACCACTAATCAAGGCCCGGAAGCCACTCGGGGATAAGGGTTATTGCATGTACAGTAATCAATGGGATAGTATCATAGTAATCGTTAGTATTGAAGATTTGATAGTGTCTTACTTAAGGAGGCGGTTCATCAGGAATTTGTTTATGTTGGACTTGAAGACATCCAATCCAAGTTGTAGTCTCATATTTTTGTCATCGAAATTGGTGAAATCGTCCACTTTTTTTTTTTTTTTTTTTTTTTTTTTTTAGCAAATCGATTGATTGTTTGTTCTAGTTAGGGACACCCCATCATAGTATACCAAGAGGAAGCTTCACATGTCTCCCCGCAGTGACTTAGTTAACAATACATTGTAGTTTACAGTGCACTGTAAAAAATCTACTGGTGATTTTGTAAAATTATATGTAAACTAGTGGGACCTGTAGAAATTCCGCAGGGGACTTATTCATATGTAATATATTAATGTTGGATGGTCAGCATAAATGGAGACGCTCTGATATTATTCTAATTCTTTTGTTAAAGCTGCAAAATATTTATCTAACTAGCAGGGGACGCCCGGTGTAACCAGGTCATAAAGTACACTTTAATATATTTTAATTCTTGCAAATTTTGTATATATTATTATAGAGTTAATGTTTCATTCAATTTTTATATATTACTAGCGGGAGGGTACCCGGCGTTGCCCGAGTATTGGAGGTGTGTGTGGTTGTTAACAAAAACCTAAGAATAAGCGAAGTAAAAAAAGAAAACAGAAAAACGAACGTTAAAACTTATCTGAAAAATAAAGCGGGGGGGGGGGGGTAATCAAAACAAAAAGCACAAAAAAAACTAACATAAGGCAAACGAACGATGTTAAATGTAAAAATCGGAAAAAGAAAACAGAAAAACGAACGTTAAAACCAAAAACACGTGAGAAATAGCTTAAATAAACCTGTTTCGATATTAAAATTTTAAAAATCGGTGGGTACCCGGGTGTTTTTGGGTGTGTGTGGTCGGTCGGGGGGTGTTAATGAAAACCTAAGAATAAGCGTAGTAAAAAAAAACAAAAAAAAAACAGAAAAACGAACGTTACATGAAAAATGGCTTAAATAACCCTGCTTCAATATTTAAATTAAAAAAATCGAAAAAAAAAAAAAATCTCACACTATGATTCGAACCCAATTAGAGATATGAGCAGCAACATGTCTATTCACATTACATTTGAACTTCTGCATGTCAGTACAGTTGGGAAAGCAGAATCCTGGATGGTAGTTCCAAAGTCTAGCAGTTCTGGGGAAGAAACTATTGCATGCCTGTGGAACTCTGTTCCATCTGCCTGCTTCCCACCTGACTACAACTTGGATGTCTTCAAGTCTAACATTAACAAATTCCTAATGAACCGCCCTCTTAAGTAAACACTTCATTAAATCTCCACACTAACGTACTGTACTTGCAATAATCCTTATCCCTGAGTGGCTTCCGGGCCTTGATAAGTGGTGACCACCGTATAAAAAAAAAAAAATAGAAGGCTTTTTTATACCTGAGGATCTCTACTGTGTAAAGGTGGGATCTTGTTGCTTGTCAGGTTTGTCGAGGGTATTTACGTCGAGGGATACAAGTGTTTGTAGTTCATCGGAGCATTCACCATTAAAATACTTAGGCAGAGGGATGCAACATTTCGTCGATGGGACAGTTCAGGACCTATCAGGTTGGCGACTCTCTTTTGAACCCTGTCCAAGAGCAATTAGCAGATGCACCAGCCCAAATGTGACAACAGTACTCTATACATGGGCGAATGGTGGCCTTATAGAGGTACACGATACTTTCAGGCATAAGTAACTTTCTAGCACAGTAGAGAGAGCCTACCTTCCTTGCAGTGGCCCTGGCAATGCTCTCAATGTATCTATTCCAACTAATACTCCCTGTGAACATTAGGCCGAGGAGTTTAAAAGAAGTACTTTCAGGTAATGTATCTTTAGTCATTGGTAGTGGTGGTTGAGAAGGTTTCTTGTAATCATTGAAGGAAACAAGCTTAGTCTTGGCAGCATTAAATGTGACCATCCATTTTTGTCCCCATTCCACTACAAAATGGCGGTTTTCCTCTAGTGTTTCTGCCATTTCCTTTTTATTTTGCTTGGAACTACATTTTTCTATTTCAAGAATGATACTGCGTTCAAGAATCACCATTGTAGCTGAACCTGTTTTTGTTATTTTACTTTTTATTGACCAAGTTTACTTTCTAAGGGGAGGTAATTCTGTTACTTCTTGCCTCTGCTTATGTTTAAATAGTTTTTTGTAATTTTAACAAATATTTGTTGTCGATTTAAAAGTAACTTCCTTGCAGCAATTTTCAGAATCTTTCCATTTGTAATTAGCGATGAGGTTGGATCCTCGGTGGAATCTGTTTCATTGTAAAATGGAGGAAACAATACTTTTCTTTTTGTTGAAAAAAAAAACAAATTAAAATTACCATATTTGCCTCCAGTCAAAGTAAACATTAAAGCCAAAGAAATCTGCAAACATTGTTCTTTTTCTAATAACTTGGATTACATGGCTTCGGGGTTGTCTACTAAAGCTTGGAATAGATATCAATATGCGCAGTGCCAGCGCTAAGGGTCCATACCCCCTCCCACCCCGTTTCTTGAGTTATGATAGAAGATTAGTTTTGTAAAGAAACCATTATATTTTTTTTTATTCACCAAAAATCGAAATTTTCCCGTTTTAATAAAATTTTTCGAATTTTTAATTGAATCTTAATAAAATTTTTCGAATTTTTAACTGAATTTTTAATAAAATGTTCAGCATTTCATTAACACAGTGTGCACAACGACTATTTAATTTCATTCAAAAATTCATAAACTATGATACATCTGTTAAAATATTCTTCTTGCATGACTAAAAAAAAAAAAAAGAAAAAAAAAAGTCTCTTTATGCCTATATTATCTTTATCAATAACTAGCAGCGAGACTCGACGTTTCCCGGGATCAACAAATGTTTCACCTTCTTATATTTTTACTGTCATCGAAATAAGTGAAATCGCCCATTTTTCAATCAAATTGTCTTCTCTGGTCAGAAAACCATCGCAGTGTACCGAGAAGAAGCTTCACATGCCTCCTCGCAGTGATTTAATCTACATTGCATTGTAGAGAACGTCCTGTTGACTTTATGAAATTATTTTTATTTAATTCCTTGAATTAAAGTTTAAAATGCAAAAATCGAGTCTCACGGTTCAGTTGTGCACTAACCAGAAACATTCATTTCAAACGCGTCTCTGTTTTATCAAAGAACATATTGTTGATTTTACACACTGGGCCTTTTTGCTTGTGCATTGATAAAAATTTTCAAATTCACATTGATGTTAGGCTGTATAAGGGTGTTACCTTTGGTCAAAATCGGACAGTTCTTACTTTCATAAGATTTTTTTTTTTCGATTATAGATTTTTGATACTTACCAAAGTTATTCCAATACAAAACCTATCTACGAGCAACTTCAGACACATCAAGTACATTTGTGTCAAATTTCAAAAGAATCACACAAGCCATTTCTGAGTCCATAGAGAAGAGTCACAAACACAAAGTGGCTTTTATATACAAAAAAAGATTTAGATGTAAAACGATTTATTTTTCTATGTAACTAGCAGTTCAGCCCGCCTTTCCTCGGGCCCTATGTACTGTTCATAACTATATATATATATATATATATATATATATATATATATATATATATAGAATTAAAAAGTTTGACACATGCCCAGGTAACCTATATGTAAAATTTCAAGTGTTTAGACCCAAAATTGGCGGAGGAGTTTAGTAGAGTCTGCAAAGGTCGACTCTTTCAACTTCTTGGCAGCTAAGTTTTCGCTCCAAAACTTATTAAAAAGCTTGCTGCATATTTGAATACACTTTATGTAAAATTTCAAACATTTAGACCAAAAATTGACTGAATAATTTGCTAGAGACTGCAAAGGTAAAATCTTTTGAACTTTGACCCCCTTAGCAGCCAAATTTTCGGCCAAAAATAGATTAAAATGCTTGTCCTATGTCTGAATACACTTATGTAACATTTCAAATGTTTATACCAAAAATTGGCTGAGTAATTTGGTAGGGACCGCAGAGGTCAAATTTAAAAAAAAAGCTTTGACCCCAATTTTGACGCCTTAACATTTATTATTTTGAGCTTAAATTAAAAAGTTTGATCCATGTACAAGTAGCATATATCTAAAATTTCAAGTGTTCAGACCCAAAACTGGCAGAGGAGTTTGGTAGATTTTTTAAAGGTCAAATTGTTGAACTTTGACTCCTTGACAGCCAAATTTCTGGCCGACAACCGATTAAAGATTTTTCCAAATCTCAATACCCCTTATGTCAAATTTCGAGTCTGTAGACAGAAAATTGACAGAGTAGTTTGGTAGGGAAATGCACACACACACACACACAGAGACAATTTCACTTTTATAGATATATAGATGTGCATAAAGATCTGTGCTATATAGACACATCTATATCAATTAAATAACAATGCTATATAAAAAAATATATTAGGATAAGATACGTATAAAATACGTTTATAAGCTAAACTACAACGCAATATTACGAAAATAAACATATTCATTTGTTTAAAATTAATATTTCGGAGATAGATTTCACTCTCGGGATTTTATACATTTCTTTTCTTTTTTTTTGCCACGTTAAATTGTAGTAAAAAAAGCAATTCGTAAAGAATCAACATGTTGTCTGTGTCATTTACATATGTCAGAAGAATATGCTTGGCGCACGTGATATGAAAGTCAGTTGTGTTTTCCGTGATAGAAGCATTGTTTAAATTTTTTAAATAAAATACGTAACAAAAATACGTTTATAAGCCAAATTACAACGCAACATTTTGAAAATAAACAAATAATTATTTGTTTGAAATTAATATTTCGGAGATAGACTCCATTTTCGGAATTTTTTATTTTTGAAATTTTATAAATACGTGAATTTTATTTTAGTTTTATTTAAAACAAATTTTTTGTTTATCAAGTTGAAATCCAATCACAGTTTAATGCTATTTTTTTTTCATGACTGAAGAGTCGAACCAAAGAAGGAGGAATAAAAAACAGGACTTCCGAGTAGTGATAGGACGATTCTAACATTTTTTTCTCTGATTCCAATACAGTTACCGATTCTGTTCTAAATTTCTGATTCCGATACAATCAACAATTCTAATTCTTTTAAAACCTCTAAAATATTTGTCTGAGAATTGTTGTTTTTGGTTTGTTTGTTTTTTTTTTAATTTTTAGAATACCGTAAAAACATAGGTAACACACACACACACACACACACACACACATTTATTTATTTACGCAAATGTAAAGATAACAATTGCTGGGGGGTCAATTGATTTCAGTTTCAGTGGTAATTAAAAATCAATAAATAATTATCATTTTTTATTAGTATCAGCAATGGAAAATTAAATTACAAAGTGATTAAAGGAATCGTTTTTTGGCTTGGAAAATAGGCGTAATTTTTTTTTATATACTCCAAAAAGTTCTGCCGTTTTCCAATTCCGATTAGTTGTCTCATTACTACTTCTGAGTCATGCGCAGTATATGAGTGACCGTGTGAATAAATCAACTAATACTTGACCGCCCCCTCCCGTTGTCACGTGATCAATTTCAAATATTTAAAAACTTTTGCTCTGCCCACCCTCACCTTGTTTCCTCAAGATTTAGCAACAAAAATGTAAATTGGAGTGATACACGAATTATAATTATTTTTATTTTTTTATGTGGTTAAAATCTAATCACAATTGTAAAACTGAGGTCAACTCTTTTGATACCTCTGCTTGGAAAGGTTTTTTTTGGTTCATTCTTTGCATGGAGAGTCTCCATTCTAAAGTGTTACTCATTTGCAATCAAATTTAATATTCTCGTTCTTTTCATTAGAAATATCTAAAATTAGTTATTAACCTCCTCCCACCATCACCACCTCACACACACAAAAAAAGATAAATTTAATAAAAACAAATATTTTTGTTGTTGGGAGTGAAGTGGAGGCGGGAGAGAAAAAGAAACTTTTATTTTTACAACATAAATTTGATTATCATTTTATTATTTTAAATGCATTTTTTTTCTTCCTTAATATTAATTGTGAATGCAATTACGACTGTAAAAGCCTAATTACTCTATTGAAGTTTTAAACCTATTTTTGTTCCATTCTCGTTCAGCCGAAGTTCTCAAAAATTCAAGCGGCCCCTTCTTAGGGCTAACACTCACTCAATATATGAAATACATAGATAATCGAATGTTCCATTGAAGTTTCATTTACGTCTCGAACGTTAAGTTAGTAAAAAATATTAATTTTACTATCATTTATTGACAAGTTTACTAAGTTATAGTATATAGCCTTACTGGATTTCAGGACAAGAATTCATCTAGTCTGCTGGAATATCTTAGTGCTGTTGCAATAGGCAACATCACTTAGAGAAGGTGCACTAATCCTCGTATACGCCACTACAAAGTAGACAAACAGATGGGATTTTATTTGGGCTTCAAATACTTATGTCAAAATCTATATTATAGCATATCTTTCTTTTTGCCTATTGGTCTCACTCGATTCTAATACAAGAATTCGTCTTGTCTGGTGGAAAATCCAGCTTAGTGTTGTAACTGGAAGTTTTTGTACCAACAAGTGTGCATCCCCCTGTGAACATTTATTATATTTTTAATCTCGTTCTTTCATTTGATTTTCTGTATTTTGTATCTTTTATTGAACTTAATTTCGTATATTTTGGGTTTATACGAAACTCCCTTTAATTTGAATAAAAGAGCAATGCTAGCTCCCTAATAATGACGTCACTGGTTCCAGCGTGAAAACCAGCCTCTGTTGGATTCCAGCGGCGAGGAGATTGGACGTGTTTCATTGCCTGTTGTAGATAAGGATTTCCCCGAGCCTTTCCTTCTAAGAAGTACAACCCGGCAACAGAATATCCGGTTGCAGCGAGGCAAACTTCTTCAAATTTTATTTACGCGGCCATGGTATGCTCGTATTTTGAAGGAGAGTAATTTCAAAGACTTTAAATTGAGAAAAAATGCACATGTGCTGAAATGTGCATTTAATTTTTAATCGGTTTATATGCGTGTTACATTGGTACAGTGGTAACGTCGCCAGCTTTGAATGCTACAGTTTCAGTTTCGATTTTAGCTGATAGCACCTAAATACTTCTTTTTTTTTTATTTTTGAAATCACGACTCTATAATAATACTAGCATTTCAGCCCAGCGTTGCCAGGGTGTTTGGATGTGTATGTTGAGCAACCCCAGCCCCCCCAAAAAATGTGGTAGTAGGAAGGCAGGCTCAAACCCGTACCACGAAGGAGGAAAAGAACAGGGGGAAAAAAACCTGACGTCTTTGCTGTTATGACCACCGCCAAACCGGAAGTGACGTAGGTTTAAATTAAGGCTAGACAATCGAAAGGAGAGGATTACTTTCGAAAATATCGGCGGAAAAAGCGACCTCTCCCTGTAGAAAAGTGCCCAGTTGAAGGTGAAAAAATTAATTTTTTTTAGCCAATTTTTTTATATTTGTCGTCTGAAAGGTCGAACTTCAAAACGATATTAATCTTGTAAAAATCCGTCGCATCTGTCGAAAGTTTTAGGTAGATATGCAAACATACATACACACATACATTTATATATTGGTAACTAAAAATTTTCGACCCAAACCGATTAAAAAGCTTGCCCTATCTCTGAATACCCTTTACGTAAAATTTCAAATGTTTAGACCAGAAATTGTCTGAGTAATTTGGTAGAGACCGCAGAGGTCAACTTTTTTTAAACTTTGACCCCTATTATGATCCCTTAATCTTCATTGTTTGGGGCTCAAATCAAGTTATTAAGTTAGATCCATGTCCAAGGAACCTATATCTAAAATTTCAAATGTTTACACCCAAAATTGCCGGAGGAATTTGGTAGAGTTCTCAAAGGTTAAATCGTTGGACTTTGACCCCTTAACAGCCACATTTCTGTCTGAAAACCGATTACAAAGATTTTTCCCAAATCTCAGTACCCTGTATATCAAATTTCGAGTCTGTAGACTGAAATGGAAGGTCATAACAATTAAACAACAGTCAGTCAGAAGAAAAAAGATGTAAGTGTAACACAATAAATAACACGCTTTCGTATATGGACTTTAAATTGATGCCTTATGCCACACTGAATATCCAAGGGCTCTTCATGCTAAATTTAATACTCTTGCTGACACTTTTGAAAGGCCGAGTTGTAAGATCGAAAGAGGATCAATGAATGTTTCAAACTTCCAATACTTTTGTCATGAAAATCAGTGAAATTCTCACTTTTGTATTCAATAAAATCGATTGATTTCCTACTCTAGTTAGGAATCCACCACGGTCTACTGGGAGGAAGTTTTACATGCCTCTTCACAGCAACGTAGTCTACATTGCACTGTAGAGAACCTACTGTTAACGTTATAAAATTATGTTTATATGTAATAGTACCAATTAAAGATTAAAATGTCAAGTATCATGGTCCATTTGCACTGTATACGGAAACATTCTTATCAAAGAATCTACTGTTGATTTTATATGCCAGACTTCCTATTTGTGATGTTAGGTTGTATAAGGATGTTAACTTTGATTAAAATTGGGCTGTTTCTTCTTTAATTGGATTTTTTCGATTATCGTTTTTCGATTCTTATCGGAGCATTCTGATCCAAAACCTAAGAACACTTTGTGATAATTTTTTTTTTTTTTTAATCTGCTCAGCCGTCTTATATATAAAGCTGAATGTCTGTGTGTGTGTGTGTCTGGTCACGAGTAGGCTTCTATATGGTTGACTATTTTAAAAAACTGATTACATATAATGATAGAAGATGTATCGCGACACAGGAATGGGTATGTTTGATCTGGCAGAAGAGTGGTTCATTAAAATTGTGGGGTCTGCGTTCGCGCCTGGTCCACAAAGTATGGAAATAAAAAATTTAAAAAAAGGTTTAAAGCGTTTTTGATATAGATGTACATAATAATACTTTGATAAGTATGTTTTAACTTAACTAGGGATGGTATAATAAAATTGTGGGGTCTGCGTTCGCGCCTGGCCTCCATAGAATGGAAATAGGCACAAACTTTAATAAAGACTTTTCATATCTATCTGTGTAAGTATACTTTGATAATTATGTTTCTGTTTGAAGAATGGAAATATGTCACAAAGTTTAACAAGGTTTTTTAATATAGATCCACAGAATATTGTGATAAGTGTTTCAGTGTGAACAGGTATTG
Organism: Euprymna scolopes; assembly: GCF_053919585.1. NCBI lineage: Eukaryota > Metazoa > Mollusca > Cephalopoda > Sepiida > Sepiolidae > Euprymna > Euprymna scolopes. The sequence continues at coordinate 112,231,201 of NC_136502.1, forward strand.
TATAATAAATTATGGGGTTTATCTATTTTATTTTTACTTTCATCATATTTTGCTTTGGTTTTGATACCCCCATATTCAACCCAAATTTACAACCCTTCCTTTTCATAACCTATCATACTTTCATAAATCAGAGTTCATTTTCTGTAGGCTGTTTTTGAACCCAGTCAACGACGGGTACTTTTGCTAGTATGTGTGTGTGTGTATATATATATATATATATATATATATATATATAATATATATATATGAGACTGACGGGGAGGAGGGGGACTTTGCCGGGCGTAAAATGCGCTTAAATATGATCTTTTAATTTGTCCAGATTTCATATATATTATTATGTTGTGATTTCAAAATGGAAAAAAACTCCAAAGATTTAGATGCAATCAGCTAGGAGCAAAACCGAAACAGGAGCATTCAAAGCTGGTGACATGATCAATGGACCAACGTGAGACGCACATGAACAGATTAAAAATTAATGCACAAAAAGTATAACGATTTTTTTCAAGACCCGTAAAAGAACGGTCCTTAAAAAACTATCATTTGAGGCCTCTAGCACCGCTCTGCGATTTTTAGTTTCGGAGGAGATAGTTTGAAAATATGGAGACACAGACAGACAGACATATCGCCATTTATATATTAGACTAGTAAATATAAGTAGTAGTAGTAGTAGTAGTATTTATTTAATGAGTATTTTAACGAAAACAACTCAGCGTCTTGATAAACTTGAGTATGAGTCCACAATGGTCAAGTGGTTAATGCCAGACAGACGATTTGGGTATTCCAAGTTCGAATCCAGCTCACTCCATAAAATCATTTTCACGTAGGATGTTGGCAACGTTCTCGGTGTCCCTCCCTTAAGTACCTGATGTCTTTGTAGAAAGAATTCTGACTGGAAAAATATCAGGGAAACCAATGCCAACAATAGAATCTTCGGATTCATATGGTGATGAGTATACGTCTTACACCACTTGTACAGTTGTACATATCATTTTGAAGATAAAATACTGATCATCTTATGGAAACTGAATGATAACGATTTGTGTGTCTTTTTTGACTGAATTCACAAAAGCAAATCTTTAATATTAAACTAGCACGCCGCCCGACGTTGCCCGGTCGTAAAATATGCATAAATATTATATTTGAATTAATACGGAAACTGAGACATATGCATTCGAGTATCTTTTTTTTTCTAAACAGTCCACTTCTTGTAAGTAAAAAAAAAAGAAAAATACTGAAACCAAAGCCTAAAGATACGATAACCGTTAGACCAACATGACACAATCTTTAAACGAAATAATTTTAATGTGAACTATTCACGCATGCGCATTCGTGAAATAGCAAACATACCAAAAACTGATGACACCCATGTACCAATTTTTCAATTTTGACTCCCTTAGCAGCCCCTTTTTTTCTGGATGAAAATAGATCAAAACGTTTTCCACATGTCTGATTATCCTGTATACCAAATTTCCAAAATTTGTAGATCAAAAATTCGTTGAGTATATAGGTTGAGAAGTTTCCTCACACCCACATTCTCATTTTATACATATATAGATAAGCCTGTGTCTTGTCCATACATTCGCATGCAACATTTTAGTTTCTGCAGCCATCACAGTTGAGTGTTTAGTGGTAGTTAATAGCAAATACATGGTGTCTTTATATAGACGACTCTATTTTCTGTAACTGTAGATTTGTCAACTATCGGTTATTTTGAGTTCAGCTTGGTTTTGCAATTTATCATGAAGAGACTGACACCTAAATAAATCCGTTTACTGTGCAAATCAATTACTGAGAGAAACATTTGCTGAAAGAATAATTTCATGAAATAGACCTGCTGCACTTCAATTTCTTGTTCTCTGTCAGTGGAGGAGAAATCTCTCACGACTGAGACAATTTTTATTTTTTTTTCCCTTTCCTCCACATTAAAAAACGACCCTGGTGTCTAACTCTGTCCTGTGGGGAGGCATTGTAAATAGGAACCTGTCAACTGGCCACCTCGTTATGTAAAGTCTGCACTGATAAACCCAACACAATAGACAACTTGGAAGACAACGTTTGATGTGTAATTATCGAAATACAGCCTAATTTAATGTGTAGAATTGTGAAAATCAGACCTCTAGATTACATCATATACGCGTGAGCCATGTTCTGGGAATTGTATCTCTACTATTATATAAAAGGAACTTTGTGTATGTGAGAGTTCCCTATGGACTCTTAAACGGCTCGGCAGATTTTTTTATGGAATTCCACACAACTGTACTTTACGTATCTGGCAATATTCTTGGATATGTTTTTATATCGGAATGTCTTTGATAAGTATCAATAATCGAAAAAATGCGATGAAAAAAAGAAAAAGGCGATTTTAGCCAAAGTTAACACCTTTATACAGCCTAAAATCACAGTTGCATTTGAAAAGTTTTATTACCACTCAAGCAAAAAGGCCCGTCATATAAAATTAACTTTAGGTTCTTTATTATGACATGGGCGCGTTCTAAATACATGTTGCTTTTTACAGCAAAATTGAATCATGATATTTGACTTTTGCATTTTAAAGCCGTTATATATAGAAATAATTAATAGTAGGTTCTTTACAGTGCAATGTAAACTACAATGTATTGTAAACTAATTCACTGTGGGGAGGCATGTGAAGCTCCCGGTTCACCACGATAGATCCCAATCTAGAGCAGGCAATCAGTCTATTTAATTGAAAAAAAAAAAAAAAAAAATGGGCGATTTCACTGATTTTGATGACAATAAAATCTGGGAGTGTGAAACATTCGTTAATCATTATTCAATCCCGGGCAGCGTCAGGTCTTCTCGTTAGTTTTAATCATAGATGCCAAAATTTAAACTTTTGAATAAATCACACGTTTGTATATAATAAATATATTTTTCTCTGCTTTTTTTTTTTTTTAATTTAAAGCTTGCCGCCTCGAAAAAATACCCTTAATAAAGACGTTATATTAAGGATTTTTTTTTTGTTAATATATAATTTAGTTTTTCATATCATTCAACTTAAAGGAAAATTCCAAAACCAGAACGTTGAGCAAGATATAGTTGGAAGTCTTCTTTTTGCCATAACTGCTGCGCTTGGTAGTCGTGCAGTTGATCGACCTTGTTGGAATAACATTTAGAAAACCATTCTTAACATGGGGAGGTGGGAGCTTTTTTTTTTATTCTGTACTTTCACCAAGCAATTTCATAAACAAGATACCGTAAAAATTGAATTTAATTTGGAAATCCTATGCAAAAAAAAAGGAAAAAAGCGCAGTCCGTAAACTGTACAAGCACCCTATTTTTAAGCAGGCAATTTTTCATTTTGTCATTGAGGAAGGAAGATTCTCTATTGTGAATTAATATTATTAGACGTGTTCTTCACAAGAGGGAACTCCCCATAAATTTTAAATGCTGTACGGATAGAAACTTGGGTGCTTGTAAAGATAGTCGACAAATCGATTTTTTTTAAATATGCCCTTTCCAGAAAAAAAAACATTAAAAAAACACGTACTTAATTGTCATGTCGAAAATTGTAATATATCCAAAAATTACGAAAATTCGTTGCGTAGAACAACTGCTATTGTGTTTTATAGGCACCGCCAAAACTGGGGGGGGGGGGCAGGTAAGTACTTTTTGAGGGACCGTCTTTTTAAAAATCTACCAAAAATTAGGTAATTATCCGATCAATACGAAATTTTCAGCGATATTAAGAGAAGAATGAACTTTATAACAGTGTACTTATTTTTCATAAACGATATTTATATATATATATATATATATATATATATATATATATATATATATATATTGCTTACAACGCCCCCCCCTTGTTTTGAGGGGGTACAAATATGCTTAAAATAATCATCTGAAACTGAACACAACATATTGTGTTGTTGCAAGGGACAGAATTATAGATTAAAAAAAAAAAATGGTTTGCATACCTTATTTTGACGTCTGAATATCAGAACTTCGATTGTGTTTAATTATCCCGCTTTTGAGTTTTGAAGTGTGAAATTCGGTGAATATGTTAAGTAAAATAATTTAAGTTAAGCAAAAAAAAAAAAAGAAAAAGATTTAATATTTATACGAAAAAAGCCATTTAAAAATTTTTGATAAATAAATTAACAATTTTTTTTAGCGAGCCGAATAATGCATGACGATTATTAAACAGGGCATGCTTTGAAGAATCGATACAAAAAAAAAATCGATAAATATTGTGTCCTTTGTATTAAAAATAGCATAATTTTTTCGATCCGGTTTGAAAACGTTTGCCACCTTTCGACTACGGTGCTACAAACGCGCTAAAATAAATTTTTTTTATTCTGCTTTAAATTGCCCCCTCCCCCATTTTGGGGAGCCTGGCCCCCACACACATACACATTAAAAACCAAACTCATACAAATGGTCACCCATCTGGTACTAGCCAGCCTCAGCGTTAATAATACATTGAAATTTTCGTTACTGAAAAATAAGTTGTTGTTTTTTTTTTTGGCCTGTTTGGTCTTCCATAGTTTGCTTTTTATCAAATACAAACGTAAACATTGTCGATCAAGACACTAGATCGAAGCGAAGTAACTGGTTGCCTATATGAATAAGTGGAATTATTTGAAATCCAGGTACTTATATTATAATATTTTTGCATATTCTCATAGAAAATCATCCTAAATCTTAGTTAGACAACAAATAAATAAATTAATTATTTCAAAAACCTTCTTTTTTTTTTTTAAAATATTTATGTACGTTTTTTGTGTAAGAAAAAAAATGTCAATTGTTAACTTTTTGGGAAAATTTAACATTTAAAATTTAATTAAAAATAGTAGAAAAAGTTTTACATTATTCTGTTTTCTATATGATAAAATTCAGGGTTTTATCTTTCTGGAAAAAAAAGTTACTCAGAAATAATGGATTTTAATAAATGTAAAAGGTAATTTCGTTTTAAAAAAACAACTTGATTTTTCGGCCATTTTTGGCGGTGCCTATGTTTTTAGTAAAATAAAGTCTATCGCTAGAGAAAACGAATATTACAGCCATGCATGAACAAGTAATCTAAAATATTCGTTTCGAGTTATGTCCTCTGTGGGTGAACTCTTACTGTCTACTTTATAACGTCTAAGAAATATGCAATTTTACCCAAATTTCCGTAAAAACTAACAGTAACTTTCTACTAAACGAATTTTCGTAATTTTTTGATATATTACTATTTTCGGTATGATAATTAAATACGTAATATTGTCTTTGCTTAAAACGCTATATTACAAAAAAAAAAAATCGATATTGTCGACTCTAGAGTAACAAACACCTGAACTTATTTCATTTAAATTAAAATTTATTGATTTTTAGATTAAAAATAGAAAAAGAATGTTAAGTTCACCATGAAATTTTTGCCGCTCCTGCTGATTGTTACATCATTTCAAATTGTTATTAGCAAAAAAAAAAAAAAAAAAAAAATGGAAAGAGAGGCAAGATCAATATTTTCGTTTCATTTTTACTGATCTAATCGTTTTAGTAATTGGAATTTGTTAAAGAAACGCGAAAGACAAATGGACTGTGAAAGGATCCAATGGTTTGGTTTTTCGCATGTTCGTAATAAAATGAAAAGAGAAAAAAAAATCTAATTTGCGTTGTATTTCTTTAAATTTATTTTTTAGCTACATCAGACAATTAGCAGTGACCCAAACAGTGTGGCAGCCATGACAGTGAACACAGCGTGCAAATTTAAAATTTTACAATTGGTTGAATAAGTGAAACGTACTAAATTCCACACAGCTTTCAAATCGATTGGATTTTGTGTTTTTTAGTTGCGTGTAAGTTCTTAGAATTGATAATTATGAAAACTTTCTAGTAGCCTAAACGTTTCTGTAGCCCCTAATTAAACCATTATCTATTTAATGTGCTGAAGCGTTGCCGGAGTGGTGGTGGTGGGGGGGGGTTATTACACTGCCATGTTTGTTGATTCATAATTGAATCTCTGATTTGGCCTTTTGTTTGTTTTTTCTCCATTTGATAAAATACAAGAACGCGATTTGATCTAATTTGATGGGTTAGCGTAAAAAGCTGTACATATCAACAACAGCATCGTAAAATTTTCCTCATGTAAAAAAGAAAAATACTAGCAAGTCGCCCAGAGTTGCCCGGGCCGTAAAAAATGTTTAAATATGCTATCCTTATTTATTCAGATTTCGTATTTATTATAGACCCACTTTTTTTTTGTTGATTATTATATTGTACCCAATATATAGTACTGATTTCCAAAGTTTTAAAATAAAATGACTTCAGCTAGAATCGAAACCAAAACATTTAGCTCTGCAACTGTATTCGTTACCATATGATCTAAGGGCACCTAGATATCAAGACTTTAAAAATTAACGTAGTTAAATGTATAAATGTATATTTGCGCATGTGTAAAGGATACATATTAGTTTGACTTATGTTTGCCAAGTTTTCCAATGTTGACTTCTTAGCAACTGTTTTTCAGACTATAAACTTAATCGAATTTGTTCTACAGGTTCGAATAGCCCATACCAAAAATTAATGGTAGTTTAATAGAAACCATTCTGCACACAAACACACAGTCACTTATATATAATTACTATAATTATTTTTTTAATACCTACAGACACTAGTATTTTATCCTTTCGGGGATCATCAGTACAGGGAATTACGATTAAAGTCAATCGGGAGATGCGAACCTGGCTAATATTAACCGTGGGAAATACAGTTGAGATAGAGATTTTTGTCCGTCCGTCATTTACAATATTTTTAATTTGCCTCATTTTTGACTGGCTTTTTTTTTCTTTTTTTTTTTTTTTTTTTTTTTTTGATTGGCTAGCCTATTTAGAGTCTAGGAGATTGAACACTGGTGGTGTTTTTTTTTTTTAATTTTAAGCTTGGTTTATTGTCATATTAGAATAACAATAGCAGATAATTTTAAGCTTTATCCATTTAATTTGCACATTTTTCGATGAAAAATTGAGAATGAGTGAAACCACTCGTTATAACAAAAATGAATTTCGGAAAACTCGTTCCCGGAAAACTCGACCCCAGAAAACTCGTCCCCTTTTGCTAGGTAGGAAAACTTGTCCCTTATTGAATAAACATCGATCGAAAACACAATTTATGACCGTTCTTGAAGATATTGTCTTTAAAAAAGAATACACATCCCATAATATTTTTTAAAAAATATTTTTACTTGTTTACTGTTGTTTTAAAAAAATTAAATTAATTTTTCTAAGTTTTCGTTTTCTACCTAGCTTTGAAAGATTTTGGTCTTTCAACTTATTTTAAAGAGTTTATTTCGTCAAAAAAAAAAAAAAGTAATTTCGAGTGTTACTTATGAACAAAAAATGTCCGACATAAGGGGATCACGTCTTAGGAGGATAATTGCTCAAAAATAGAAAATTAAAGAAAATATTAAGGTAGATATAGTTTTAAAACGAGCCCCCCCCCCAAAAAAAAAGAAAATAAATGTGTATATTCTTAGGTAATAATGCACATCCCATAATATTTTTAAAAATATTTTTACATGTTTGTTTTAAAAAGATTCAATTGATTTTTCTAAGTTTTTGTTTTCTACCTAGCTTTGTAAGTTTTTGGTGTTTTAAACTTATTTTAAAGAGTTTGTTTAGTTAAAAAGAAATAACAAGTAATGTCGCACTCGACATTACTTAGTAAATAATTTTTAACAAAAAAATGTCCGAAAATTAAAGAAAATACTGAGGTAGACATAGTTTTAAAACGAGCCTCCCCCACCTCCAAAAGAAAATAAATTTGTATATTTTAAGTACTGCACAAGTGCCCCCGAAATGACTTTTAAACGATACCCTCTCCTCCCCATGTTAAGAATGGCTTTCGAAATGTTATTATTTCAGCGATGTATCAAAATTACATAAGACCGTGTTTTCTTTTTTGTTGTTTTGTAATAACACAAGAATTGTTTAAACTGAATTAATTCTTCTAAATAAAATAATTGCTTTCTTTGATAATACGCGTTTTCTTTATTTATTTTTGTTTCGTAATGACACAAAAAGTGTTAAAACTAGAGTATTTTTTAAAATAAATATTTGGTTTCGTTTTTCGTATCGTAACTCCGTGATCAAGTTTATTTTTTTTAAGCAAGAGTTAAAAATAATTTTAAAAAATATTACGGGGGTGCATAGTCTCTTTTAAAAACAATATCTCCTTCAAGAACGGTAACAAAATGTGTTTTCAATCGATATTTATTCAATAAGGGACCAGTTTTCCTACCTAGCAAAAGGGGGGGGGGTCCGGGTACGAGTTTTCCGGACACGAGTTTTCCCGGGACGAGTTTTCCGGGCACCAACAAAAATACGATTATCGCATGTAGTCTTCAGAATTGTTTAATCTATTCCTTTGTTCCAGCGCATATTTAAGCTACTTTTAGAAATGGAGAATATCGCATTTCCCAACAAATAGTGCAGATACCATGACTTGAAACTGAAACCTTGGCATATTCTGTCTGACGTCCTATGAACTGGACTATGTGGATTTTCCTATGAATAAAGCTTAAAACATTAGCTTTAAAGATAATTATAGCTTGGACATGACGTCATGGACTTGTGATTTACGTCATGTTTCAAAACATGAATTTTAACATAAGCAATAAAGAATAAAAAATAAATGAATGGGTAAATATTATGAATAGCGTCGGAAATTATTGTAAATCGTAAGAAAAAAATACAATGTATTTTGCTTTTTTATATATATATATATATATATATATATATATATATATATATATATATATATACATATATACATTTCTTTAGCAATGTTGTAATCTTCCCAGCCTAGGGGGCATGTTTTACTAGTTCTCTAACCCTTATGCCTGAATTTTGATGTAGATGATTAAAAGATATTTATTGTTAATTTTAGTTCATTTAAAGAGTAATGATACTATGATTGTCTTCAAACTGAAAAAAGATTATGAAGTTTAATAGTTAAACTATCACTGAGAATTTTTGCATCACATATACTTACTTTGATTTATTATCCATAGTGCTTGAAAAAGTCTTTTTACGACAACAAACGAAATCCTCTACTTTCTGAAACAGGTGGCGGCTTACTGAATGGCTTACTGGAGGTATCTCGCATCTACCCAGATACTGAACTAATACGTACAAGGCGTGTTTGAATCAATTCCCACTTTATTTATGCCGTTATATTAATTTATTTACGACTGAACAAATTACTTCAACCAGGTCCTAAAGGGTTAAAAAATGAAAAAAACATTCCGTTTTGTTTAGGGATAGAGGTTTTTTATCAACCAGCCTTTTAACCCCCTTCCTTCTCTATTGGACACTTGAATAGCTTACTTTTTTTTTGTTCTATTCTGTTTAGAATCTAGGAGGTGGGCTTTTTATTTCAAGCTTGGTTTATCTTGAAGTGATTTTATCTTCCTCTCACTTTTTTTTTTTTTTTTTTTTTTTTTTTAAATTATGATTATTACTTATCGTTGGCGAGTTTTTCTTTTTGTTTTGTTTATTTTTACCTTGAAATTCAACTTAAAACATTTTTTTTATTTTAAGCTTCTGTCATCAAGTGGTTTCATGCTTGTCTGGAGTGTCTACCACCACCACCCACCAAAAAAAAAAAAAGCAAGCAACAAGACGAGAAGTTTAATGTGCTTTCCAAGAACAGCTCACAACGATATATACTGTCAAACCAATTTCCAACCGACCTTTTAGTGGACTTCAAGCAGAATATTATTTCAAGCTTACACCAAGTTTTAAAAAAAAACTTTGCGTTTGTGACCTTTATCAACCATTCTTGGTCTCGGCCCCCTCGGGGGTCCGGGCGACAAGATCAAAGTGTAGTATCTGTTCCGGCAGATACTGCAAAGCTATGACTAGCAAAGACCATATGTGGGGGTAACCCCACATATCTGACCTTGGTCACTGAAGGGGCAACCCTTCATACCAACAGTTTCTAATCCAGCTCCCACTTCCCTCCTCTCGGGAGCTGGATCCCCTCTTTCCCTCCCCCTTCCCCCTATCTCCACATTAAAAAACGGCCTCCTGCCTAATTTGCTCAGTGGGGAAGCAAATAAATAAACAACCATTGGCTTTCGGGACAAGATCAAAGTGTAGTATCTGTTCTTCAGATGCTGGACTTCAATTTCTTGTTCTCTGTCAGTGGAGGAAAAATCCTTCACGACTGAGACAATTTTTATTTTTGTTCCTTTTCTCCACGTTAAAAAACGACCCTGGTGTCTAACTCTGTCCCGTTGGGAGGCAATGTAAATAGGGACCTCTATCAACCATTGTGTTCAGATCTGAACTTTTCGAGGTTAAGGTTCATTTGGTTGAGTGAAATCCTGAGTGTTGATGCTGAGCCAAGTAACGCTGTCCTTGCGTGTACTATTCCATCTCATTGACATGTCTATTCCCCCCCCCATTAACATACACACATGACGCAATAGATAAAGGTGCTAAGTAACGAAATTTGAAATTGGGATTTAATGATCAGAAGCCTAAACCTTGGTTATCTTGTGCAACTGCTAGATGCATTTTACGTAGAAGTTATTTATTTGTTATTGTGTGCAATACTTTTGAATGAATTATTTATACGAAAATACATTTTTACCTAAATGTGAGCTGGGAATAATTTTCCCTTTTACTAATTTGGTACCCCCAAATGGAGACTTTTATTTGTTTTACATAAGCGTTAAGGAATAATTTTTATTAAGGGCTGAGCTTCTGTATAAGCAATATGGCCCGAAGAGGTCTCTAATTACTTATAATTGGCTGACCGAAACATGCTCATGAGTCTGTAGGAGTGTTTTTAACTATTCTGTACTTTCAACTAACAATTTCATTTAAAAAAAGATATATCAAAATTTGAATTTAACTTTAAGTATTATGGTGTCTGTTCAGGACACATTTACCTATAAGTATGGAAAACCACTTATAATTCAATGGCTGTAAGTTTTATTTTTTTTAAATAAACAATTATAAACAGAACGACTCATAGAAATCTATCGATATTCTTTTTTTCATTTTAATATACAGGGTGTTTCAAAAGTCTTGGGAACATTACAACATATTTAAAATCGTTATGTTCCCAAGACTTTTGAAACACCCTGTACTTTCATAGAAATGTTTCTGTTATGTCATAAAAAAACTATTTTCTTTACATCACAAGTGCCATGCTCATACATTAATTCCATAGCTAATACAACATACTGACCCAACGGTTCACGGGTAGTTTAGTCTTTATTAAATTCTACACAAAAGGTGCTTCATGTGCCGGGAAGTGTTCCTTCTAAAGTTAACACCTTACACAGCCTAACATCTCGAGTGCATTTTAAGTTTTATTACCACATAAGCTGATAGGCCTGATAGATAAAATGAACAGTAGTTACTTTGATATAACAGGGGCGCTTTCGAAATGAATGTTTCTGTTTGGAGCAAAATTAAAACATGGTACTTTACTTTTGCATTATAAACTTCAATTCAAACAATTATATAAAAAAAAATCTTTTATAAAATTAACAGTAGGTTCTCTGCAGTGCAATGTAGACTATATTTAAAGAAATGGCAGAAACACTAGAGGACGACCTCCAATCTGTAGTGGAATGGGGATAAAAATAGATGGTTACATTCAATGCTGTTTCCTTCAATAATTACAAGAAACCTTCTCTACCACCAATAGCAATGGCCAAAGACTCTTTATCTGAAAGTACATCTTTTAAACTCCTCGGACTAACATTCACAGGAAACGAGTTGGAACAATTACATTGAGAGCATTGCCAAGACCGCTGTGAAAAAGGTAGGTTCTCTCTACCGTGCTAGAAAGCTACTAACGCCCGAAAGTATCCTGTACCTCTATATCTCCCATGTATGGAGTATTGTTGTCATATTTGGGCTGATGCATCTGCTACTAGTCTCTCACTCCTAGACAAGGTTCAAAAGAGAGTCGCCAACCTGATAGGTCCTGAACTGTCATCTAAGCTTCAGCCTCTGTCCCATCGACGAAATGTAGCATCCCTTTGCCTGTTCTACAAGCACTTTAACGGTGAATGCTCCGACGAACTGAAAGCACTTGTACCCCCTCGACGTAAATACCCCCTCGACGTAAATACCCCCAACAAACCCGACAAGCAGCAAAATCCCACCCCTTCACAGTTGAGATCCCTAGATGTAAGAGAGCCTTCTACTCCAGTAATTTCTTCCCCAGAACCGCTAGACTTTAGAATTCCCTTCTGGGTTCCTGCTTCTCCAACTGTACTGACATGCAGAAGTTCAAGTGTAACGTGAACCGACATCTTGCTGCCCAACTTCCTACATAGTACGCCTGTAGCTTATGTCTCTGATAGTAGCCTCCTACATCAAAGTGGCAATGTGCCTTGTTTGGAGTGAAAATGTAATAAAAAAAAAAAAAACTTTAAATATCGTGGAGTAAGTCACTGTGGGGAGGCATGTGAAGTGTCCTTCTGGTGCGTCGCGATGGGTTCCCAACTAGAGCAGGTAATCAATGGGTTTGATTAAAAAGTGGACGATTTCACCAATTTTCGATGACAAAAAAAAAATATGGAAGTGTGAAATATTCATTAACTAGCGGGGGTACCCGGCATTGCCCGAGTGTTTGTTTCCGGGACGGGGGGGGGGGGGGGGAGTTTTAAAAAATGTTATGGTAGGTAAGTAGGAAGGATCAAACCCGGAGTCATGAGTAAAAGTAGGAAAATAAAGTGTGAAAAAAAAAACAAAAAAAAAACATCTGCAACGTTAACAGTTCGGCCACCAAGAAAAGTCCATTCCAGTTGTGTAGGAAAAAAAAAAAAAAAAAAAAAACGACTACGGTAGGTCGGCGCGAACGTGAAAATATAATGTGAATTGTCCAGCACGCTAACCACTACGCCACAGAGCACTGCAGCTTAGTTTAGTGATTTTAAATAACTTCACATGAAAGAACTACGAAGCCAAACCGGTGTTCTCTTCTCAACTGTTCCTTGTGAACGATCCCCAAACGGTGTTAAGTGGTGGCAGGGGGAGGAGGAATTTATTAGAGAGAAAATATTTTACCACTTCCATTGATCTTAACCGATTTTGGCCGTGACTTCTCAGCAGAAAAAGTATAGAAATCTAAGATTATCGAGGAATTTGAGAAATAATAAGCCTATAACACACCTCAGATATTGTTCTGCCGTTTGTGCATATTATATTTGCATGAAATATCTTGATTTTTAATCTTATTAATGTCAAAATCAGACGGGAAAAAATGAGTTCATTTTATTTATATAGAGATTATCATTCAATCCCGGCAACGTCAGGTTTCCCTGGTAGTAATTAATACTTTTATCCGGTCATGGCTGCTTAGTGAGAGAAGAATACAAAGTCATGGTACTCCTTCTGAAGTCAAGCCTGGGTCTCTTTGGACTTGTGGGCCAGCACTGAGTCCTGCTACCACACCCAGCGTCTGCCAGCGGCCACCTGATTGGACCAGGGGATCACCACACTCTTCAGTACATCCAGGTACACTTGGGTGTTGACTTTGTCAACTTGGAAGATGTGAGGGTGCATGATGTGGCTCTCACTTGAAACCACACCAATCACCATAACCATAGCCGGAAACCTTGTTTTCATCACCCTGGGCACGTCCCTATTATTCATGGCAATTTAGCAGTGCATTTTGAGAGTGCTGGCAATGGTCCTGTTGTCATAACTTGGATTGGTAGAGAGCATGAGTTGTACAGCGGCGCATCTCCAATCTCGCTCGTTGAACATTGTGTCACTTTCAGACATGATAGTAGACTCCTATCGCTCCTGGGATTTGTACACACCTGGCCAACTAGTAGATGGTCTGAAACAAAAAAAAAAAAAGGAAAACCGGTTTTCATCAAACGGAAATGGAATCATGTTGTCTTTTCTAGGGCGACGATTTTATCGTTCCACCCTATAGATCTAGATATTATGTTTTTTTATTGCTAATTATAAAGCTTTTTTCAAGAATTGCATTTGTTTATTGATCTGATCCTTTTCTGTTAAATCCGCATCTGATGCTGCCACTGCCATCACTGTAAATAGGGATGCTGATGTTAGCAAGTGAGTCATCTTGCATTGTGATACACAACTATTGAATGTGTGTGTGCACACGAGTGTGTCTGTGTGTTCGCTTTGTGACTCATAGCAGTATCCCTGTTAGGTGCATAGTTGCAGTGCAAGCGGGTGCTACTGCATCGCATTTGAGTGGACATGCAAGCAGTCAAATTATTTATATATTACTTATAGATCACTATGGATGGACGTCTCGACATTTTAATGATAAATGTTTAAATTTCAACTCTATTTTTTGTGATTAACGTTTGTTCCTTGCTACTGGAGGCATTTGTGGCCAGGTTCATGTTTCTCGACCATCTGTAATCCTAACGCCTTGCACTGCCGATTCTTGAAAGGATGAAACACTAATGTCTGTAGGTATTTAAAAATTATTATAGTAATAATTTATATATATATATAAATTAACTCACCTGTCGATTTTGACGTATGAGGTCCGCCACACAGATTTGTTTATAGAGGTGAAGGCTTTGTGTAGAACCATCCACCTTTTTTGGTATAATTGCTAACCTCTGGCAGTGCAGATGACTGCCACAGGAGAGAGTAGACTGCAGGTTTTTACATCAGAGTTTACCTTCTCTTAGATGCATGTCTTAACGGAGACTAGGAGTGCATCTCTTCCAGTGAATTAATGTGTCCCCTCAGATACCAGCCTGGAAATTTCTACGACTCTGCATGGTACATACAGCGCCTAGCCTTTCCAAATGGTCGCCCATCTGGTACTGGCCAGGCTCATATATATATAAAGAGAAGAGAAGCATCGGGCTTCGAAATGCCTAGGTATAAAGAGCATATAACACCTCTCCCGATTACTGTATCCTTATTACATCAACAAATACATTTATGTATTTCAACATATGACTTTTTGTCTATAATAGCTATTATATATTAGAAAAGATGGGCAGATAATAATTAAAGTTACATTAGAACTTTATTAGATTTTTATGTCATTAAGGATAAGGGTGATTACAATAAGTGAAAGAGAGATAAGAGGGGAAACCTATCTTGTCTTATGAATTGCACCTCTTGATCGGGTAGAGCTTAATTTATCCAGACAGGTAAGCCTTTTCTCACCGAAAAGTTTTTTTTGTGTTTTTTTTCAAGTTTTATATATAGATATATATATATATTGTTTTCCACAGCCGAACCAACGTCGCAGCCCACAAGAATCCAGAAAGCCAACAAACCAGAAGTCGAAGACTCGAGTTTCGCCCTCATTTGGGCTCATCAGTTAGACACATCCGCGCTCAGGATTTGAAACCCGAACCTTTTGGATGCTAGGCGAGCACTCTACCAACTGAGCAAACACGCCACACACACAAGAATGTATTTTAACTTACACAGATCAAACAACCCGCGGCATAGATCCGACAGTGGAAAGAACCTACCTCATATCGAACAAGGGACGAGGTATCAAACCAGCTTGAAAGATATATGCGTGTGTGTGTGTGCAGGCTTCATTGAATAGCAGGGATAATTTCTGTTTGTTTCTCTTACTGTTTTTTTTCATTTGGCAGGTCAATGTTTTCCTAACAGCTCCACCTACCAGCACCTTGTAGCACATGACACCCCCCTCCAAAAAAAAGAAAAAACGAATTTCGAAACATTAATAAAAAACACCTTAATTTTAGCAGTCTCACATTGTAACCTGCGCCTCCCAATCATGGAAACCCTACGCATCCGCATAAACAAACCGACCATCCATCAGGCTCAAGATGAGGTGGAGGGCACTCTTAAGAGCTTTTATCAATTTTAATCGACTTTTTCAATAAGCTCAGTGTTGTAGACCTGTGCTAAGGGTCACAATTGAAAGAAACCACAAGTAGTATAAATTGTATAAATATAATATATATTAATCATAAAGACTACAGGCGCCACTAAAGGTGTATGAGAGGAACGTGTTCATTGCATGCGGTTAAACATGGTATGAATGTCTCCATTTAGTCTCTGAAACCATTGGTATTCATAGGACTGGTTGATTCCACTTAGTTCTCAAATAGGGGTGATTTGTACCCCACAACATTCACTAAACGCATTTTTTTTTATTTCCTCATTCGCCTGAAGATGACTCATGAAAGTCGAAAAAGTTTGGAACTATGACAAATTTCTTTTTACAATCAAACACAACGTTTGAACATTGGTTTGCCAAATGAAAAAAAAAAAAAAAGATTGCAAGAGAAGCAAACCGGAATTATCACTGCTGTTCAATGAAACACGCATAAGAGAACAAAGGCTGCCGAAATATACTATAGCTCTACCTATGTATTGAGCACTGTTGAAGTAAATATTTAGTTTGTGCATAAAATTATACTTTCGTATATTAATTTATGTGATTAAATGAAGTAGTCATTTATATATATAGATATATATATAATTATATGATGAAAATAATGGAAATAGTATTCCGACAAAATAGAGAAATAAAAAGGAACAAACCATATTATGTGTTCATCAACGTTTCGAGGAAGTCTCGAAATAAAGACGAAACGTTGATGAACACATAATACGGTTTGTTCCTTTTTTTATTTCTCTCTCTCTCTCTCTCTCTCTCTCTCTCTATATATATATATATATATATATATATATATATATATATATATATACTTTCATTGTGTTCTCAGAAAATAACTTGTGCATTAATCTCAAGTTGTTTGAATCTACAAAATCTGCTAAATATCTCTACTTCTATATAAAAGGCACTTTGTGTATGTGTGGAGTTTGTTCCCTATGGACTCCGAAACGGCTGAGCCAATTTTTAAAAAATTTGACACAAATGTACTTTGTGTCTAGGAGTGTTCTTAAACAAGTTTTGTATCAGATACCTCTAATAATTATTGAAAATCGATAATCAAAAAAATCTTATTAAAGAATGAACAGTTCGGTTTTGAACAAAGTTAACACTCTTATACAGCCTAACATCACAAGTGTATTTGAGAAATTTCATCACCGCACAAGCGGAAGGGTCTAGTATATAAAATCAACAGTAAATTTGTTGATAAGACAGGGGTGTGTTCGAAATCTGTTTTGAGCACAACTGAAGCATGATACTTAGCTTTTGCATTTTAAACATTAATTCAAATAATTGTGTATAAAAATAATTTTATAAAATCAACAGTAGGTTCTCTACAGTGCAATGTAGACTACAATATATTGTGGACTAAGTCAGTGCGGGAGGCATGAGTTAGTACAAGGAGATATAAAGATTTCTCCTAGTACATCATGGTTGGTCTCTGACTAAAGCAGGCAATCACTCGATTTGATTGAAAGATAGGCGATTTCACAGATTTCAACGACTGTTGGAAGTGTGGAACATTTGTTGATTCTTATTCAATCCCGGGCAACGTCAAGTCTTCCTACTAATAAAAAATAAAGACAAAATCCAAAATCAACCTCGTTCTCTTTGCAGTATATTGTTCTCTCTATCTATCATTTAACAGTATTACTGCTTGTCGTGACATTTTCTTTTGTTTATAATTGCCTTTTCCAATTTTAATTTTTTTTTTTTACTGTTGGTCCTGAGCAGTGATGAGGCCCTGTTTGGGGGCCATGGGGAATGTGGTGTTGCTCCCAAGTTCACTTTTGCCTAAAATGGTAATACCTATTAGGGTATCTGATGCGACCAGATAAGGCTGTCTGCGGATACTGGCTTTTTGACCTAAAATGCACCAAACATTGATGTTAATGCCTTTTTTTTTTCCTTTTCATTTTGCAAAAATAAAATTATGTTCTGCAAAGTCAAAAACAAACACAGAAATTTTCGTCTACAAAACAATCAAACCAAACACCATGAATAAATATTTGAAGATATAAAGAACTTACAGCATAATTTTATTTTCTAAAATTACTGGATTCAGTATTAAATAACCCGAAACTGGTTAAGCTGCCGTTATACAAAAAACAACCTTCATCTTTACTATTATATAAAAGTCACTTTGTGTATGTGAGTTCTTTATACGTTCCAAAACGGCTGAGACTATCTTCTGCAAATTTCACACAAAGGTAATTTATATGTCTGGCAGTGTTCTTAGATATGTTTTGTACAGAAAGTCATCCAATAAGTATCGAAAATCGAAAAAAGTCTGATCTTAAACATAATCTTTCTTTTCTTATAGATAAAAAACGAATTTTTACAGGAAATATTTCATGTTACACCGGCCAAAGGAAATAAATTTATTATTTCTCTTGGTCATAAGAAAAATTTCTTGGTCATAAGAAAGACTGTTTAAGATCCTCAACCCTATCAGCTGACGTCATATTGTAAACAAACACAGATGGAATTTGATGAACGACATTATCATTATTATTTTTTGTTTTTTGTGAATTAGCCCACTGGGCAAAATTTTCCTCATATGTAATATTCAATAGAGAATTGATTCTATAATAATATATATGGAATCTGCATAAATTAAATATCATGTTTAAGCGTATTGTATGATTGGGCAACGCCAGGCGGCCAGTTAGTTGTTAATGAAGACAGAGAGAATGAAAGAAGCAAGAGTGATAGACAATGTATAGAGTAAGAAATAGACGTTAAACAAGGTAGTGAGAGAGGGTGAAAGTGATAATTTGATAAGTTAACAACAAATTACAACATGGTTATGCTTCGCTATCTCTTGGACAACGTCCAAAAAAGAGGGTCCAATCTAATAGGTCCTGCACTGTCAACCAAGCTAGCTCCAATCTCTGTCCCATCACCACAATGTTTCATCGTTGTGCTTGCTTTACAAGTATTTTAATGGAATGTGTTCTGATGACCCATCGCACATACCGCTTCAATGTATATATCCCGACAAACCTGTTTAGCAACAAAATCCCACCTCTTCACTGTAGAAGTTCCTAGGTGCCAGAAAGCTTTCTACTTTAATAGCTTCTTTCCTTGAACTGCTAGACTTTGGGATTCACTCTCTCTCTCTTACCTGTTTGCACTGACATGCAGAAGTTTAAATGTAATGTAAACCAACCGCTTGCTCATCTCCTGTAAACATGATTTCAAATAGTTGGCCTTACGTCCAACTGGCAATATTCCTTGTTCGGGTGAACAATGAGTAAAGCTAAAAAAAAAAATCTTAACTTAGACATGAGAAAAAACTTTTCAGTTTTTGTTGCATAATTACGTTGATTTAAACTTAGTTGTGACCACATTACAGGTAATTAATAAAAAATGTTGGTCTCCTGACAACAGGAGTGTGCACCTGTAAATTCACCCTTGTCCGTTCGTCTGTCCACACTTTTCTCAATAACTACGCTTTGGAATTTTTTAAAAATTTTGCACAAACATTAAACATGATATGAGTAACAAAAGTAACAGAATGGATTTTCCGGGAAAACTCCAGTTACCCTCCTAGGGGTACCTTTTGGGTTAAAATGGCTAAAATTAACACTTTTGTGCTTATTAAAAAAAAAATTGATTCCTTGGATTTTTATAAAACTTTTTAACTAACTGATTTCTATATAATTTTGTTTGTCTATACTTTGCAATAACTCTTGCGTGTGCCCCAGGGGCTCTTTTAGGGCTAATAAAAACACTCCATTTTTGGGACTATTTTACCATATTTGTCCAAAATTTTCTGTGTATGTCTATCTAGCAGTTTTGCATGGTGCTGAACTCAAATTTAAATATGTTAAGGACTTGTGGATTTGGAGGGCTTAGGGGTGAGGAAAAATGATGAACTTAAGCATTTCTTTTTTCGGCATGGTACAGAACTCAAATTTACATATGTTAAAGCCTAAAACTGCACCGTTTGTTCATTTTCACCAGGATTTGACATCCCCTGGGGACTTTCGGGGCTAGATGGGGGGGGGGTGCTGAACTTAGTCATTTTTTTATACCTCGTTCACTGTGCACTCACAGGGGACCATGCATACTTCACTTTTTTTTTTTTAATCATAACTTAATCTCAGAACTGGGGAGTATTCTTTTTTATTTATTAGTGATAGGATGATTCCAATATTATTCCTGATTCTAATACCACTATTGATTTTATACTAAATTCCAAATTCCTATACAGAACCAATTCCAATTCTTTTAAAATCTCTAAATTTATAGCTGTAGACTAGTTTTTATTATTATTTGTATATTTTCAGATTACCGTAAAAACCCACCTAATATTTGCATATATTTTCATAAACTTAAGATATCTTTATGGAGATTAATCTAAGGATTATTTTTTTTTTTTTTAACTCGTAGATTTAAAATTAAAAAAATTATAATTAATAATTATAAATAAATGTAATTTATCGGTAATACCATCAACGAAAAATTGTTTTCAAAAAGAAAGAAACAAAGAATCGTTTTTGGCATCGGAAAATAGGCACAACTTTTGGCTACTCTCAAAAGTTCCGATTTTCTCAATTTTGATCGTCTCAACATTAATATGTATTTTCTATGTTTAAAATGTATAGGAAAATGCCTTAGAGAAACAAACGTTGATTAACTCGGCATTTGTATAAAGTAAATATATTAATAATGGCCAGCATCTTAAAGGCATGTGGCATTCGAAATGAAGTCATTAACGCTATTATGATGCTATACAAACACAATCGAGCAAAGGTCAGATGATGATACTGAATTCTTTGACATTCGCGCCAGGGTTCTTCAAAGAGACTCTCTAGCTCTTTTCATTGTCTGTTTTGACTGCGTACTTCGCACCTCTGGTGATATACACAGCATACTAGGTTTCACTTTAAATGAATCCAGAAACGGACGCCATCCTTCAGCACGCATAAGCAACGCAGATTACCCAGACGATATTGCTCTGTTCACGAATAACAATGCTGATGTGCAAACGCTGTTATGTGAGCTAAAAAAAGTCTGCAAATGACATTGGTCTTTGCGTTAATAAGACAAAGTTTATGACTTTCAATGTGGAGGGGGAGATCAAGGCTCTAAATGGAATAGCACTAAAAGAAGTCACTGAGTTTACGTACCTGGTTACGTACATAGGTTCCACGGAGAAAGATATCAAAAGCATGGGCTACATTGGATAAGCTGCGGTCAGTATGGACTTCAAGGCTTACTGACAAACTGAAACGGCAAATCTTCAGAGCAGTGGTAGAGTCTGTCCTTGTTTACGGTGCTAGAACCTGGACACTCACCAAAAGATTGGAAAGAAAGCTAGACTGCACATACACCTGTATGCTATGCACAGCGTTAAATATATCTTTGCAAGATCATCCTACGAAGCAGCAACTTTATGGCAGCCTACCTGCCATATCTACTACCATCAGGAAGCAACGTTTACGATTTCAGTCACTGCCAGAGGAACAAGCAAGAGCTGATGGAATATGTATTACTGGGGACTGTGTATAACAGTTTTATGTGACCAGTAGTTTAAGAGTTTATCGGTTAAATATTTACAGACATACGTACATCTACTGTTTACTTATATAGATAATCTATTTTTGTCTTTTTTTTTTCCTCATTTAAATTTATTTATTTTAAAAATCGATTATTAATGAAACTTACTAGTTGGAACATGTTAGAAGTATATTTCTGATGGTGTTAGGTATGACGGTTTGTTTAAGGCAGCGTTAGAGGAAATTCACCTGACAGCCGACCCTTGCACGTTTTTCAGAAAGTGGAAACAATTTTTTTACTTGTGGCAAACACTGTCTGACTCCAACTAAATAATAAGATGTTTAAAAACATGTTCGATGAAAGGTAATATTACAATAGATGTTCTATCTGACCATGGCGATGCAACATAATACAGTACAAATCTCTATATAAATAAAATGAACACATTTTTTCCCCGTCTGATTTTGACATTAATAGGATTAAAAATCAAGATATTTCATGCAAATATAATATGCACAAACGGCAGAACAATATCTGAGGTGTGTTATAGGCTTATTATTTCTCAAATTCCTCGATAATCTTAGATTTCTATACTTTTTCTGCTGAGAAGTCACGGCCAAAATCGGTTAAGATCAATGGAAGTGGTAAAATATTTTCTCTCTAATAAATTCCTCCTCCCCCTGCCACCACTTAACACCGTTTGGGGATCGTTCACAAGGAACAGTTGAGAAGAGAACACCGGTTTGGCTTCGTAGTTCTTTCATGTGAAGTTATTTAAAATCACTAAATAAGCTGCAGTGCTCTGTGGTGTAGTGGTTAGCGTGCTGGACAATTCACATTTATTTTCACGTTCGCGCCGACCTACCGTAGTCGTTTTTTTTTTTTTTTTTTTCCTAAACAACTGGAATGGACTTTTCTTGGTGGCCGAACTGTTAACGTTGCAGATGTTTTTTTTTTTTGTTTTTTTTTCACACTTTATTTTCCTA
The DNA here is from genome assembly GCF_053919585.1 of Euprymna scolopes. Taxonomy (NCBI): domain Eukaryota; kingdom Metazoa; phylum Mollusca; class Cephalopoda; order Sepiida; family Sepiolidae; genus Euprymna; species Euprymna scolopes. Next base: position 112,253,553 of record NC_136502.1, read on the forward strand.
CTTTTACTCATGACTCCGGGTTTGATCCTTCCTACTTACCTACCATAACATTTTTTAAAACTCCCCCCCCCCCGTCCCGGAAACAAACACTCGGGCAACGCCAGGTACCCCCGCTAGTATCTAATATATTTAAAAAAATATATATCTCTAATCTAAAATATAAATCTCACTTGTCTGTTTAAATATATATATATATATATATATATATATATCTGCCTTAAACTTTCGACAGAGGCGACGGATTTTCACGAGATTGGTATCGTTTTGAAACTCAGTCCTTTGGACGACAAATATCAAAAAGTTGGCTAAAAACATTAGTTCCTTCACCCTCGACTGCGCACTTTTCTACAGGGAGGGGTCGTTATTTTCGCCGATATTTTCGAAAGTCATCCCCCCTCTTTTCGATTGACTAGCCTTAATTTAAACCTACGTCACTTCCGGTTTGGCGATGGGCACAACAGCAAAGATGTCACTTTTTTTTCTTTTTTTTTTTCGCATTCTTTTCCTCCTTCGCGGTACAGGTTCGAGCCTGCCTACCTACTACCATTTTTTTTTTTTTTTTTTTTTTTTTTGTCTCAACACACACCTCCAAACACCCGGGAAACGCCGGGCACCTAGACTACTGCATTTATAAAGATGAATCTGCATATCTTATTTCACCATTATATGTCTGAATTTGTTTCAGTTTGCATCTATTCGTTACACTTCTGCATTTTATTGTCTATTATAAATTATCTTTATGTACATACTAGACCACAGTAGTGGGCTCCATCAGTATGGCTGAAGAGCTCCGGAAGCCCTTTCTCAAATAGGACCAACTGCTTTATATAGAAAAATTAAATGGCTGCAGACATTTAATTATTAATCTTTTTACCGGAAATAGATATGATACATAACTACAGGTATAAAGAGTTTCAGGATGGTTCATGAAAAAGAAAATACAAAATAAATTAACAAAAAATGCAACAATTTTTGATTAATCTAAAACAACAACAAAAAATGGTTGGTAACATTATTAGTCTTAAAATTTGAAATTAATATTTTTCATATTTATTTTTAAAATTATCTTGTTAGTGGTCCATGAAAAACCTTTGCTCTGCTCAGGGGCTCCATGGTGTCCTGGAGTTTGGGAAACTCTGTACTAGACAGTGCTTTAAGCAAACTATATTAACCTTTTACCATAACTTGTGATCTAATATTTGACTTGATTTCATCCCCTCCCTCTTCTTTGTTTAAAATCCCCCACCACTTTCTTTTATTGACTACTAGCGAGGGGTACCCGGCGTTGCCCGGATGTTTGGAGGTGTGTGTGGAAACTCCGAGGGTGGGGTTAAAAAAATGTTTTGGTAGGTAAGGATCGAACCTGAACCGTTGAGGCAAAGTTGTAAATTAAAGTGTGAAAAAAAAAACAAAAAAACGTGCGACATTAACAATTGCCTCATCGCGAGATGCTAACGGAAACACGTTTGAATTTATTTAATTACTTGGATTTGACAGGTGCTCGTTTTAAGGAGTTAATGAGGTCAAGTTTGACTGCGGGATGGTATCATTTACTGCGGGAACGCTTCCCAAGATGTTATAGGAAAAAGACTAACCCACATGTGGCGAACGACAAATGTTGAATATTTATCTTCCCGAAATCAAGCAAATTAAATAGACAGGCGAGCTTCGTTGTTAACTGTGAGATATTACAATTTATATGTGATATAAAAAGTTTTAAAAATTGTGAAGCGAGTGGCCACTTCTCTGAAAAATGCCTTTTGTAGACATACAGAAAAAGCGAACACACATACAAACATACATACATTTTCGCTTTTATATATATATAGATTTTGCATTTTTTAGATGAGGATTGATAATTTATATTATTTGCATTATTCAGACTATTGTTCTCATCTTTAATGCTATTTTCACAACATTTCGGTCGATGTAACCTTCGACTTTCTTTAGGTGTATCTTTTTTTTTTTTTTTTTTTTAATTACATTTTAACCCCAAACAAGGCACATTGCCACTTTGGTGTAGGGGGCTACTATCAGGGGAAACAACTACTGGGGTACTATGTAGGGATTTGGGCAGCAAGATGTCGGTTCACGTTGCACTTGAACTTCTGCACGTCAGTACAGTTGGGGAAGCAGGGACCTGGAATGGAATTACAAAGTCTAGCAGTTCTGAGGAAGAGACTACTGTATCTTATTGAACTCAAGGAATTTTTCTGTCAAACTCGGGAATCTGCATGAAATTCTAAATAGAATCTTTTGTTTAATCCATGAGGGTAACATGCTCTCATTCCGTCAGCCGTAACAGAGTTGAAGTTCCAAGTAATTTGCAATTATATTTTGGGTGTCGCCCACAGTGAGTATTGAACTTTCAACCTTCAGAAGAGTGCGACTTACAACTGAATTTTATCAAGTACTTTATTCACGAGGATACGAGTCCTTGCGGGTCGAAACAAATAATACTTTGACTTCATTTTTCTTTTCTTTTCTTTATTTCTCTTTTAATCTTCTTTCCTCCTCGTTCTCTCTCTACCTCTCTAACTATAATACTTCCCTACTCTCTCTCTCTCTCTCTTTCTGCTTTCCTAATGCTTTTTAAAAACCTTATATCTATTTTTGCATAGGTTTAATCATCACCCGTTCTAATACGATCCATATCGATTACTCCTATAGAAAACATATCTTGATAACAATCCTAAAATCTCAAGTCAGGTCAAAGTGCCCTTTACTAATCCGCAAGCCTATGAACTTCAATTTCTTTTTGTCTGCTACAGAATTCTGCTGTTATCATTAATCTAATTTATAAAGTTCACCATGTCTGTCTGTCTGTCGCTATATTTTCAAACTCTATCTCTTTCAAAACTAAAAGTCGCAGAGTGGCGCTAGGGATCACAAATTATTGGTTTTTTTATGGACCATTCTTTTATGGGTCTTTAGCCGGTTAAAATAGTTTTTAAGGAGTCAAAAAGGGGTCAAAATTGAAAAAAAATCGTTATACATTTTGTACATTTATCTTTATTTTTTAATCAGTTCATATGGTCTATTTCCATGGCAAGTGCTCGTCTGAGCTTCAATCTATGGCCTCCTCTCGCCAAACTTTCACGAAAAACACTCGTCTAGCTGAAAACACTATTAATAATTTTCCCCACTCTTTATCTGTGCCTAAACCAAATCACCATCTCAGACATTAGTGTAACAGACGCAAATGCCATTTCAAACCTGGTCGTGACCAACAAAAATGCCATTTCAAACCTGGTCGTGACCAACAAAAATGCCATTTCAAACCTGGTCGTGACCAACAAAAATGCCATTTCAAACCTGGTCGTGACCAACAAAAATGCCATTTCAAACCTGGTCGTGACCAACAAAAATGCCATTTCAAACCTGGTCGTGACCAACAAAAATGCCGTTTAAAACCTGGTCGTGACCAACAAAAATGCCATTTCAAACCTGGTCGTGACCAACAAAAATGCCGTTTCAAACCAGGTCGTGGCCAACAAAAATGCCATTTCAAACCTGGTCGTGACCAACAAAAATGCCATTTCAAACCTGGTCGTGACCAACAAAAATGCCATTTCAAACCTGGTCGTGACCAACAAAAATGCCATTTCAAACCTGGTCGTGACCAACAAAAATGCCGTTTCAAACCAGGTCGTGGCCAACAAAAATGCCATTTCAAACCTGGTCGTGACCAACAAAAATGCCATTTCAAACCTGGTCGTGACCAACAAAAATGCCATTTCAAACCTGGTCGTGACCAACAAAAATGCCATTTCAAACCTGGTCGTGACCAACAAAAATGCCGTTTCAAACCTGGTCGTGAGCAACAAAAATGCCATTTCAAACCTGGTCGTGAGCAACAAAAATGCCATTTCAAACCTGGTCGTGAGCAACAAAAATGCCATTTCAAACCTGGTCGTGAGCAACAAAAATGCCATTTCAAACCTGGTCGTGAGCAACAAAAATGCCATTTCAAACCTGGACGTGACCAACAAAAATGCCGTTTCAAACCTGGTCGTGACCAACAAAAATGCCGTTTCAAACCTGGTCGTGACCAACAAAAATGCTGTTTCAAACCTGGTCGTGACCAACAAAAATGCCATTTCAAACCTGGTCGTGACCAAAAAAAATGCCGTTTCAAACCTGGTCGTGACCAAAAAAAATGCCGTTTCAAACCTGGTCGTGACCAAAAAAAATGCCGTTTCAAACCTGGTCGTGACCAAAAAAAATGCCGTTTCAAACCTGGTCGTGACCAAAAAAAATGCCGTTTCAAACCTGGTCGTGACCAAAAAAAATGCCGTTTCAAACCTGGTCGTGACCAACAAAAATGCCATTTCAAACCTGGTCGTGACCAACAAAAATGCCTTTCAAACCTGGTCGTAACTGACAAAGTCTAAATGTTGGCATAACAGACTGATTTTCTAATAAAGATAACACCTTAAAAGTTAAACAAAAAATCTCTTTATACATTTTTGTAAGCCAAAATGTGTGCACACATATATATATATATATATATATATATATATATATATATATATATATATATATATATATATATATGCATGTATATTATTTGAATAAATCTTCAACTTTTATATTTATAAACAATCTTCCTAAATGAAAGCTGACTTTTAATCAATTTTTATTTTTAAAAATTTATATTTGATCACATTAATTCATCCCAAATGGGACACATTATCAATGAGATGTAAGAGGCTACTTTAAATGTGGAGCCTTATCCATAGAGGTATCGTAAGCGGTGAACAGGGGGAAGTGCACGGGATGTTTGCTCACATTAGTAAAACGAATTCTTATATCTGAAAGTGTTCTATATTACCTAGCCGTATTATGTCTTTGAAATTAATTGTAGATATAAAAATGATTATGTATGATTTCCAGCATTTGAGTCCAGGTTTGAGTCTTACCTATCATCTATAATATGAATGAGGTGACTGTCTTTCTTATGAGTCACCAGGTACAAATTACTGGATGTTGAGGCGGGGGAGTTTAAAAAGGTGCGTATTCGGTCAATACAGTCAGGGAAGCATGAAAAAGGGACGGAATTCGCAAGTCTATCTGCAGGAAGAAACTATTACAGTAGAAGGCTTTCCGACATCTAGGAATCTCAGGAGTGAAGGAGTGGGATTTTGTTGCTTGTAGGGTTAGTCAAGAATATGTATGTCGTGGGGGGGACAAGTGCTACGATTTCATAAAAGTACATACCATTAAAATAGATGTAAAGCAGGCGTAGAGATGCAACATTGTGGCGATGGGACAGAGGTTTGAGCTTGGCTGATAGTACGGGAACTATTAGATTTGAGACTTTTTTTTTTTTTTTTTTTAAACCTGTCTCAGAAGCAGAGGCTAGTGGTAGATGCCCCAGCCTAGATGTGGCAATAATTACTCCATGCATGGACGAGTAGTGGCTTTGTAAAATATAGGATACTCTCTGTCTTCTCTCTTTGAGAATCGCCTGAGGCGCCCTTATCGGGGAATGCCGACGGTTTGCAGATTAAAGTGCCCCTCCTCCTGGGGCGCTGACTTCTCAATCTCGCTTTCTTGCAGTGGGAGAGAACTAAAAACTCCTCACTGATGCAGCACGATAGACGAATCCTACTTTTTTTTTTTAATTAGTCCTTTTAAAAAGTAATAAAATTGAAAGAAATTCTTAAAGAAAAAGTGGTTTTCAAATCGTGAACTGCTTTGACCATTTCCAGGACTGACTCTGGATTGACTACATAAATAGTGAAATTCTCGTGGTGCCAATTCATTAAAAGTACCATTGATTGTTCAGATTTCAAAATAATTCTTGCATTTCAGTTTGCTGACAAATTAGTTTGTTTTTTTTTTCATCACAAATTGATTATTTTTATGGCTTTATTACATTTTATTTCCTATTACGTTTGAGTATCAAAATTACGATCTTCCAACAACTCCAAAATTATTGGTTGCAGACATTTTTTTTATCAATTTTTTTTTTCATTTTCTTTTTTTTTATCAGCGTACAAGAAAATTAGTTCCATGTTAAAAAGAAAAAAAAGTGTGATATTTTTTTTTTAATAATTTATTTTTATTCTTTTTTTAACTTAAATTATTATTTTTTTTTTTTAACTTAAATTATTTTTTAAATTTTATTCTTTTTTCCTTTATTTCCGTTTTAATTTTATCTTTTTTTTAGTTTGTAATATTTTATCATTCTTTCTGCATTTTTGAGATAAGGATTGATAAATCGTATTGCTTGGATTCTTAGGACTAATGTTCTTATCTTCAGTGTTATTCGCACAACATTTCTGTTGATGTAATCTTCGACCTTCTTCAGATGTATCTTGTCGACCTCGGGGAATCTGCACTGAATTTCAAATGGAACCATTTATTTAATCCACAGCGTTAGCATACTCTCGCCATGTCAGCCACAACTGAGCAAAAATCCTAAGTAATTTGTAGTTATATTTTAAGTGTCACCTGCACTGAATATTGAACCTTCAACCTCCAGAAGAGTGTTAATTTACAAGTAGATTTTACGAAATAATTTCTCCACTACACTGCGGACAATTTGAGATTTAATCTTTGTTTACATTTTTTTTAAATTGTTGGTAAAAAGTGCACTTGATGGCGGCTATTCCGAATTCAACATGGCCATGTTCCTGAAATGTTTTTTTAGATATTTACAGAGAAACGATTCCTTTACCTGTTTTCTATATATTAGTGTAAATTTTATTAGTTTTCTTTTGAAATTTAATCAAGTTATGCCGAATTAATTCAATGAGGTCCCGGTAAAAGCGAAACAGTCTACTTGATGATTGCTATTCTGAACCCATAACCGTAAGCCATCACTTATAATAATAATAATAATAATAATAATAATGACGGTAATGATGATAATGACGGTAATGATAATAATGATGATGATGATAATAATGTGAACCCTAACTGGTTAAGATGTTTATTTTTGGAGTGTTATAAAATATCATCACATAAATGGCTGGAATTTTGTTGTATAGATAACACATAGAAGTAGTTTATTATATCTCCTCTTCTTTTTTGTCGTTACCGTTTTCTTCATGTTAATGATTGCACTTGTAAATGTTATGAATAAAGACAGCACGCGGTTATTTGTTGTTTAACATTGCTTGCAAGTTTTTTTTTCTTCTATTTACAGGATATATTATATACATTTTTTCGTTATACTAGATACTTCTTTACACTATATACTTATATAATAATAAGAAAACTAGATTGTTCATTTACATATTCATTTTATGCATAGAAACAAAGCGAATTTTTTTTATATATTACATTAAAAAAATATAAAATTATAAAATCTATCATTTTCACACAACAGCGTATCAATAATATTCATACGATCAACTATTTGCCAATCACTCACACTTCTAAGGCTTTTCACAATATTAGTATTTAACTGTGTAGGATAACACATCTTGAAAGACGCATCGTTGACCCTAACTAATTAAGATGTTGACTTTTGTTGTGTTTTAGAGTATCATCACATAAATTGTTACATAAATGACACATAGCAGTAGTTTAAAAATCCATTAAAAAATAAGGGAACTTTTCTTTTTTTTACATAGGCATCACCATTTATCAAGGCCCAGAGACCACTGGAGGATAAGGGTTAAGAGTGTACATTAGTCAATTGGACAATATAGTAATCGTTAGTAATGGAAATTCGGTAAATGAACGGCTCATCAAGAACTTGTTTACGTTAGACTTGAAGACAACCATATTGTAGTCAGCTGGAAAGCAGGAAAACGGAGGACAATTCCACAGGCGTGCAGTTCTAAGAAAGAAGCTTTGTTCATGGAATCTACGTTTAGGTTTAGGCACAGATAAAGAGTTGGGGGAATTATTGATAGTGTTTTCAGCTAGATGAGTGTTTCTTGTGAAAGTTTGGCGAGGAAGGGGACCATAGATTGAAGCTCAGTCGAGCACTTGCCATGAAAATAACGATAAAGCAGAGACAAACTCGCAACATCTCTTCTGTGAGATACAGGTTGCAGGGAAGAGAAAGACATCTCCTACGAGGCTACAAAGTCTATTTTGAACTTTATCAAGGCAGGACAAGTCCTTTCTAGCAGCTCCTTCCCAGATGTGGCAACAGTACTCCATCCTTGGACGTGCCTGGCTCTTGTATAGATAGAGAATTGCATCAGCAGTGAGATATCTACCGGATCGATAGAAGGATTCCACCATTTTTCCAGCAGCCTTGGAAACGGATTTGATGTACGTGTTCCATTTAAGATCAGAAGTAAAGGTCAAGCTTAGAAGCTTGTCAAAACATGAGGCCTCCCCAAGACGAGAGCCATTCATTTTAATTGATGCCAGATGTGGATCAGAACGTTGATGATGTAAAGATAGAAGCTTGGTTTTAGATGCATTAAAAGTAACCAGCCACTCCTTTCCCCATTGTACCATGTGCTCAAGATCAGAAGGGATAGAATTGGAAAGAACTTGGTCGTTTACGGTCTTAGATGTACTACCATAGATGGTAGTGTCATCAGCATAAATGTCTACAAATTATGTAAGGATGTAATTTGGAAGATCATTAATGTAGATCAGGAAAAGAGTTGGGCCTAGGATGGACCCCTGAGGGACTCTAGCATTAATACTGTGAGCTTCTGATTTTTGCCCATCAACTACTACTCTTATGAACATATCAGAAAGAAATGATTTAATAATTGAAGACATTTCCAGCTACACCATAGCTGGAGATCTTGTGAAGTAGACAAGGAGAGTAAAAAGTGGACTTTAGATTTACTTTCGGTAGCTTTTTAACTCTTGATATCCTTTATTTGATCCTGTACTACTTCCATTTTATAAGCGATGTTTCTGACAAAGAGGGGAGAATTGCTATTTCTGGATCAGAATTTATCCATCTAACACTTATTGTTGGCTTGATTTTGACATTGAAGTAATATTTTTTTTAGCTTTTTACACAAAAGTATCTTTATGCCTTGCCTGGGGCGATTTCCATTAAAAAAAAAAAAAACATGAATAGTTTTTTTTTATATATTATTTATTTTTACATATTTTTTAAGGGTAACTTATTTGCATAATTCAACTTTGATACATTCTTGGTATGGGAAATAATTATTATTCTTTAATTTTGCCGCATGCAAATTATTCTTGATTCGATGATCTTAGAGGTTTGATGGAAAAGAAGAATGGTTAGCAGCCAATAATCATTCAAAGAATTTATCCGATGAAGCAAAGGAACAGAAAAGGTTTTTGTGGTTTTGAAAATCTTTATTCTTGGCCTTATTTTCTGCTCACCGCTCGATCAAGCTATGCAACATTGGGGGGGGGGGGCGAATGGGAGTTAATTAGAGTTCGTTATTTTATTTATTTATTTTTTTTCCATATTCAAATTGTTCTGGTTTAGAATCTTGAAATGTTTGGTGGAACAAAAATAGAAGACACGGACCGCTCTAGTAAACAGACGAGTCCAATAATCAACGAAAGAAGGGGGGAGGATACTATTGAGGAACGGGGGACGGAAGAGAAACATTTCAAAAACAAATGCACCATTTGATAGATGGTCACTTTGACAAAGTTTATCAATCAAAAGGAAAACGAAAAAAAAAAAGGATTCAGTTCAATTAGTTAATTCTATTCCTTTTGAGGGCGGGCGAGTAGGAGGAGAACTAGAAAGAGGAGAGAAACGTTCGCAAATGACCAATTTTGGCACCAGGTCCACAAATCTCTGCCCCTTACTCTTCCATTCTCTTCTCAGTCTTTCATTCTTCTCATCAAAGAGAAAGGTTTGCAAAGGAAATCCAAGATGGTAATTGTTCCTAGCCCATCATCATCATTATCATCATCACTATGGCTCGGAATGCCGCAAATATAAATTTTTACTTGCGTACTCGCATCTCTAAGAAAAGTTTTGTCTGTCGGTCTGTCACACTTCAATTTGAAATCGTATTCTCGTTCTGAAGTGAGTTTTAATCAATTTATATTGTTTTCCTAGTGTCCAAGCACCGTTATAAGAGACACGGTCCGTCTGTATATTTGTTATGTTTAAGATTCGAATAGCTTTTTCGTTTAAGCTTCAAATGTTTTTTGTTAAGTTTTAAATGATTTTTTTTCGTTTGTTTGTTAGGCTAAAGTATTAATTAGCATTTTCGTTCATCTGTCTGTCTAAAGTTTCAAATAGCTTTTTTGTTTCCCTGTAAAGTTTCAAATGCTATTTTCGTTTTTCTGTCAAATTTTCGTCTGTCGTACTTAATTTTGAAATCGCGTTTACACTCGTCTGTCGTACTAAATTTTGAAATAACATTCTCACACGTCTGTCATTAATAAATTTTGAAATAGCATTTTAAAATCACAATTTCATGACTGAACATATAGATCTAATCTTCTGCTCTATGCTGTTTTTTATGTTGAATTTTTTCCCCTGGTTTTTAATGAAAGGCTGCCTAATAGTTGGTAAGTTAAACATGGAAACTGTATTTTCTTAAATCTGGGAATGTGCGGGTTGATAATCGATGACGATTATGAATTTAATATAGGCGTTAACAATGTTATTTTTTACTAAAGATAAGGACAAAAATTTTGCTGCAGTTGATGTCATTAAATATTTCTAACATTATTTGTGTGGTTAAAGTGTTTCAGTAGCCATTTTGATATCGACATCCTTCTGTCTATCTTTGCATTGCCCCCTCCCTCTCTCTCTCTCTCATATATATATATATATATATATATATATATATATATATATTGCTTCCTCTCGCTCTCTCTCTCTTTCTTTCTCTATCTTTATTTGAAAGCCTATTGTAAAGTACTCAACAAAATCAATGACTGGATGAAAAAAGCCGGGTGTTAGCAACGATTCTGCTTTGAATGATATTGTGCTTGATATGGTTGATCAATAGGTTTGGCGACAATGATTGCTCACAAATATGCGACTCTCATCTCCATATTTAACATAAACACACACACATTCTTATGCATAAGTGTGTGGCTAACGTATACTATTTAGCATAAAACGTTGTTCATTGTAATATAATTGAGTTCTCTTGGTAGTCTGCAGTGTAAACAAATATGAAAAACAATTTCCTTGTCATAGTCACTTAATCACGGCGTGAGTTCATTGTGAGAAAAAAAAACTTGCGTGGACATAAAAAAATTGTTTTTGTTTTGAGAAATTTCTTCGCGTTAAAATCCATTGAGAAATACACATTTTGTATTGAGAAATACATATCTTAAATATATAAACATTAGCATAGTTATCCAGTATGGTCCAAATTGACGGCCATTTCAGATAACTTATTCTTTACCTAATGTTTACAGATTTAAAGTGTGTATTTCTCAATTGATTTTAACTCAAAAAGATTCTTCATACAGTACTATTTAAGAAAAAACAAACAAAAGTTTAATACTTTCAGAGAAATTATTTTTATCGCAATAAACTGACGCCGTTATTTAGTGACTTTGTCATTTCTTTTAATTTTATGGTGAACATGGTTGTGTAAATGTAAAATATTTGACTGATGTACAAAAACGCTTTTGTTCTGACTTTCTTTTCGAAACTCTCGCCATATCTAATCACAGTAAAGATACAACGAAACTGATCTCTCTGTCTCTCTCTCTTATATATATATATATATATATATATATATATAAAAATAAAGTGAACGTGTCTGTGTGTACATTTCCCTACGCAATAACTCTCAATTTTAAGTCTACAGACTCGAAATTTGAGTACTGAGATTTGGGAAAATCTATGTCATCGGTTTTCGGACAGAAATTTGGCTTTTAAGGGGTCAAAGTTCAACGATTTGACCTTTGAGAACTCTACCAAACTACTCCGACAATTTTTGGTCTAAACACTTTAAATTTTAGATATAGGTTCCTTGGACATGGATCTAATTTAATAACTTGATTTGAGCCCAAAGCAATAAATGTTAAGGGGGTCATAATAGGGATCAAGGTTAAAAAAAATTGACCGCTTTTTTTTTTTTTTTTTTGCTCAACATACACCTCCAAACATCCGGGCAACGCCGGGCACCCATGCTAGTCTATATATCTATAAATGTGAGATCGGATTTTGCCCAGAAATTTGGCTATTAAGAGGTCAAAGTTCAACGATTTGATCTTTGAGAACTCTACCAAACTCCTCCGACAATTTTTGGTCTAAACACTTTAAATTTTAGATATAGGTTTCTGGGACATGGATCTAACTTAATAACTTAATTTGAGTCCAAAAGAATAAATTTTAAGGGGGCATAATAGGGGTCAAAGTTAAAAAAAAAATTACCTCTGCGTTCTCTACCAAATTACTCAGACAATTTCTGGTCTAAACATTTGAAATTTGACATAAAGTGTATTCAGAGATAGGGCAAGCTTTTTAATCGGTTTGGATCGAAATTTTTTTAGTTACCAATATATAAATGTATGTATGTTTGCATGTCTGCCCAAAATTTTCGACAGAGGCAACGGATTTTTACACGATTAGTATTGTTTTAAAGTTCGACTTTTCATACAACAAATATTGAAAGATTGGTTAAAAATATTAATATCTTCACCTGCAACTAGGCACTTTTCAACAGGGGGGGGGTCGCTTTTTTCGCCGATATTTTTGAAAGATATCCTCTCTTTTCGATTGTCTAGCCTTAATTCAAACATAAGTCACTTCAGGTTTGGCGGCGGACGTAACCGCAATGGCGTCATGTTCCCCCCCCCGTTCTTTTCCTCCTCCGCGGTATGGGTTCGAGCCTGCCTTCCTACTACCACTTTTTTTTTTTTTTTTTTTTTTTTTTTGCTCAACATACACATCCAAACACCCGGGCAACGCCGGGCTAAAATACTAATATATATATATATATATATATATATATATATATATATATATATATATATATATATATATATATATAAAATCTCTTATTGAAAATTTATTCAAATTTTCCAAAAAAACAAACCTATAGAGAAGGTATACAAAATTTTAATTACCCGACAAGGAGTACAAATAAACTTGAAAGACCTTATTCCATGGAGTTTCGAAAAATGCAATTCTTTTCATCAGAGGAAAGAGGTTTGTAAAATATACAATAAATTTTGCAAAGAAAGGAACTACAGATATGAAATTAATCATATATATATATATATATATATATATAAAGTAATGACATCCTGAAATATTTGTAAAGTTATTAAAATAAGCCAGTCAAGCAATGGAGTTTATTCGTAACAAATATCATTGGAGTGTGGAAAGGATTCTGAATTTTATTAACGATAAGTGTGTGTGGGGAGGTATCATAAAATACACATAAATATATTTTAATTCATGCAAATTTCGTATTATTATAGAGACAATTCTCTATTGAACATATATATATATATATATATATATATATATATATATAATACACACTCAAGGAGAAATACAGGGTAGCTCCCCCCCCCCAAAAAAAAACATATATATATATATATATATTACTTTTATTAAATTTTGTACCGCTAAAAAGATTTTTAAATATATATATCGAGCACTTTGTAAATATATTTTCACCCTCAAGCTGGGGAAAGGTGTATGTCTAGCCGCACTGATGAGTTGTGATACAACGAAACAGTACTGTATGTGGATGACTATATATATATATATATATATATATATATATATATATATATATATATAAACGATTTCACAAGTTAAAAAAAATGATTTGGGTGCCATCAGCTAGAACTAAAATATTCAGCACTAGTTGCTTTGTTACTGTTTGAGCTATCGGCAGATTTGAAATTCATCAACTTCAAGCCATGAATGATCTTGCTGCGCATGTATAAAACTAACAGAAATATGTCGGCAAGGTGAAATAAATATTGTACATTTCAACTTGCTGATATATTTCTATACACGTTATAAACCATCCTTGTTGTATAATTAATATTTCTTGCTAATTTCAGCGTTATGTGACCAGTAGTTTAAGAGTTTATTGATTAAATATTTTTACAGACACACATACATACATCTACTGTTTTTATTTATATAGATTTCATAGATGGTATTTTTAAGGAGGGTCATCCTATAGTACATTTTTAAGAAAAACTGGATGAATTCAAAAATACTTGTAAAATTTACAGCATAATCAGATTGACACACTGGTTCTCGTTAGTCCTCTAAAATTAAGCCACGATGACTCTGGCCTGTACCAAACGGGTGATCATTTGAAAATACTAGGCGCTGTATTTATTCAGATAAGTGGGCGTGTATAATACCTCAGGAAGATGAGCGACTCTGCCTGACGCAGCTCCAGGTTGCACCTGTTAGACGTGATCTTATATCCTGGAAAGTTACCATACTGAGAGCAGATGTAGTTCCTTAGCTGTGGTGAAGGCAATACTTCTCTGAAATGAGGATCATTAAAAAATCAAACCGGATATAGAGGGAGCCTATTGGCCCTGTGCGGCAACCTTCTAATGGTGATGTCACTAACAAAACAATTATTTCCAAATAATACATGAGCCAGCACGGAAGTAGTAATGTTCAGAAAACTGTCATGAGAACGCTCATGTCAGTGTGCAATCTGGGTTAATCAAAGATAGCGAAATAATAATTGTAAAAAGAAGCCTGTTTAATATTACCCTACAAATTAAGATACTTCAGCTAGTACGCATGTTTTGTTTCGATGAAACATGTATTTGATCTATTTTATTTTTAGATTGATGTTTGTATCTTTGTTGTCTGAGTCGGACATTTTTTTTTTGTCTTATCTGATGGTTTTTTTCTTTTTTGGGGTTTTTTTTTGCCGTTTTTGAAACATCACAGAAAACATGAAAAAGAAAGAAACAAATCGATAGCAGATGTACATATCAAAAGGGAAGAAAACACTTAATAACATTTATCAAGGAATAGTTACTGGGATCAAATATAGATTTGACACTCCAATTATGCTGGCAGATTTAAGGAACACGTTTAGCACGATACATATCTGACATCACTCAATCCTCAACGCCACTTTTACAACTTAAACAAAATATATAGCTTTCAAATTGATTTGATCTCAGAATAAAATTGTAGCTGCTTGTTTAGAATCCCCCTTCCTTGAAAAAAAAAAGAAAGAAAAATATGTATGATTAACGTGCAGTTTTTCCAATATCCCTCCTCTTCCTATGTTATTAATGGTTTTCTAAAATTTCGTAAGTTTGACGTATTTAGAATTATCTCCCTTGTTTTTTCAGACTGTTTTCAAGATGGCATCACGATATCGTCATTGTTTCTTTAGCCACAAAATTTGATTTTATTTAAAAATAAAACTACTTGATCAAATTACGTGATTTTTGGCATACGATATTTTCTTTCCGTCGCAGGTATGTACATCATACAGAATTTTTCTTTCTTTTTTTTTTGGGGGGGGGAGTTTTGAACAAGCGCCTAAAATTTTAACTATGAAAAATTAAAAACTAATTCATATTTACTTCTTAGAAACCATCAAAACATACATCTACATTTATAATATTTACTAAACGGGAGACCCAACATTGCCCGGGATCGAATAATGATCAACGATCATTCCACACTTTCGTCATCGAAATCGATGAAATTGCTCATTTTTCAATCAAATCGATTAATTGCTTGCTCTAGGTAGGCGCCCACCTTGATGCACCAGGAGGAAGCTTCATATACCTCCCCACAATGACTTAGTTCACAATACAGTGTAATCTACATTGCACTGTAGAGAACCTAATGTTAATTTTATGAAATTATTTTTATATAATGGCTTGAATTAAACTTTAAAATGCAAAAGGCAATTTATCAGTTCCGTTCTAAACAGAAAGAGTCATTTCAAGTGCACCCCTGTCTTATCAATAAACATATTGTTGATTTTTATACGGTAGGTTCTTCTTCTTGTGCGGTGTTAAAACTTTTCAAATGTACTTGTGAGGTTAGGCTGTATAAGAGTGTTAACTTCGTTTAAAACTGAACTTTTCCTTCTTTAATTTTATTTATTTATTTTTTTCAGTTATCGATTTTCGATTCTTATCGGAGACATTCTGATAGGAAACCTATCTAAGAACACTCCCAGACGCATAAAGCAGATTTGTGCGAAAATTTAAAAAATCGCCCTAGTCATTTCGAAGGGAATAGACTCACACACACAAAAACAAAGACTTTTTATATACAAGTAGAGATAAAACATATAAAATACAAAAATTTCTGGAATTTACTTTCATTTTAAGAAGGAAATATTAAACAATTTGATACTTTTGCACTTTGCACAACGGATTTCCATAAATATTGGCTCGCGCTCGACTAGTAGCTGATGTAAACCACCGGAATATGCTGGGCGCTGGCCAAGTGGATCAGCCAATGAAAAGACGATAACAAACGCGCTTAGCCAATAAAAATCAAAGCAGACGACTTTTAATAAATTGGAAGAAAAAAGTTTTTTATCACGCACAAAATTAATCTTAACCCTAATCTTTTGTTATATATTATTTTTTCCATTTTTATTTTCATTATAATTAATATCCTATAAGTGTTTTGTTTTTTCTTTCTTTCCTTGTGTTTTTGAAAATTTGATTGGCGTTCGACATACTCCGACGGTTTTCGTCAACTGCTGGTTGAGACTGAACCAACGTCACGGAAATCCTGTGCTGAAAGCGTAAAAATACTAACAATTTAATTTGTCAATAGTTTTGTCAATTAAAATTAAATAATGTCAATAGTTATATCTGAAAAATGTGTTGCTTTCTTTAAAGTAAATAGCAGGTTAGGATTAAAATGAAAATCTCAAGCGTTTGATTTTCCTTCTCTTTACTACAAACTTTTCAGGTTGTTTACGTGTAATCGCCTAAAAAAATAGACATCTTTCACATTAATCAGTTTAATAGTTAGGAAGAAGAACTTGGGGTATTTTTGTTTTGGAAAATGAAAGACTCTAGCAAAAAATAAATAAAATAAAATAACAAAAAAATAGAAAAAAAAAAAAAAAGTAAAATGCTACGTGTCTCCCCATGCCCCCAAACCTGAACCTCATTTAACATTTTTATCTTATTTTATTTATCTTTTTTTTTTTTTTTAGAAATAAATACCAGGGCATTCGACGTTGCCCGATCGTAAAATATACTTAAATATTATTTTAATTTATGCAGATTTCGTATTTATTATGATAGTCAATTCTATTGATTATTTTATATACGGCATAATTACGTTGACACACTGGTTCCCGTCAGATCACCGAAGTTAAGCAACGTTGAGCCTGGTCATTACTAAAATGGGTGACCAATTTGGGAAGTCCAGGTATGTAGGAGGAGGTCGACACCTCCCTGCAAAAAGTTGCAAAAACCTAACGTCGTCATCTCTCACATGCGACTGGGGACCGCTTGTGAATTTCATACTCCCATGAAACGTCCTCCGAAGGAGGAAGCCGGTTAAACCCTGAATAGGGTTGGTGCCTGCATGCACACACACACACACACACACACACACACACACACACACACACACACACACACTATATCTTGTACCCAGTATATAGTAGTGTTTTCAAAAGTTAAAAATAAAAATGACTTGGGGTGCCGTCAGTTAGAATTAAAACCAAAACATTTAGAATTCCAGGCTTAGTCGTTATCTTTGAACCTATCGTCAGACAAATAAGAAATACTTAATTAAATGACTAACGTATAGCCTGTCGTTGTTTTATCGTTATTTCCATGGGAACTCGTCTAAGCTCCAATCTCTGGTCCCTAATCGCCAATCTTTGACGAAAAACACCACGTCCAGCTGAAACCACTGTCAGTAATTTTCCCCACTCTTTATCTGTGCCTAAATCAAAACGTAGATTCCATGAACAAAGCTTCTTTCCTACAAGTGCACGCCTGTGGAACTCTGTTCTGTTTGCCTGTTTCCCACCTGACTACAACTTGGCTGTCTTCAAGTCCAACATAAACAAGTTCGATAAACCGCCCCCTTAAGACACTTTATCAGATCTCCATTACTAACGATTACTACGATAACCCTTATCCTCGAGTGGCCTCCGGGCCTTGATAAGTGGTAACTTCCATGTAAAAAAAAAAAAAAATCTGCAATTAAAGAAAATAAAGTTATCAATTTAAAGTGCGCCGCCTAAAAAAAAAAAAAAAAAAAACCTGTTGTAAATAATTTTCGTAGGTAGATATAAAATTTGTAAAAAACTGTTCTATTCGGAGAATTAAGTTTACCCGTCCTGTGATGGACGTTTTTTTCTGGTATACATAGCACAATTTGTTTTTTAATCGATATAAATATTATCGGGTACACATTTGCAGATAAATTTCGGCTATATTTATCATTATCATCTTTGTCTTCGTAAGAAAAGATTGGCTTTGAGACTCAACTGATTCACGGTTGCAATTTTCAACACTCAACAAATTATAGAAGCGATACTAGTACCCAAATTTAACGTCAAAGCGATTTTCAAAATCGTGAAAATTCCTTTTTATTTCCCTCCCCATGAGGGCAAAACGAGACGATGTCATTTTTTTATGTGGGGAACATTCAGCTCCCAAAAAACTCTGGATTTGAACAAAAATTAAAAATTGCTTTAGTCGAGAAGGATTTTCCCTTCACCGACCAATGACAAAATTAACTAAGTACAGCATGAGAACAGATACTACACCTTACTTCTAACCAAAGGCCAGACATCAGAATGAAAAGACGACGAAATTTAAGTCGGAAAAAAGAGAATTTCAAAAGGCAGCAAAAATGAGAGCACAATGTGAAGGTCCAACTTCTTGGTTTTCAGTTGGGACATTGGGAGAGTGCACATCACGGGCAGAACACTTGTGTGTTTATGAGTTTTTATATTTATTTTTTATATTTATTTATTTTTTATTTTTTAATTTTTTAATATTTTATTTTTATATTTACTTTATTTTTATTCTATTTTTATATTTATTTTATTCATTTTTTAATATTTATTTTATTTATTTTTTATATTATATTTTTTAATATTTTTATTTTATTTTTATATTTATTTAATTTATTTTTTATATTTTATTTTTATTTCTTATTTTTATATTTCATTTTATTTTTATATTTACATTATTTTCATATTTACATTATTTTATATTTATATTATTTTATATTTATTTTATTTTTAGATTTATTTTATTTTATTCTTATATTCATTTTAATTCAATCAATCAAAAAAGAAAAAAACGAATTCGAAAATTTCAGAATTTCGGCTTGTTACCAAAGAATAAAAAATATCTCTAATTTGTGTTTAAGGAAAAACAACTGTATTTTGTATTATAATTTTCTTAAATCTATTTTTTTAAAAATCGAAACAAAAAAAAAACGCATTTATTGTTGTGAGATTTTCGATTTTGTCCTGAAATTGTATTTAACTGACCCTGCTAAGCATTCTGCAAATGTCTAAAAACAAACAAACAAACAAAAAGTTGTACCTTCGCACTAGTGCACAAGTGCAAAAACTTTAAGTTTAGGCTTCTCTCTCTCTCTCTCTCTCTCTCTCTCTCTCTCTCTCTCTCTCTCTCTCTTTTGACAGCAAATTGACCAAAGATTTGGAATCAACAATTGTATATTGCTTTGCTTTTGTGGGAATAAAGGCGTCTCATTTAATAGAAAAAAAAATCATTCAAAGAATTTTTATAAAGGAAACAAAAGCTGGTAATTGATTTCCTCTTGCAAAAAATGACCCGTTTGGCCTTCCATAGAATTAACCAGAAAATATTGAATATTAAGAGTAGAAATGCTATGCTGAGAGACACACACACACAGTCATAATGTTCGCACTTTTTCACCGTGAATCATAACATATTTCATACATAAAAAGAATTAAAGAGATGAAAGATTGCCAAAAATAACCACCATTTTCTGTATTGAACTCAATACAAAGCAGAGCTAGTCATACTATTATCTAAATATTAGTTTACTTGTCCGCACGTCCAGTGTCACAAAAGACCATCATCATTGCAGACATTAATTAATGAGAAACGAATTACCTCCCTTCTGGTCGCGTCATGTCAGATTTTCTTTCACTTTCTTTTTCACCTTCGTGTCGCGGGTTCGAGCCTGTTTGCCTACTACCACTGTTTTTTTTTTTGTTTTTGTTTTTTCCAATACACACCTCCAAACATCCAGGCAACGCCGGGCACCCAGGCTAGTTTTTTTTATATAAAATTTGAAAATAACATTTTACATTAATTTCTGATTTTTTTTTTCTTTTTTTTTTTATAAACAAGATATTTGTTTATGTAACATTTAAAATTCTGCTTATCAGTACAGCCTGGGAAGCAGGCAGCAGGCAGAGAATTCCAAAGTCTAGCTGTTCAAGGGAAATAGTTTTTTTTTAAACAATTAAAAATATAAGTTTATCTGATTACATTTTGGTCTATCACCTCTTTCCATATATCTTTCTATTTTGCTGGATTTTATCCAAATTATATATAAACTAGCATTTCAGCCCGGCGTTGCCCGGGTGTTTGGCGGTGTATGTTGAACAAAAAAAAAGGGAGGGGGGTAGTAGGAAGGCAGGCTCAAACCCGTACCGTGAAGGAGGAAAATAACGGGAAAAAACGTGACGTCTTTCCTGTTATGACCACAGTCAAACCGGGAGTGATGTAGGTTTTAATTAAGGCTAGATAATCGAAAAGCGGGGATAATTTTCGAAAATATCAGCGAAAAAAAGCGACCCCTCCCTGTAGAAAAGTGACCAGTTGAAGGTGAAGAAATTAATGTTTTTAGCCAATTTTGCGATATTTGTCGCCTGAAGGGTCGAGCTTCAAAACGATATTGATTTTGTGAAAATCTGTCGCCTCTATCGAAAGTTTTAGGCAGACATGCAAACATACATACATTTATATATTGGTAGCTCAAATTTTCGACACAATCCGATTAAAAAGCTTGCCCTATCTCTGAATACCCTTTACGTAAAATTTCAAATGTTTAGACCAGAAATTGTCTGAGTAATTTGGTAGATACCGCAGAGCTCAATTTTTTAAAAACTTTGACCCCTATTATGACCCCTTAACATTTATTGTTTTGGGCTCAAATTAAGTTATTAGAGCCATGTCCAAGGAACCTATATCTAAAATTTAAAGTGTTTAGACCCAAAGTTGTCGGAGGAGTTTGGTAGAGTTCTCAAAGGTCAAATCGTTGAACTCTGACCCCTTAACAGCTTAATTTCTGTCTGAAAACCGATTACAAAGATTTTCCCAAATCTCAATGCCCTGTATATCAAATTTCGAGTCTGAAGACTTAAAATTAACAGTTATTGCTTAGGGAAATGTACATAGACAGACAGACACTTTCACTTTATATATATATATATATATATATATATATATATATATATAATACACACACACACACACACACACACGAGGGGCGTTCTAATTTTTTTTTATTTTGGCCAAATAGATTAGAGGGATTGCAAATGGCATTGTTATGATGACTGAAGTTATGCGTCCATAACCTGCAAATTTCATCTCTCTGTTGCAAATATTGATGATGTGAGGCTCTAATAAAGCAGCCCTGTCATGGACGTACGTCAGAAGCAGAGATGGGTCATGAATTCCTGGTAAAAGTGCATTGCAGTGGTGACTATGCAGAAAAATAAATTCTGGACCACAAAAGGGCGTTCATTTTAATGGTACAACTTCCCTCTGCGTTATTCAAGTTTTTTTTTTTCTTTTTAGTAAAAAAATAGAACCCATTACTTTTGGAAAAACCATCGTGTGTGTGTAAATATATATATATATATATATATATATATATTAGTGTTGGGACGATTAATCGGGAATCTGAAAAATCAGAGCTTTTTAGAGTATTGGTATTGGAATCTGAAAAATTTGCGCTTATTTTTGGATGCCAAAGCAGATTCCTTAAATTATCATTTTTGATTTTGGTTAAAGAAAAACCTTTTGTTACTTGTAGTAATAACAAATATTTATTGATTTAAATTTCCAGTAAGACTAAAATATCTAGATTACCCCTTCGCTAGTGTGTTTTTATTTTTGAGAAAATATAGGCATATTTAGGATATGTTTTTACAGTAATCGAGACAAATATTAAGAGATTTATAAAGAATTGGAATCAGTAATTGTATCGGAATCGGGGAAAAATATTTGAATCGTCCCATCACTAATATATATATCTATAATATAAAGCTGAACGTCTGTGTGTGTGTGTGTGTGTGTGTCTGGTCACGAATATGCTCCTATACGGTTGTACTATTATAGAAAACTGATCACATATAATGATAGAAGATGTATAGGAACACAGGAATGGGTATGTTTGATCTGGCATAATGATGATTCATTAAAATTGTGGGGTCTGCGTACGCGCCTGGTCCACAAAGTATGGAAATAAAAAATTAAAAAAATTTTACAAGTGTTTTTGATATAGATGTACATAATAATAATTTAATAAGTATGTTTTAACTTAAATAGGGATGGTATAATAAAATTGTGGGGTCTGCATTCGCGCCTGGCCTCCATAGAATGGAAATAGGCACAAACTTTAATAAATACTTTTCATATCTATCTGCAGAAGTATACTTTGATAATTATGTTTCAGTTTGAATAAATATGGTATAATAAAATTATGGGGTGTTCGTTTGCGCCTGACCTCCATAGAATGGAAATATGTCACTAAGTTTAACAAAGTTTTTTTTTTTTAATATAGATCCACAGAATATTGTGATAAGTGTTTCAGTGTGAACAGGTATGGTATAATAAATTATGGGGTTTATCTATTTTATTTTTACTTTCATTATATTTTGCTTTGGTTTTGATACCCCCAAATTCGAAGATATCTCTTTACAACCCTTCCTTTTCATAACCGATCATACTTTCATAAATCAGAGTTCATTTTCTGTAGGCTGTTTTTGAACCCAGTCAACGACGGGTACTTTTGCTAGTATATATATATATAATATATATATATATATATATATGTGTGTGTGTGTGTGTAGGAAGTATGTTAGGCAAATATGTGACAGTAACCTGCTTACCTTTTTGTTTTACCTTGTCTGATGTGTGGGCTTTGGTGAAGAAAACTCTTATTTGTTGTAGAAATAGACGAGAAACTAAATTTAGACATGTTGGCTCCAAAAAATCTGAGCAGTCTGCGTGTTTTTCGCACCATAAAAATGAGAGTCAAGGTCATTATACTTGAGGGATTCGGTTGTACTTTTGTTTTTGATAATTGGATTTATTTGTATACTACTGACAGGTGTAAAAAGGGGCAAAGAAAGGGAATTCTGATAGTTATATCACTCGGAGGTCATAGTCATAGTCTTCCACCTGCGATCTATGATAAAGCACTCCTCCCTCCAACATATTTTGAGATTATTTTCTAGGTAGGCAAACTAACATGTCATTTGTACATCATTCAAAAGTTTCAACATTGATAAAATATTATCTATGATATAAAGGGCAAAAATCTGTTTGTATGTATGTATGTATGTATGCAAGCCTAAAACTTTCGGGAGAGGCGACAGATTTTCACGAGATCGGTATCGTTTTGAAGCGCGACTCTTCGGAAGACAAATATCGAAAAATTGGCCCAAAACATTATTTCCTTCACTCTTAACTAGGCAATTTTCTACAGGTAGGGGTTGCTTTTTTTCGTCGTTATTTTCAAATGTCATCCCCTCTTTTCGATTGTCTGGCCCTAATTTAAACCTACGTCACTTCCGATTTGGCGATGGGCGCGACAGCAAAGACGTCAGGTTTTTTTTATGTTTTTTTTTTCTCCACGTTCTTTTCCTCCTTCACGGTACGGGTTTGCGCCTGCCTGCATGCCTACTACCACTTTTTTGCTCAACGCACACCTCAAAACACCCGTGCAACGCTCGGCACCCAGGCCAGAATATTTTATAAAGACTAGTTTTAAAACTTATTTAACACTAGCATGACCGAATTCTTTCCACAACTGGTCTCTATCCTTATTCTTTCCACCGCTAGTCTCTATCTTCTATTCTATTCACCGAGAAAAGAGAACCTTCTATGCTAGCTCTCTATTCTCCACTTGCACACAATTAACTTCAATATTTTTACTTTCAATACTGATGTCCTGCTTCAAAGTTTTAATCGTAAAAATATTATACTGAGACTTGATCTATGTTTTCTGTTAAGTATGGAATGTGGTGGAAAAGAGTGGGGGCTTGAGTGATGCTGAATATACTATCAGGTTAAACGTATTTCTTTAATCTGCCAACATAATCGAAAAATCGAGTCTATATTTGATCCCAATAGCAATTCCTCATCAAATGCTATTAAGTGTTTGCCTTTGTGCATGTTTATATGCCGTTGATTTAGTTGTCTTTTTTATATGCGTTTTTTATGATTTTTCAAAAATGGCAAAACACAATTATCAGATAAGACAAAACATGGCTGACTCAAAACAGCACAAACACATAAACATCAATCCCAGAAAATTAATACATTACATCAAATACATGTTTCATCGAACAATGAATAAGTATTTATACTAGCTGATGTAACTTCCTCTGAAAGGGTAAATGTTCAAGTTTGATATTTGTTTCCATTTTTATTTTTTAATAATTTCTATATATAAATTTAAATGCCTGTTTGCATGTCTGTATATTTCATATAGAAAGAAGAGTTAGTGAAGTTACATAAAATTTAAGTGTATGCTTAGGTTAAATTTTCTGGGGAAGACAATGGAAGTGGTCGCAAATCTCTTAAGTGCCCCCTTTAACCTAATGGTTCTATAGGAATTAAACTTCCTTTAAAAATTAAAAAAAAAAAAAAGAATGCACTCTACATTAAAAAAAAAAAACGTATTTTTTTTTGTTGTTTTGTGGGGTTTTTTTTGGGGGGGGGGGTTGCATGTTTACCGATGCTACATGCGTGTCCGAAAGTCCAGGTCAACTGGTGTTGACAGAAAGCTGCTTCTGCTGTTTTGCCTATTTAGTGGGGTCCTTAAACCCTAATTGATCCTTTATTTCATAAGTATAAAATTCCTTATGGAACAGAATAGAAGTTCTCTCGAATCTCAAAGTTTCTCTCCCTGTGCCGGATATCTACGTTCCTCCACCCCTACTCTTATTTAAAGCTATAATGTGTGAGACATTAATTTTCAACATTGCAGATTCTTTTGACTATATTAGGAGGATGAGGGAAGGATGACAGCGGTTACAGTAAATACAGAAAGTACTAGCGGGGAAGGGGGGACGCCCGGCTTTGCCCGGTCGTAAAATACGTTTAAATACATTTTAATTTCATATATATTATAGAGTCGTAATTTCAAAAGTAAAAAAAAAAAAAGTATTTGGGTGCCATCAGTTAGAATCGAAACCGAAAGCAACATTGTAGCCTTCAAAGCTGGTGACGTTACCACTGTGTCAACGTGACACGCATATGAACTGATTAAAAATTTAAAATAAACTATGATGAATGTACAAAACGTATAACGATTTTTTAAAAATTTTGACCAATTTTTGACCCCTTAAAAAACTATTTTAACCGAATAAAGACCCCAAAAACACTCTATAAAATAATCCTATAATTTGAGGCCCCTAGCGCTACTCTGCGACTTTTAGTTTCGGAAGAGATAGTTTGAAAATATGGAGACAGCCAGGCAGACAGTGTCTTTTATATATTAGATTATAATTTTATAATGATGAAAAAGGTACATAGTAGCGATTCTCATTCAATCCAGTGCACCGTCAGGTGTTCCTGCTGATCTTATTAAGGAGAGGTGCGGGCGAACTGTGTCCAGGCAAGCAGGAAGAGCAATGGAAATTCCAGGTGATCAAATGAACAATCGGTCCCAGGAAAGGTGACCTAAGTTACATCCAGGCAAACGAAAATAAACAATGGCAATCCCGGGATTTGGAGCCACCTGTATTCATGCCGTCAATCGGTCATGGGTCAGACCAAAAACCAGCAAAAGATCAATAAACAAGTGGGCGAGAAAATAGGTTAGCAGGTCGACGTGATACCAATAAGAGGCGAGAGGAACAAAACAACAGCCAGAGAGAGAGACACATACACACAACTTGACACAATTTGCGACCCACATCTGCCACTAACCCCCACCGCCGTCATTTTGTTGAAGTGTGTATATTAAATATATAGTAAAATAAACAAAGTCTTCATTATAAACAAAGTGTCTCGTATTCATTCATACATGAAATAACTGTCCATTTTTATAGCTAGATGATCAGCAGCCAGATGTAACATTATGTAAAAATAATTAGTTTGTTATATTTTAAACTTGCCCGGGTGTTGGAGGGGGGGGGTGTTGAACTCGAACCCAGACTACAAAGGAGGAAAAGAATGTAAAAGAAAAAAGTGACGTCTTAGATGTTGCGCCCATCGCCAAATCGGAACTAACGAAGGTTTAAATTAAAGCTAGTCAATCGAAAAGCGGGGATGACTTTCGAAAATAACGGCGAAAACGACCCCCCCCCTGTAGAAAACTGCCCAGTTGAGGATGAAGGAATTAATGTATTTAGCCAATTTTTTTATATTTGTCGTCCGAAGAGTCGAGCTTCAAGACGATACCAATCTTGTGAAAATCTGTCGCCTCTGTCGAAAGTTTTAGGCAGACATGCAAACATGCATGCATTTAACCAGACAGGTGAGATTCATATTATAGGTGTTTTTTTTTTTTTAGTGGGGATGATATGAACACAACCTCCGATTTAAAATTCGCTATTTTCAGATTTGCATTAAATTTGATCGATAATCCACCAGACACCAATTATGCCTTTCTTTTTATAGTTATCCATTTAATTCTTTGAATTTCCATTTCTTAAGACTCCTTAACCGTAGGTCCTGGATATGACCTAAAACTATATCCGATGGTGAGGCCCCAGCTTGTGGGCCTTGGGGAGTGTGGAGCTACCCTTTAATTGCCATTACTCCCAGGTCCACTCTGACCCGGAGTGGTAGTACCTGTTAGGGTCCCAACTATGGGTTAAATAGAATCCGACTTAAAAAACAAATATGCTCCATTAAAAATCGTTCCTCAAAATAACTAGATTCGGCATTAAATAACCTGAAAAGGGTTGATATGCCGTAAAACAAAAACAACCAACCTTAACCGTAAATTTTAGAGATTTTCTATAATCGAAATCATGTAATGGATAATGATTATTATTTTAAATAGAAATTGCTTGAGACAAGGCAAGAAGCCACTTGATGTAAGAAACTAAAAAAAAAGAATATTACTTCAAAATCAAAAACTTGTCATCTGTAAGTGTTAGATGGATAATAAGGGTGGATATATTATAAAACAAACAAACCAAACATCATGAATAAATATTTGAAGATATAAACAATTCGAAGCATTTTTTTCAAATGAGTGGATTCGGTATTAAATAACCCAAAAAGGTTCATATGCAAAAAAATAAATAAAAATAAAAAAATGATATAGAATAAAAAATAATATAAAAATAAAAATGAAATAAAATAAACGGGGCAACGCATGGTATCCTAGCTAGTACAATGATATAATAATATCAAACAGAAGACTAATTTAATATTTTCATCTATGCAGATCCTAGCAACCCATAAAAGTTGTTCCTCGCAAGAACTAATTGTTGGACAAATAATTCGCCCAATTTTGTTGGAAGAAATGATCTAACTCCATTCCGAATGATCAGAGGGGGAATTATAACAATTAAACAAAAACAAATGCATACAACCATTACAAGTAATCAAATACAATCAAAACAAATAAATCGGACAAATAATATGAATATGGCAAAAACAGCCAAAGATAACAAAAAAAGGCTTTTAAAAAGCTTTATGCAACCTCTGACATATGAAACTGTCCGAAACATTGGCTTAAAAAGATGAAGGTAATTGTCTGAATAGGGAAAGAGATAAAACAATAAAACAAATTTTTTTTAAATTTAATTTTCTATCGTCATTTTTAATTTTTTATCTTCATTTTTAATTTGTTATTTTCATCCTTATTTTTTATTTTCTATCTTTTTTATTTTTATGATTTTTTTATTTTTATCTTTATTTGTTATTTTCTATCTTATTTATTTTATGATTTTTTTATTTTATCTTTATTTGTTATATTCTATCTTATTTATTTATTTTTTATTATGATTTTTTTTAATTTTTATCTTTATTTTTGATTTTTTTATCTTTTTGATTTTTATTATTCATAAAAAATTTTTATGATTTTTTTATGATTTTTTATTTTTATGATTTTTTTATTTATGATTTTTTATTTCTGTTTTTTATTTCTATGCTTTTTATTTTGCTTTTTGTTTTACTTTTTGTATTTTACGTTTTTTATTTCGTGTTTTTTATTTTGTGTTTTTTTTGTGTTTTTTTTGTGTTTTTTATTTTGTGTTTTTTATTTTGTGTTTTTTATTTTGTGTTTTTATATTTTGTGTTTTTTTATTTTACGTTTTTTATTTTATGCTTTTTATTTTATGCTTTTTATTTTACGTTTTTTATTTTACGTTTTTTATTTTATGCTTTTTATTTTACGTTTTTTATTTTATGCTTTTTATTTTACGTTTTTTATTTTATGCTTTTTATTTTACGTTTTTTATTTTACGTTTTTTATTTTATGCTTTTTATTTTACGTTTTTTATTTTATGCTTTTTATTTTACGTTTTTTATTTTATGCTTTTTATTTTACGTTTTTTATTTTACGTTTTTTATTTTATGCTTTTTATTTTACGTTTTTTATTTTATGCTTTTTATTTTATGCTTTTTATTTTACGTTTTTTATTTTACGTTTTTTATTTTATGCTTTTTATTTTACGTTTTTTATTTTATGCTTTTTATTTTACGTTTTTTATTTTATGCTTTTTATTTTACGTTTTTTATTTTATGCTTTTTATTTTACGTTTTTTATTTTACGTTTTTTATTTTACGTTTTTTATTTTACGTTTTTTATTTTACGCTTTTTATTTTATGCTTTTTATTTTACGCTTTTTATTTTACGTTTTTTATTTTATGCTTTTTATTTTACGTTTTTTATTTTATGCTTTTTATTTTACGTTTTTTATTTTATGCTTTTTATTTTACGTTTTTTATTTTATGCTTTTTATTTTACGTTTTTTATTTTATGCTTTTTATTTTACGTTTTTTATTTTATGCTTTTTATTTTACGTTTTTTATTTTACGTTTTTTATTTTATGCTTTTTATTTTATTTTATGCTTTTTATTTTACGTTTTTTATTTTATGCTTTTTATTTTACGTTTTTTATTTTATGCTTTTTATTTTACGTTTTTTATTTTACGTTTTTTATTTTACGTTTTTTATTTTATGCTTTTTATTTTACGTTTTTTATTTTACGCTTTTTATTTTACGTTTTTTATTTTATGCTTTTTATTTTACGTTTTTTATTTTATGCTTTTTATTTTACGTTTTTTATTTTACGTTTTTTATTTTATGCTTTTTATTTTATGCTTTTTATTTTACGTTTTTTATTTTACGTTTTTTATTTTACGTTTTTTATTTTATGCTTTTTATTTTATGCTTTTTATTTTACGTTTTTTATTTTATGCTTTTTATTTTACGTTTTTTATTTTATGCTTTTTATTTTACGTTTTTTATTTTATGCTTTTTATTTTACGTTTTTTATTTTATGCTTTTTATTTAATTTTATGCTTTTTATTTAATTTTATGCTTTTTATTTTACGTTTTTTATTTTACGTTTTTTATTTTATGCTTTTTATTTTACGTTTTTTATTTTATGCTTTTTATTTTACGTTTTTTATTTTATGCTTTTTATTTTACGTTTTTTATTTTATGCTTTTTATTTTACGTTTTTTATTTTATGCTTTTTATTTTACGTTTTTTATTTTACGTTTTTTATTTTACGTTTTTTATTTTACGTTTTTTATTTTATGCTTTTTATTTTACGTTTTTTATTTTATGCATTTTATTTTACGTTTTTATTTTATGCATTTTATTTTACGTTTTTATTTTATGCATTTTATTTTTATGATTTTTATTATTTTTATTTTATGGTATTTTTGTTTATATTTTTTAATGATTTTTAAAAAAAAAAATTTTTGATGTTTTTCTTTTTTATAAACGGAAATGTATTGAGCAAGTAATTCGAACTCTCCCTCCCCCTTTTTTTTATTATTTCTACAGTATCCCATCGACGATAACAATTCATTTTTCTTTCTTGGTAAAGACCCACAACAACTGCACTCTAACATTGGCAATAAATCAATTTTCTGGGCTGCGTGTCAATTATTGAGTGCCTTGTAGCTAATACAATGATTTCTCATCAGTGCGGTATGACAATCAAATGCAAGTGGCATCAAATGTAAAAATGGTCAGGGTGGCAGGTGTCGGCGCGGCGGCAGTTTCATTGGCAATTGGTGGTCGTTGTTGAAGGCAACAATACATTCTGGTTGAGCGGAAGAGCGGTCAAAAAAATGGAGTTAAAAAAGGAGTCAAACAATATTGGCTCCAACATTTATACTTGCTAAAGTGATTTATTGTTTATTGGTTTTTAGCTGTTTTTGTTTTTTTTGTTTTTGTTTTTTTGTGTGGTATGGGAGGGGCGGATGAGCTAATTTTTCACATGTTTTGGCTTTTTACTTTTGTTACGGTAGTCAAAACGAGGTGGATTTTTATAGGCATTTTTTTCTTTTAATTTTTTATTTTCGAACTTCATAGTTTTCTTTTTTTTTTTTTTTCTATCTTATTTATCTATTTCTTTTATATGTAACCATCTATCATTGATTTTTGAGTAAGCCAATGTATAAAAAGCCATTTATATATTTTTTCTTTTCTTTTTTTCTTCCCACTTTTTCCCCGCTTTTTTTCTTCCCACTTTTTCCCCGCTTTTTTTCTTTTTTCTTTTTCTTTTTTTTTTTCTTTTTTTTTTTTCCTTACTTCTCTTTTTAAAGCACCCAAACTACATTATGACGTTGCTGGTGGCCATGAATGTTTACACTGGCACGACTATTTTCCAAACATGACTCCCGCCCACCCAAACAATTCATCACATTCAACTTCGTTCACTACCCCCCCCCCTACACACCGTCGTTACCCTCAGATTATCTTCTCGGCGTTAACGAACATTTTATTTTTTATTTCCTTGTTTCCGTCCTCAACCCCAATGGGTTTATTTATTTATTTTTTTTATTTTATTTTATAGTTTGCGGACAATTTCTTTTATTGTTTGATGGTCGGGGGGGGGGGGCGTGGAGGTCCGGGTGGCACTACCGGATATCCCTTATAATAAAACAAGGGAATCAAACGGCCAAATAGACACACCCAGATTGGTTTGCACATCCAGCATGGATTCATTTGCATATATATTAGGATACGGTTTACTTAGAGACACATAAGTACATTTGCCTGCGCATTTAGAAGTGCGCATGCATATCAGCATCTGAGGTTAAGCCGCCTGCAAGCAATTCCCATGCATCATCAACCCATCCTGTCTTTTATCGGACATCCTCCAAACCACCCTCATCTGCACGCGTACCAAAAAACACGGATTTACGTATGAGTGTGTACACGTGTAATCTAAGCAGGCTTCGTAAGCACGCATAATTATCTGTGCTCATACGTCATGAATTAATTTATGCATATATATTAGTGATGGGACGATTCCAATATTTTTCCTGGTTCCGTACTAAATTCTCGATTCCAATACAATTACCGAATCTGATTTTTTTATAAATCTCTAAATATTTAACTATGAAATTATTTTTTTCCCCGATTACCGTAAAAACGTTAATTGGGCAAATATTTTCTCAAACATAAAAATACACTTGTGTGTGTGTGTGGGGGGGGTGATCTATAGCTTTTAGCTTTACTGGTAGTTTAAAAATAAATATTTATTACTTTATTATTACTACCAGTAATGGAAGATTTTGTTTCAAGTAAAGTAAAATTTTAAAAAAAAAAAAAAAAGAGAGAGAGAGAGAAATAATCAAAAGAATCGTTTTTGGTGTCGGAAAACAGGCACAATTTTTTTTTCGATATCAATATTCTGAAAAGTTCCGACTTTTCCGATTCCTGCTTTCGATTCATCGTCCCAACATTAATGTATTAGTGTTGGGACGATTAATTGGAGCATTGGATTCTGAAAAGGATTCTTTAATTTTTTTTTAATTAAGTGAACACAAAATTATTTATTAGAAGTTTTTGCTTCTAAAATAAAAATTAGCAACATGATAAAATCTAAATAAAATAAAAATTTGATAAGTAAAATTGATATTATTTTGATATAAAAAAAATTTAATATGAAAAAAAAATTTGGTAAGTAAAATTGATATTATTTTGATATCAAAAAAATTGGATATGAAAAAAAAATTTGATAAAACTAAAATCTAGATCAAAATTTGCAACATAAAAGTAAAGACCACTCTCAGATTTAAGATTGATTCTCAGAGTCTAATTTATTTCTTTTATTTGTACAATACTGTAAAACACCTCTTTTTTAAAACCTCTTAGCATATATTCGCTAAACGTTTCAATCAATTCACACCTCATATTAAAATGCTCTGGACAAGGTTTCTCAACTTTGTTGGGCCGTTTGGACATTGTCAGTGTCTCAAGTCCACCTCAGGTCCACTTTATAGTATCACAGTAGTAGGTACACCCGCATAACCGTAGGTAGTAGGTATAGTTAACTTGAAGAAAAGTAAATTTTTTTCACACCTGATGAGAAGCATTTAGCTTTGAAAGACCTTGGCCTAGAGAGCTTCTCCTTTATTTCCCTTTCACTTTTTATGATCGTCCTTAACATTATTGATACGATATTGAAATAAAGTTATAATGTGACTTGAATTATGATCGCCTTATCTTGTCTTTATATATGAGAGAGAGAGAGAGAGAGAGAGAGAGAGAAAAAATAGGAGGTAACCGAAATTAATACAAAATCATTTACATATGTTCCAAGATTTCAAAACAATAACAACTTAAAATTGTGTACGAATAAACTTGATATCGTCTCTGAAACGATCGTACACACAATCTAAGTCTTATTGATTTCAGTACTTGCAAATGATCTTGTATTAATTGCGTTTACCCCCGACTTACTCAACTTTAGAAGATTTAACTCCACTTCTACATACATACATACATCTTCAGTATTGTGAACAACTTGTTGTAATTCCTATACTTTTCCCCAACACTATAAGGGTTAGCTATATACTTGTCTATTCATTGTTGTTATCGTGTTCTGCTTTTAGACCATTCTCTCTCTCTTTCTTTGAGCTGTGATACAGCAAAACAGTACTGCATGTGGATGACTATAATGCTTTCTATCTTGGGTTGAGCATATTGGGGAGTGATATACAAGCTGCCATTAGCATATTAAGCGATGCTCTTTATGTAAACAAATGGAGCTTAGGCGTTTGGACAATGTCAAAACATTAATTCACTACCCAGCATAGCAGCAGCTGAATAGTGTAACGGTTAGAAGCGCCAACGTGTCGTCTGTTTTAATATGTCAAAATTCTTCAATGGATGCATTCATATTTCCGACTATAACAGAAAACACGCTATGCAACATACAAATATCTGTGTGTGATGTTGCCAAGCTAACCAATTACCTTGATTCCAGTAAAGCAACTGGCCTTGATGGCATTCCAATCATAGTGTTAAAAAAGCTTCAACCAGAACTAACTCCCATACTTACAAAGCTGTTTAAGCATTGTCTTAAGGAGAATTGCTTCCCAACACCCTGGAAAAACTCATCAGTATGCCCTGTATTTAAGAATTCTGGTGATCACTTATCTCCCTCTCAGTTCAGACCAATAAGTCTCCTGTGTGTCATGAGTAAATTGCTGGAATCTGTTAAATAAAGAAGTAATCAACCATCTCAGCAGAAATAACCTTCCTTAGTGAACTGCAATATGGTTTCTATTCTTCTAGATCTACAACAGATGTACTTACAGTTATATCTCATAGAATTAGCGAATTTCTCGACAAAGGCTTCATTTCTAGAGCAATCGCTCTTGACATATAAAGGCCTTTGATAGGGTATGGCATAAAGGCCTACTTCACAAGATCTCCAGCTACGGTATAGCTGAAAATGTCTCAATTATTAAATCATTTCTCTCTGATAGATTCATAAAAGTAGTGGTTGATGGGCAGAAATAAGAAGCTCACAGTATTAATGCTGGAGTCTCTCAAGGGTCCAATCTGGGCCCAACTCTCTTCCTGATCTACAGCAATGATCTCCCAAAACACATCCTTAGATCATTCGTAGACATTTATGCTGATGACACTACCATCTATGGCAACACATCAAAGGCCGTAAATGACCAAGTTCTCTCTGATTCTTTCTCCTTTGAGCACACGTTACAATGGGGAAAGAGGTAGCTGGTTACTTCTAATGCATCTAAAACCAAGCTTCTATCTTTGCATCATCAACGCCCTGATCCCCCATCTGGCATCAATTGAAATGAATGGCTCTCGTCTTGGAGATGCTCCATGTTTTGACAAGCTTCTGGGCTTGACCTTTGCCCCTGATCTGAAATGAAATCTGTAGATTAAGCCTGTTGCCAAGGTCGCTGGAAAAATAGTGGAATCCTTCTAACGTTTCAGTAGATATCTCACTGCTGATGCAATTCTCTATCTATATAAAAGCCAAGTACGTCCAAAGATGGAGTACTGTTGTCACATCTGGACAAGAGCAGCTAGAAGCAGCTTATCCTGCCTTGTCAGTTCAAAATAGACTTTGTAGCTTAGTGGGGGATCCCCTTTTTCTTCCCTGCAAAAGAGATGTTGTAAATGTCTCTGCTTTATCATTATTTCCATGGCAAGTGCTAGTCTGAGCTTCAATCTGTGGTTTCCCTTCCTCAAACTTTCATGAAAGCACTCGTCTAACTTAAACCGCTATCAATAATTTTCCCCACTCTTTATCTATGCCTAAACCTAAACGTAGATTCCACGAACAAGGCTTCTTTCTTAGAACTGCATGCTTGTGGAACTCTCTTCTGTTTGCCTGTCTTCCATCTGACTACAATTTGGTTATCTTCAAGTCCAACATAAACAAATTCTTGATGAACCGTCTCCTTTAATAATCCAATTTATCAAATTTCCACTACTAACGATTACTATATTATCTCATTGACTACTGTACACTCATTAACCCTTATCCTCGAATGGCCTCTGGGCCTTGATAAATGGAGACCCAATGTAAAAGAAAAAAAAATCCCTAAACTGAAGGCTAGAAATACCAGTGGGTCAAAGATAACCACAGCAAGGCTTGAGTAAGCACAGACTTAAAAAAAAAGTAAATAGACTATGGCCAGACCCTTAAAAAAGAATATATTAAAGCTAAATTTCATGGGGGAGAATTTAGTTCAGGGGGAGGTGATGTAATGAATATGAGTACATCCGGGTCTTTTCTTCTTACAAGATTATGATTGGCTGGTTAAACCATAAGTACCGGTTGGTAGAGGCATTCTGTGAAACGTCGAAAGGGAGACCGCTTCACGCTATGAACTCTGTGGTGTCTACAATACTCGTCCATATTTCAACATACCAGCTTTATTATTTGAACTTTAGCAAGACCGCTCAGCTATTTTCAAACGATATATATCCTTTTCTAGGGATCATATCAGTGGGAGAAATAATATATATATAAATACATATACTAGCAGGGAGACCCGACGTTGCCCAGGATTAAATGATAATCGATGAATGTTTCACACTCCCGCATTTTTATTGTCATCGAAATCAATGAAATAGCCCATTCTTCAATCAAATTAGTTGATTGCTTGCTCTAGTGAGGGACACATCGCAATACACCAGGATGAAGCTCACTTGCCTCTCACTATGACTTATTTCACAATATATTGTAATCCACATTGCACTGTAGAGAACTTGCTGTTTATTTTATAAAATTATTTTCATATATAATGGCTATTTTCATATATAATGGCTTGAATTAAAGTTTAAAATGCAAAAGTCAAGTATCATGGTTCAATTGTGCTCTAAACAGAAGCATTAATTTCAAGTGTGCTCTTGTCAAATCAAACGACCAACCATTGATTTTATATGCCTGCCATTACTGGTGGTGCCGTGATAACGGCTAGAATTTAAATTTAAAATGTAAAAGTCAAGTGAAATTATGCTTAAAACGGAAACATTTATTTCAAACACGCCCCTGTCATATCAAAGAACCTGTTGATGTTATATGTTGGGGCTCTCGACTTGTGTGATAATAAAACTTCTCAAATGCACTTGTGATGGCTGTGTAAGATGTCAACTTTGGTCAAAATCGATCGTTCCTTTTTTCATCAGATTATTTCGATTATCGATATTTATCAAAGACATTCCGATACAAAGCCTATCTATGAACACTGCCAGGCATATGAAATACCATCGTGTGAAATTTTTAAAAATTAGCCCAGCCATTTTCGAGTCCATAGGGAACGAACTCACAGACTCACTGATACACAGGCCCACAGACAAATTTCTTTTTATTATTGTCACATTTTAGCTGGTGCATCTACTACTAGTCTGTCACTCCTGGACAGGGTTCGAAAGAGTCGGCAGCCTAATAGATCCTGAACTGTCAGCTAGGCTTCAGCCTCTGTCCCATCGATGAAATCTCGCATCTCACTACCTGTTTTACAAGTATTTTAATGGTAGGTGCTCAGACGACCTATAAACCCTTGTACCCCCTCGACATAAATACCCCCAACAAACCTGACAAGCAGCAAAATCCCACCCCTACAAAGTAGAAATCCCCAGATTCCAGAAAGCCTTCTACTCTAATAGTTTCTTCCCTAGGACTGCTAGACTTTGGAATTCCATTCCGGGTTCCTACTTCCCCGACTATACTTACATGTAGAAGTTCAAGTGTAACGTAAACAGATATGTTGCTGCTTATTTCCTTACGTAGTATCCCTGAAGATTATGTCCCAGATAGTAGCGCCCTACATCAAACTGGCATTGTGTCTTGTTTGGGGTGAAAATGCAAAAAAAAAAAAAACAGATATGAGAAGGAAAACTGATATAAAACCTGATTTGTCTGTGGCATTCGAATGCACCGATTGAGATCAGCAGTTGTTCCAGAAAGTGTGAATGATGCTACACAAGCTTTTATGAAACAAATTATCTGTATGGATTTCGGACAACTTAGTTGTTGTAACAGACCTCAAAATTGACAGCAGAATCTATTAATTATATATATATATATATACACTCGTGAGCAAAAAAAAAAAAATGGGCCAAACAAATTTTATACATTTTATTGCACTAAAAGCTATATTGAACAAAGAAACTTGAACGAGACTAATAACACAGAACAAGACATTTGCTTTAATAAATGCTTAGGATGGAATCGCATTTCCTTTTGATTTCTTTAAAAGGTCAGTCCTTTTAGACGTGCTCTCAACCAAAGTGGACCACTGTGAAGAGGAAATGCTATTCCATTCGCTTTGCACAGCTTCACACAGTTTGTCATTGTTCGAAAAGGTTCTTCCATCCAATTCACGAGATATTATGGACTAAATATTCTCGATTGGGTTTAAAGCGGGGATTTCACCTGGCCAAAATATCACATCAATTGAATTATCAGAAAACCATTTTTTGTGACTTTAGCAGTGTGTTCAGGGGCATTATCATGTTGAAAAATAATGTTCTGAGATATTTCCAGCTTCTGGATACTTAGTAACAGTACTGTTTCTAATATTCGAATGTATTCCTTTGAATTGATTGACTTCTCACATCTAATAAGTTCTCCAACTCCTGCTGCAGTAAAAATTTCCCATGTCATTATCCCTCCATTCCTGTGTTTAACTGTCGTTTTTATGCAACTTAGCGAAAATCTTTCTCTAGTTCTTCGATTGCACCATTCGGGAGCATCAGGAGCATCACTAACAAGACAAAATCTGATTCATCTAACCAGAAAATCTTCCTGAACCAGTCTGTATCTTTCTTGCCATAACACGAGAAAAATCTCTTTCTATCATTGATGTTCTTCTTAGATAAAAATGGCTTCTTTGCACACCTTTTAGAAGAAAATCACATTTCTTTCATTCGTCTAGATATTGTATATCTAGAAAGAGAATTTCCAGACCCTGTTTTGAATTCTTTGCTATGGTCAACAGAAGTTTTCTTTCAATCCTTCATATCGGTTAATTTAAGCCTGTGGTCGTCCTTCAAAGTGGATGCTCTAGGGCAACCAAATCCAGATTTCCCTTTTACCAAGCGTTTGACTTTGAACCTTTGACCAATTCGCTTCACTGCAGAAAAAGATGTTTTCACATTTTCTTCTCTTAAAATATAAAAAATCTGCTTGTAAGTCATTTTGGACTGCCTTAATCCTGCAATTCAGTTTTCTATATCTTCGCCAAGATGCGGTAGGTGTATCAGAATTTTTTGGGAATTTTTGACACCCCTAACACGAAACCGCGAATAAAATATAAAAAACTCGTAATTTCTCTTTTAAAAGTGAGTTGTTTATTTTCTTTATGGATTATACTTCCAAAATAAACTATTAAAGTTGTATAAAAAGTAATAGAAATATTATTTTTTTTTATTTTTTAAAAAACAGTAATGAAATCAATTGAATTTTACGAGCTAAGTATTTTTAATTTTTAAACTTTAAAAATCTATCAAAATTTTTCTATTGATTCAATTTTTACGATATTTTCAGGGTCAATATGAAATTTTATGCTCTTTCCAATAAACTAAATATAATATTTTAGAGAAACGTTTTTTTTTTAATTCACGCCCCCCCATTTTGAAATGTCTATTAAAAAGTAAATAATTTACGCACCAAAGTTTTATATATCACAAATTGAAGATAAAAGATCAATAAATAATATATTCAAATTTAAAACAAAAAAGTAGTGTTTTTTAGAAATTTACCTGAAAATCGAAGTTTAAAACCTATTTTTTTTTTTAAAACCATGTTTTTTTTTTTTGTTTTTTTAAATGAAACCTTGGTCCTTGCTCCTTTAATTGAAAGACAATTAGGGTTTGAATTACAGTTTTCGAGTAGTTATAAGCTTGGAAAGACAGGGGTCGAATTATTCAATATATTTCACGCATTCGTAATGTTAGTTTCTGACACACCTAAAGATGCGGTCTTAACATTTTAGGATTAATTTTTCCACTTATTACTATATGCTATGATAATAATGGTCTGCAGAATATAAATTTTCAGTTAAAATTAACAAAAATTTATGGAAAAATATTGAAAAATCGATTTCTTCCTTCTGTCACTCTTGGCTTTTTTTTTTTTGTTGTTGTTGCTCATGAGCATATATATATATATATATATATATATAGTATTCCGAATTTTACTGGGTTTATATAATTGAAAATTTAGTAATCGTTCATATACGAATAAATTTTAAGTCAAAATGAGATGACTTAAACTGTAAGCTACAAAATTATCATATTTCATTATTTAGCATTCATATATTGTTCTAACAAAATCAAGGCATCAAAGAATGGATTGATAGCAACAAATAGTGTATTTCAACATAAGTTACAATTGTTTCAAGACTATTCGAACAAATTCAAACATTATGTCGTTTGAAAATTTTCACAAGTGTTTTTATTCAACAAGTCTGACGAAAGGCTGTTCTTATGAAAATTTTCAAACGACATAATGTTTGAATTTGTTCGAATAGTCTTGAAACAATTGTAACTTATGTTGAAATACACTATTTGTTGCTATCAATCCATTCTTTGATGTCTTGGTTTTTGTTAAAACAATATATATATATATATATGCCAACAACAAATCTTTATAAGTGATTAAAAAAGAAAACGTGCGGTAAAGTGGTTATCGACTGTGGTACATCGGTATAGTATGAGAATGCGGATACTGATCTCATGAGTTCGATCCTAACCTGTGCTGACGAAGGCTAAAAGCCAGAAACACGCGTGTCCATATGTATACTTTCATGCACATAACATATGAGGGGTGTGCAATAAGTAATGCCCCTGAGCCACTTCCCATAGCAGTAGAGCAACGAAATTTGGCACAGTTATTAGTCTTTCTCTACATAGGAACCACCCAGAGTTATGCATTTCTCCCATCGTTTGATGCAGCTCTGGAGACCGTTTTTGTAGAACACCTCAGGTTGGTCCTCCAACCACAACGAAATCAAGGCTGCATCATCTGGGAAACGCTTTCCTTTCAAAAACTTCATGGCTGGAAAGAGGTGAAAGTCAGAGGGTGCAAGGTCAGGAGAGTGGGGAGGATAATAGCCACACACCTGTGCTTCTGATCTTGCGATATGCGAGTTATGGACCGGAGCATTGTCCTGCAGGAGGAGGGTACCTTTGCTGATCTTACCCCGCCTCTTGATTTTGATAGCTTCCCTTAATTTCCTCAAAAGTGAAGCATAATAGGCTCCTGTAATTGTGGTACCCTTTGCCAGGAAATCTATCATCACTACTCCGTCCTGGTTCCAGAAGAGTGTGAGCATGACCTTGCCAGCGGAGGGCTGCACCCTTGCTTTCTTTGGAGGTGGGAAGTCCAAGTGCTTCCACTGCATTGACTGGGCTTTGGTCTCTGGATCATAGTGATGGATCCAAGTTTCATCCTGTGTAATCAGTCTGTTGAAAAACTTTGACTCATCTTCTTGGCACATCTCAAAATTCATCCTCGAGCACTCGACGCGTTCTCGCTTCTGGAATGGTGTGAGCAACCTGGGAATCCATCTGGCAGACACCTTATGCATATGCAAATGGTCATGAATGATAGTTTCCACAGACCCTGTACTAATCTTGACATCTTGGGCTATTTGGCGAATAGTAATGTGCCGATCTTCCAAAATGGCAGCCTCAACTTGACGGACAGATGCCTCATCAATGGCAGAAGGGGGAGGGTGACCAGGTCTGGGAGCTGTTTCCACATGTTTGAATTCACGATGCCAGCATTTTATAAGGTCATATGATGGGGCATTATCACCATAAATTTCTTTCGTTTCATCAAAAGTCTCCTGTGGTGTGCGTCCTTTCAAATACAAAAACCGGATCACTGCTTGACATTCAACAGGCTCCATTTCACACCTGACTCAGTTCAAACACCTGTAAAACAGAAACCACAATTAGTTTAGAGCTGTAATTTGCCACATAACCCATAGAGACATAAATCATTGCACATGCAAAATTTCAGCTAGATCAGACACCTGGAAGTGGGTCAGGGGTATTATTTATTGCACGCCCCTCGTATTAAATAATATATATATATATAGAGAGAGAGAGATTATTTTGTTACTTATTATCTTTTATGATGATAAAGAATTCTTAGTTAGATCATCATCATGATTATGATCAAGTTGAGGTGAAAAATTGATATCTGCGATTGAGAAGCTTCTAATTAATTTGCAAACATCTGCACAATGAAAGACGTTATCATTCGGATGAGGTAACAACGACAAAAAAAAAAAAAAGGCCATGGGCAATTTGCGGTTTTGATATCGAACTCATTGAATCCTCGCATTCCAGTCATATAGCATTGTTGTTTTAGGTGCTGCTAATGATAGTACATCTCTAAGGCTTATAAATGATAAAAATATACATCTGCCAGCAACTCTCTACAATAAAGATATATATCCAAAGAACTTTTTGTGTGTGAGTTTCTTCCCTAAAGATTCCACAATGTGTGTGTGTGTGTGTGTGTGTGTGTGTGTGTGTGTGTGAGAGGGAGGAGTTCGTTCCCTATGGATTCCTAAACAACTGGGCCGATTTTTATGAAATTTCATACAAATGTACTTTATTTGCCTGGCAAGGTTCTTAGATAGGTTTTGCATCAGAACGTCCTGTACAAGTCATTAATAATCGTTAATCGAAATAATCCAATGAAAGAAGGAATAGGCGATTTTGCCCTAAGTTAACACCTTGTACAACCTAACATCACAAGTTCATTTAAGAAGTTTTATTACCACACAAGCAGAAATGCTCGCCATATAAAATCAACAGTAGGTTCACTGATATAACAAAGGTTTGTTTGAAATGAATGTTTCTGTTTAGAGCACAATTGAAGCATGATACTTGACTTTTGCATTTTAAACTTTAATTCAAACCATTATATATAAAAATAATTTCATAAAATAAACAATAGGCTATCTACAGTACAATGTAGACTCCAATATATTTTGGATTAAGTCACTGTAGGGAGGCATGTGGAGCTTCCTTCCAGTCCCGAACTGGAACAGGCAATCAATCAATTTGATTTAAACATGAACGATTTCACCGATTTCAATGACAATAAAATATGGGAGTGCGAAACATTCGTTCATCATCATTCAATCCTGGGCAATGTCGAGTCTTCCTGCTATTCTTTTTTTATACTATTACCTACATATAAAATACCCCTCCTATTTCACACGTATATGTTAACATACTTTTAATTATTATTCATTATTTCATCCTATTCCTTCATTCTCATTTTATATCTAAATGTTATTAAGCCAGTTTTTCTATATTCGCATTTTGTTTAATTCTGATCCTCTGATAAGAAGCATTTAGCTTCAAAATGCCATTGCCTAAAGAGTTTTTTTTGCTTAAAATTCTCAACTTTTCTGATGATATAATAAAGCTATATATAACTTTTATTCCTCAGCTTTCATTATATAGTAATATGAAAACATGTTTATGGCAATTTAGCTACACATCCCCATACGTAATTGTGAGGCTAAGTGCACTGTTGAAGTAAATACTGAATAATATATACATAATATATTTACCACTTGTAATATGATATGTGTATATGCATACATATAAGAAAAACATCAATTAATAATAAAAATATACAGAGCACAATTGCAACTACTCTTTGGATTTTTTTTCAAATTTCTGTAATTCTGCCCAAATTCGTTTTTTCTCTCTTCTTTATAAAATTAGTGAGTTCTTATTCTTCTGATGAGTCAGAGGCAGAAAATACTAAAACATTTACATCATAATTATGTGTATGTTTCTGTGCTATGGAACAGGTGCTGTCAAGTATTGAACATTTTAACATGCCGAAAGAAATAAATGCTAAGATGAACAACATCTTGGAATTGGGAATCTAGACTTTTTGTCATACATATATTAGGAGGTCATCACTTATCAAGACCTGGGAGCTATACCGTGATGGTGAACTTTGGTAGTGTTTGATTATTTAAGAGGAGAACTCAACAAGAACTGGTTTGCATTAGACTTGAAAACGACTATGTTGTAATCAGTAATGCAACCTCCAATTTCTTTATTTACATCTTGTCAGATTCAAGAATCTGTACAGAATTTCAAGTGAAACTCTTTATTTAATCTATAGGGGTAGTTTGTTCTTGTGTTAGCAGCCATGACTGATTAGCAGTCCTTAGTTATTTGTAATTGTATTCTGAGTATCATCCGTGCTAAGGATTGAACCTTCAATTTTCAGAAGACAGTCAGTCAGAATTGATTATTATTTGGGTTGGAGGTTTCATCGGATTGAATGGTGTAAGAATAACACCCAAGACGAAAACAGATCAAATATTACAAAATCGCTAAACAATAATAGAAACCAATGCCTTGCGTTTCTGTTAAATTAGCCTATTTTGCTTGCTAGTTGAAATCGGCTCAAACCATTTTTTTTTTTTTTTGTAACTTGGGAGTCACCACATCAAGGACTGAAGGTCACTTGAGGATAAGGGTTAATGAATGTAAGTTGGTAGTCTAGTCATCTTTAATGGTGTAAATTGAGTAGAACTTGATTATTTATGGGAAAGGCTCAACAAGAATTTGTTTACATTGGATTTGAAGGTTACTATGTTGTATTCTACTGTGAAGCAGGTCAGCGGAACAGTGTTCCACAGGCAGGCAGTTCTGGGAAAGAAACTTTGTTCATATAATCTGTGTTTAGATTTAGCCATAGAGAGTGGGGGGAATCGTATATAGTGGTTGTAGCTAGTCGAATGTTTGTAAAAGTTTGGCAAAGGGGAAACCATAAATTGGCGCTCAGTTGAACACTTGTCATGAAAATAATGATAGAGCAGAGACAGGCTCGCAACGTCTCTTCTGTGGGAAAGAGGTTGCAGGGAAGAGAAAAGGGCATCACTAAGTTTGGAAGCTGGTTTTAAACTCTATCAAAGCAGGATAGGTAATGCCGAGTAGCTCCTGCTCAGATATGGCAACAGTACTTCATTTTAGAGCGTACCTCTACAGATAGAGGATTGTATCGACAGTGAGATACCTACTGGAGCGGTAGAGTGATCCAACCATTTTTCC
Source organism: Euprymna scolopes (assembly GCF_053919585.1). Lineage (NCBI taxonomy): Eukaryota > Metazoa > Mollusca > Cephalopoda > Sepiida > Sepiolidae > Euprymna > Euprymna scolopes. Next base: position 112,297,675 of record NC_136502.1, read on the forward strand.
AGCAATCTTGGCAACAGATTTGATGTATGTGTTCCATTTCAGATCACGAGTGAATGTCAGTTTTAGACCATGAACTCAATATAATCTCATGGTATTTCTGTTTACCTTGTAAATCTCTACCAATCCACTTCAACTCTGCTAGCAGACAGTCGTTGGTGATCTATATAACCAAAATCAGTCTGCTAGTCGACAAACTCAGATCAAAGTGTTGTATCTATATGCATATGTAGTCATGTCTCTTATGGAACCTTCTCTGAAGAGGCTGTTATTTTTAAATTATCACTAGCAGGACGACCGGCGTTGCCCGGTCGTAAGATACGTTTAAATATGATATTTTAATTCATGCAGATTTTGTATTTATTATTGTAGAGATAATTCTTTATTGATTATTATATTGAAACTAATATATAGTTGTGAGATCAAAACTAATATATATATATATATATATATATATATATATATATGTCATGGGTGCCATCAGTTAGAATCGAAACCAAAATATACAACTCTCTACCCTCATTTCTTAGCCTCTTAGTCGCACCCATACGCACACACACACACACACATATATATATCAGAATAATGAAATGAATTGGATCACAGATTATTGAATCTTATGGTATCAAGTCTTACAAAATATTCCTGGGAGGTAATATGTTTATATGAGACAATCCCAAAGAACTAGAAATTTAAATAGAAAAAAAGCTATACATTTTACATATAAATTAACTTGTCATTCCTTTTTTAAAAGATGGAATCGCCTGATCGCCGAAGACAAGATTCAAGCAAGCAAGAATGTTCACTAAGTTTAAAAAAAGGTTTCGAGTTCCTTCACATTCGACCGTCTGTCACATCCTAGTTTAATGGGGGGGGGAGTGATTGTTAAATACAGTATCAAATCTAATATATTAACTAAAGTCTGACTCTTTCTCGATTTTTGTCATAAAACAATATTTGATCCTGGTTCATCAGTTCTTTTAGTGAATGTCACAGCATGTTGTTAAGAACAATAAAATACTTTGATTGGATCAGAATTATTTTCATATAGATGAAGAAAAGAGATGCAACACTATATCACTTGTAAAGCTAATACCTAAAGCTGACTTAACGGTTTCGTTTTCATAGGCGTCTTCTTTTCCTATATATTTTAGTCATACAAAATACATGCTACCATATTCCTCAGTTTTGGGATTGAGTTATGCTTGCAAAACTTCCATGTTAATTGCTCTAATTAGATGTAATTTGCAAATAACCCATGAAGTCTCTAATCTTTTAACTTTCTTGCTACAAAATCAATATCTGATTCTGGTTTTTCCGTTTTTCTTGAGAATCGTTGTAGCATGTTGTTTAGAACAAAATGTAATTGGAGTTAATTCCTTACAGAAAATCATTTATCCGGGTTGAAATTATTTTGGTATAGCCGCAGTTCTAAAAAAGAAAACAAATAAAAACAACAAAAACATACACAAGAGGTGGGGGAGGTAACTCTGTATTTGTTTATATAAACTTACTTCCCTTTCGAACAAAAACAAAATATAGAAGAATATAAAAAAAAGCCATAGTTTAAAATGAGAAAAGCAAAACAAATTTCAGTTAAGTACACTAACGGGCAAAGCCGGGCCGGAACAGTTAGTATCCACCGAAGTATGCTAGTACACAACATTAACAACCACTACTGTGGTGACTCATTTCAAGGCAAGAAAGCGGTTATAGAAGTTTAGTTATTATTTACGACAGATGACAGATGTAGACATGCTTCTGCGGTTTATTTAAGCTTGTATGGAGATGCCAGAGAAACTATTCATTCAATTGGTCAGCGTGTCCAGATCAGGCTGTCACACATTGAACTCTTCAGTCTTCAGCGGTCCGGCAAAGGATGAATAATTTGCATCATCTTTCTTTTCAGTCTTTGTTTATGAAGCCAGCCCAATAAGAAAGTGGATATAACCATATAATTTTTCTTTTATATAGGCTGTTTGTTTTAGAGGCGTCGAACTTTAAATTAGAATAAATGACAGAAAAAACATATTTATTTTACAAACACATAGTTTATTCCGAAGATTAACTTTGGCCATTTATAATTTAACCCTTTAACCTAGGTTAACTGATTCGTTCAGTCGTAAATAATGAATGGCACAAATAAAGCGGGAATCGACTGAACACGCCTTGTACATATTAGTTCAGTATCTGGATAGATTTCAGATACTTCCAGACTGCGACTGTATATTGCTTACATTCAGCATGCCGCCATCTGTCTCAGACAGTTGAGGATTTCATTTGTTGTCAATAACGCATTTCCTTCAAGCGCTATGGATAATAATCAAGGTAAATTTATGAAATGCAAAAATTCTAAGTGATAGTATAACTATTGAACTTCATAATTGTTCCATTTTTAATGGTTGCAAACCAAGCTGAACTCAAAATAACCGATAGTTGCCAAATCTGCAATTAATGAAAATAGTTGTCAATTTAAAGTTTGCTGCCTCTAAAAACACCTTGTACAAATAGTAGATGATACTTTTTATTCGTAAAAACAGAGTACCCAGTACTCTCTAATAGGAGTTGGTATCTGCCTGTATGCTCTAAAATTATACTATTAGATGTATTAATAATATAAATTAATAATGTAAATGTAAATACTTGAGCTAAGATCAAAACCGAAACCTAAAAACAGTGAGTCAAGTACGATAACCATTAGACCAGCATGACACAAGCTTTTAAAAGTGTTTTCAAAGTATTTATTCTTTACATAAGTTATCTGTAATGTGAACTATTCACGCATGTGCATTCGTGAAACAGCAAACAGAAAAACACTCCTACATACAAATTTTTCAATTTTGACCTCTTAGCAGCCTTTTTTTCCAGGTGAAAACGGATTAAGAAGTTTTTCACATGTCTGAATATTAGATACGGGCCAAATAAATAGCCGATGCTCAAAATGTATAAACATTTTGACCTCTCCCTTTACTTAAAATTTCACTAAAAATCAGGAAATTAACCAGTTTTAATGAAAATTTCAGTATTTATCAAATAATGATCACGGAATATAATTATTTTTATTTAAATCTTATTGGAAATGTATCATTTTGTTTAAAAAAAAAAACTTTTACTAAAGTTATGGTTTTTAGTAGTAAAAAAAATGCCTGCATTTATTTTTGCTCTTTTATGAAAATAAAACATCGGAAATTATAACAATTAAAAAAAAAAATATATATTTAATTTTTTGCAGGAACATTATAAAAAAAAGGCCCCTAAAGTCTGTCTTAATGAATTTAATATAATTCAAAGAAAAATTTTCTCGAACTAACGATAATATCATTGAATTAAACATTGTTTATTTAATATTTTCACACAAAAAATTAAAATTGAAAAAAAATATTTCTCCCTTTTTGTTTTTAAATAATAAGTTTTGCATGATTTTTATATGTAAGATTCTATTATTTTCCTTGCTTGTATGACTGAGACTTTTGGCGTAACATAATTTTTATATATAATTTTGAAAAATAAAAAAAAACATTTTTAATTTAAAAGCAGGAATATACAAAAAATAATTAAATTAAAAATTGATAAAAATTATACAAACGTTCACGATAAGAATGTACGGAAACACGGCTGGAAAAAATAAACAGCACCCCTTACTTCCCTTTAACTACCTGACATCATTTTCAGACACCCTTCCGACTTTCTGACATTTTGGGTTTCTCTATGATTCATGTTTACACGACTTCCGTTTTGTTGTGATTCTGCAAAGGCAGAATCTCTCGCTTTTGAGGGCTAATTAAGTTTTTTTCTTTTTTTTTTACAAACAAGGTGTTTATTTTATTTTTTTTTTTTTATTAAATTTAATATCTTAGGACTTTCCTAATTATCTTTGAAACTAATATTTATCTATCAAAGGATTTTTACAATTAATTTATTTAGCTTTACAATTTAGATGAATTTGTTAGCTCGTCGTGTCGCTGTGCAAACATTTTTCATTATAACTTTTTTTTTTTTTTTTTTTTCGTGTACAAATATTTTTTTTTCTTTTGGAAATTAACTTTAGTCTTTAATCTTTCAAATACAATCAAAAATCGTAGTCAAAACCTACAAAAAAATTATGATATACCGACTTTCAAAACTATGTCCTTTTTTTCCGCCATTTTTGCTAGTACCTAGTGAATATCTTATATACCAAATTTCAAGTCTGTAGATACAAAAGGTAGTTGAGTATATAGGTTAGAAATTATCCACATACACACATTCTTACTGTTATCTGACAATACTTAATTCAGGGACAGTATCTATTCTTTTGTAACACTATCCTCCCAGGCATTACCTCATTTTTGTGTGTGTTGGGAGGTAGTAGTGTAGTATCTGTTCTGTTGCCATAAGATTAACCTTCCCATACATTACCTCCTGCTTTGAAACATGGCTGTCTAGTATATGTTCGTTTCTCATATCATATTAGCAATAATAATAATATCAATAATAATAATATCAATAATAATAATAATATCAATAATAATAATAATATCAATAATAATAAGTGAATCTGTAATTTACATAGGCAGAGTGTCTGACTATAGTTGGGAGCAACCTAAAGGCTCCATTTTCATTGATATTTACACTGTCAGGGAGATCGCTACTCCTTTCCCGGGATTACTCTGCTTACCCTTAATTCTCACCTCATAATTCTAAGTCTTTAACATAGAGACATCATTCATGGCGTAATGGATAAAGTACTTGGTATTCAGTTACACTCTTCTGGAGGGTGACGGTTCAATCCTTAGTGCGAGCGATACTTGTATAAGTATAATTGCAAATTATTTAGGACTTCTACCATGTCATGGCTGATGGAATGAGAGCATGCTACCCCTGTGGATTAAATGAAGAGTTTTGATCGAAACTCTATGTAGATTCCCGAATTTGACAAAATAGACCAAAACAAGATCAAAGGTTACATCGACTAAAACGTTGTGAATGTAACACTCAAGATGAAAACGGTAAAGAATCTAACTAATATTAATACGATAACGTGTGTGTGCGTGTTATTTTCTGTCACGTTTATATCCGGGTCGTTTAATTGTTATATACTTCCATTTCTTGTCATAAATAATTTTATCAAGAATTCTTCATAAGTTTTGGTTTCGGTTTCGATTATAGCTGATGGGACTCCAGTTTTCTGATTTTCTTTTTTTATAAATAATTTTACTAAGAATTCTTCATAAGTTTTGGTTTCGATTATGGCTGAAGGAACTCAAGTTATATACATATATTTTTTTCATAATTTTTATTTCAGTTTCGATTCAAGCTAATGCACCCAAGTGCAAGTATATATATTTTTGAAACCACAACTTTATAATATATAAAAATCGATAGAACATTAACTCTATAATAATATATACGAAATCTGCAAGAATTAAAATATCATATTTAAGCGTACTTTATGACCGGGCTTTGCCGGGCATTCGTGCTAGTCTAGATAAATACTTTTGCAGTTTTAACAAAAAAGCTACAATAATATCAGAGCGTCTCCATGTACACTGAACATCTACAGAATGCCAACATCAATATATTACATATGAGTTCCCTGTGGAATTTTCACAGGTCCCTCGAGTACGAATAATCATTCCTTATAACAAAAAAGAAAAATAGAGAGGCCTTGGTATGTTTCATTTGAGGATTGAACCTTTAGTCTCCCATTTCATTAGCAAACACGCTAACCATTATGCTAAGTAGTTGAAACTAGCTTCATTCACTCAGTTGTGCACTTGACAATTTAATTTCTATTTACAGAGTGGAACGATAAAGTTGTCGCTCTAAAGAAAGCAACGTTATAGCTTTATTTTAAAGTGTTATTGAAAAAAATCAGTTCGGATAAGTTGATTATATAGTAGAATTGACATCTATTCAATGTAGCCACCTTCAGCCTCAATCACCGCCTCGATATGGATCTAGAACTGGGAGCATGCCTTTTTCACAAGTATTCCCCGTGAGAATACTTGGTGGATGATGGCGATCAGGCTGGCTTTGAGATTGTGAAGGTCATGTTGGTGATGTTTTCGAAGTATGACCAAATGTAGTCGTGCGAGTTCAGGTCAGGGGAGGATGGGGGGGGGTGCATCAAGAACAGAGGTGTGTATGTATGTATGTGTATATATATATATATATAAACAACTTGCCATCGTAATTGCTGAATCAACAATATTTGAGGTGTGTCAAATTATTAACAAGGCAGTTTATATCGTCAATAAACTGGGTTGTAAAGATGGATTGAGTAGTTCTAAAAAGAGTCCTATTACAGAACAGCTAGCAAAAGTTAAAACTACCCTCGAAATATCGAAAATGATAGGAAGGAACCATCAAACTGTGAAGAACTTTGTGAAAGACCCTACAAAGGTATGTAAGAGAGTTGATAAAGGTAAATCTAGAGTTGTTTCACGCCGTTCTTTACTCCAAATTAAACATGAAGTTGTTAAGAACCCTGGGCAGACAAGTCGAGAAGTCTTTGACCAAGCTGGATTGAAGAATGTCTCAAAAAGTACTCGATGTCGCCTTCTAAAAGAAGTGGCAAAATCTGTTAAGCCTGTGACAAAGCAACCATTAAAGGAACATCACATACAAAACCGATTGAAATGGGCAGGGGACAACATGAAAACAGATTTTTCCAAAGTTTTGTTCATGGATGAAGTGCGTGTCACTCTTGATAGCCCAGATGGCTGGAGCAAGGAATGGGTCCTAGATGGACGACATCGTCATCAGCATTTAAGGCGCCAACAAGGTGGTGGTGGGATAATGATTTGGGCTGGGATTATCGGAGGTACTTTAGTTGGCCCATGGAGAGTCCCAGAAGGCGTAAAAATGACCTCAAATGCTTACATAGCTTTTCTGAAGGAGCACTTTGAACTATGGCTGAAGAAGCAAAGGTTGACGTTCAGAAGAACCATTATTTTTATGCAGTATAATGCTCCCTCGCATGCTGCAAACAAAAGCAAAGAGTATTTGCAACAACTGGGATTCTCTAGGCTACGGAAGATGGAGTGGTCTGCGAATACACCAAATTTCAACCCAATTGAGTGAGAACCTTTGGAGTACCATGAAGCGACGCCTCTATGCAAGTGGACGCCAATTTAAGAGCAAAGATGAGTTGTGGGATGCTCTCCAAGATGTATCGCGAGGAATAACTGTTGACGAAATCACAAATTTTACTAATTCTGTAGACCAACGTCTTTTGCAAGTCATTCATAAAAAAGGGTCGCATATCCCCTACTAATTATGTCAACGTAGAAATTGCTATGAAGTTACTGTGTTCTAAGAATTTTTCCTAGTTCATTTAATGTTTGAAAATTAATTCAATAAACAAGTTATTGGTATGCTGTGTTTTTTTTTCTCAACCTCGTTAATAACTTGACACACTGAAATCAGATATTCCTATCTTCTGCCATAGTTTCGCTAATACTACTTGAAATACTTTTATTTTCTGACTGGAGTAGCTGAATAGTATTGTAAGCATTTCCTCAAAGTTTCATGGATTTTTATTCACTCGTTCCTTAAATATTACAAAAAATGTAAACTCGTTAATAATTTGATTCGCAGTGTGTATATATATATATATATATATATGTGTGTGTGTGATTTTTATTCCTTGTCTTTTATTTAATTTATTTAATATATTAAACTGCTCCTCTTATCAAGATAGAGAAAGCTCAACTGCTAAGTTTTGCTATGTTAAAGGTATACTCTTTGATAACCTAATTGTATTATATGACAAGATGGCCGCCCACTCGATACGGACTGACATTAATTATTTTGGTTCTTCCCGAATTTTGCATATTACATCTCTCTGCATTTTTTCTTTCAGAACGTTCTTTTTTATTTATTTATTTATTTTAATGAGTACATAGAAAGAAATATGTAATATTCACATACAAATATAGATTATTCTTTGTGTATGAAACGGATATGTAAAATGTACTGAAGTTTTTATTTTGCAGAAAATGATTGATAAGGTGAATAAAAATTTAGACTTTGGAATATAGCAAAATTGTTATACATGTATAGTTAAAAAAAAAAAAAAATTACAACAAAATTGCAGTAATAATATTACCGGGCGATGCCGGGTTGGTACAACTAGTAGAATGATTATTACTAGCAGGACCTGTCGAAATTTCACAACAGCATCTTTCATATGTAATATACTTCTGTTGAGCATTCTGTGGACGTTCAGCGTGAATGGAAAGCCCATGATATTATAGTAGCCCTTTTGTTAAAACTGTCAAAGTATTTATCTAAGTAATCTGGTTAATGTAGTCTCAGAATTTGTCTGGTTATTACGATTTATCTCCAATATCCTTATAGGAGTCTGTGATATATTTCTATTGTATGGACGCCTGGTGCAAACAGAAACTCCACGATATCATTATACCATCTTTAGACAGAACAGATACTATCTTTGGATCCTAGCCAGAAAATCAAGAAGGTACCAGTTTCACGTACGGCTCAAAAGCGACATCATTTTTTATTAATTTTTTTTTTTACATTGCGTCTTCAGTGATCGGGAGATCCTATTTATTAAAAAGGAGGATAGAACGTGATAACATGCTACGAACATTAAATTAACGTATCTGTATATTAATTTAATGTTTGTTGTATGTTATCACTAGGATTATGACCACAGAATATTCTTCTCATTGTTTTGACTCTCGAGTATATATCCGACACAGTTAGACACAGTTAATCAACCGAGAACCACATTACTCTATATAAAAGCATATAAGATATCAACGGATACACACTCGAGAGTAAAAACAATGAAAAGAATATGCTGTTGTCCTAGCCCTAGTTATCACCTTCTATCCTCCTTTTTAATAAATAGGATCTCCCGATCAAATAATTTATAATCTGGAAACCGTGACATACGTACGTACGTACAAGGTACTACGGTATTAATACATAGATTATTTTGGTTATTAAAATTTTATAAACCGTTTCTTTCTGTACAGTTTTATAAACTTTTAGTTGAGCCTCTTTCATATCTAAATGAATAAATGCCAAATCTAGACCTATTTCTCACACGCATGATAAAGTCAGTCAAAACGCCCTCCGTCAAGTTTGTTCTACTTTACAAAATAAACACAGCACCCATCTATAATATAAATCTCACCTGTCTGCTTAAATTTATGCATGTATATTTGTATGTCCGCCTAAAACTTTCGACAGAAGCGATGGATTTTCACTAGATCGATATTGTTTTGAAGCTCGACTATTTGGACGACAAATAAAAAAAAAAAAAAAAATGGCCTAAAACATTAATTCCGTCACCCTCAACTGGGTACTTTTCTACAACGAGGGGTCGCTTTTTTTCGCTGATATTTTCGAAAGTCATCGCCTCTTTTCGATTGACTAACCTTGATTTAAACCTTCACCACTTCCGGTTTGGCGATGGACGCAACGGCAAAGACGTCACTTTTTTTTCACATTCTTTTCCTCCTTCGTGGTACAGGTTTGAGCCTGCCTGCCTACTACCATTTTTTTTTTGCTCACCCCCCCCCCAATAATATCCGGGCAACGCTGGGCACCCAGGCTAGTTTTTATATATGCGGCATCAGTTGCTAAGTTAACTAATTTACATATTGGTTTTGAAAAGGATATTTTATTAATAAACTATCATTTTTTTAGCATAGTGATAGTTTTGTTTTTAATATAATAAACATTGTTTTCTTTCTTGGAAAAATATTTATTATTTGTGCTAAGATGTTCTTTATTTTTTTGTTTTGTTTTTTTAGGTGGACTGACTTGAGTGGGAGTTGTGATTTATTTCGAAATTGTAAGTGAAAAGGTTATTCCAGTTCTTTTCCTTTAAGGTCACATTTAAAAAATAAATAAATTTGTATCGAAATATTTATTTATTTAATATGAATAAATGAGTTTGTTGCTTCATATTTACAGCAAAGTTATGAATGAAATGTTTATTATTTTAAAATTAATATTTTAAGTAGGGAAAGTTACCAAGTGACACTACGTTGGTAAAGGTAAATAAAATAAAATCTTTTTGTTTTAGTTTATTAAAAGGCTCTAATAATGCAGGAATATATCGGAAATTGTAAAAAAAAAAAAAAAAAAATAGCAAGGTATTTCAAAATCTTGCTTGCCACTAGCTTTTCTCTTTGATTACTAAACTCTTGTGTAACATCAGGATTTAATATCTCAGGGATATGACACCTTTGTCAAGTGTTTGAATTTCATTAATCCAAAAAGATCTCTCTGCCACCGTAAAGCAGTAGAAACACTTGACAAAGAGATCCTATCCCCGAAATATCATAAAATTACTGACAACAAAAATTAAAACAAAAAAATTAAATAGTTTATCAAGTTTTCTTTCTTACTACCGCCCATACATGTCCACATTGTAAGAGCCTTCCAATAAATTGCCTATAAACTTTAATAGGCTTCACGCTGAATCAAAACAAGACTTATAAAAATTTGAACAAGAAATTCAGAGGGTTATAGATTTTATAACAAATTTTACAAAGCTTCACAAATGTTCAATATGTACATCGCCTGTGACACAGCACATGTCAAGTCGGTAGTTCAGCTCCTGACAAACGCGCTGTAGCGTATCCTGCGTAACAGTCCTCATCATCGCAGTGTTTCTCTGCCTGAGTTCCTATAGGCTTGTAGGAAGATGGGGGGATGTAGACCAGTCCTTTCACACAGCCCTATAGAAAAAAATGACAAGATGTCATGTCATTTGTGAAGATTTGTGAAATCTATATTCTACTAAAACTCTTACGAACTTTCTTGCTTGCCAACATGCATACTTTATCTACAGGTGATGGTGGGAGGAAGGGCGTATAACATAAATAAAGAACAAATAAAGAAAATGACGTAAATAATTAAGAGACAAAGAGGGGGAGGGCAGGGGGGAAATAGATAAAAATTAATGATTAACGTCAAGAAAGGAAAATGCATTACGTCATAAAGGATGAAAGGTATCGTTGGGTATTGTTTCACAATACAAATTGATTTTGCATGTTATAGTCACCTAACGTACTTTCTAACTTCCGGTGTGTCTGCTACTAGAAGCGGTGACAAGGCAAATTAGTTGCTTCACTTTTATTGTTCTTCAATATTAAAAAAATAAAATAAAATGAAACTAATTTCAATAATTCTTAATTAAAATTTCAAAAAAAGTGTTTTCAATAATTTTTCAAAAAAAAGTATTTTCAATAATTTTTTTTTAAAAATAAATGTTTTCAATAATTTTTTTTAAAATGTGTTTTCAATAATCTTTAAAAAATAAAAAAAAAAGCGCAAAAGGTGTTTTCAGTGATTCTTTTAAAAGATTCAAACTAATTTCAATAATTCTTAGGCAAAATAAGACCGAAAAAAATTTTCATAATGATTATTAAAAAAAAAAAAAAAAGAACGATCAGAAAAACAAAGTAAAAAAAAAAAAATTAAAAAAAAAGAGTACATGCACAGGAGATATACAGACATGAGAGAAAAAAAAGAAAAGGAACTGATTTATATTGTCACCACTTCCGATAATAGACACGCCGGAAGTTAGGAAGTGCGTTAGCTGAATATTACGAGTAACGTCATACATTTTCAAGTAAATACTTTATGCAAAAACTTTACTAACCAGTGTCAGAATTTTAAAATACATTAACTATGGACTTACTGTTAGATATAATCGGGATGGTATAATGTATTTGATAATTTCGAGAGGATACTCCTATTTTTCAAAAGGAAAACAAAATAAAAGTATGCCACGGAAACGTGCTCGGTTATAATTTATTTTATTTAATTATTCCTCTGGCCTTCGTCAGGTGGTTAACCGCGACGGGATGACAACAACTAGAAGATGAGGATAATTGTCCAAAAATAATTAAATAAAATAAATTATACAAATTACTCGCTTCAAAAAGAATTCCAAATTAATTAAATATTACTCGGTTATATTTAAGAGTGAGTCCGTATTTAGTGATTTATATGTAAAAGATATTTTGAAATATATATATATATATATAGACGAAGATGTGTAATTTAAATACCATAATTTTGAAAAGGAGAGATATTTCTCGAAATTATCAAAGACATTATACTATCACAATTATATTTAGAGTAAGTCCATATTTACTGATTTATATACGAAAGACCATTTGTGTGTAATATATATATATATATATATATATATATATATATAATCCGAAGATTTTTAATTTAAATGCAATCATTTTAAAAGAGTTACCTCTTGAAATTATCAGACACACTATACAATTCCAATTATATTTAACATGTTCATATTTACTGATTTATGTGAAAGATCTTTTGAAAAATTAATATACGTAGATTTGTAATTAAAATGTGTGTGTGTGTGTATTTAACTGGCTGTAATTAGCTAGCATTGTCTGGAATTAAAATAAAAAGTATTTATTTATGAAGAAATAGAAATTTATCGTTTACTTTAATTTTGGAATTATATTTTTGGAGAGAGGGGAAAGGAATTTTTAAAAAGTTCGTTTTATTACTTAAGTTGATAGATTTCATGGTAAAGAGCACATAAAAATGTAATTAATGTGGCGACGAGCAACAAAATTAAAATAGCAAACTTTAATTTTTATATTTATTTTAAAGAACTTTAAAGAGAACAGTATAGTTGCACACAATCTAAAGATAGACAAGTAAGTATAAATGCACATGCTAACTTCCCTTTAATCCGTTTCAGAAGGAAAATGTCTCCTTTCTAACAGTTTTCTTAGCCGGAATAAATATCTTCAGAAAAAAATTGAGGCAAAATGAAATATATTTGTTGAAAATAAGTCTGAATCGCATATTGATAGATCAGATGGATTACTATTTGGGTCTGACTTTAAAAATCTGACAAAATTATTTTATATGCTGGATTATATATATGATGTTTTTGGAATTAATAATCAAACGTTATGAAAAACGAAATGTTCATCGACGTTTTGTGATAATTTAAAGGCTTATACGCACCATGTACTTAGAATTTTTAATTTCTGTTTTTTTTTTTTTCAAATTAGTAATTTTGAAAAAGTCTTTAAATAAAGATGAAACATTGATGAACACATAAACAATTTTCGGCCTTATTTTTTAAGCTTTCATTATTTTAAATAGAAATTTGGTGAGATAATTTGCAGGCGCCGCTCCCGTGGGTCAATCGGTAGAACTGTTGACTGTCAACGCGATGGTTCTAGGTTCAATCCTCGGCTTGGGAGAGGTGCTAGTCTAGCGGTACTGAGAAGTTGTGATACAATGAAACAGGAGTGTATGTCGATGACTAAAAATATATATATATTTGTAGTCATCGACATATATATATATAATATAAGGTTAACCGTATTCAAGAGTGATAACTAAGGCTATGACAACAGCATATTCTTTTCATTCTTTTGACTCTCTGGTATATATCCGACGCAGTTAGACACACTTAATCAACCGAGAACCACATCAGTCTATATAAAAACATATAAGATATTAACAGATATATACTGAAGAGTCCAAACAATGAAAGGAGTATGCTGTTGTCACAGCCCTAATAATAATTAATGAATTTAACGAGATTATTAAGAGTTCAATAAAAGAGGAGGAAGACATATTTTTATTAATATAAACCAATTTACATGGTCGCGACACTGGACATGCTGATGTTTCAGACAAATTGTTCGTTGAAACCAGAAATCCTCACCAGGCAACTTAATAAATGGTTGCTTTCCACAAAAGAAACTGGTCTCACTTGCCATCTGACATTCATTAACTTTTATCCTCAGGGGACGTTTGGACCTTGATAAGTGGCGCCACCCCCACCCTAGTAAAAATAAAAACTAACTAAAAAACAGAAGATTAGAATAATTCATTATAAGCAATATGAAATATGACCACACGTATTAATACTATTTAATCTATAGCTGAAGAGAGAGAATAGGATGTAGCAATCAAAAAACGTTAATTGTAGATTTTGACAATTTTTCTTTCTTTTTTACTTCAACTGGTTTTGCAAACTCACTTTTCTTGGGTTAAACAACCTAACTCAAACTCAATGGATGACCCAAGAAATCACATTTTTAATATATATATATATATATATATGACTTTGGACTCCCCAAATGATTTTTTTTTTATCTTTGAAGAGTACCATTCACTCCAAAACGCCACACCTGCTTCATTTTCTTCCACTTCCGTCTCAATCTCATTTAGAGATAGGCCTGCTTGTTTTCGGTTCTAAACAAACCTGAAAACAGTACCTCTCCCCCCCTCTCTCTCTGAAGAGTGACAGCTAATGAATTTAACGCGGTTATTAAGAGTGTTCAATAAAAGAGGAGGAAGACATATTTTTATTAATATAAACAAATTTACATGGTCGCGACACTGGACATGCTGATGTTTCGGACAAATTGTTCGTTAAAACTAGAAGTCCTCGTCAGACGACTTAGTAAATGGTTGCTTTTCACAGAAGAAACCAGTCCTCAACCGATCATTTGTCCAAAACGTTAGAATGTTCAGTGTCACGACTATTTAAATTTGTTTAATTAATAAAAATATATATTCAAAAGCAATTTAAATAACGAAAAACTCCAAACAAGAAGTAGTAGAAGCCCAAAGAAAATGGACGCTCACTAAAAGTTGAATAGAATAGAGTGCGATAAGCCAGTATGTGTAGGAATTAAGACGACTTGTGTAGATTATGTCTGAATGAGAAACTCGTTTTCATACACTTTAAAGTAATCCAAAATCTACTAAATGGCAGAAGCAAAATAGTAAACGGTTGTATACATACAATCAATTTTGCTTTAAAATAACAATATATAAAAAGGTAAATATATGCATATATAATCATAACAATTACAAATAAATAAAAAATTAAACTCGTATTCACAAAAATACAAGCAGACATTTTCAAACACACCCAGGTTAAAACTAAATCGCCTTTTCATTTACAAAGAAAGATGGCCAAATCTTTCCATCCAAAAATAAACAAAGAAAGATGTGAGTTACAAGTCAAGTGAACCTTACTTCGGTAAAGCACAACCATTGGCTGCTGAAAATGGGTGCGGAAATAATAAAGAATCTGATTGGCTAACTAGCAAACTCATCACCACGTGAAAATATAAAACCACAAGGTAACATCAATTCTATGCAAAAGTCTGACGAATTAATTCTTACAAGAATGAAACGTGGAGAATTCTTTTTAGCTTAATCGCCATATTTATTTTCACTGTTTTAACTAGTGTGTGTGTATATTATTATTATTATTATTATTGGGACGATTAATCTGAATCGAAAATTTGAAGAGTATTGGAATCAGTATCGGAAAAATGTGTGCCAAAAACGATTCTTTTAATTGTCATTTATTTGATTTTGTTTAAAGCAAAATCTTCCATTGCTGATAATGATGAAATAAATATTCATTGATTTTGAACTGCAATAGAACCTAAAATCTATAGATAAACCCTACAAGTTCATTTTTACGTTTGGGAAAATATATGCCCATTTGATGTGTGCTTTTACGGTAATCAGGGAAAAAAATAACAACTCTATAGTCAAATAGTTAGAGATTTTTAAAGAATCGGAAGCAAGAAAAATATTATCCCTTATCCTCGAGTGGCCTCTTGGCCTTGATAAGTGGTGATGCCTATGTAAAAAAAAAAAAAAAAAACCCCAATATTAGAATCGTCCCAGCACTATTATATATAAACAAAAATTCACGCAATTAGTCACGGGTGGTCTAATTGATTATAAAATTTTTATCACTTTGCATTTGCTGTCCAAATTTTGACAAATAGATCGTGTATTGTGCAGCATAAAATTTTCTTTTTTCATCTTTTTTTTTATTACATTTTCACCCCAAACAAGGCACATTGGTGCAGGGTGCTACTATCAGGGGCAACAGCTACTGGGATGATTTGGGCAGCAAGATGTTGGTTCACGTTACACTTGAACTTCTGCATGTCAGTACAGTTTGGGAAGCAGTGGCCTGGAAGTTTAGCGGTTCTGGGGAAGAAACTACTGGAGTAGAAAGATCTTACATCTAGGGATCTCTACTGTGTGGGGGTGGGATTTAGCTGCCTGTCAGGTTTGTCGAGGGTATTTACGTCGTGGGGGCACAAGTGTCTGCAGTTCGCCAGAGCATTCACCATTAAAATACTTGTAGAACAGGCAGAGGGATGCAACATTACGTCGATGGGACAGATGCTGAAGCTTAAATGCCAGTTCAGGGCCTATCAGATTGGCGCCTCTCTTTTGAACCTTGTCTAGGAGCGAGAGACTAGTAGCAGATGCACCAGCCCAAATGTGACAGCAATACTCCATATATGGGCGAATGGTGGCCTTATAAAGGTATAGGATACTTTCGGGTGTTAGTAGCTTTCTAGTACGGTAGAGAGAGCCTACCTTCTTTGCAGCGCCCCTGGCAACGCTTTCAATGTAATTGTTCCAACTCATGTTTCTTGTGGACGTTAGGCCAAGCAGTTTGAAAGATGTACTCTCAGATAAAGAGTCACTGGCAATTGCTATTAGTGGCAGAGAAGGTTTCTTATAATTATTGAAGGAAACCAGTTTAGTCTTGGCAGCATTGAATGTGAACATCCATCTTTGTCCCCACTCCACTACAGATTGGAGGTCATTCTCTAGTGTTTCTGCCATTTCTTTAGATATATGTTCATTTGTTTTCCTGTCATGCCTGTGATAGTGTGGTGTCATCAGCATATATACCCATCTCAGAGGCAATTTTGTTGAGGAGGTCATTAATGAATATTAGGAACAATAGAGGTCCAAGGATAGACCCCTGAGGCACTCCCGCATTTATATCATATTATTTAGATGTACTACCGTCGAGGACAACCTGGATTTTTCTCTTATCTAAGAAGGATTTAATTATGTTAAGTATTCTACCAGTGATACCGTATGATGTAATTTTCCTGAGGAGACCCTAATGCCACATCCTGTCAAAAGCCTTAGATGTATCTAGAGCTACCGCTCTGTCCTCCCCTGCTTTGTCCAGTGAATGGTATATATGTTCAGAGATTACAGTGAGGATGTCCACTGTGGAATGGCCTTGTCTAAATCCATATTATTTGTCAGTCAGAAGTTTAACATCTGTAAGGTGATGGACTAGAGCATGGTTAATTAAGGTCTTTAAGGAGGCTAATGGGGCGATAATTAGATGGGTCAGTTCTTTCACCAGAATTCTTGAATAGTGGTACCAGAGAAGCAGTTTTCCAACAGTCCGGAAAGCAAGATTCATTAAGGCATTTGTTGTAGAGTTTGGAGAGAACTGGAGCTACTTCGGCTGAGCACTTTTTTAACAGCACAGCTGGGATGAGATCAGGTCCACATGCTTTTGAAGTGTCAAGGTTTTTATGATAGCATGTACCTGAGCAGGGGTGATTTTTAGATCGTCTAGCGTGGTGTCTGTCCGCAAAGGAAAGTCAGGCAGGGGGTGGTTGGAAGGGTCCAGTGTGGAGTTTGAGGCAAACCGACTAGCAAGCATGTTAGCCTTGTCGGTTGCTGAGCAAACAACCTCATGATTGTTGGTTAGTGGGGGAATTGTTGATTGCCCATTATTTACTACACTGTTATAGATTTTCCAGAAGTCACGAGTTCCTAATTTTTCTGCTTCTATGCGTTTTTTAGTGGTTTCAGTAAATTCTCTCTTAGCTATTGCTATTTCTTTCTTAACATTACTTCTAGCTTCTATATACTTCTGTTTGTTTGAACTGGACTTATGTCGGTTAAATCTGCAGTATGCATGTTGCCTTTGAGCAATGGCAGTTGCACAAGTAGAAATAAACCATTTGGGAGAGGGGGGCTTGCTATAAAATTTCCGCATGGGAACATGTGCCGTCTTGAACCATTCAGTGGTCTCATTTGCGCACTGTTCTGCAGGAAGAGAAAAAATATTTCCCCATGGGGCATCTCTGATAAGATCTCTGATGGCTTCCCAGTCAGCCTTTTTAAAATATCTCGTTGTTTTGAGCACTGGCTCTTCAGTCTTGAGTCTAGAGTTTAGGGTGATTTCGACCATTATCACTGCATGATCAGCATTCCCGAGTGTGCTGTCAGCATTTGTTATACAATCCTCGGGAACTCTGGTCAGAAACAGATCTAGAAGTGATGCGTGTTGTCCTTGCTGGTCAGGGAAATGGGTTGGAAACGTAACCATTGTGATAGGGAGTGAGATATAGCGAAGCTATATGTTGTACTGCCCGCTGCATCTGTGTGAGTAGAGAATCCAAGCCAGTTTTTGTGGTGGACATTAAAGTCTCCAAATACATGTACTTATGCGCTAGTGTCGAGGGAGAGTACTGTGTCTAAGCTGTCAGAGACTTTGTTAATTCTGGTGCAGTCGAGGGAGAGTGGTAGAGAAAATAAAAGTAGCTAATGTTGTGTTATGTTCAGTCTAAATTAATTTGGTTTGTTTACAATTTGAAGTTAATGAAATGATCATATCTGAAAGAATGTCAATGTCGGTGGGACACTGTCTTTGTTTAACAAAAAGGAATTCACACATTATGAGGTGTGGTAAAAACAAAAGTTTTTGATTCATTATGAGGTGTGGTAAAAACAAACTGTGATAAATGTTATGAAGATTAAAATGACAGGTGTTTAGGTAGAATGATAATAAAATATTAAAAAAAAAAAAACGCCAAAAAAAAAAAACTTGGATTCTATTCTTACACACAAAGGGTGTTCCAAAAATAATGCTTCTTATAGTTTTATTCTGCACGAATGAATCAGAAGGGATTGCAAATTGCCTCGTTTTGCTGACTAAATGTATGCATTCATGACCTGAAAGTTAGATCTCTCTGCTGCAGATGTTGACGGTGTGAGAGTATTATTATAGCAGAGCTAAAATTTGCTGATTATGGCATGAATTGAAACAGCATTTTATGATGGTTCGTCATAAATTGCAAAAAAAAAAATGTTCATATCGGTTAAAATATGCGAAAATTAGAAAAAAAAAAAAAAAAAAGAAACGAATATAGGAGGTCCAGAATGCATATTGTGTTTGTATTCAGCTTTTTTTTTATTATTTGGTTGGGATTACTATATTAATATTTATATTAGTTTAAGGTTTATACTTGTTTTGGTCGGGTAAACTTTTCATTCCTCTTGCCTGAATTGAAATATATATATATATATATATATATATATATATATATATATATATATATATATATATATATATATATAATGAGATGAATTGTCGATATATATGATGGGATGTATGTGCGTATATATATATATATATATATATATATATATATATATATATATATATCCCATTTATCTCCTTCATCTGTGCTATTTTTTTTTTCTTCTTCACCTAAGAAACGACTGATATTTGCCCTCTGCAATAAATCTCAAGAAATTAAATGAAAAAAAGAAACCCGAAAAACCTTCTGCCATTTTTTTTCTTAGACTGAAGTAGTATGCATAGGGGTTATTCCTTGACCTTGTTGGCATGACAAATTGCTGCTACAACTCCCTTGCCCTTTTTATTTTTATCCATGCATCATTTTTGTGTTCTGGTTGCAGTTGCTTCTTCTTATTATTCCCTCTGTAAGGGGGGTGGAGAGAGAACGAGAATGACCACAAGAGGTTCTCTTGCGTTGTTGAACTAATTTTAGATTCTCCTTTTTTCTTATTGTGCCTACCGAGAATGAATTGGCTCAGAGCCGAGACATTCTTTCATGGTCATCGATTTTAGAGAACTGAATCAGAGCAGCACTTGTGCATTGCCTGAAGAAGATCCGATGTTAATGGGATGAAACATGTTATCGTATTTTGCAGACTCTCAGCCTCATCTCTACTGCTAAGGATTTTGATAGCCATAAAATAGGAAATCACTTTTAGAAATGTTCCTTTTTTTTAATGTGTTATCCTTGAGAAAATCCTTACAACATTGTTCCTATTTAACTTGCCTTCCCACGAGGGCAGAGTTAGACACCAAGGGTCGATTTTAGTGTGGAGAAAAGGAACAAAAATTTAAAATTGTCTCAGTCGTGAAGGATTTCTCCTCCACTGACAACAAAATATTAAAGTGTAGCATCAGAACAGATACTACACTGTACTCTTGGTTTGAAGGCCAAAAAGTCTTCTCTTATAACATTGTTTACCCATTGTGGTATCTGTAAAGTCTTCAAAGACAATGGATACCCCCTGCAAGAATGGCTTTGTGTGTAATTGTGTGAAGCAAGGGTTGCACAGTATCCAACCATACCTCTTCTGAGTGAGCACTGCTTGATTTTAGTGGTAAGAAGTCCAGGATGCCACAATATTGAGAAGCAGAAAACACGTCTATAATCTGGTCTTCTCAAATGATTACCCATTTAGTATTAGTCAGGTTAAACGTTGCTTATGTTTGAGGATCTAACCAGGTTTAGTGTATCAATATGATTATGTCTTATTAATATAAGAAATATATACTAGCTGGACGCCCGGCGTTGCCCGGTCATACAATACACTTAAACATAATATTTTTATTTATACAAATTGCATGTGTATTATTATGGAATTAATCCACTATTGATTATCATATATTACAATTAATAATTTGCCCGATGGACTTTTTCGCAAAAAAAAAAAAAAAAAAAAAAAAAAAATCAAAAAATAATAATGATAATGTCGTCCATCAAATTCCGTCTGTGTTTGTTTACAACATCACGTCAACTGATATTTGGGCTTGGCTATCTGAAAAATAGTCTTTCTTCTCTTAAAGATAATAAAGAAGAATATTTACAGGGGAATATGTTACGTTACACCGGTGTAACGTAACATATTCCCCTGTAAAAAGTCTTCTTTACTATCTTTTAGAGAAGAAAGACTATTTTTCAGATCCGATTTTTTTCGATTCTTATCGAATGAATTTCTGTACAAAACCTATCAAAGAACACTGCTTGAAATATAGATAAGCTTTGTAATGTAATTTGCAAGAGATAGGCTCAGCTGTTTCGGAACTTATGAGGAAGGAACTCACACAAAGTGACTTTTATATATGTGTATTGCTATGTTATATATGTGTATTGCTATGTTATATATGTGTATTGCTATGTTATATATGTGTATTGCTATGTTATATATGTGTATTTCTATGTTATATATGTGTATTTCTATGTTATATATGTGTATTGCTATGTTATATATGTGTATTGCTATGTTATATATGTGTATTGCTATGTTATATATGTATATTGCTAATTTATATATGTGTATTGCTAATTTATATATGTGTATTGCTAATTTATATATGTGTATTGCTATGTTATATATATGTATTGCTATGTTATATATGTGTATTGCTATTTTATATATGTGTATTGCTATTTTATATATATATGTGTATTGCTATGTTATATATGTGTATTGCTATGTTATATATGTGTATTGCTATTTTATATATGTGTATTGCTATGTTATATATGTGTATAGCTATTTTATATACGTGTATTGCTATTTTATATATATATGTGTATTGCTATGTTATATATGTGTATTGCTAATTTATATATGTGTATTGCTAATTTATATATGTGTATTGCTATGTTATATATGTGTATTGCTATTTTATATATGTGTATTGCTATGTTATATATGTGTATTGCTATTTTATATATATGTATTGCTTTTATGGAATTTTTTCTATTTATTAATTTCTTCATACCCATTTCTCCAGGTCAGTTGCAATAGGGTCCTTATTAAGTATTAAACTACCAAAGAAAAAGTGACTTGTAACTTCCCCATGAATCGAAAAAGACTGGAGAAATTTATTTATGTGTATAAACAAAGCCAAAGAAACATTGTTCATAAATCTGGGCTCACTCCAGGCTTGAAACCTATGGTACCATGTTAATTTAACCTGATGATCTGCAAAATTATAAATAAAGAATAATGCTCTTATTAAATTGTTGAACACACTGGTGAATTTTTTTTTAATAAATAGAACCAAAGATTATAAAATGAAATAAGAATTACAATTAAGTTTATCAAGATAATCCAAAATAGTAAACTTAAAATATATTATAAATATTAAAGACTAAATATTTATAAAGTAATCCTAACCAGATGTAAAAGCTCAATAAAACCAAATAGGAAATAGAGCTTATAATAGGAACAAAGAATTAATAAAATATTTTAAGAAAAGTTAAAAACATATTTAATTTCCAAAAGGGAAACACAAATTAAGTGGATTGTCCTTAATTCGCGGAGTTACAAAAAAAATACTTTCCTTCTCATCAGAGGTTAGGAGTTAGCAAAATGCGGAATCAGATTTTGCTTGCAAAGTATTTAACGAAACTACAAGTAAGCCATAGATCTTACTTGGTAAAATATATAAAAAAAAAAAAATAGTAAAGCAGAGAGGATGGGGGAAAAAAAGGAAAAAATGATTTCACGTGAATGGATGGTCCCGTGAAGTATTTCTTTTGAAACTCCACGGATTAAGGACAATGCACTTAATTTGTGTCTCCTTTTTGAAAATTAAATATGTTTTTAACTCCTCTTAAAGTATTTTAACAAGAAGTGGAAGTGCACGCCTGTTGAACTCTCTTCCCTTTGCCTATTTCCCACCTGACTACAACTTGGATGTCTTCAAGTCCAATATAAACAAATTCCCGATAAACCGCCCCCTTAAGTAATCCAATTTATCAAATCTCCATTGCTAACGATTACTACGATACTATCCCATTGATTAATGTACATGCAATAACCCTTATCCGCGAGTGGCTTCCGGGCCTTGATAAGTGGTGACTACCATGTAAAAAGAAAAAAAAAATAATAAATAATTATTAAATACCTACAGATATATATATTCTGTCACACAAAAATTAGCGAGCAGAAATGTCGAATAAAGCAATTTCAAGTATTATAGGAGATAGGAAGAAAGTAAATAGCAAGTCAGACCCTCCCTTTGTCGGGAATGAGTTCATATAGAAATCATTCACTCTCTTTACGTAGATTTTTTTTTCTTTTTTATACCAATTGACAGTTTTTTAATTTAAATATTTTTTTTTGTTGAACTTTCCTTTTAGACGTTCTCTTTCATTTTTTTTTTTTTTAACTTCTTCGATTAAGACGTTATTTTATATGAACAGTAGTGTGAACTCTGGGCAAGCATAATTTTTTGTGTCATTCTTGACGGAGTGTGTAAACTTGTGTGTATAAGTGTATATTTTTCAGTATTTATTTGAAAAAGTATTGCAAACTTTTCTAAAATCCAAGTATTCTAAAATTCACGCACCCAAACCTGTTGAACGTTTAGGAACCTTCAACATGACCTTAAAAATCCAGCTGGGATTAACATTCCTGAACCCCAAAAATCAACAGAAATTAGACCATTCCTGTAATGATCCGGTCCCTGTTGATTTTGCGGTGGGAGTTTTAGTTCTGTGCAGTTCTAGGAGGTCCACCCTCACAGGCTTTGCTTTCTCTCTTTGAGAATGGGATTAGTTCATTGCTAATCGATTGAGGTGCCCTGACCAGGGAATACTGACGGGGCTGACCAAGCACTTTTTGTAGGCCAGAGTGCTCCCTCCTCAGAGACGCTTACTTCACAATCTCAATTTCCGACCTTGGTGGCACAGTTCTTAGAGTGGAACAAAACTAAACAACATTAGCGTTCATTTCTTGCACTTTGCACAGATTTAAATTCTCCAATAAGTGAAATAAACAGAATTTTTTTTATTAAAAAAAATTTTTTTTTAGTTAATTATTTCATCAGTTTCAACATGATGTACGTAAGTATGTCCATAAATAGTAACGAGTACTCTAGAATAGCAGAAATAACCCGGCGATGCCTAGTAATTAAATTCAGAGTGCCGCCTTACCACCACCACCACCATAAAAACCCATAGAATCGTTAATAAAATTCACAATCCTCTCTACAATTCAAAATATTTTCTAAAAAAGAAACATCAGTTCATGCATAACTCCCTCACACTAAAACATCCACAACAAAAACTCGTCTAACTACAGCAGCTGTAAAAAAATTCTCTTTATGTACCTAAAACTAAAGGAGTTTCCCTGAGCAAAGTTTCTTTCCTAGAACTATCCATCTGTGGACGAAAATACCGAGGACCTGCTTCTCAGCTGGCTACAACATGGTCGTATGCAAGTCCAATGTAAACAAATTCTTGTTGAGCCATCTGCTTGAATAAAATTTAGCCCAGTTTTAACCATCATTACTAATCATCAATGTTGTCTCACCATCAAACTGACTCATTAACTCGAGTGTCCCTTCAGCCTTTATAAACGATGATTCATTAGTAAGATTAAAAAAAAAATAACTTGTCGTCCAAGTTTCAGTCTCAAATATCCAACAGTCTTTCTTTTATAACTGTTCAATGACAAACACAACTGTGATGGTCTTCAGGAACAGTCAAGGGATTATTTTGATGGGCATTATCTTTGAAATAATTCCACAGGGAGGGCCAGCCTTAGACTACTGCAACCTATGCAGCCGCAGTGGGTCCCACACTTTCATAATTAATTTTCTAGCTCATCGTTTTTCAAAATTTTTGGATATGTTCATTATTGTGGCATGATAATTTCGTATATACAATTGGTTTTACTTGAAATGTAATATTTCGAACTTCACTCTTATAACAAAGAAGCACCCATTTTTTTTTTTAACATGGGATACCCCACATACTGAACAAATAATAAATTCATAGAACCCTAAGAAACAGTAAATAATGAGTGATTAAGAAAATTTGATATCAAAGCAAAGAGAAGTGTTTTTTTTTTTTTTAATTAACACTTGTGATATTTTTGTATTACTTATTTTGATCGGACTATTGTTCTCATCCTGAGTGTTATTTGTGCAACGTTTCGGTCGATGTCACCTTCGACGGGTTTATTGGTCGCCATCTTGGAAAAGAAAGAAGAAAAGTTACTGGCTCTGTAGATGGTTTTGTATTCTTGGAGTTGTTTTTGCCTTTTTGTTTTCAAACATACGAAACCACGCCCCCCCCAAAAAAAAACACTACAAGAATACAAACCCATCTTTGGAGCCAGTAACTTTTCTCCTTTCTTTTCCAAAATGGCAACTAGCCTGACTGAAGAAGGTCGAAGGCTACATCGATCAAACTGCAATACAAGTAATGCAAACAATCAGCCCTCATTTAAAGAATTCGGAACGGTAATGATTGCGGTGTTTGAATTTTGTGAAGTCGGTCATAGTAATTTGGACAAATCTCGGACCGCACCCTAATCACTACCGACATACACTCTTAAATCTCGTCGTGTACTTTATCAGTGTTTATCTGTAAGCCAAAGTTGAACTTCATAGTTACTAAGCTGAGAGAGTTATAGGTGTGCAGACATACAAATATTTTGATGATAAAAGAAATATTTAAAGAATAGAAAGGGGCGTTCCAAAAGTAATGCCTCCAATATTTTTATTCCGCCTGAATGGATCAAAGGGAATTGCAAGTTGCATTGCTATACTGACTAATCTTTACAGTTTCATCTCTCTGTCGCAGATATTGACGGTATGAGGCTCTAAGAAAGCAAACGCCTGCCCTGAACATGTATCAAAAACAGATGTGTCATTGAATTCATCTATGCAGGAGAAAATTGAACCGATAAACATTTACAGGCACCTGTTGAACGTTTAGGAAGCTGATGCAGTTGATATCAGCACAGCTAGGAGATGGGTTCGCTGAATTCAGAGTGGCGACTGAGATGTGAGTGACAAAGCGCACTCTGGAGATTTACGACTGAGGTATCAAAAGAGGTTGGCAAAAGGGCATTAAGAATGATGGTGCCTATGTAGAAAAATAAATTCTGGAACACAAAAGGTCGGTGGTTTTAAGGGTACCACACCCGCCTTTGTAGCTCTTCAACATTATAGTTTTTGAGTGAAAAAAATAGGAGGCCTTACTTTTGGAATGACCATCGTAATTTACATTATTTTGACTACTATTCTCATTAAGGCTCTTATTTTTACGACGTTTCATGTCTGAACTTCCTCAGGTGCATCTTTTCGAACTAGTTCATCATTCTGCCAAATTCAGAAACCTATATTTGATTATCGAACTGAACCCTCTCTCTTTCTCTCTCTCTCTCTCTCTCTCTCTCTCTATATATATATATATATATATATATATATATATATATATGGGTTTCGATCCTGGGCTTGATGCAGTTGTCTGTCTAGCCGCACTGATGAGCAGTGATACAGCGAAACAGTACTGTATTTGGATGACTATAATGCTCCCTATCTTGGGTTGATCCTATTGGGAAGTGATATACAAACTGCCATTAGCGACACTCTTTGTGTAAACATATTGAGCGGAGGCATTTGGACGATGTCAAAACATCGTTAATTCATTACCCACACAGCATCAGCCATATAGCATAATGGTGAGAAGCCTTGACTGTCATTTGGGCAGTCGGGTTTCGACCCCGGCTTGAGGCCGTTGCCTGTCTAGCCGCACTGATGAGCTGTGAAACAGCGAAATAGTACTGTATGTGGATGACTAATATATATATATATATTGCGATACCTCAAAGCAGTCTGTCTGTGGATGACTATATAATTCTCTCGAGTCAAGCACTCTTGGTAATTAATATTGTCTGCTACGGCTTTTGTATAAGTGCAAAGCTCTTTGTAAACAAACAAGTGGAGCACTGTGAGAGTGGCAGTCAATGCTGTATAGGAATTGTAAGATCTCATTGCTAGTAGCACCAGTCCTAACAGCCTGATAGATAGAACTACTGGCTGTTAACTCGATGTTTAGTGGTTCAATGCTGGACTTAGGATGGGTGCTGGTCTAGCAACACTGAAGAACTATGATACAGCAAAACAGTTTGTCTGCGGATGACTATATAAATATATTATTCATATTCACCCCAAACAAAGCAACTTGCCACTGACATGCAAAGACTACTGTGAATTAGAGATCATATCTACAGAGACATTCTGAGTAGGGAGTTGGGTAGCAAGATGTCTGCGCACATTGTTTAAATTTCTACAAATGGGCAAGCAGGATAGAGAAAGGAAATTTCAAAGTAAAGGAGTTTGGGGAATGAAACTTTAGGAGTAGAAGCCTCTCTGGCATGAGAGGACAATTACAGTGGGGGCGTGGGATATGTTTCAACCCTGTCCAATAGAGAGAGACTATTAGTTCATGCATCAGCTTGTATCTGGCAACAATGTTCCATGCATGAGTGAATAATAATTTTTTTTATAGAGATATAGGATACTGTCAGGTGTATTTTTCTAGCATGATAA
The DNA here is from genome assembly GCF_053919585.1 of Euprymna scolopes. Classification (NCBI taxonomy): domain Eukaryota; kingdom Metazoa; phylum Mollusca; class Cephalopoda; order Sepiida; family Sepiolidae; genus Euprymna; species Euprymna scolopes. The sequence continues at coordinate 112,324,916 of NC_136502.1, forward strand.
AGGGAGCTCACCTTTCTTTGCAGCAGCCTTGACAGTGTCTTCAAAATATTTGTTCTCATTCATGTTGGCTGTGAATGTTAAGCTAACGAAGTTTGACTGATGAGCTCTCTGGTAGTGTTATCAGTCATGGCAATTGATGGTTTCAAACGTTTGTCGTAATTGTTAACAACCTATCAGAGAATTCTTCCTTCAAACACCTCGGCTTAACAATCACGGCCAATATGAACTGGAACAAATACATTGTGGACATTGAGGACATTGCAAAGGCTGCTGCAAGGAAGGTTGGCTCTCGCTATCGTGTGAGAAGACTACTCACACCTGAGAGTATCCTGTACCTCTATAAAGCCACCATTCATTCGCCCATGCATGGAGTATTGTTGCCACATCTGGGCTGGTGCATCTACCACTAGCCTCTCCCTCTTAGACAGGGTTCAAAAGAGTCTCCAATCTAATAGGTCCCACTTTGTCAACTAAGCTCCAACCACTGTCCTATCATCACAATATTGCATTTCTGTGCCTATTTTACAAATATTTTAATGGAATGTGCTCTGATGAACTCATTGCACTTGTGTCTCCTCAACGTACATATCCCCAGTAAGCCTGTTTAGCAACAAAATCACACCACTTCATTGTTGAGGTCCCTAAATGCCAGAAAGCTTTTTACACTAATAGTTTTTTCCTCAGAACAGCCAGACTTTGGAATTCCTTTCCTGCTACCTGCTTCCCTGACTTTACTGATATGCAAAAGTTTAAATGTAATGTAAACCAACATCTTGTTAATCTTTCCTAGGCATGGTCTCAAATAGTAGCCCCTTACGTCTATGTTGCGATATATGCCTTGTTTTGGGTGAATAGGATCCAGAAAACAGTCTCCAATCTAATAGGTCCCACTTTGTCAACTAAACTCCAACCCCCATCCCTTCGCTACAATGTTGCATCTCTGTGCCTGTTTTACAAATGTTTTAATGGAATGTGCTCTGATGAACTCGTTGGAGTTGTACCCTCTTGATGTACACATCCCTGACAAACGTGCTTAGCAACAAAATCACACCACTTCACTGTTGAGGTCTCTAAATGCCAGAAAGTTTTTACTTTAACAGTTTTTTTCCCCTCAAACAGCTGAACTTTGGAATTCCCTTCCTGCTACTTGCTTCCCTGACTTTACTGATATTCAGAAGTTTAAATGTAGCATAAACTAACACCTTGTTAATCTTTCCTAGGCATGGTCCCAAATAGTAGTCCCTTGCGTCCCAAGTGGCGATGTGAGTTAAAAAAAGAAAAAAAAAAAAGCGCCTTCAGTGAGTTCATCGTTGAATAAAATAACGGATTAAGTTTGAAATTCCATATAGATTCCTGAGTTTTACAGAAAGATTCACTGGAAGAAGGTCAAAGGTAACATCTATCAAAACATTGTGAAAATAACAAGCAAGATGAAAATGATAATCCAAATAAAACAGATTAATAATCGTCATCTAAAAAAATTCTGAACCGATTCAAGAACAAATGAAACAGGGTATGATGATATGGTGTGACAGTTTTAGGAATTACGGGCACTTACCTGATAAATAACCGCAGACCCATTTTGGCATTTCATTCCTCGTACTGAACATCGTTGACCCTTTTCCAACTGATCCCCTGGGTAGATTCCTCGTTTTGATTTGGTTGAATGAGAGTTATGTCCAAGCTCTGGCTCAGTCCTATTCCCTTGGACGTCTGGCCAGGGCATGTCTGGGTGTGCGTGGCACATCAAATGTCTCTGTTCCGTGATGTGTTTCTCGGAGATATTTTCCCCACCCCTTTGCAGTGAGTTCTTTTTATTCTTCCAGCGGATCAGACAGATTGATACAGCCGCCGTGATTGGCACAGCCACAGTCACTCCAATTAACACGATGCCAATCAATAAGTGGATGTGAATCCTTCCACTTGTCTGTCGGTGCATAACATTTAACAAGTTCGATGTCTTATTGCTGACTGTGAGCACCAAAGTCAGGTTTGTTGTGGCTGACATGACTGGAGTGCCACTGTCCATGACAGCAAATGCGAGCTCATACGGCCCTGCATCTTGATGGGTGACTACACGAGTGAAAGACAACAGACCTGTGTAGTGGTTAATGGTGAATAATTGTTTGTTGTTGCCGTTAGTGATTTCATATCTGAGGAACGCGTTTTCTCGGCTGTCTCGGTCTGACGCTTTCAGGACGGTGATGTTGCTCGACTGATGTTGATAATAGGTGACATCCATTGTACATGGATTGATGCTGGGAAAAGTGAAATACGGAGCATTGTCGTTTTCGTCTTTTACTTCTACGATGACTTTTACAGTGTTGTTGAGTGAGGGCATCCCATGATCCTCTACAAGAACCAAGAATTCGTAGTTGTTCTGGAATTCGTAATCCAACGACATCACTGTAGAGATGAGTCCGTTGTTTGAGATAATAAATGGAAGAAAATGTTTACTGTTACTCACTAAGGAGTAACTAAGCTTGCTACCTGATCCCTGATCTGGGTCAGTCACATTCACATAGCCGACTGGAAATTTTGATTTTTGATTCTCTTTGATCCGGAATTTAAACAACTCCTTGGAGAATTGTGGGTGAACATCATTGACATCCGTAATACGAATAGAAATCTTGATCTCGCTAAATAATGGAGGTGATCCTTTATCCTGGCAGGTGATGGTGATCTCGTGGTGGTCCTGCATCTCTCTGTCCAACAGGTTCTTCACGGAGACTTTATATTTTTTAGTGCCCAAGCTCTGCAGTTGGAATTTGCTATGGTTTAATTCGCACTTAACTTCACCGTTCTGACCAGCATCATCGTCGGTGACCCTGACGAAGGCAATGAAACTTCCAACTGCTATGTCTTCTGATATTGAAGCAGTGTTCCCAGTCGATGCAGACACAAAATTAATGTCGATAGTTGGAGCATTATTCTGTTGGCTGATCACGTTAACAACAACCATTGCGACAGAGCTCAGCGGTGGGTCACCCTTGTCAGTGGCTTCGATATATAATTTATAAACCAGGCTCTTGCCAGCTGTGAACTTTTTTCGCTGAAATATTTCCCCGGTTACACTGTCTAAATCGAAATAGGATCTAGCAATGGTTGCCGTCTTGGAACTGAATTGATAAGAAATCTCGCCATTCTTGCCAGAATCTAAATCCCTTGCAGACAGAATGGTCACAGGTGTCGATCGATCGTGCTCATACCTGATTGTGACATTATACACCTTTTGGGAAAACACAGGTGTGTTATCGTTGACATCTGTTACGGTGATGTGGACATCCAGGACATTCTGCCTGGCTGGGGATCCTCCATCTTGCGCGATGACTTGGACATCATACGTATTTTTCACCTCTCGATCAAGTCGCTCGACTAACGATATACTCAGCTTAGAAATACCGTCCACACTTTTGGAGACGGAGAGATTGAACGGTTCATCAATGTTCTTCTTTAGCTGGTAGTTGATCTGGGAATTTAAGGTGCCAACATCTTTGTCGATGGCGTGTGGAATTGACCTCTTAGCACCTTTCGGTGACTCTTCGGAGAATTCAATCTCGACTTGTTGCTCTGGAAATTCCGGTTGGTGATCATTTATGTCTTTTATTATAATTTTGACTTCTAAAATCTTAATAAACGACTCCTCCTTCCGAATCGCAACATCCACCATTTTAAAACATTCCATGTTGTATGTGCAAAGCGATTCGGCGTCAAGCGTCTGTGCCGTGTAGAGCTTACCCGTTTTCTTGGCAATGCGGAACAATTGCAGTGTGCTCGACGTGCTCTTTTCCATCTGGCTATATGTGATCAGCCCCGCGTCTTGGGACGAGAGTTTGTCTGCGACATGAGAATCACTGGCAATATCTCCTAGGTATGTACCGGGGCTCTTTCCTTCTTCCACGTAATAGGTGAGGTCGACACAAAAGCATAACGGCAAAGCAGACAGGAACACACTCAAATGGAAAGCTAGCATTGTTTGTTATTTTCAGTCAGTAAAAATAACGAGACACTCGGAAGAAAGATATCAAACTCGATGTATCCTTATGAAAACTGACTCATGATCTGCAAATAGAAATTGAAAATAAAAATTTCATTAGTGAAGTGAAAATCATATCCGTCAATATTCAAAATAACTTTTATCCAACATATCTTATATATAAAATGCACTTTGTGTGTATGAGTGTTCGTTCCTTATGGACTCTGAAACGGCTGGTCTGATTTTTTTCAAATTTCATACAAATATACTTCATGTGTCTGGGAATGCCTCCCATAAGTATCAAAAATCGATAATCGAAGAATCCCATTAAAGAAGGAACAGTCTGATTTTGATCCCAGTTAACACCTTTATACAGCCTAACATTAAAAGTGCATTTGAGAAGTTTCATCACCTCACAAGCAGAAGAGTTCAACATATGAAATCAATAGTAGGCTCTTTGATACATATCAGGGTGCTTTTTTTTATGCAGACGGCGAACTTTAAATTGACAATTCTATTTTCTTCAATAGCAGCTTTGGCAACTATCGAGTATTTTGAGTCCAGCTTGGTTTGGAAATTCATCATGAAAATATTGGCACACAAGCAGTGCTTGCAAATGATACAATCAATTAAATGAGGGAAATATTTGATAAAGAAATAATTCCACGAAATGGACCTGTCAACTGGCCACCTCGTTCAGCAATTTAATTTAATTAGATTATTTTCTTTTGGAATTTTCTTTTGGAAGTCCCATGTCTACGCTGATAAAGCAGACACAATAGACCATTTGGAAGACAACATTCGACGTATTATTGCCGAAATACAGACTGATTTAAAGTGAAGAGTTTGTGAATATTGGACTTCTAGGTTATGCTATATATGCAAAATTTTATTTAAATTATAAATGCCAAAAATTAATCTATAAAATAAACCACAAAATATTTTCTGTGGCTTATTTTAATTTAAAGTTTGCTGCCCTTAAAATACAAACACTCTTTATATTAAGTTGGTGCAAAAGCAATATCATTTTCTCATATATGTTACTTTTATATATGGTTTCTTAATTAATTGATTGACATATACACAGCGATGTTATACATCATTTTGAAGTGCGTTTTTCACTCAATCGAATCGTGTTGTTTGTTACCATTCTCAATCTCATCATCAATTTTTTGCAGCCTTTTCGACAGCATGGACAAAATTCAAATCTACACGATTTTCTTGTTCCAGTTCAAACTAGGCGGAAAAGTTGCTGAGACAGTTTATGATATCAATGATGCGTTTGGCCCAGGAACTACTAATGAATGTGTGGCACAACGGTTGTTCAAGAAAATTCGTAATGGTAACAACAGCCTCAAAGATGAAGACGGTTGATAACGAACATTTGAAAGCCTTAATTGAAGCTGATCCTTGCAAAACCATACAAGAAATTTCAGTTGAACTCTAGGTCGACCACTCAATAGTCGTTCGGCATTTAAAGCAAATAGGGAAGTCAAAAAAGTTGAATAAATGGGTGCCGCATAAATTGAACGATAATCCAAAAAATTGTTGTTTTGAGGCATCTTCTACGCTCCTTCTACGCAACAAAAATGACTCCTTTCTTGAGCAGATTGTGACATGTGATGAAAAGTGACGTTTGGCATAGTGGTTGGATGCTGGAGAAGCTCCACAACACTTCCTGAAGCCAAAATTGCACCAAAAAAAGGTTATAGTAACTGTATGGTGGTCTACAACCCGTCTCATCCATCACAGCTTCTTGAATCTGGGTGAAATGATTACGGCGGAGAAGTACTGCTGACAAATTAACGAAATGCACGAGAAGCTCCAACGTATGTGCCCGAGATTGATCAATATGAAGGGACCAATTCTCCTCCATAACAATGCTTGCCCGCATGTTGCTCAACTACCAAAGCTGAACAAACTGGGCTACCAGACTCTACCTCATCTGCCATATTCACCGAGCCTCTCAACCGATTTTTACTTTTTCAAGCATCTCAACAACTTCCTACGCGAAAAATGCTTGAAAAGCCGAGATGATGCCAAATCAGTTTTCAATGATTTCGTTGCTTCTAGAACTCTGGATTTCTATGCTAATGGGATAAATAAACTTGCTTCTCGTTGGCAAAAATGTGTCGATTCTAATGGTTCTTATTTCGATTAATAAAGTTTATTATGAAAGGAGTTATGATCTTTTCAAGTTGAACCTCAAAAACATTACTTTTGCGTCAATAAATAAGTTCAATATCATACACATTGTAACGTATTAGATTTTTCAAATGAAGAATGTTGATCAAAATTTGTTTCTTTAATCTTTACGTCAAAAAATGAAGCATTTTTCGGGCCTATTGTGGAGACTTCTTGAACAAAAAGTCATTTCTGCAAATGCAAATCACTTATAGTTCTTAAACTCTTTCTTTCGCTAATTCATAGGAGTTCGCTTTCCTCCTCACTCCCCAAAGTAAGGAAATGTTCACAGGAACGTGTTAATTCAATGTATTTTTAACCAATGAAAATCGCTCCAAACTCCACGTAGTCACGTGTTTGTGTAAAAATAGTAATCCGATGATGAAGTTTGAAACTTCTATAAAACCAACGGCTAAAAGTTAGAGACACAGAGAAAATTTTTAAGCCCCCACCTCTACCTCGCACCTGAAAGACACTAAAACGAAGCTATTCCAGCCCCTCCTCTCTGCTGGGGTGGGGGTTCAATATGCAAAAAAAAAAAAAATAACTCAATTACTCGCATACCAGCCACCTTTATTTTGTGCATACATTTTACACATTTGTGAATGTAGGAGAACAGAAATAAAATGCTACTTACAGCTGTACATGTACTAACAAGAACAAGGTAAACCAACGCACACACATACAGTGCCACGCTGCCAAATACTCGCATACACATATTATTAACACTCAAAACTATAAACCAACATTTACGACATTTACAATAAAGTAACTTTTATATTACTGTTTCTTGTATAAAAATGTTCTGTTATAATATTTCGTTTTTCATTTACAAAACTTATCTTTTAGATAGCACTTATTACATGGTGACCCATCTATTCTCTTGTTTCATTTATTTCCATTTTGCACGCTCTTATTTGTCCTTTATTTTCTCCCTTTGTACGGTCCTGGATATGACCTAAAACTATATCCGATGGTGAGGCCCCAGCTTGCGGGCTTTGGGGAGTGTGGAGTCACCCTTTAATTGCCATTGCTCCCAGGTCCACTCTGACTCAGAGTGGTAGTACCTGTTAGGGTCCCAACTAGGGGTTAAATAGAATCCGACTTAAAAAAAACAAATATACTCCATTAAAAAATCGTTCCTCAAAATCACTAGGTTCGGCATTAAATAGCCAGAAAAAGGTTGATATGCCGTAAAACAAAACAACCAACCAACCATCTCCCTTTGTAAAAAAAAAACCTAACATTTATAAATCATTTTTGTTTGTTTTTTTTGGAATCCTTTGAATCCTTCATAGTTGTTATTGTTTTACCACGTTATGAAACAACAACAACTATAAAGATGAGGATAACAGTCCGCAAATAAAATAAATAAATGATGCATTTTTATTAACCTTTTTAGTATGTTAATCACCTGAAGAAGGCCAGAGGATGAGTTGGCCGAAACATGGGGAAACAACAACTATGGAGGTGAGGATAAGAGTCCGTAAAAAAATGAATACGTTTATAAACCATTAGATATGGATGTTATTCTTAGCTGTACACAAAGACACTACCGTCCAAGATGGCGTCCTATGAATGCGAGGAACCACGCCACACTATATACTCATATTGAACATTATCTCGAAATTATGGTATCGATTTTGCAAACATCCAGCAGACGTGCTCTTCTTTGAACTTGGTTTAATAATTCTCAAAGTCACGAAATGCTCCTGAAACTCTTCAGATCATAATTGGTGAAGTTTGTGGAATATACAAAGTTTAGCGAAATGAAATATTTACACAACATTAGCGTTCAATTCTAGTCGATTTATAAATCAGAAATATTGTCTGATTAATTCTGCATAAAACTTACCTTAATACTAGCAGAAAGACCCAGCGTTTCCCAGTATTTAATGGCTTTTTAACTACAAGGGGCGTTCCAAAAGTAATGCCTCTTTTTTTTTTATTCCGCCAGAATAGATCAGAAGGAATTTCAAATTGCATTATTATGATGACTGAATAAGGCATTCATAACTTGAAAGTTTCATTTCTCAGTTGCAGATATTGACGGTGTGAGATCTTAAGAAAGCAACCTCTGTCATGGCATGCATCAGAAGCAGACATGCGTCGTTAAATTCTAGACAAAAGTACATGGTGGTAACTATGTAGAAAAATGAATTTTGGATCACAAAAGGTCGCTCGTTTTAATGGTACCACTCCCGTCTTCGTGGCTCTTCAACTTTTTGAGTTAAAAAATAAATAAGAGGCATTACTTTTGGAATCACCTTCATCTGATTTCAATGTCATTAACATCGAATAAGCATCTGTCTAGTGGGGATACATAGAGATTCGGCACATTGAGGATCAGGTAAAAATATGGGACCATTTCCATTGTCTTCCCTCTAGAAATTGATACATATGATGTAAATGTCATAAAAATAGAATATATCTGAGTTCTCTCTTTGTAGCTTCCTTGGCATAGCACTTAGATACTCAGAACAACGGCCATTGTCTTTCCTTATGCTCTAATCAGGGATTCAAGGCGGTGCACTGGAAGGAAGATTCTCATGCATTCCCGCAGTAACTTAGTCCATGATACATTGTAGTTTATATTGCACTGTAGAGAACCTAGTATTGATTTTATAAAATTGTGTTTATATAATGGCGTGAATTAAAGTTTAAAATGAAAAAGTAAAGAATTCAATTTTGTTCTAAACAGAAATATTAATTTTGAATCTATTGTTGATTTTATATGCCTGGCCCTTCTGCTTGTGTAATGATCAAACTTCTCAAATTCACTCGTGATGTTAGGCTGTATAAGGGTGTCAAAATCGGACTATTCTTTCTTTAATGGGATTTTTTTCAATTATAGATTTTCGATACTTATCAGAGGCATTCCGATAAAAAGAACCCTTAGAACACTCACAGATACATAAAGTACATTTGTATGAAGTTTAAAAAAATCGGCCTAACCATTTCGAGGTTCATAGGGAACTCTCTCTCTCTCTCTCTCTCTCTCTCTCTTCTCTCTCTCCCTTACGCACAAAGTGCCGTTCATATATAAGTCAAGATTTGAGCAAGCTAAAAACATGTTTGTACTGAACCATAGTCACCCAGACAACAATAGATAAGACTAATATTGATTATTAATTCATCATACCAAAGTTGGAGACCATTGTCAACAATATCGGTCTTCAATGAATGACAAGAAACCGACTCGGAGTTACGTGTGTGTGTGTGTGTGTGTGTGTGTGTGTGTGTGTGTGCGCGCACGCGCATACGTGGATGTATCGGCGCAGTGTGTGACGGGTAGATAAAATTAAAAAGGAGGTTCGTAGAAAATAAAAATAGAAGACAGAAAAGAAGCCCATCAAGAACATCTAAACCAACCTTTTTACCATTGAAGAGACCTTAAAATAAATTACGTGCCTTACAGAACCCCTGTAGCGCAATATATTCATATAATACAGGGTGTCCCAAAAGAAGCTGATGGTTAAAAAAAAGTTTATAACTTTCTTAATTTTTTTAATATTTTTCTTTTATTTTTTCAGATCAAACCCAGTAACCCTTCCAAGGTCATCATGAGTCGTTACACTACTTAGGAGCGGATATTTATTGTAGAGTCGTATTTTCGGTTGAATGAGTCAATATCAGAAACTCAAAGAGAATTTCAACGAAACATCAACACAAGAAATTCCCCTACTCCCAATGCAAACAAACCAGCCACAATAAATGCCCTTAAAAACAATAATAGAGGAGGAAATTAAGGCCTTAAGCCCTGAAACATTAAGTGATGTGCTGGACAATGCCCTGCAGAGAGCATAAGAATGTGAAAATGAAAATGGTGGACATTTGAGTAACATCATTTTTCATAACTAAAATTAAACCTTGTGAAAAACATACCCAAGATTAAGTTGTATAAATAAAATTAGAATAAGTAGATTATGATATCTTACTATCTCTCAAAATATCACGGAGAGGCTCATCTACCTACATATGAAAATTGGTAAGCATAACTTAAATATTGAGGAAGTTAATTAAATTTAAAATCCGTCAGCTTCTTTTGGGACATCCTGTGTGTGTGTATATATATTATATGTATTCAGCGTTGCCCGGTATTAAATTCCTTAAAAATAAATGAAGTAAAAAAAAAAAGAAAAAAAAAACACGAAAAGAAACTGAGACATGTGCATGCGAGTATTACGTTTTTTTTCTAAACAGTTCAATTCTTGTAAGTAAAAAAAAATACTCGAGATGAGATCGAAACCAAAACCTAAAGACAGTGAATCAAGTACGATAACAATTAGACCAGCTTGACACGATCTTTAAAAAGTGTTTTCAAATCTTGTGAAACAGTTGAAGGATAAAAATCCGATACCCTCCACATACCAATTTTTAAATTTTGACCCTTTAGCAGTCCTTTTATTTCTGGATGAAAATCAGTTAAAAAGTCTTCCACGTGTCCGAATACCCTATATACCAAATTTCAAGTCTGTAGATCCAAAATTCGTTGAGTATATAGGTTGAGAAGTGTCCTCACACACACATACATTCTCACCTTTATAGATATATAGATAGATCTAAAGAGAACATGAAGGCGGTGGAACGCTATTCTGGTCAGCGAATTAATTTTACCCTTTCTGGGACGGGTATGGATACAAATCAATTATAATCATAAAGTCACATTATTAAAGGCTATATATTATACGTACAGTTGTGTACATGTGTGTGTATGTAATTTCTCAAAGATTGAATTTAGCCATATAAACTTTCATCACACTATTTGGGCTCGCATTTTGGACATGCATCATTTGAAGGTTAGTACTTTATAAAATTATAGGTTTTTAACTATTGGAGTTATCTATATGTAAGATTGCAGTATTACATTTCGTAAGTTGTATATAAAAAATCTCATTGTACTATTTTCATTTATCAGCATTATTTATATTCATATTCTTGTAAAATAGAGATGTGATAAAACGAAAAATCTCAAAATTGACCGGTACTATGGGTGTTACCTGGTGTTGTCTAGGATCAATAATTGTAAAATTACAGTGTTACTTTTGGTAAGTGATATGCATTAAATCTCTTCGGACTATTGTCTTTATCAACATCAGTTATTGTCATATTAGTGTGACGTGTGGAAAGTTGACAAGAAATTAGGAATTGATCGGAACCATTTGTTCTATTCCGAGTTATCCGGGAGCCATAAATGTAAGACTGAATGATGTACATTCTTTTTTTTTTCTTCTTTTTCTTGTCACCAAACACTTTAAAACAAGAAAGAGGAATGGGCTATTCAATTGAGGGAATGAGGGTTAGAGAGAAAGAGAAAGAAGAAAACTGGAAGAAAGAAAGAAAGATTGAGAGACTGAAAGAGATAGACGTTTTAAGATGATACATGCACATTTTTACTTCTATTTTGTTTTTATGGGCCCGGGCAACGGCTGGAAACCCTGATAGTCTCTCATAAAGATTGAATTAAGCCATAGAAATTGTCATCACACAGGATTAAGTTAGTGCTTACATTTGCAACCTGTGTCACTCTTTTTTCTTTCTTTCCTTTTTCACCTGTTTTTTCCTGTTTTTCTTTTTTTTTTTCCTTTTCCATTTTTCCTTTTCCTTTTTTTCTTTTTCGTTTTTTCTTTTTTCCTTTCCTTTTTTCTTTTTCCTTCCTTTTTTTCTTGTAATATTTATTTGAATATTTCTTTTTTTTTATCCAGAAGCATTTGCAGTCGAGGGAAATGCTGGTTTCTGACGAACCCTCGCCCCTCTTCAAGAATACATGCCGAGCATCAATCAAAATAACCGGTAAAACTGTTTCTTTCTTTTCTGTTTCCTAACTTATCATAAAGGAACCTAAGAAGTAGGTTAATATAAGAAAGTCTCACTACCGGAAGGAAGATTTGGTTCTTATCTTGTCATATTATTTGGTTCCATATCTCTTTTTACAAAAGAATTATTTTTTTTATTTTATTTTTTTTTATAAGAATTTTTTTGTATTCATTACATTTTGTTTTCGTTTGTTTCGTGTTTTTATTTTATTTTTTTCGTTTATTTTGTGACAAGTTTTTTTTTATTCAAAATGGCGACTGTTTCTATTGTTTCCGCCATTTTCTTTCATTTTCTTTCTGATTCAATTTTCTTTTGTTTGAGTTTTTCTGACTTTCTTACGATTGAATATCTTGATGAAGGCACCCCTACAGATATTGGATAATCCCGTTATTTCCCTTGTTTTCTTTTTGCACTATTCAATTTTTCGTGCTAGGGCAGAAGTGATATCTAAAATATTTCGGTACTCCTGGATATTTCCAAGTCTCAACGTACGTGGCTACGGAATACTCAGCGATCAGCGATCAAAACAAACATATTTTACGCATTATTTAGATTCTTCCAACTACTGTTCTCATCTTGAATGGTATTTTTACAACGACTTAGACAGAAAGATTCCAAAGGTCAACAAGATACACATGAAGGTCGGAGGTTACATCGGCCGAAACGTTGTAAAAATAACGTTCAAGATGAGAACTGTAGTTGGTAGAATCTAAATAATATGAACAGTCAATCCTTATCTAAAAAAAAAAAAAAAAATCAGAAACTTATTTTATGATTTTATTTATATATTTATTTATGATTATTATTTTTATCACAATTTCTTTTTTTGAAGAGCAATATTTTTTAAAAATTTCCTTTTTCATTTTATACTTAGTGGGGGCGTACGGCAACTGGATGATGGACGCCAATAAATTTTTATTACTATTTTATTCATTTTTATTATTCCTCATTTTTTTGCTTTTTTTTTTTTTTTTGTAGATATAAGTATATTGTGCCTATTTACAATGCCTCCCCACAAGGGCAGAGTTAGACACCAGGGTCGTTTTTTAACGTGGAGAAAAGGTACAAAAATAAAAATTGTCTCAGTCGTGAAGGATTTCTCCTCCACTGACAGAGAACAAGAAATTGAAGTGTAGCATCTGAAGAACAGGTACTGCACTTTGATCTTAAGTATATTGTTGCTTATACTTTAGATTAGCTCATTGTTAAGGTTTCAATGGATTTTTTTTCAGTAAAGGAGGAAGGATACTGAAGATGGAGGAACGGAGGGCGATAAATTGGAATTAGTCATGCTAGCGAAGTGTGTGGCGGCCTTGCCCTGCCGGAAAATACTCTTAAATATATTTTAATTCATGCAGATTTCTTATTTCTTCTTACAAAACCTATTCGCTATTGAACATTATATATATATATATATATATATATATATATATATATATATATATATATATATATAGTACTGATTTCAAAAGTAAAAATAAATATGACTTGGGTACCATCAGTTATAATCGAAACAAAAGCATTTAGTGTTCCAACCGTATTCCCTACCATTTGAGCTATCGACTGAAAGCTTAATCTTAATTTTTTCTTAGGTTTATAATTTATTATATTGTATTATTTTATCCTGGTACTGGCGCAGTGGCGCACTTATTGAACCGTGCTAAAATAATACCGTTATTATTTAGAAAGCCATTCTTAACATGAGGAGAGGAGGGTGTTTTGTAACTATTCTGTGCTTTTATCTTATAATTTAACAACAAAAAACAAAACAGATATCGTAAAACTTGAATTTAACTTGAAAACACAATTTAAAAATAGCGTGGACTAATAAGTGCACTAGTAGCTATATCTTGAAGCAACAGGATAACTATATTTTACAAAATAATAACATTATAAACATTTCTGTATGTTTGAAACAGCCAGAGTTATGAGATTACTAAAGATACATAGTAAATATAAATTGATTTGTTTAAAATAATTCTTATAATAAGTTTTAGTTTTAAGGAATAATTATTTTAGATGACGATTAATTATTCGTGTTTGTATTCTTTGGACTACTGCTCTCATCTTTAACGTTATTTTCACAACGTTTCGGTCGATGTAACCACCATCCTTCTTCAGGTGTATTTTGTCGTAATGGATAAAGTACTTGGTAACATTCAGTTGTACAGTTACCCCCCCTCCCTTATGGGGTTGAAGATTCAATCCACAGTGTGGGCGTCACTCAGAAAAATACATTTGCAAATTATTAGGACTTCTGCCAAGTCATGGCTGACAGAACGAGAGCATACTACTCCTGTTGGTTATAATAAAAAGTTCTGTTCGAAATTCCATGCAGATTACCTAGTTTGACAGAAAGATTCATTATTCAGATGAGGATTTTTTTTTTTGTATTTAGATTCTTTAGACTACTATTCTCATCTTGAGTGTTATTTCCACAACGTTTCGGTCGATGCAACCTCCGGCCTTCTTCAGGTGTATCTTGTCAAACTCAGGAATCGTTCTGTTGAACTCTGGAAATTTCAAACGGAACCCTTTTATTTGATCTGCAGGGATAGCACGCTTTCGTTTTGTCAGTTGTATTTTGGAGTATCAGCCGCAAATTCTTCAAAAGAGTGTAACTTACAACTGAATTTACCGAGTACCTTATCCACTATGCCACGGCTCCTTCCTGAGTTCAACAGAAAAATTCCTGAATATGACCATATATACCTAAAGAAGGCCGGAGCTTACATCGACTGAAATGTTGTGAAAATAACTCAAGATGAGAACAGTAGTTTGAAGAATCCAATTAATATGTATATTTTGTCTGTTTGTGAGAAACGGCAGACACCTCAATTCCTATACGTTTTGAAAAACATGTTACTTTATATTTATAAATACGGTATAACCCCGAGATACGGCATTAAAAATTAGTAACAAAATACAGTAGAATATATGATACACATACATGTAATCAAATAACATTATACATAACACTGTAAGGCAGGGCAAATACCGTAACCAAGGGCCAATAAACATCGTATACCACATCGTAACCTGAAAAAAACATATCTTAGGGCTACCATATCCCGGGGTTCTACTATAAATACATTTTGTTTTTGCATTTATATAATGCCTTAATTTCAAAAAGCTAAAAAAAATTAATTTTGTAATACTTTCATTCAAGTAAAAGACTTTTTTTATGGCTCTTCCAGAATCTGATAATATCTTTGCTAATTCCTAGACATGTAACTGTTTACTGTTTTTTTTTTGTTTTTTGTTTCCCCCCCCCCCCATATTTTGTTTTCCGTTAATCCATATATTCAGTATCTTTTTCATAGCATCCCTAACGTCCTTTGGCATTATAACTCCAGAAAAAAGAAAAATTACTTTCTCTTTAAAAAAACAAACAAACAAAAAAAATACACAAGAACTTTAAATCCTTTTCCTCACGCATGCATAGAGCAAGGGACAAGTGGATCATCTCTAGATCCAGATCCGATTTATTTTTTTATTATTAAACCCTAAGGGCATAGATTTATGAAAAATCAAACTTTCTTGTAATACAAAAATGATCCAAAAAGGACGACAAAAGAAATAAATCTATCATAAGGAAAAGAAAATGATCCAATTGCGAATATTAAATATAGTTGACCCATGCAAAGATTAGCAGTATCAATCCAGTCGGAGAAACTTTGAATTCCAGGTCAAGAATGGTAATCTTAATTCAGTCAGAATCAGCAGTGATCCTCCTTTCATGACAAGATGAAAATATATGAACAAAAAATATCAAAGAGATTCAGTATATTTTATACAGCGATTCTAGTGCCTGATTCGTTCGTTCTTGTCATTCCTGGTTTTAAATATAATCATCTAAATCTTTGTGATCATACCCAATATCATGCGATCAGTTTGTGCCATTCATTAGGTATTCTGGTACAATTAGTGTTGCACATTAGTCGAGGTTCCAACCACGACAATCATGCTCAGAGAAACTGGGCTATTTCAGTGACCTTTTGGCTGTTGGGCTGAGTCAAATGTTCTGGGTAGCCCAGGGAGGTTCATTCTTTCAGGCATTGCCTTCCTGCTTTCATGTGGAGCAAGTTTATCGCTTGTTGTTTGAGGTGCCCTTACCAAGGAATGCCGATGAGGCGACTCGGAATTCTTTTTTTTTTTTTTTTTTTGCAAAGCCAGAGTGCTCCTCCTTTCTGACCTTGTGTCATATCTCTCCGTGGTGGCAGGGAGGTAAATACCTACCCAGTACAATTACAAACACAAATTACAAATTATAATTTGATTTCCTGGAGAAAGTATGAAAATCATCAGGGTTTTAAAATATCATGACTAATTTGGGAGGTTGAGGAGACGGTGCTTTATTTTTTTTTATGTTGGACTCTTTAAGACTAGAATTCGGTTGTTGTTTTATGTTTTTTTTTTTCTTTTACTTAATTATAACCGTCTTTTATTGTTTTTTGTTTCCTGTCTGAATTTGAAAGTGGTCAGCACTTGACGTGTGTGAAAAATTGAAGGAAATATTATGATCAAGAAAGCCGTTTAGTACAATTAAAATGACATTGCTATATGCACATAATGCCTAAGATTTCGCTGTACAGGAGTTTGTCAGGACAACCTGACATGAGGATAATTTTCCCACAAATAAACTCTGACCAAATATAAAAAAATTATATAATATTCGTGGCCCAAATAATATCTCCTTGGTATTAGTAATCAACACTGTCTTTTACAAGGAATGGTGTACCTTCTCAAAATGATGTTACCTCAAGTAACAGCACAAAGCTGATTACTCCACCAGACTAGATGAATTCTTGTTCTGAAATCCACTAAGATTATGAGACTACAAGAAAGATATATTATAACATATTAAAATGGTCCATTGAGAAGAGGGAAATAATGTTTGCAATTTGTTTACTAATTCAACGTTTGATAAGTAAAGGAGAACTTTAATTGGAGAAAGGAAAATTATGTACTCAACTTTTTTACTAACTCAGTGTTTGAGATGTAGAGAACTTCAACGGAATATTTGAATATCTATGTCTCGTATAGTTAAAGTGTTAGCCACAGGAAATGAGGCTTGATTTCTGGGAACTTTGACTGAAATAAAATGAAACCAAGAGAAAATTTGAATGCCTACTAGACACTTCCGGTGTCTAACGTCTTTCGGTACAGGAGTTTGTCTTGACAATAAACCCTGGCCACATATTCAAAACCACATAATATTCGTGGCCCAAATAACATCTCCTTCGTATGCGTAATCAACATTGTCTTTTACAAGGAATGGTGCACCTTCTCCAAATGTTACCTCAGGTAACATCACTAAGCTGAATACTCCACCAGACTAGATGAATTCTTATCCTGGAATCCAGTAAGATCAAGAGACCACAAGAAGCATATACTATAAGATATTTAAATGGTCAGTTGGGGAAAGGAAAATTATGTTCTCAACTTCTTTACTAGCTCAGTGTTTGAGATGTAAAGAATAACTTTAATGTAATATTCGAATATCTGTGTCTAGAGTTAGTATTAGCCCTAGGAAAGGGGTCCATGAGTTCTGTGAACTTCAACTTAAGTAAAATAAAACAAAAGTGGATAGTTTGAATCGTTCTCATAACAGGACATCAGTTTGTCAACGGTTATATTCCTAGCATGTACGTACATAGTGCACATCATAAAATAAACATAAATATTATATTTTAATTAATGCAGAATTCTTCTGATACATCAATTCCCGCTGGATCACTGAAGTTAAGCAACGTTGAACCTGGTCAGTACTAGATAGGTAACCATTTGGGACTTCCAGGTTCTGTATGTGCTCTCCACTTAACTCTGCATTGCTTCCAGTCATCCTGGATTTCTCCTTATTACTAACTAAAACAGTGCCGATTCAGGAGGAGAGGAGTGGTTGGAGATTGCACAACCCTTGCCTCGCAATTACATGTGCAGCTGCCCTACAAGGGGTATCCTTTGTCTTTCAAGATTAAACGGAGGCATCGATACTCCTAACAACTACTTTATACATCTAGATAGTGTTTGCTTATGACATCTGCTGTGTTAACGTGATTTAGTGCTCTAAAAAATTCCAAAGCTGAATGAATATTTTTCAGATAACTGATAATGAACGAGATTGATTCTCTCTATAGGTCCATAAGAAAACGCGAATTTCAAATTTTCTATTTTAAATAATATCTGGCACAAGGTCACCATGTTGGAGCATTGGTTTACTTTTGGCAGCTGTGTAACTCTAGCATCCCTTTAGTCTTCATATTCAATGAGCAATGTTTCTGACAAAGTGGAAAGAATTGCTGTTTTCTAAGTCAGAATATATTCCATTTAAGACATCGTTGGCAAGTTTTTGACGTTGAAGTAATATGTTTATTGCTCCTTACATCAAGTGGCTTCATGCTTTGTCTGGAGATTTCCATAAAAAACAATTTCCCCTTTATTTATTTATTTTACAAAGGAATTACCACTGGAGGCCTCAGGTTAATGAGTGTACAGTAGTCAAAGGGAACATGTCATCGTTAGTAGCAGAGATTTTGTAAATTGTATTACTTAAGGGGACGGCTCATCAAGAACTTGTTCACGTTGAACTTGAAGACAATCATGTTGTAGTCAGTTGGAAAGCAGGAAAACAGAACAGAGTTCCACAGGTGTGCTGTTCTAAGAAAGAAGCTTTCTGTATAGAATCCACGTTTAGGTTTAGACACAGATTTGCGGCTTTTAGCTAACGTTATTTATACACAAATTGGTAGATCTTCACTGGCAAATTTTGAAGAAAATGCTAAAAGCTGAGACAAAAATGACAATTCTTCAAATTCATTAAAGAACTGGTATTGTTACACGAGAAGGTAATTGTTAACCAAAGAATTTTTTTTTTGATGGCGATGAAATATGTAGCAATGAAAGTTTGTAATTAATTTTTTAATTTTTTTTTCTGTTTCTTTTTTCTGTTTTTTTTTTTTTAATTTTATTTATTTATTTTTTTTTAATATTTTATTTCGTTTGTTTCACATCTATATACTAAATGTTTTGGGAAAAAAGACCCCTTCCTTGCAGTTATATATATATATATATATATATAACTGCAAGGAAGGGGTCTTTTTTCCCCAAAACATATATATATATATATATATATATATATATATAAACAAACGCTGTTCTGCTTTTATTTTCATTAGCTGCTTATGTTGTACTCTTCATTCAGCAAAAGTTTATCCTAACGCCACATTAACTCAATTGTTCCCCTTGCTTCCTTCCAGCGACTGCACAACTTAACGACATCTTTGTCACCATTCCAGTATTACATGTAACATCAGATTTTTTATTTATTTATTTATTTTTTTTTTTTTAGGAAAGTCTTTCTTCTTTTTAAATACCATCAAACCCTCATTCCACCCCATCTCGATTTATATCTCCGGTTTTCTTACTGATTGCAGCATTTTTTCAAAGAATTCACCCGCAACTCATTTCCATTTTTTTTTTTACCATTTCAATAGTTTTTTTTTCTGCTGAGATGGCAGATCTATATTTTAATCTAGGAGTAGCAGAAATTGTAACGTAAAGACGAGAGTTCTAAAGCTGAAACAACTAACATGTTTCAGCTTCTTAAATAGATATAAAGATTCTATATCTAATATATAAAATAATGTCAGTCGAACTTTCAATGTTAAGTACAAATACAAGGTGGAACGATAAATTTGCCACCCTAAAGAAAACAACGCTACAGGTTTATTTCAAAACTTTTACTGGAAAAAATCAATTGAGGTAACTTGATTGGGTAGGAGAGCTGACATCTCTTCAATGTAGCCGCCTTCAGCCTAAATCATCGGCTCAGTACCAGTATGGACATAGGAGCATGCATTTTCCACAAGTGCTAGCAGGAGCTCGGCAAATACTCTGTGGTCAGATTGCCTTTGGTCTTGTCGGCGATCATGTTGGTGATGTTCTTAATGTATCACCAAACAAAGTAGTCCAGCGGGTTCAGGTCGGGGGAGGTACAACATCGTAGAACTCCTTCTGAAACCAAGCCTTGGTGTCTTTGGACTTGTGGGTTGGCACAGTCCTCCTGCCACGCCCAGAATCTGCCAGTAGCCACCTGATTGCACCAAGGGATCACCAAACTCTTCTGTACATCCAGATACACTTTGGTGTTGACTTTCAAGTTGACTTCGAAGATGTGAGGTGGCATGATGTGGCTCTCACTTGAACCACACCAAAGACCATAACCATCGCCGGAAACTTCAGTAAGCTATGCCCTTATGCGTGGAACCATTCAGATTTGCATTTTGAGGGTGCTAGCAATGGTTCTGTTGGCATAATTTGGATCGATACAGAGCATGAGTAGTACAGCGGCGCATCTCTGGTCTCGTTCGTTGTACATTGTGTCACTTTCAAACATCATAGAAGGCCCCTGCCATTCATGGAATTTGTACATAACTGGCCAACTATTAGATGGTCTGCAACAAAAAAAGAAAACCGGTTTTCATCAGGCGGAAATGAAATCATATCATCTTTTCTAGAGCGAACATTTTATTATTCCACTCTGCAGCAATTTATTTTTTTTACTGTTTATTCACCCCAAACAATGCTCAGTGCAATTAAGTTATAAATGGCTACTATTTGGGACCAGATTTGCAGCAGTAATATTTAGGGAGTTGCGCAGCGAGATTTCTGTTTACATTACACTTGAACTTTTGCATATCAGTACAGTCAGGGAATCTGGGGCCCTGAAGGGAATTTCAAAGGCTAGCCATTTGAGAAAAGAAGCTATTTGAGTAGAAGGCTTTCTGGCACCTAGGGGTGGGATTTTGCTGCTTGTTTGTTGGTATTATTTACGTCGAGAGGGTACTAGTATATTGAGTTTGTCCGAGCACTTTCCATTAAAATACTTGTAAAACAGGGACAGGGATGTCACAATTTGATGATAGGACAGAGGTTGGAGTTAGGCCGACAGTGTGAGACTTATTAGGTTGGCGACTCTTTTTTTTAATTTTTTTTTTTTTAACCCTATCTAGGACCGAGAGATTAGTGATAGATGCACCATTCCTGATGTGGCAATAATATTCCACACATAAATAAATAGTGGCTTTGTAGAGATACAGGATCCTCTCTGGTATGAGTAATTTTCTAGCATGGTAGAGAGAGCCCACCTTCCTTGCAGCAGCGTTGGCAATTACCTCAATGTATTTGTTCCAATTCATATTGTCTGTAAATATTAAGCCTAGGAGTTTGAAGTAGCCATGGAAATTAGTGGGTATATCCATAAATTTGAATCTGACTAGTCAGTTGACTTTCATCTTCCTTTCATCACGTTCTTTGCAAGAAAATAATGTATGTCACCAAGCTTTCTTTGAAAAAAGTTATACCGGTTAGAAAGATTATTAGAATGGAGAAAAATTAAATAATGATTTAAAAATATTTGTCATGTTTTTTCTCCTAATGTAATGTTATGACCCTTTAGGCTGTGATCATAGCGTATTATCTGTTAACTGTGGCAAGCAGGAGCAATGGTCAAAACATTATTATTGTTATTGTATTCTTATTAATTGATTTGAGCGACAGATGCTCGCTGGATCAGTTATTATGATTAGAAGAATAAACAATTAAATTGAGGAAGAAATGATTGACGTGTAAATCGCAAAAGGAATGCGAAAATAGAAAATAGATGTAAACATTCTTTTGGATTTGTATAAACAAATAACTAGATGGGAACATTAGGTTGGTCTGAGACACGTAATTAGGTGACGTGGGAGAACACGTGTTGTAGTTAGTTTTGGAGAGATTCAGAGAGTTGAGGATTAACCACCAGAGCGGACAGACGTCTAGACAAAGGTGGACTGACAGCTAGGAGCAGGCTGTATGAACAGAAAATGTAGACGAACTGCAGATCCTGTGAAAACCATTTGAGACAACTGTAATAAATTTATATTACAAAAATATAAAGAGTTGTTTTAATGGTTTCACAAATAAGAACAGTTGTCTCAATTATATGGTGCTGATCGCTTCATGGTTCGTCACGGAGCAGCGGGAAGATACAAAAGAACTCTTCAAGAAAAAGGTATGAAGCATATATTATTCTTCTTACATATGAACTGTAAAAATATCCCGTGTGATAAGTCTGATACAACATGATTCAAGTTACACGTCAATATCATGTCCTCCTGGCTAAACAACATACATACGATTTAAACGTTTATTATCTGTCTGTTAAAAGAACAATATCTTACATCCACTAGATAACACATGACACGTTTTAATATATCATCTCTTCCAATATAAACCAATATACAACACTAAGAATTACACAAATAATCTAAGGAATATAACTCTTAGCTATTGAATGGAATGTTAAAAAGCGAGTTAACACTACGAGATTTCATCATCACTTTGTGTGTTTCTGTGTATGTGTTTCTTGCGCACAAGTCACTTGAAGTTTATGTAGTAGAGCTGGCATCTATTCAATTTTTTTCAAATTTAGTATTATTCATCTAATATTTATTGCAACAAACGACGAAAAAGAAAAATTTTAATTATTTCTGAGTATAAATTTAAAAATGTTCAAGCCAAAAAAAAAATGTTGTTGAATCCTGTGTAACGCTGGATGAAGAAGTAAGGTACAGATAAGGTCTTGACCTATCCTTACGTTGTCAGATAAAGGTGTGCCACCCACGGAATTGTCAATAGCGTCCACATTCCTTTTCCTAATTTAACCATATTAAGTACAAATAAACTTTAGTCCACTCTTATTATAGTCGGACAAAGGTATGCAGTCTTAAGACTGACTGATGCTTTTGTTTTTTTTTGTTATTTTTGTTAATTTTCGTATTTTGTTCTAGTTAGAAATGGGCATCCTGCTGAATGCTAGACGTTAATTTACTATCTCCTCCATTTCAACCAAAAGATCTTTTTAAAATTCTAACCGTCACTTTAAGTGTAATTTTTTTTAATCTCTCTTGCACTTGGTTCAGTGAATATATTTCTGAGGTATTTAAAAAAAAATTTTTTATTTTCATAAGTTCAGTTGCTCCTATAATTACTGGAATGATGAAGATCTTCCTAAGATTCCAGTTTCTTTTTTATGTCGTATACAAAATCTTGGTATTTCATTATCTTTTCCCTCTCAGCTCTGTTTAATCCAACATCATTGGGGACACTAACTTCTAATAAGGTTGTTACTTTCTCCTTCTTGTCCCTTTATCACTATGTCAGCTCCGTAGGTGTAAGAATTGCAAAGTAATTGTGCATGTTTTTTTTGTTTTTTTTTATTTTTTGTATATGCTTTTGAGATTACTTATCACCAACTGTTCTTTCTGGTAAACATGTTCCCAAGACTTGTTGCTATATTCAATATTCAACTTTTTACAAATCATCCGGTGGAGATATTTACACACTCCATTGTGTCGTATTGTATAATAATGATAATTAATAATGTATAATAATAATGTATAATAATAATAAATAATAATAGCTGTTCGATGTCAGGTGGCTCACACTCTCTACTTCTGTATAACAGAATTTACACTTGTTATTACTGAGTCAATTCATCTTTTTAAAATCATTGGTCATCAAGCCTTGATCTTGGGCATTCATTATAATTCTCTTGTTATCATTGCTGAGGCAAAAAAATTTTAATGAAAAAAAATAATAATGAAAAAAGTAATAATGAAAAAAAATATAATGAAAAAAATCTAATGAAAAAATATATAATGAAAACAATTATAATGAAAAAAATGAAAAATAAAAAAAATGTGAAAAAATAATGAAATAGAAATAAAAATAAAAAATAACGAAAAAAATAATGAAAAATAATAACGAAAAAAATAATGAAAAAAAATAACGAAAAAAAATAATGAAAAATAATAACGAAAAAAAATAATGAAAAAAATAATAAAAAAATAATAATGAAAAAATAAAAAATGTGAAAAAGTAATGAAATAGAAGTAATAATAAAAAATAATTATGAAAAAATAATAATGAAAAATAATGAAAAATAATAATGAAAAATAATGAAAAATAAAAAATAAAAATGAAAAAAAATGAAAAATAATAATGAAAAAAAATAATGAAAAAATAATGAAAAATAATAATGAAAAAAAATAATAATGAAAAGAATTTTGAAAAAATAATAATGAAAAAAATAATTACGAAAAATAATAATGAAAAATAATAATGTAAAATAAAAAATAATAAAAAACAATAATGAAAAAAATTATTGAGGACACTAACTTTTATAAAAGTTGCTTCTTTCTTTTTCTTGTCCCATATCACCATGTCACTTTTAATTGCTCCGTTTTCAAGGTTCATAATCATAGTGGATGGTGTATGACTTATTTTCAACTGTTCTTTGCTGGTAAACTTGTTTCCAGGATTTACTGCTGCATTTGATATTCAATTTTTTACAGCAGAACAAGCACTTGTTGTCATTGCTGATACAGCCCATTTTTTTTAAATGTATTTGTCATCAAGCTTTGATCTTTGGCAGCCATTATAATCCTCTCTTGGTCATAGTTGAACGATCTCCTTTTTAGCTAATCTATTGAACCTTCCTTACATAGTCTTGGGTGAATTCATGCAGAATTTAATGTGATCATGTCGACTGTTTATACTGAATTTTCACATTACTGGTATTATTTCTAGAATATATAATCAATACCAGCCCGTCCTGCTAATAGAGAGTACGTGACTATCCTATCGAAGTCTAATATTAGTAATAATTGGTAAAAATCAATGAGAAATTTCATGTATTTCATTGACAAGGATCTTTGTTATTTAATGATTAGGACGATGCAGCTATAGATCGCCCGATGATGCAGCTGTAGATGTTTCTTATTAACACAAAGTGAGGCATTTCAGGCTGTATTGAACGATTTCGATGAGACATTCAGCTGGATTTCCAGCAAGCCATTATGTGTTGGCTCGATTATTATGAAAGAAAATGCTAATATGAATACACCTCGCATTAATGATATTCAGAAGAGCTGCAGTTTCGATTTCGTTATTATGACCGGATCGTAATTAGCACAACATAAGGGAAAGAATCGATCTTTTTACGTTGGAGTTATTCTTCTCTTCGGAAACATTCGATAAAGAAGTGAAGGAGAAGGTTTACACTGACTAATATTTTGATACGCGTAAGTATCCACTGCAAACAATCACACGCAATAACAACTTATCTATTTAATATACATGTAAATATATTTAGCCTTTATTGCACTAAAGCTAACTTAATCAACGTCTGTTTCCTTAAGTCTCGTTTCATATATATATATATATATATATATATATATATGTGTGTCATCCACATACAGTACTGTTTCGCTGCTTAACAGCTCATCGGTGCGGCTGGGCAAGCAACTACCTCAAGTCCATATGACAGTCGGAGCTTCTGACCATTGCGCTATTCGGCTGCTGCTATGCGGGCAGTGAATTAACAATGTTTTGACATTGTCCAAATACCTAAGCTTAATTTGTTTATACAAAGAGCATCACTTTATACGCTAATGGTAATTTGTATATCTCTTCCCAATATGCTCAACCCAAGATAGGAAGCATTATAGCGTGGCTACCGAGGTACAGGACTTTCGCTGTTTCACAGCTCATCAGTGCGGCTATATATATATATATATATATATATATATATATATATATATATCGCCCATGTATGGAGTACTGTTGTTACATTTGGGCTGGTGCATCTGCTACCAGTCTCTCACTCCTGGACAGGGTTACCATTAAAAACCTGTAATGAAGGTATACAGAATTTATTATCCGACAAAGAGTACAGATAAACTTGAAAAACCTTTATGCACGGAGTTTTGGAAATAGCAATTCTTTCCATCGGAGGAAAGAGGTTTGCAAAATATACAAAGAAAAAAAAAAGTAGAAGTATAAAAGGATATGGTAATTTTGAAATATTTTCAGATTACATGTTGTATAGTTTAATATCACTTGTCTGTTTAAATGTATGTATGTATTATGTTTGTTTGTGTATCTGCCTAAAACTTCCGACAGAGGAGACGGATTTTCACAGAATTGGTATCTTTTTGAAGCTCGACCCTTCGGACAACAAATATCGAAAAATTGGATGAAAACATTAATTCCTTCACCCTCAACTGGGCACTTTTCTACAGGGAGGGGTTGCTTTTTTTGTTGATATTTTTTAAAGTAATACTCTCTTTTCGATTGACTAGCTTTAATTTAAACCTTCGCCATTTCCGGTTTGGCGATAGATGCAACGGTAAAGATGTAACTCCCCCCCCCCAGTTCTTTTCCTCCTTTATGGTACGAGTTCGAGCCTGCCTACTACTACTTTTTTTTTTTGCTCAACACACACCTCCGCCCTCGCCCCCGCCCCCGAGTCCATTTTTACATGGGGGTAAGAGGTTGGTGTTCACTGCTTTCGAGACTGAACTACCAAATTCATCAACCGAAGTTGAGAGAAGTCATATTGCACTTCAATATTTATGATATTGATAACTATGAGATGATCCTAATATTTTTGCCGATTCCGGTACAATTACTGATTTTGATTCTTTTAAAACCTTTAAACATTTAGTCATACAATTGTTATGAAAAATAGAGGTGGAAGGACCTGAACGCTTAATGTTTCACCCGATTTATGCGGGCTTTTTCAAGAGGGATGGTCATTGACGAAGGGTCTGAAGATTTTGGGCTATATATAATGATGGGGTGAGAGCAGCGTGTTTTCTTATGTAAATTAGATGCCTATATATATATGTCCATTTTATGCTTAGAGAAAATAATAATAAATTGGAGTAAACTAGCGTAGTGATTTGAAAGATTGTGTCTAATTCCAAAACAGTTGTTATATATATTTTGGATTATCGTAAAAACCCATGTAATATAGCCGTATGTTTTCGCGAATGTAAACAATATGTGGGGAGGAGTGTAATCTCTCTCTCTCTCTCTCTCATATGTATAACAAATAAATGACAAAAGTCTATATTCCAAATTTCAAGATGTTGACCATCTTATAATTTAATCCAAACAATGAATTGATAGGTGCTTTTTCGTCTGATGAGATAAGGGCAGAATAAATTTATTGATTGCTATAATAATTAAATGAGTGGTTTTGTGCTACGTAACAGGTGCTGTCAAGAATTGTGCATGCCAACATACTTAAAGGAATAAACGGTAAGATGGTCAACATCTTTAAATTTGGAATATAGACTTTTGCCATTTATTTGTTATATGCTCTGTAATTAAATTAAAGGATTGGTGTAATTAAAAGATGAAATATAATTGAAAAATAAAACATATTTCCATATATATATATATATATATATATATATATATATATATATATATATATATTTATTTACTGGTCGTTTAAAGCCAATGAATATTTTATATACTCGTTAGAACCAATAATGGAAAATTAAAAATAGTCAACCAAAAACTTTTTAAAAATTGTTTTTAGCCTCGAAAAATACGCACAAATGTTTCTAATTTCAATAATAATTACCAAAATGTTCTGATTTTTTTCGAATCCCAATTCAGATTAATCATTTGAACACTACTGATAACCAAAAGTACTCAATTATTTTTACGAAGAGCATTACTTTTAGGCTAAGTGGAAACTATCTTTCTATACATATTTCATGAAATATATATAATTTTTGTCCATATATTTTTTGATAGCTTCTTTATGAGTCTTTGTTTCAGGTATGAACTGGCTGATAAATTCAGCAGCGTCGCAATTCTATGCATTTTTTGTGTAATTGTATCCTTGACGATGGTCTACAATTTAATAATATATATAACAAATCCCAGCAAACGAGTCCTAGGTAGTCTAGGTAAGTTTTAAAAATGTGAAGTGTTATGATTCCTGCCTACTCATACAATCCCGTCTCGAACAAAAGAACCTCAGTTTATATTATATTAATCTTGCATTGTTCTGATTGGAATCTTAATTACGATCCAATCATTGCTCGACATTAATTAAAACTGGCTAACCAATCATCTGAGGTGATTCTTTGTGATTCGAGCTCTATTGAATCAAGGGAGATAATTCCATTTATAACATTACTTCACCAACCCACACCGTTCCTGATGACGTATCATTGTCAAATCGGTACTAATTGTTAAGTCTTTCTTTCTACTCTTATTTCGCTGTTCTGTACTAGTGGATGTAGGGTATGGTTGGGGCTGACTTTATAGCTTTCGCACCATCTGCGGACATTCAAAAAGTCAGTTACTACCCGCCTTCCTTTGTTAGAGCATTAACGGGGCAGAATTGGTAATTGGTAATAGCAAGGGATTCTGGGATATGCAGGGTTAGTGTTAATTTTGTGTTTGTTTCGCCATTGTTAATGGATACGGGGCGCATGAACTTGGATTTTTATTAAAGGTTGTGCAGGATTGTTAATGGAGTGTTCGTGTATTCGTGTTTTTTTTATGTTCCCTTTTGTTTTGTCGTGTGATGGGGGCGAGTGACGTCACACCTTGCTATTTACACACTTTGATTAATTACGCATGCTCGTTAAGCTGTCGCTTTTTTAGCCATTAAAAGAAAGTCTCTTCTTTTAGAACTTGTTACTTAAAATAATTAAAAAAAAACAACATTTTTTATTATTTGGATGAGTCGGACAACTGTTTTCATCTTGGCACACACACACACACACACACACACACACACACACACACACAAAACTGAGGGTGGGAAGTGGAAGAGGATGATTTGAGTTTAGGTGTTGTCTGATGGGAGGCCTCTAGAATTCGGTCTCTATCTGTTCACTCCCCCCTCCCCCCCCAAAAAAAAACTCAACTCAACTCGATTCAAATCTTATGTAATTCTCTGTAACCTTTTCGACAATTGATTCGAGTCTCTTGCGTTGGATGGTGTCAGCTTACAACAAACAAATTCAATAACTAGATCGAATCATTCTCCTTTTCTTTTTCTGTTATGGATTCTCAGTGTTTGGGTACACCCAACTTTAGTCATCTAACACCCTTATTTAATCCGCGGGGCAGATTGTGGTCAATCTGTGATCGATGACCGGGCAGAAGTGCTAATCAGTTATCATTTTATTAACTCATAATTTATTTCTTGTTTCAGTTGATGTACTCTTTGGCCTTCTGCAAGTGCCTCTTTTTAAACTTGGAAATCTTTGAACTTGGGGACCTATACAGAATTTTAGACTGAACCCTTTAGTTAATCCATGAGAGGTAGATTGTTCTTGTTCTATCACCAAGCAGAAGTATTCATTTATTATTTATTCTTAGTTATTAGCGCCTTTAATAAGGATTGAACCCTTAACCTCTGTCACTTATCACTGAGTAATAATCAATGTTTTTATCTACCATAACAATATGTTGAGAATAGTAGGCCGAATAATTCAAATAAATCAATCTGTAGAATACGTTTTCCTGTGATTGCTTGCCTGCAGATTGCTACATGGCCGTCTTAAAAAAAAATTAAGAATCAACTAACACTATACATTAATTTAATTTCCTTAGATAACTTTGGTTTCACAAAAAACCTAGAAACATGAATTTTTAATTGAACTTTCAACTGAGTATTTATATGCTTCTTCACGAAACAAAATGTGACACAAGGTCATTTTTAATGTGGGAGAAACCAGCTCCCCTCAAAAGGGGCACGCACCCTGGCAGTTTGCAAAAATAAAATTGCCTTAGTATAGAAGGGTTTTCCCCTCCATTGACCGAGGACAATTAATTTGAATGCCGCATCCGTGCAGACACCACACTTCAGTGATCAGTTCAGTATGAATACTGAGTATCGAACTAAACTTTAGCCTGTTTCTTTCCTCAGCGGGTGGAAAAGATAAGATTATAGTATGTTACACGAGGAAAGCATCAATTTCATCAATCGGTTACATTCGGTATTTTCAGCTTTGTGGGCTGAGTTCTCAGTGTTTTTGTAAAACTGAAGGTAAGTACGATTGATGATTAAATTTATTGCCAAAATACAGCCTAATTTAATGCATATAGTTTGTGAAAATTGAACCTCTAGATTACACCATATTTCACGACCGTGCATAGTAGTCGTAAACAGTTGAAAACAGATAAAAATCCGGTAGCCTCCCACATACTAATGTTTCCATTTTCACCGCTTAGCAGACCTTTTTCCCGGATGAAAACGGATTCAAAAGTTTATTACATATCTGAATACTTTATATACCAAATTTCAAGTATGTAGATAAAAAATTTGTGGAGTATATAGGTTGAGAAGTGTCCTCGTGCACACAATCTCACTTTTATAGATATATAGATAGACTAGCGGGGGGGGGAACTGACTTTGTCCGGTGCTCCCCGTTAGTCTATCTATATGCTTGAAAATGTTGATATACTTGGAAATGTATTTAATTAAATTATAAAAGCCAAAAATTAAGCTCTGCACTAAAACACATAATTGTATAATAATAATATTTTTTTCTGTAAGTTATTTTAATTTAATGTTCGC
This sequence comes from Euprymna scolopes, assembly GCF_053919585.1. NCBI lineage: Eukaryota > Metazoa > Mollusca > Cephalopoda > Sepiida > Sepiolidae > Euprymna > Euprymna scolopes. The sequence goes on from NC_136502.1 coordinate 112,355,338, forward strand.
AGAGTCTAAGGAAAAAAACATAACTAGGAATTCTAAAATGGAATACCGGTCCAACTTTTTTCTTTTCTTTTTTTTTTTTTTAATCATTTTTTTTTTTTTTTTAATCATTTTTTTTTTTTTTTCTGAAATACAAGAATGAAGAAAAATAAAGCCTGCATTTCATTACAAGCATTCTTTATATTTGATGAAAATGCTAATTTTCTGAATCAATATATTTAAAAATAAAAAAGCAATTTTTTTTTTATTGGATCAATATCCGGAAGTTTTGGATGACCAATGAACAAACAACTCTTTTTATTTTTACAATAAAAATATTTGCCTGACAAAACAATACTCTAAAAATGGAATTGTTGTGTACATGTCAAAACATCGCCATTTTTAATTTTCAGATTATTTATATTTTTGACTAGCGGAGAGGGGGAGGGCCTTGCTGGGTCATAAAATACGCTTAAATATATTTTAATTCATGTAGATTTCGTATTTATTATTCCACAGCCAATTATTATTGAATATTATATTGTACCTAATATATAATAGTGATTTCAAATGTTAAACAAAAAAGACTTTGGTGCCGTCAGCTAGAATCGAAACGAAAACATTTAGTGCACCAGTTACGTTCTTACCATTTGAGCTTTAGAAATATAGATAAGAAATATTTTAAATGAAACCACTTCAAGCTATGAATGAATTTGCGCATGCATAAAACTAATAGAAATATGTCGGAAAGTTGAAATGAGCACTTTGCATCTCAACTTGACACAGTTCTGTATATTTTATTCATCCATTCAAACAAAGATTTTATTAGTGTTACAAGAAAAGGTTCCCCTTTTCTTGTAAGAAAAACATTAGGATAGACCGAGATTCGAACCTTGTAAGCAAGGTTCATAAATAGATTCAGAAAGGAATTTCGCATTGCTCAGTTTCACATAAAATAGTTTAGAGATGTTGTTGGAAAAGGAATTTTAATTGTCCAATTCTTTTTATGAAAACTGAATTAAAATAAGTTCAGAGAAAATAAAGAACAATGCAATTTAAATATGTTGAAAAATAGGTTCGGTCGAAAAATAAATTAGTGAGAATTCTTTGTCTGCAGAAATGATTTGGGAACATGGGTGAACCACGCATGTTCAGGCCACGTGGGTCGATCACGTTTTTACACACACGTATGACGTCATGGCAGGAATGAATTCTCAGTATAGGAGCTAGAGTCGAAGATGAGTTAGAGAGAGTTGGAGACGAAGATAGGAGACAGAGCTGACATGGTCAGAGGAGTGTCCCTTTGGAAGCGAGGGAGAAAGTTTTAAACATGTAGAAACAACTTTGAATTCCTGGATGTCATCATCATTGCGACCGGTCGAATGGAATAAAAGAACATTTCATATTTTTGTAACTGCCGTCTTCGTGTCATCTTTCTACCAGTTTGAAGGTAATGTGAAATCATCATTATTAATGAACATTGTTCCCACTCATCGTTTAATGAACATTGTGTATAACTCATCTAAGTAATGTGTCCCCCTCTCCATCTAAGTAATGACTGTCCCCCTCTCCATCTAAGTAATGTGTCCCCCTCTCCATCTAAGTAATGACTGTCCCCTCCAGTGTTAAAGAATTGATCACCCTCTCTCAGTCGCTATGTTAAGAATCTTCAGAACTGTATAAATGTCTCCTCTCTCTCTTCTCCTCATCATCTTAAAAAGACCCCAACCACACAACATTAGTAATAAACCATCCTTGGTGTATGATTACTATTTTCTGTTAATTTCAATGTTATGTGACCAGTAGTTTTAGAGTTTATCGGTTAAATATTTTCACACAGACATCTAATGTTTTGTTTATGTAAATTATTCATCAAGTTTTTACAATTATTTGTTTTATTAGCAAGTCATATTGAAAACATCTAATGTTCATGTCTTCATATGTAAATTAGTATCTTTCACAGGTATTTAAAAAAAAATAGTTTAGTTATTACTCTGATGTCACTAAGTTAAAAAAAAATCTCCGAGTTTACCCATTTTAAAATGAATTGTTCCGATATCAAATTATGTTGTCCTGTAAACTAAAACAGTACAGTTTTGAATACACATTCTTTTTTATAAACTTTAAGAATATTTAGTTAACAATTATTTTATTGTTCTAAAAAAGTTAATCATAAAACGTAATATTTTGATGATATGAAAATTGCTAAATTAATTTGATTTTGAGAATGAAGTAATTAATCAATTAGGGTAAGCAATAAGATGTCTTTAGAATTAAGTGTAGCAACGTATTATATTTAGAATTCGGTTTAATCTATATAATATTCTCTTTGTTGCTTCCTTCGTTATTCTGTACGTTACGTTTTCAGTAATTAGAGTAAAAAGTCGTTACCATGCAACCTTGTTGCTATGCAACTCTAATTATTAAATGAATATTTTTGTAAAACAATCAGAAAAAAGCTGAAATTGAAACCAAATTTGAAAATAAGGCCAAATACAATTTTTGAAGGCCAAACTGCTTTAAAAAAAGCCAACTTTATGAAATTTGGCTTTAAAAAGCCAGTCTGAATATGAGTAACCTTCATTGCTGTAGCCTAGTTTCGAATATCATTATAATCTAATATATAAAAGGATATAAGTCTGTCTGTCTCCATATTTTCAAACTCTATCTCCACCGAAACTAAAAGTTGCAAAGTGGCGCTAGTGGTTTTGAATGATTGGATTTTTATGGACCATTCTTTTATGCGTATTTAGCAGGTTAAAATTGTTTTTAAGGGATCAAAACTGCAAAAATCGTTATACATTTTGTACATTCATCTTAGTTTATTTTTAATTTTTCATTGGTTTATATGCATGTCACGTTGGTACAATGGTAACATCACCAGCTTTGAATCGTTCAATTTTGCTTTTGATTTCGATTCTAGCTGATGGCACTCAAATTCTTTTTTTTTTTTTTTTTAAATCACGACTCTATAATAATATATACGAAATCTGGACAAATTAAAATGTCATATTTAAGCATATTTTATGTCCAGGCAAAGCCGGCCACCTTATCTCGCTAGTCTGTATATCTATAAAAATGTGAACATGTGTGTGTTTGGACACTTCTAAACCTATATACTCAATGAAATTTTTATCTACATAATTGAAATTTGGTATATAGAGTATTCAGACACGGTAAACTTATTAATCGGTTTTCATCCGGAAAAAAGATCTGCTAGGGGTAAAAATTGAGCACTGATACGTGAGACGCCACCAGATTTTTATCTGTTTTCAACTGTTTTACGACTGAACATGCTCAGCCGTTAAATATGACTTTTCTTATATTAAGTATGAGTTGGTTTAAAAACACTCTTTCAAGCTGGGGTAATGGTTATCAAACTTGACTCATTGTCTTTAGGTTTTGGTTTCGATCTCAGTTCGAGTATTTTTTTCTACAAGAAGTGAACTGTTTAGAAAAATCATAATCGCATGCACATGTCTCAGTTTCTTTCTGTGTTTTTTTTTTACTTCATTTTTTTTAAAAGGAATTTAACGTTACAGTTAATATCTACGGTATTTCTGTTTATATCAATAAGAATTCTGCATTAATTAAAATATAATATTTAGGCATATTTTATGACCAGGCAACGCCAGGTGGTCTGCTATAAAAGTGAGAATGTGTGAGAGGACACTTTCAACCTATATGCTCAACGAACTTTTGTTCTACAGACTTGAAATTTGGTATATAGGGTATTCAGACATGTAGAAAACTTCATAATCAGTTTTCATTCGGAAAAGGTTGCTAAGGGGTCAAAATTGAAAAATTGGTACTTGGGGGGGGGGTTCATCGGATTTTTATGTTTGCTAATTGTTTCACAGTTGTGCATACATTAAGCGTTGACATTATGTTAAGAATAAGAAGGTTTGAAATAAGTCAATGCTTCCAAAATGAGGGATTTATCTACTAAAACATTGTATTAGGAACAAAGTACTCCTTAAAAATGCTAAATATTAACTTTTTTTTTTATATAATCTAGTAGATTACTGACCATTCGATAATAATCCATAGAAAAAAATGAAAAATATACGAAAATAAAAAAAAAAATTATAGAAGGGGGTGCCATTTTATACATGCGCTATTCGGCAAAAAAAAATGAAAAATAGCCTATTTTTCATCATTTTTTTTTTTTTTTTTTTTAAGTATCGATATCTCAGAAATTGCTACAATAGAATCCTGGGATATGGCATTAATCTATTCTGGTGTTGGGCTCATAAGGTGAAATTGCTGTATGGTGGGGCCTAAGCAAAATTTTATACAGTACATATTAAAAATTAGTAACAAACTACAGTACAGTATGTAATACACATGTATATAATCAAATAACATGATAAATAACACCATAAGGCGGGGCCAATACCGTAACCAGGGGTTGGAAAAACATCATATTCAACATTATAACATGAAAAAACCGTATTCCAGGGCCACCATATTTTGGTTCTGACTTTGAAAATCCAGGAAGATAATATTTTAAAAGATAGTTTTGTCTGTAACACCTCATTAATTAATCGAAGTAAGTACAAGTTAAATAAGATATATTCAGACTAATAACATGATGAAAAGAAATAATGAAAAATAGGCTAGTTTAAATCAAGCATCGATGTGTCAGATTTTTGTTTTGTTTTTGACTCTGATAATTTAGCAAGATAACGTATTGTTGAAATACTGTTTGTAACATCTCGTTAATTAAAGCATAGAACACGGTAGAAAGAAATAATGAAAAATGGGCTAGTCCAAATCAAGCATTGATATGTCAGAGGGATTTGTTTTGGTTCTGACTCTGATAATTTAGCAAGATAACGTATGTTGAAAGATTGTAACATCTCGTTAATTAAAGCATAGAACACGGTGGAAAGAAATAATGAAAAATAGGCTAGTCCAAATCAAGCATCGATATGTCAGAGAGATTTGTTTTGGTTCTGACTCTGATAATTTAGCAAGATAACGTATGTTGAAAGATTGTTTGTAACACATTGTTAATTAAAACATCGGAAGAACGGTTTTAGATAACTTAGAAAATCACTCTGGTTTTTGTTGAATACCTGAAATAATCATCTGTCAATATTTCAAACAGGCGATAAAAACGAAGGCCAATCAGTGAAACCCGACAAGATTTGATTTGATCTTCTCACAGAAAATTTAGGATGTTTAAAAAATTAATTTTTATTTTATTTTTTATTATTATTACGTAGCTATTGGCATTTAATTATATTGTCTTTATTTTTTAACTCTCGGCCCTCAGCATCTCTGCCGTCTTGCAATGTAGCTGCCGTTGTTTATTATTCAATGGTTCTTTTTCTAGTTGACTAATATTCAACATCTTTCCTTCAAGTACTACAATTACTCTTTTTTTTTTAATTTCCTTCAAGCAATTTTTTTTTTTCTAAACAGTTTGATCATTCAAATTTGGTGAAACCTGATAAAATCAAAACAAACTTTCGCAATTTTGAATTTTATTTGACCCCCCCCCCCGCCTCCCACAGAAGAGCCGTTTTTAAGAGAGGATCAGTTCGTTTCTTCGCTCAAAAAGCCCGAAAACAGAACATTACTTTTTCTGTTCTTACAATCAAACATTTATTTTAATTATGATGTATTTGAAGAGAAAAAAGTGTCAAAATGTCCTCATATTTTTTGAATCGCCATTAAACAAAAAACTAAACATGTGTATTTTTTTATTTCTAATAATATTTCTTTGTTTTCTGTTTCTTTCCTTTACAAACAAAAGATACTCTCTAAACAAAATATACTCTCTAAACAAAAGATACTCTCTAAATAAAGTTTTATGGATGGGTAGCTAAAGCTTAAGTACTTTAATTACATCGACTAAAACTACAACCTGAAACACAAAGTCCTACCAGATCAGGTTGTCTGAAGATATTGGCTTCCTTAGACGAAATGCGCCTAACATTGATGCTTTTTGTTTCTCTACTTCCTTTTACAAAACTTAATAATGTTGTTCAAAACCCAAAATGAAAACAACCCATCATTTCTTCCTTTTTTCCTTCTCCCCATTTTCCCTTTCTCTTTCTATTTCCCCCATTTCCTAACTGGTTTCTTAACTTAAAATGTACCAAATATTAATACTGTAACCCTTTTCCCTCTCCCATTGCAAAACTCATTCATGTGTTGCAGAGCAGGGAACAAAAACGATAAAATCCAGTATAAAACAACCAAGCCAAACACTACAAACTAGTGAGTGGATATACAAAAAGCTTGAACAATAAAAACCTTCTGCAAAATAACTGAATTCAGCATTAAATAACCCAAAAAGGGTTGATATGTCGTAAAACAAAACAACCAAACCAAACTCCACAAATATTTGAAGATATAAAAAACTCGAAGCATAGAAACTGTTTGCTGTATTGCTTGAACAATAAAAACCTTCTTTAAAATAACTGGATGCAACATGACTACTATTTCCAAAATAATTGGATTCGGCATTAAATAACTAAAAAATGGTTGATAGTCCGTAAACCAAAACAACCAAACCAAACAATCAGTCGAATACTTCATTCCTCAAATAGTCGTAGGCAAACTACTAATAAATGAAGTGTCCGTCCACTATAATCTGTTAACATCTTTTACTTTCTACACGTGTGTGTAGCTAACATAAGACACTGCGAATTCTAGCAACACCTAACATGCTCAGAGAATTATTTTACAATCCTTATCCAAGCGTTGATAATCTTGTTTAAATAAAATACCAAGTAATAAAAACAAAGCAAAAAAAAAAAAAACTAGTAATACGGTACTATGATTATACTGAACAAGTACATATAGTAATCCTCATTCAATCTGTTTTCTGCTATTATCTTATGAAATATCATCACAGTAGTGATGCTATTTAACTCGTAGCCGAAGAAAAAGAAAGAAGGGCTTATATAGGGCATGGAAAGAGATTGATCTTGGATTTTGTCCTTTTATTAAAAACAAAATTAACTGGTTTTGCAGCTTACTTTTTTGTATTGATTCATTTATTTAACCTGAGCTCAGTGGGTTACTCAACGAGTCACATTGTTTCTAATATGTATACACGTGTGTGTCAGAGTTTGTACATATTGTTGTTTATTTGTTCCTCTTTTTTTACCCCAAACAAGGCATACTGCCACTTGGATGTAAAAGGGCTACAATTTGGAACCATGTCTATAGAGGACTGTATGGAGTTGAGCTGCGAGATGTCTGTTCACATTACATTTAAACTTCTGTAGACTAGTGCAGTCAAGGAGCAGGAAATAGTGAGGGAATTTGAAGGCCTAGTAGACTGAGAGAAACAAAACTATTAGAGTAGAAGGCTTTTCAGCATCTATGGACCTCAACAGTGAAGGGGTGGGATTTTGCTGCTTGTTAGGTTAGTCAGGAGTATATGTGTTGAGAGGGCTCATCAGAGCACATTCCAATAAAATACTTGTAAAACGGGCACAGGGATGCAACATAGTGGCGATGGGACAGCTGTTTGAGCTTGGTTGATAGTGCAAGGTGCGGGGCGGGATCTATTTGATTTGAGATTCTTTTTTTTTTAACCCTGTCTAAGAGTGAGAGACTAGTGACAGATGCACGAGCTCAGATGTGGCAATAATGCTCCATTCTATTGTGCTGTTATAAATCTTATGGAGTTAGTCCAGGTGGTCGAATAATAATTACTGATATGACATGGAATGAGTAGACTGGTTTATAATTTACTTGGATTCATACGATTTGATACCGTTGGGGAAAATATTAAGTCTTCGATTCCTTCCAACTATGGATATCATCGCTGTTTGTGTTTAACGAATAATGTTCGGTAAGTATTAGGTTTCGGCATTAAATAACCCAAAGAGTTGAAATGCCATAAAATAGATGAACCTTGCCGAATCACAGATCCAAGTAATTCATTGTAAAATTCATCACAAATCTGATCCGGATCAGTAATTTATAAAAGGTTTTGCCCTTTTGTAGATCATTATCAGATTCGGCAACATAAGTGCAAACCAACTTTACATTGTGAGGTGAACGAAACTACAGCAACCGGGAGGTGACGGTGGCTAAATGGTTAACGATACAACCTGGCAACCTGGGTGTGCCACGTTCGAATCCAGTTCGTTCCACAGAAATACTTTCACTTGGGATGTTGGCAACCTTCACGTATGTTACGAGTTTTGAGTGTTGTCTGTGAAATAACTACGTAAAAATGATATAATAACTAAGTGGAACATGAAACAGATTTATATTTTAACTAGCGGGGGGTACCCAGCGTTGCCCTGATTTTTAGAGGGGTGTGTGTTTGGGGGGGGGGATAAAATGAAAACAAAGTGAAGTCATAACCCTGTTTCGGTATTATAAAAACAGACAATGCTAAAACTAAAAAAAAAAATCGTGTGAAAAAAAAAAACAATTAAAAAATGAACATGATGCAATACGAACGGTCTGGCGGTGCCCGTGTGTTTGGAAAATCCCAAAAAAGTTTGAGGGGGGGGGTCGAACTCGAATCATTGAGGCGAAGCGCCCCCCCCCCCCAAAAAAAAAACGTGATGAAATAACTAAAAAGTGAATTAGGTCAAATATCAATTCCGCAGTTGGTTTTGGTTTAGTTTCAGTAGTTACATCACACTCGAATTCTAAATGAATGTTTTTGTTTTCTCGAATTCTAAATGAATTTATTTGTTTTAATTTTAATTTAAGTGTAATGCAAGTGAAATCACGATATCGTTGCGTTGTAATCTTTGTGTAAAAATAAATGTTGAGTTGAAAGTACTAATAAATAAAGGTCATAGTTAGATTTCACGGTTAGTCGTTAAAACCGGAAGTCTCGCAGATTGCGTTTTACACTAACGATTCCAAACCGGGGTGTTTCCTGGTAGTGTTCCTTGTGAACGCATCCGCTGCGGTGTAAATGGGGAGAGGGGAAAAGAGGAATCTAATAGAGAGAAAAGATGTTGCAACTTCCATTGAATCTAAACGCTTTTGGCAGTGGACTCTCACCGGGAAAAATATAGGAATGTAGTATTGTCGAGGAACTGTAGAGTGTAGAGTTAATAGGCCGTTAGCAAACCTCAGATAATGTGCTACAGTCTATACGTATTACATTTGCATGTAATCTCATGATTTTTAATCCTATTAAGGCCAAAGTTGGAGGCGAAAAATGAGTTCATTTTATTTATATAGATAGAAGTTGGAGGGGAAAAATGAGTTCATTTTATTTATATAGAAGAAGAAAGAAGAAGAAGATAGATGCATGTAATCTCATGATTTTTAATCCTATTAAGGTCAAAGTTGGAGGGGAAAAATGAGTTCGTTTTATTTATATAGATAGATATAGAAGATAGATAGAGAGATAAAAGAAGAAGAAGATAGATAGATAGAATAGATAGATAGAAGAGATATCTTATTATAAATTTTCCTACTGTGTGTGTGTGACGCGGTTTATCTCAGCCCACAGGCAACCCACCCAGGCAAGTAAGGTACCAAAATTAAGCGTATGACCCAGCGGATGTTTTAGCGATATTTATATCCATGTTTGGTGTATGGAAATGCAAAAAATGCAAAAAAAATAACGATTTACTAAACATTTTATTTACTGGATATTTTTCCGGTATCCACCGGAAGTTATTATCTTCCTTAGTAAGTTCGATTTAGTGTGTGTGTGTGAGAGAGAGGTACAAGGCCTCAAGTTTACCCAGCTGGGCAAACTTGAGTCCTTGTTTAACAAATTTCCAATTGAGGTTATGATAATTTTAACCACTGTATGTGCGATTTGGAGTTGAGTGTGTGTCTCAAAATGTCATAGACGATCTAGCTCCTCCTCTTGCCACTTCCAAAAACGATCACTCACTCCTCAACCCAAGGGAAATAACTATTTTCTTAGGTTGATCCTAATAATGTACCCCTTCCTGTAAATATCCGATGTCTCTCTGGAAAAGAATTCCAACTAGAAAGATATCTGGGATATAAATTCCAACAATAATCATAACCTGGAAGTCTAACTAGGAATAGAATAATAACGAACACTTTAAACTAGGCATTGCTGACGGAATGAAAATGATGTACCGCGTGGTTAGTTCCCTTCAAAATTCCATAGCGATTAACGAATTTAACATACATATTCTCAAGTTTGATATTTGCGTAAAAAGGTTATAGTAAACACAAACCTCTATCTATCTATCTATCTATCTATATATATATATATATATATATATATATATAATTGTTTTTTTTTTTTTTTAAAGATTTTACCTACCTAACTCTTATCAGTTTTTGGTATACAAGACATGAAACTCTTTAGGGTATTCAAACCCATGTGAAACTTTAGAATTTGGTTTATAAAGGGAAAAGTGGTGCAAAAATGTGCACATTAAAAAAAATGGAATTTGCCAGGCGAAGGTCGAACGACAGTATCACGAATATACATGCGTAACATAATAGCTGTTATTGCATGTTTTAATTTTTAGCCTTACAGCAAACATGTCTTCATAGCTCAGGCATTAATATCAAAGGAAAAGTAAATCGAAAGCTAAACGTTTTGTTTTCGATTCTCGGTGGTGGCACACGGTCCTTTTTTTTTTTTTTTTCAAACTTTTTAAATCATTACTATGTATTGGATCCAATATAATAATAAATATGAAATCTGAATTAATCAAAATACTAAATTTAAGCTCATTTTACAATGAGGATAATGCCGGGCATATATATATATATATATATATATATATATATATATATATATATATATATATATATATATTATATATATATAATATATATATATATTATATATATATATAATATATATATATATTATATATATATAATATATATATATATTATATATATATATATAATATATATATATATATAATATATATATATATTATATATATAATATATATATATATATTATATATATATATATAATATATATATATATATTATATATATATATTATATATAATATATATATATAATATATATATATATATTATATATATATATATAATATATATATATATATATATATATATATATATATATATAATATATATATATATATATATATATATATATATATATATATATTATATATATATATATATATATATATAATATATATATATATATATATATATATATATA
>NC_136502.1:112374058-112384058 GCF_053919585.1 Euprymna scolopes
TTCAAATTATTACCAGTCGAACGAAGAGGAAAGTGGACGTTTCTTTTTTCAGAAAAGAAACATGCTAATGATCAGAAAAAAATAAAAATAGAAAAATGGAAAAAAATGGAGGAAAAAAGAATCCTACAGAGCATGAAAGAATGTTTGTTCGATCTTTTTTTTTTTTTTTTTTTTTTTTTTTTTTTTTTAGGAAAGGAAATTATTTTTTTCATTATTTTATTTTTATTTTTTTTAACCGATCATTACTAGTCATAGGTTATGCTATGCAACTATTTTTCTCCGGTCTTAGACGGTCTTATCGTCTTATCTAAAGACGGGCAGCCTCATTCTGATGAAGAGAGAGAGAAGGAAAATAATGATGACATAAAGTGATATAAAATCTTTTCTTTTTTTTAATCATTGTTTCCTCATCACTTCCGCATCCAACAATCCAACATCTCCAAACCCTGGCCACAGCACCAAATTAAAATAGGAGTCCTAATCAAATGTGTTTTGATGAAGAGATAAAGGAAGCTGTAAATAGATACCAATCAGGTGAAAGACTCCGTGTAACAAAAAAAAAAAAAAACGTTATCGAAAAAAAAATGCAGTTACAAAACCAGGCGAATTTGCTGGTATGTTTGGATTGATAGTGTGTGAATTCAAACGTACTAACGTTTGATACTCTCAGTATCTACCTGTGTGTGTGTGTGTGTGTGTGTGTGTGTGTGTGTGTGCACTTGTATTGTCTGTAAAAAAAAGAAAGGTAACAATTCTTGAAAAAAAACAACCTACTAAATTCTTGATAGTCGAATGCCATAAATAAATGAGATAAGAATAAAATGCACTTCGCAAAGTTTGATCATGACTTGCTGCTAAGCTAATAAACCAAAACCACAAAAAATGAAATCTGAAGAAAACAAAAAACAGTCTAAGAGGCCAATGTGATCCAATTATTTACTGTTATTCACTAACATTAAAAATGAGGTAGCAGTCGATGAGTAGAACTCTGAAGTTAATGAGTATGATTGGAGTCGTCATATATTAGTGTAACAATGAGGTAAATTAATAATTGTTAATGCATATGACTCTGAAGGGGAATGGCAGTTGATGAGTATGAATAGATATGGGAGCTCTTCACCAACATTGAATGAAGTAGCAGTTCATGAGTAGGACCCCGTAGTTGTTGATAGTCGACGGATATGACCCCCTCCCTAGCCCCACCCACTAACTGGTAGCTGTCGATGCATACTACTGCTGAACTAGTGACAATCAATGAATACAACCCCCACACTGATGTTTTGTTGATGGGTATGACCCCTAAACCAATAACAGTCGACCGGTACAGGTCACAAAAATGGTGGCAGTCAACGGATGTGACAACTCTGAACTGGTAGCAGCCAATGAGTATGACCCCTGAACTTGAGACAACTAATGAGTATAATCCCCAAACTGGTGGTGGTTGATGGTACGACCCCTGAACTAGTGGCAGTCGATTGCTATGACTCTCTGAACTGGTGGCTATCGACAAGTATAGGCCCCAAACTTATGGCAGTCGACGGATACGACCCCATTCTCAAACTGGTGGCAGTCGACCAGGACAAAAAAAAAATAGAAAGGAATAAAAGAAAGTGTCAGCCATGGTCATTTTTATAATCACTACTTGCTTTCAAGTCATATTCTCAATTTCAGGTAATCAGTTTGACAACCATCTATAAAACCTCTGTTCAACTCATTAGCAGAATTAGGACTTAATTCATCATCATCATCATCATCATCATCATCATCATCATCATCATCATAATGTCTGTATTATATGATGCCATGTGTTGAACGACTTTTTAAAATGTACTTCCTTTAGCTATTTTTTAAATTTTTTTATTTATCCCTCTATCTTTCAAATCCATCGTTATCACTTCCTTCCGTGTTTTTCTGACTGCTACTTCAACAGTCCTACATCTTAGAACTCTCATCCATTCTTACAATGTGACCAAACTATCAAAGTATCCTGTCTGCACACACACCCTCTACTGTAGATTGAATTTTTCCTTGAAATCATCAGATCTAAACTTGTCTTTAAGACTTGCATTCTATATCCATTGTATCCATAATTTCTCTCCATGCAACACCTGTCTTCAACCCTTATTGGTCAGGTTTTATATCCATATATCATCCCACTGTGCACGCATGCTTTGGTCAATGGTGGTAATGCTCTGCGTCTTAGTAATGACAGAAGTTGCCTGAATGTATTTCATCCATTTTTATCTCTTGGAATTACACACTTGAGCAGTCAGAATTGCAAATTGCATTTTTATGAGGACTGAACTTATGCATTGATGGCCTGAAAGTTTCATTTATCTGTTGTAGATATTGACGGTTTGAGACTTAAAGAAAGCAACCCTTGTCATGGACATGTGTCAGAAGCAGAGATGCATCATTGAGTTCCTAGCAAAATACATTGAAGAATGACGGGGGACTATGTAGAAAAATTAAATTCTGGAATGCAAAAGGTCACTCGTTTTAATGGTACCACTCCCATCTTTGTAGCTCTCCAAGTTTTTGAATTAAAAAAAAAATAGATCTTATTTTTGGAACTACCTTCATATGACTAAGTGTGCTTTGGATGCCCACACGCAGCTATCGTTTTTTTTGTTTTTTTTTTGCTAGCAAACGTGCATTCAGAATGCTGGTGACTATGTGGAAAAATAAATTCTGGAGCACAAAAGGTCGCTCGTTATAATGGTACCATTCCCGTCTTCATGGATCTTTAAGGTTTTTAAATTAAAACAAAATAGGGGGCTTTGCATTTGGAACAAACCTTTTACATTGTAATCTATATATAAAAAAAAAACCGCTTATAGGTCATATTAATTTGTATTTTATAAACAGTCTATAATAAATTGATATTATGTAATATGTATTTATAATTGGTATTGTCATTTTTGATAGATATATATTAGTGACGGGACGATTCCAAAATTTTTCCTGATTCCGATACAATTACCGATTTTGATTCTTTTTAAAGCATTAAATATTTTGCTATAGAGTTGTTGTTTTTTTTTCATGGCGGGAGAGGGTGGGGGTTATCGCAAATATCCAAATAATATGTACATACATTTGCAGAAACATAAAAATACACTTGTGGATAGTAGCAAACTACAGATTACTTGTAGTTTAAAGTATATAAATATGCATTATTTTGTTATTAATACCAGTTATAAAATATTAGGTTTTAAACAAAGGTAAAAATGAAACAATTAAAAGAATCGTTTTTGGCATCGGAAAAAGGCAAAAAATTTTCCAGTTTTGATATCAATTCCGATACCCTCAAAAATATGATTTTTTTTCTGATTCCTGATTCCAATAATCGTCCCAACACTAATATATATATATAGATATATATATCTATATATATATATATTAGTTTTTTTTTGGAAAAAGAAATCCAGCCGAGTGCTCAGTTAAAAGGAAAATCCGAAGATATCCGAAAAATAAGAGTGTATTTATATTTTGTGTATAGAAAGTTGTTAGATGAGTTAAGTCATTGGTACCGTCGGTTTCAAACCCGATAATTAGGACCGTTTTAGATATCCATATCAAGCTCTCTTCAGCCAATACTCATCTCTAATTATCGGGTTTGAAACCGACGGTACCAATGACTTATCTCATCTAACAACTTTTTGTCACAAAATCCAATATATATATATATATATATATATATATATATATATATACTCAATAATTTTGTTGATAATAAAACGTTTGATATTGGTGGGTTGCCAAGAACAGATACTAAATTTTGATCTTAACCAAAAAAAAAAAAAAAAAAAAAAGGAAAACTGATTCAATTTTATTGTATTATCTTTTAATGGGTAAGTAGTGTAGTATCGTTTTGGTCCTCATCCTAGGAATTACCTCCGCCATTTTTAGGGGGGACGGGGTATTACACCCTCTTTTGTGGGAGAAGAGTAATATATTATCTGTTATAAGACCATCTTTCAAGGGACTACAATCACCATTCTTTTGTTTTTGGGGAACGGAAAGGTACTGTAGTATCTATTCTGATACCAGGCTTTTAGCCATTAGCTTCTCCTTTTGGCAGCTAGTATATATATGTTCGTTCCTCATTCTACCATCCTGTCAAGATTACCTTTTTTATCTTTTCTTTGTTTTTCTTTTTTATTTGGGGGGGGGGCTATTTGTTCTGTGATTATGATATCATTCTCCCAAGTATTAACTCCTCCTTTTAGGGATGGTAATGTCCCTTTTTCATGATACCATACTCTCAGTTATTAATATCAACCTCCTAGGCTAGCAAAATCATACAATCAGGAAGAGAATGCATTTACTATTATCTATTATATAAAGTTGCAGGTGTTTGTGTGTTTTTATGTCTAGCTAAAACTTCTAAAATACACAAAAAACCACCACAAAGTTATTTTTTTAATCAGCGTAATCATGGAAAATAATCTAAAATTCTGTAATAAATATTTATCCTTTAAAGGTAAATTCGCTATTCATATCGTTGAATATAATAAAGAACTAAACACAATTTTTAATTACAAGCACACGTTTGCCCAGCTGGGCAAACTTGAGTCCTTGTACCGGAAAAATATCCAGTAAATAAAACGTTGTTTAGTAAATCGTTATTTTTTTTATTTATTTATTTATTTTCTTTTTCATTTCCATACACCAAACATGGATATAAATATCACTAAAACATCCGCTGGGTCATAAGCTTCATTTCGGTACCTAACTTGCCTGGTGGGTTGCTTGTAGGCTGAGACAAACCGCGTCACACACACACAGTAAATCGAATTAACTAAGGGATATAATAACTTCCGGTGAATACCGGAAAAGTATCCAATAAATAAAACGTTTAGTAAATCGTTATTTTTTTTGCATTTTTTTGCATTTCCATACACAAAAAAAAATGGACATAAATATCACTAAAACATCCGCTGGGTCATAAGCTTAATTTCGGTACCTAACTTGCCTGAGTGGATTGCCTGTCGGCTGAGACAAACCGCGTCACACATACACACACAGACAGACAGTACGAAAATTTATAATAGGATATATCACTTTTTTCCTGGAATTCTTTGAAATGAGTAATTTGTATATTTATTTATTTGCGAACTGTTATCCTTATTTTCATAGTTGTTGTTTCACCACGTTTCAGCCAATTCTTCTTCAGGTGGTTTATAATCAAACAGCAATAACAAATATAAAGATGAGGATAACAGTCTGCAAATGAATAAATAAATATTCAATTTTTAATGTTATGTATTAATATAGCACAGAAAATGAGTCGGCATTTTTTTTTTTTTCAATTTGAACAACGCTAACTCCGGATTAAATTTATCGTTTCTTAACTATTATCATTTTTCTATATACAATGGGAATGGAAAACTTACTTTTATTAGTGCTCTGGAGGCACCCTTAATTTTATTTTGCGCTTTATGTAGTACTCTGAAAACTTCATTTTTTAAATTTTTTTTTTTAATAAATAAAAAAGAATTTCACTCTAAAGAGGAAGAGAGAAACTTAAAACTATTTAATATCTTCTATTTAGTTTTTATAACCTCAGGCAACGCCGGATTGCACTACTAGTGTATATATATATATATATATATATATATATATATATATATATATATATATATATATATATATATATATAAAGGTTCGAAGAAAAAAACATGCAATAATTTTTTTAAATTTCAATTCCTTCAAATAGATCAGTTTCAAGATTCTTTGATTTCATTAATATGTTTCCAATATTCTAAAACGTACTAAGTAAATAATAAATTACAATAAAACTTGAAATCAGAATTTAAATTTTATTATTAAACGAAGCCAAACCGGTGTTCTCTTCTCAACTGTTCCTTGTGAACGATCTCCAAACAGTGTTAAGTGGTGGCAGGGGGAGGAGGAATTTTTAAGAGAGAAAATATTTTACCACTTCCATTGATCTTAACCGATTTTGGCCGTGACTTCTCAGCAGAAAAAGTATAGAAATCTAAGATTATCGAGGAATTTGAGAACTAATAAGCCTATAACAAACCTCAGATATTGTTCTGCCGTTTGTGCATAATGTATTTGCATGAAATATCTTGATTTTTAATCCTATTAAGGTCAAAATCCCACGGGAAAAAATGAGTTCATTTTATTTATATAGAGAAAAAAAAAAAATTAACATGGATAAATCAATTTCATTTCATCCATAATCAATTAAAAGGCAGATGATTATAACCGTGAACTTTTAGGTGGACTAAAAAAAGTTTTCTTTGATAATAAAAGCCTTACTTAGCTTCATGCAATTGGTTATTGTAATTGGTTATAAGATCTAAAAAAGGCAACACTTATTCCAAGTAGTAGTTCTGATCGGTTGAATGAACATAGTTTAAAAAAAAAAAAAACAATTAAAAGATACTTGAAGAGTCATTTAAAGAGACGTTCCGGAAAGCATCTTATATATAAAGAAAAGTTGGTTGGATTATCCAAGAAAAATCGGCACAACATTGCATCTTACAAATCGATATTTGATTCTATCTAGCCAATAAATTAAAGAAATTTTCTGTCTTTTCTTCAAAAACAACATTTTGTGATTCAAATTGAGATCATCGATATGATATATAGACGATAATTTTATTTGGTAATATAATTTTGCATATATGCATGCATGTATGCATCAAATATGACTGCGCAATTATAAAGGTATATGTACATACGCATATATATGTACGTACATAGGTATATATACAGGGTGAGTAGATGGACAGCATTTTGAATAGGTTTATGTAGAAAATATATTAATGTAATTCTTTATCATAACTGTAACCCTAAGATGTTTACCTACTTTTGTATCAAAATATATGTATATCTATACATACGTATGTATGTGTACATATATACGTATGTATACATATACAATGCCGCCAAAAAGAAAGTTTGCACTAACTGCAAATTTAAGCTAAATTGAATGTATCTTTTTAAACAACCTATACCTCATTTGATTTGGCTTTGATTTCTCTATAATTTTACTCGTTCATATTTTATTTTTAATTGAAATATCCTAGTGTTCACGTCAATTAAAAACAAAAATAGCTTCAAATCGAGAAGACAAAAACAAATGCGCTTAAAACCAGCCTAAAATATCCACCTTTTAGCATCTCTAATCGTAATTGTTCTTGTTCCTAGGTTATACAAGGTAACATTTAGTCCATATACCTCGAGTCTCTCTTAGTGATCGTTAGGAGCTCATTAATTTCCACCTTTCTGGTTTATCCAATTGAGAAATCGGCCACAGATTGAAATGTGATGAGAAAATGGCACGAATGACAACAAAAGCACCAAAATACCGGCAGTGTTCGTAATGCCCTTAAATCTGGTCGTCCTAGAGTTACTTCTACAAGGAAGACAATGCTATCAAGATCCGCAGCCTCAGAAACAGATTTGAAACGGCTCCCCAAATCCAACAAGTGTAATTTTCTAAAAAAGTGATCTTTCTACAGTTAAGAACAGATTGAACGAATTTAATTTGCAAGGCTGTGTTTCAAGATGCAAGCCAATGATTTCTGTAAAGAACAGAAAGCGCCGTCTGAACTTCGTCAGATGCAATGAAGATCATGACTTCATATTGGTCGAAAGTGATTTTTAGCGACGAAAGCAAGTTTAATAGGCTAGGCAGTACGTCCGTCAAAGGAAGGACAAAGAATTTAATCCAAGGTGCACAGTTTCAATGCTGCAAGGTGGTGAAAGTTAAGTTTTGGTATGGGGCGTTATTAGTGCCAATGGTCCAGGGCCTATAGGTCGCTTGCAAGGTCGAATTAATTCGACCAAGTACATTAATGTTTACTGAGCATTTTCTACACTACTTTGGCCGGAATTTGGATGATAATCCCATCTTCATGCAGGATAATGCTCCCGTTCACACAGCTGGCAATGTGAAGAAGTTCCTTGAAGAGCATGATATTCCATGTTTTGATTGGCCTGCACAATCTTCAAACCTCAATCCTATCGAAAACGTATGGCATTACATCAACAGCTACGCTATGATAAAATTTCAAATCTGGAAGAACTTTGGACAAAAATTAAAGAGAAGTGGAATGCCTTTCACCGGAGTATTGCCACAGACTTATTCAGGAGAATGCCCCAGAATTTGCAATCTGTCAAAGTGTAGACGGGCTATGCTACAAAATAATAACTGTTCATTGTGTTCCTGTTGTATTTGTGTTGGATTAATGTTCTAAAGTTAAATTTAAATAACAATTTTCCATTGTGCGCAGTTTCTTTTTGGCTTCTCGATTGATGAATTATTTTTTTTAAATTGACCTGAACACTAGGATACTTCAATAAAAAAATCAAATATGAACAGGTAAAATTACAGAGGAATAAAAGGCGAATCAAATGAGGTATAGGTTGTTTAAACAGTTGCATTCAATTTAGCTTAAATTTTCAGTTTTGGAAAAATGACAAGAGCAGACTGTATTAGTTTAAAGAAACTTTTGATATTTTGTAAATAAAACATGTAGTATAAATTCACAAGAATACTAAGTTGAACATATCGCAAAATTAGCCCCTGCATAAGCCAACTCATCGCTGGAAAATTCACCATCAGGAAATGGGATTCAATTATACAACAGTAAAACATAAACAAGAAACCTTAACTTAAATTGTAAAATAAAAAACAAGAATCACCAACTGTTTACCATTTGGCTGTTTCGAATATTAAAACAAAATAGGGCACCTGTTAAATTGATGGTTTTCAAGTGGAGAATACAACTGCTCCAATAACCAATCAGTTATTATTTCACTAATATCTAAATTTAAAGTAATTTAATCTCACTTTCTCTACTACTACTACTACTACTACTACTGCTGCTATGGCGTGATGTTTGAAGTAGAAAACCATACGTTGACGGTACACCACCTGCGTTTTTAAATGTTTATTTTCAGCTGTTCTCAAGTCGTTGCCTTCGTAGCATCATGCTATGTCATCAGACTATTAACCTCAAGGCTTCTGGTTCGAGCCTAACTCTCTTCCAAAACGTTTTTTTTTTTTTTCCATCATGTTCGCTGCTTTTTTTTTCCTTTTTGTTTCTCCGATTTTTTTAAAGAAATTTAACATCGTTTTTTTAATATTTAATCAGGATTATTACTTCGCTTATTCTTTAGTTTCCATTTTGTTTTGATCTACTCCCAACACACACTCACACACACCTCCAAACACCCAGGCAACGCCGGGCACCCCCGCTAGTCTATAAATCTCACCTGTCTATTTAAATGAATGTATGTATGTATGTTTGTATGTCTGCCTAAAACTTTCGACAGAGGCGACGGATTTTCATGAGATAGGGTACTGTTATGAAGCTCGACCCTTCGGACGACAAATATCGAAAAATTGGCTGAAAACATTAATTCCTTAACCCTCAACTGGGCAGTTTTCTACAAGGAATGATCGCTTTTTGCGCCGTTCAGCAAAACAAAAGTTATGATGAATTTACTGGTGTTCAAAATCATAAAAAAGGAGGTGTTATGACTGGTTTCCATAGCAACTACGTCGCTCAGCGACACCTGTTGTTACTAATTCACCGCTGTTGCGAAAAGAAAAGTAACAAGTGAAACAGAATGAAAAAATGAAAGGGATAATGGGGGGGGTAATTGAAATCAGACAAGTGCCGTACATTGTTATTACATATGTGTATGTTATGTTTATGGGGGCAAAAATCAGACTGAAATTAAATAAAGAACAAGTGAATTTACTGGAAGCCTGGAAAAATCATGGATTACAATAGAAAAATGCGAACATGAAACTTAAAATATTGCAGCATTAAGAATTTTTTTATAATTCAATTTATAGCATAATATAATCAATTCTTAATGCTGCGATATTTTAAGTTATAAATTTATTATATTTTTGACTAGAATATCTGTCCTTTTCTTTTCCAGTTTTAACAACTAGTCCTTTACTTTTCCATGTTTAAGCTTAACCATATTACTCTCCATGCTCGCATTC
>NC_136502.1:112386558-112434058 GCF_053919585.1 Euprymna scolopes
ACCTTGTGTATTTTTTTTTTTTTTGTGTGTGTCTTAAGGCATAGGATTTCATGCATTTTTTTCTATTCTCATATCTTTTTTTTTATGTATTTATATCAACGTATTGCAGGTTGCTTATGGGGAAAATCACCATGGAAGGTCGGAAATGGTGGAAAGATTTTAACGAAAAAAATACTGAAAAGTATATCTAAATATTATTTATCAGTTTCATGCGATGAAGAGTTAGAAAAACAGAAACCTACTATCTAGTTGTGAGTCGATTCTGGTGCCGAAAATATGTGGAAACTATCAGGTTGCCTGGCGTTGGTCGGTCATAAAATACGCTTAAATATGATATTTTAATTCATGCAGATTTCATATTAATTATTATAGAGCCAATTCTCTTTTGATTATTATATTGTACCCAATATATAGTAGCGATTTCAAAAGTTAAATAAAGTATATAACTTGAGTACCATCAGCTAGAATCGAAATCAAAACATTTAGCACCCCAACTGAGCTAATTCCATGCATATCAAAACATATCATAATTAACCTATTTCAAAATATTAATGCATATTTGCGCATGCATAGAGAAGCACTTTAATCCGACTTACGCCTTCCAAGTTCCTAATTTGACCTTTTAGCAGCTATTTTTACCGGCTAAAAACCGAACCGAATTTGTTCCACATGTTTGAATTCTCTATATATTAAGTTTAAAGTCTGTAGACTAAAAATTGGCTGAGTAGTTTATTAGAGACCGTTCTACATACAGAGAGATCACACACACACACACACACACACACACACACACACACAGAATAAGGCCTTTGAACATTGTTTGCAGGAGTATTCTATCGAATAATAAATTTAATTGTAAATTTTAATTTGCAGTTTTTATTTCTTTTCTATTTTATATATATTAGCAGGGAGACCCGATATTGCTCGGGATTGAATTAGGATCAACTAATGTTCCACACTTCCAATACATTGAAATCGATGAAATTGCTTATTTTTCACGCTAATCGATTGTCTGCTCTAGTCGGGGACCCACTATGTTGTACTGAGAGGAAGCTTCACATGTCTCACCTCACTGAATAAGTCCACAATATATTGTAGTCTACATTGCACTGTAGAGAACCTACGGCTGATTTTATAAAATTATTTTTATATAATGGCTTGAATTATAATCTAAAATGCAAAAGTTAAATATTATGGTTCCGTTGTATTCTAAACAAAAATATTCATTTCGAACGTGCGCCTGTCTTTGTCAAAGAATCCACTGTTGATTTTATATGTTGGGCCATTCTGTTTGTACGGTGATAAAACTTCTTCAATGCACTTGTGATGTTAGGCTGTATCAGAGCGTTAACTGTGTTCAAAATCGAATTGTTCCTTTTTTTAACCAGATTTTTATTCGATGACCAATTTTTATTGAAGTAATTCCAATACAAAACCTATCTAAGAACACTGCCAGAGACATAAAATACATTTGTGTGAAATATAAACAAAAATGAGTCCAGCCGTTTCTGAGTCCTTAGGGAACGAACTCACACAAACAAAGTGCCTTTTAGATATAAGTAGAGATAGAGAGAAGTAAATGGATATAGATAGATTACGTTCTTCATAAATGTTGACGATTATAGATTTTAAGCCCAGGAAAAAATAAACTATTATAGTTAGAAAAAACAAATACTTGGATCAGAAAGGTTCTTATATTAATTTTAAGACAGCAAATTATTAATAATATTTTGTTTAAAGGTCTATTGCCATTAAATTGAACTAAATTAATGGTCGTCTTCAAGTCCAACATAAACAAGTTCTTGATGAGCCATCCTCTTAAATAATCAAATTTATCAAATTTCCACTACCAACAATTATCATGACATTTTCCCATTGACTACTGTGCACCCATTAACCCTTATCCCCTAGTGGCCTCGAAAAGAATTTAACATTACGTTTAATACTGGGCGACGCCAGGTACATCCTCTAGTACCTTTCTATTGTCTGTTGCCAGTTCATTTTTGGTCTTCCTCTCCTTGTTGTGTTGTTGGTCCCGGAAAATGCAGGGTTGCGATTGTCGATGTTTGGTTGGTAGAAATATTTCGATAACAAAAAGGAATGTTTGAACAACAGAAATAATGTTATCGAAGCGGATTAGGTATTTAAAGATAAAATATTTATGTTAAAATATGTACCAGGAATGTTAACTTAGTGGAAAGGAATGTTAGTTTTCATAACTAACATAAACAGGATTTTAGATAAAAATAAAGATGATTTATTGGTGACGTCAGAGAAGCAAAGTAAGAAGTATTTAGATAGATATACACGTGAGAAGGGAGGAGACCGTATTCAAAGCTTTAGCCAATAGACGTGGCTTTTGTGCTCCAGGGTTTAGACTTGACACCCGTGGAAGTCAAAGGAGAGAAATAGAAAAATGTGGACTTGTCCAAGGTGTACCCAACGCCGATGAAGGGACCCAGCATAGAAATAAATCAAATGTAATTCACTAGCGACGAGGAGCACCCGGCTTTCATTATAAAGTCGTGATTTCAAAAGAAGAAAAAAAGTATTTGGGTGCCATCAGCTAGAATTGAAACCGAAAGCAAAACTGTAGCATTCAAAGTTGGTGACGTTACCACTGTACCAACGTGACATGCATATGAACTGATTATAAATATAAAATAAACCAAGATGAATGTACAAAATGTATAACGATTTTTCAACCATTTTTGACCCTGTAAAAAGCTGTTTTAACTGGCTAAAGTCCCATAAAAGAATTGTCCGTAAAAAAAAATCCAATCATTTAAGGCCCCTAGCGTCGCTCTGCGACTTTTAGTTTCGGAGGAGATAGAGTTTGAAAATATGGAAACAGAGTGACATATAGCCTTTTATAGATTATATGTCTCGGCCTTTCCCATTTCGAAAGAAAAGCATTTTTAATTTTAGGAAGCACGAAATAAATTTTGAAAAGGTATGTGTCCTTTGCTGGTGTCTCCCACCGACAATGTTATCTGGTAAAGACTGTGTAAATTGTTAATGCCCATAGTTGTTATGTACACTGTGATAAAAAAAAAGTATACACATATGAACACTAAAGACAACCATTAGACGTTATACGCGAATTCAAAATAAATAGGCGATCACAAAATGTTAAATCACGTTAAAAAAATAGTTAATTGCAAACCTGCATTAAAATAATGAATTTTTAAAATCCCCACGAAAATCCCATTTAAAATATTTACTTCAAAGCATATTAAAAAAAAATCGTTAAAAATTCTAATACTTCATGAGACATACCAATAATGCATAAAAGAAAAAGGCCTAACGTTCACAGGAAACATGAGTTGGAACAATTACATCGAGGGCATTGCCAGGGCCGCTGCAAGGAAGGTGGGCTCTCTCTACCGTGCTAGAAAACTACTAACACCCGAAAGTATCCTGTACCTCTATAAGGCAACCATTCGCCCATGTATGGAGTATTACTGTCATATTTGGGCTGGTGCATCAGCTACTACTCTCTCGCTCCTTGACAAGGTTCAAAAGAGTCGCAAATCTTATAGACCCGGCATCTAAACTTCAGCCTCTGTCCCATCGACGAAACGTTGCATCCCTCTGCCTGTTCTACAAGTATTATAATGGTGAATGCTCTGACGAACTGCAAGCACTTGTGCCCCCACGACGTGAACACCCTCGACAGACCCGACAGGCTGCTAAATCCCACCCCCACACTGTAGAAATCCCTAGATGTAAAAGATCTTTCTACTCCAGTAGTTTCTTCTCCAGAACCGCTAGATTTTGGAATTCCGTTCCAAGTCCCTGCTTCCCCAACTGTACTGACGTGCAGACGTTCAAGTGCAACGTGAACCAACATCTTGCTGCCCAAATCCCTACATAGTACCCCAGTAGTTGTTGCCCTGTTAGTAGCCCCCTACACCAAAGTGGCAATGTGCCTTGTATGGGGTGAAAATGTAATAAAAAAAAAAAAGGATGTTTACATAGCTGGCCTATATAACTGGTGTCTCTTTAACATTTGTGACGTGTCGACACACACACACACACACACACACACACACACACACACACACGAGGTACCTTCAATAAATTTCGAGACTTTTACTTTGTACAGGTATTTAAAATTATTGTAGACTCTTTAAAATTCACTAGCTTAATAATAGGACATTTGAGAAGAACGATATGCAATAAAATTATGTTTTAAACTTAGCAAAAATGCCAAAAAACGTACGGAATGCTTCTGACTGCATTTGAACCATCTTGCATGAATCGAGCATCAGTTTTTGAGTGACATAAGATATTCAAGGAAAGTAAGGAGTCTATGAGGGATGATGAGAGGTGTAGGAGAAGTAAAGAAGTCAGAACACCAGAGTTGATTGGCCAAATAAAGAATTTCATGGATAAGAACCGTTGTGTGTCTATAGAGATAATAAGTGCACAGTTTGATGTCAGTGTGGGAACTGTACGCAATTATTTGTGAGGAACTGAAGATACGAAAGATTCAAATGAATTGTGTCCCAAGTGTACTCCATCTTTGTCACAGACTATTATATTAAGATGGACATTAAGACAATTCCTCACCCTCCCTATAGTCCAGACCTTGCTCCCTGTGACTTTTGTTTATTTTCTAAGCTCAAGGACAACCTTAGAGGTTGTCGTTATGAGATGCTTGAGGAGATGAAAGAGGTTGTGACGAGGGGATTGACACACTCGCACCCTAACCCTAACGCTCGCACAAGAGGTCTTCCAAGGGGCCTGCTAGAAGTTGTTGGAATGATACAACCAGTGCATTGCAGCCGGAGAAGATTACTTCGAAGGATAGTAGAGTTTTATGCGTATACTATCAATAAAAATGCCCAAGTCCGGAAACGTATTGAAGGCACCTCGTATGTGTTTGTTTTAAAGAACTTCGCCGCTCTTTTCTAGCTCCCATAGGTTAAGGGTACACTTAGAAATGTCTTCTCTTGTTTTCCCCAATAAAGTGTACATAAGAAAACACTTTCAGATTTTATGTAAATTCTCTAAGCATTTTTTTTCTATGGGGAACACATATGCACACAGACATTGGCTTATATGTATGTACTATCAGGCCGCCCGGCAGTGCCCGGTCATAAAATACACTTAAATATGATATATTGATTAATGCAGATTTCGTATTTATTATTATATTATATTATATTATATTATATTATATTATATAATAATGATTAAAAAAGTAAAAAAAATAATGACTCGTGTGCCACCACCGAGAATAGAAACCAAAACGTTTAGCTTACGATCTACTTTTTCCTTTGACGTTAATGCCTGAACTATGAAGACATGTTTGTTACAAGGCTAAAAATTAAAACATGAATCAATAGCTATTACGTTACGCATGCATATTCGTAATGCCGTTGTTCGACCTTCACCTGGCAAATTCCATTTATTTTTAATTTTCACTCTTTTGCACCGATTTTCCCCGGCTAAAACCCAAACATAAAGTTTTGCATGGCTTCAAATACCTTACATATGAAGTTTCATGTCTGTAGACCCAAAACTCTAGATAGGCAATTTTTTTTTAACAAATATATATATATATATATATATATATATATATATATATATATATATGCATACATATATATATATATATATATATGCATACATATATATATATATATGCATACATATATATATATATATATGCATACATATATATATATATATATATATGCATACATATATATATATATATATATATGCATACATATATATATATATATATATGCATACATATATATATATATATATATGCATACATATATATATATATATATATGCATACATAAATATATATATATATGCATACATAAATATATATATATATGCATACATAAATATATATATATATGCATACATAAATATATATATATGCATACATAAATATATATATATATGCATACATAAATATATATATATATGCATACATAAATATATATATATATGCATACATAAATATATATATATATGCATACATAAATATATATATATATGCATACATAAATATATATATATACGCATACATAAATATATATATATATATACGCATACATAAATATATATAGAAAGAGGATTGTGTTTACTATAACCTTTTTACACAAATATTACGCAAGTATAAATCATGTAGAATATCTGCATTAATATAATTGCACGTAATAGTTAACTAAAGATGATTATCCCATAATAAAACCGAAAACACTAACAGGGAAATAATTAAAATGAATGTTTAAAAGAATATGCAAATTAGCTAGATCTTTTGCAGATGAATACAATTCCATGATCCATATATAAGAAAGTTGTGTTTTCTTTTTAAATAAATAGAAAACAAGGGGTTTCAATATAAATATCAATGCACACAAAAAATTATGGGAGTATAGATTGAAGAATATTATAATGCACTCGGTGAATTTCTTTACTATTTCGACGGTTTCCATTGAAAAGCTATGAGAGGCTTGTGTTGTCTTGAATATCAATATCGATAAAGTGAAACTTGCACATCCCCGTAAACGTATTCGTATTATTTGGATTTTTCGAACTACTATTCTCATCTTGAATGTTATTTTCGCAACGTTTCGGCCGATGAAACCTTTCTGAAATCTTTCTCTTGAACTCTGGAATTTGCACGGAGTTTTTAACGGAACCGTTTATTAAATTTACGGACAAAGAGGCGAATATTTAGTCCTCTCATATTTCAAGAACTATGACACCAGGATCAAAAGTGGGATTAACAAGTCAGTGCACTCGTGCAAAAAGTGCTTGGGCAGCCCCGTCAGAATTCTCCGGTAAGGACACCTCAGACGAATACTAATAAACTAACCGCTGAGATAGTGGACCTCCTAGAACTGCACAGAATCAACATTACATTGCAATCGACGGTGACCAGGTCATTGCAAAAATGGTCTAATTCCTTGGGGACTAAGTCAACTACGATTGGGTAAATGTCCTAAGTAAGTCGCAATTGTATTTGAAGTGTCGTCCACACTGCGGATTGAACTTTCAACTTCCGTTTCTTGTCCAAACTTGATCCCAATTAATGGAGAGTCATGCATTAAATATATTCCTTATGCCAAATGCGAACTGGATTCATTCTTTATAGGCCCTGTCGGTGGGGCATTATAATACGCCGACTCCCCCCCCCCCTGCCGAGGGTAAAAGTCCATCAATGGGGGTCCTGGATATGACCTTAAAATATATCCAGTGGTGAGACCCCAGCTTGTGGGCTTTGGGGAGTGTGGAGCCACCCTTTAATTACCATTGCTCCCAGGTCCACTCTTACCCGGAGTGGTAGTACTTGTTAGGGTCCCAACTATGGATTAAATAAAAACAGACGTGAAAACAACAAATATATTCTATTAAAAAATGTTTTCTTCAAAATCACTGGATTCGGCATTAAATAACCTGAAAAGGGTTGATATGCCATAAAACAAAAACAACCAACCATTCTTTATAATAAGATAAATGGATTCGATTGCTTTAAACTGCATTGGCGCTTGGCACACTTCTTCCTGCTCGGATTTATGAGAACAATAAAGGATAACTATTGGTACACAAATAAATTTATTGTTTTGCGATACGGCATAATCACGTCGACACACGGATTCTTGTTAGATTACCGACGTTAAGCAACGTTGAACATGGTCAGTACCAGATAGGTGACCATTTGGAAATATCAAGACGACGACCCCCCCCCTTGCAAGAGCTGCAAAAACCTAACGTCGTCATCTCCCATGATGGGAATATATATGCTTCTGGGAACTACTTGTGAATTTTTATATTCTTAATAAACTTCCTTCTTTGGAGGAAGTCGGTTCAACCCGCTTACAGTGAATGCCGCTTCGGTACAGTATGGTACAATGTGTGTGTGTTTTTGTGATGAAAATATTAGTACTTTAAATGCTAATAGTGTGATGGTGTATGGAAAGAGTTACCTGGTCAAATCTTTGAAAAGGGCACCAATTTGTGAAGCTGAAAATGAAAACCATTTGAAAACTGTTTATATTACTTGTATTGATTAGATTATTGCTCTCATCTTGATTGTTATTTGTGCAACGCCTCACTCAGTTTGGTCTTCGACCGTCCTCAGGCATGTTGGTAGTTTGGAAAACGAAGTAGAAAAGTTTCTGGCTCCATAGATATTTTCATATTCTTTGAGTTAGTCTCTGTTTTATGGCTATGGTTGCATATATGTGAAAAAATTGGTTGACAAATTGTACACCCTTAAAATTTCGTCGATGAAAGGGAGAAAATTCCCTGTCGATATTTATCAGATTTGCTCGCCTTTGTCAACCAAATTTTTCACACATACGAAACCATAGCTATAAAACAGAAATTAAATCAAAGAATACAAAAATATCTCCGGAGCCTGTAACTTTTCTCCTTCCTTTTCCAAACAACAACCAAAATGCCTGAAGACGGTCGAAGGCCAAACTGACCGAAACGTTGCACAAATAACACTCAAGATGAGAACAATAGTCCAATCAATACAATACAAACAATCAGCCCTCATCTAAAAAATTTAGAACTTTACCAATTAAGAAAATTTATATTATAATGCAGCTCTATCCGTTATTGAGCACTTTTAATCTTCAGTTTCATTGAACTAACAGCTAACAACCATACAAGATTTATATATATATACATACATATATATATATATATACACACACACACACACATATATATATAACGAAAAACAGATTAAACATAGAAAAATATTTACTGGTTTCGATCATAATCACGAACGTTTTCAGAAAGCTTTCATTTGAACGAAACCGGTAAATCTATTTTTTGTTTTATTATTATTCTTTTCGTGCATTTAATGTATTTTCCTTTTGTATTTGTCATGGATCTTTTCTCCACTGAATTTTATTTTATAATATATATTGTATTGTTTTCAAATTTTGTGATGTCTTTAAACCATTCTTTCGGATATTCTGGACTACGAATTCTGAAATACACGTAGAAAGAAACCAATGTGAGCGGAAATGTATGTAATCATTTTTGTGTGTGATTTTGGGATCAACTTTGAACGATGTTGGATTTTATTATAAGGATGTTTCGTAAAGGTATTGCATGGCTGTTCTGTTTCATAGGTGAACTTTACAGTGTGTTCGACTGTGTCTATTTTTTTTTTTTTTTTTATAATATTCTCTGTGTGTGTTTTCTGGAAAAAAAAATCAAAATGTCATTTTTTTTTTTTTTACACAGGCATCATCACATTATCA
The DNA here is from genome assembly GCF_053919585.1 of Euprymna scolopes. Taxonomy (NCBI): domain Eukaryota; kingdom Metazoa; phylum Mollusca; class Cephalopoda; order Sepiida; family Sepiolidae; genus Euprymna; species Euprymna scolopes. Next base: position 112,395,816 of record NC_136502.1, read on the forward strand.
AGGCCAAGAGGTCACTCAAGGATAAGGGTTAAAGAGTGTACAGTAGAAATTGGAAAATATAGTAATCATTAGTAATGAAAATTTGGTAAATTTGTTAACTTATATGGAACGGCTCATCGAGAACTTATTTACGTTAGACTTGAAGACAACCATATTGTAGTCAGCCAGAAAGCAGGAAAACGGAAGACAATTCCACAGGCGTGCATCAATATATCTGAAGTATTCTGTGTTTGGAGGTAATCTAAACGTGAAAAGATCTGATTCGAGGAATTCTAAGAGTAGGCAGACTAATACTCTACTAAGAGAATTACCCATAGAAAAACCAAAATTTTGTAGAAATTATTATTCACTTGAAAATAAGTCATTTCAGTTATAAATCTAATTTTTATAAACATGTCAAGAGGAAAAGGTAATTTAATATTGATTTTTCTATGGATTAAATTTAAACATTTTGTAATGAGGACATTAGTGTATAATGATGATTAATCTAAACACGAATATATATATATATATATATATATATATATTAGTGATGGGACGATTCCAATATTTTTCTAGATTCCGATACAATTACCGATTCCATGTTGAATTTCCAGATTCCGATACAATTACCTATTCCGATTCTTTATAAATCTCTAATTATTTAACTATGAGATAGTCATTTCTCCTGATTTTCATAAAAACACACGTTAAATATGCAGAAATTTTCCTAACCGTCAAAATACACTTGTGTGTATGTGTGTGGGGGAGGGGGTGATCTATCGATTTTAGTTTTACTGGTAATTTAAAATCAATAAATATTTATTTTTTATCATTATTACCAGCAATGGAAGATTTTAGTTTAAACAAAATCAAATAATAAAAAAGACAATTAAAAGAATCGTTTTGGCATTGGAAAATAGGCATCAATTTTTCCAATTCTGATACCGATTCCGATACCGTCAAATCTTCCGATTTTTCCGATTGATCGCCCCAACACTAATATATATGTATATATATATATATATATATATATATATATATTATATTATATTATATTATATTATATATTATATTTCAGTATTACTGAGCTCCCACGCAATCCTCCCATAACAGACACTAATATTTCGTCTTCAAGTTATTCTTCTTCCCATCCTCCATCTGATATAGTTACTAATCCAATACACCATTCGAGTAGCCCTTCCATTTACAATCATACAACTAGTAATAATGATGATAATAATAATAATAATAATATTAATATTAATAAGAATAATAATATTTCTCCTAACAGCCATCCTAACACTAACAACACCCATTATCCTCTCCAAAATAATCCTCATACAATCATTGTTCCACCATTTGTTGAACACTAAGAACAAAATTCAAACTATTTAACTAATACAAATCAGCAAATTAATATTAATACCAGACCTCGAGCTTTTAATAAAGTACATACATATATCGGCGCTACTTCAACATTAATTAAGAAAAGAATATCAAACCACATTTCTTCTTTTAACAACCATAATTCTAATAATAACCAAGGAACTTCTCTAACAACTTTAATTAAAAACTTAACTCTAACAATACTCCCGTCTCAATCAAATGGACTATTATAAAAAAATTTAAGTCTTATACTCCAGGCTCTAAGTCATGTCGCCTATGTACAACCGAAGCTATAACTATAATTACTTCCCCTCAAAGTAACAATATAATAAATTCTAAAAATGAACTGATCTCTTTCTGTAAACATAAGTCCAAATTTAATTATGGCAATTTTGAAATTACATAGTTATTACTTTTACCTTTTATATAGATATAAAATATTTTTTCTTTAACTTTTTAGTTTTTCGACATACTTCTTAATACTTTATAATTTAATAATCCTTTATTTTAATTCTTTATCTCTTCTTTGCATGGCCGGTTTTTTATCTGCATTTTCTGTTTTATTCTTTAAACTTTCATATCTATCTAATATATCAATCTACCCACACTTTCATGTCTTGTATGTATATTTACTTAAATTTTACTATATGAATTTACTTACTTTTTGTTTTTCTGAAATTGCAGATACCGGCCATCTTCTCCCTTTAAATATTTTTTTTTATCTTTATTCTTTTCTTATCTTATTTTATATTATATTTTATTTTTTATTATATTATATTTTATTTATTTATTCTTTATTTTCTATTTATTTATAATATATTTATTTATTTATTTATTTTATTTTCCTTTTAGTGTCGCTTAATAACTCTTGCTGACATTTTTTTAAGTGATAACCTGTACATTTCAGTTGACCTATATCATTTTGCCCTATATATATTTTCGCGCCTTTAACATTTCCTGTCTGGGTCGTTTTGACTTTTGCTTCCCTTTATTTTATATTTAACTTTATCATTTTTTTTTTCTCACTCTTCTTTTTCTTCCTAGATCTTTTTTATTTATAGTTATGTCTCGGAAGTAGAGTGAAAAGCACATCTTATTTTTCTTTTATTAATATTATTTTTTTTCCTTGTACACATGTTTGTGAAATATTTCGTGGATTTCTGCCTTTGGATTATTATGGACCATCTTCTTCTAATTACGGGATGTCTTTGGATTTTACTTGTACAAATGGAAATTCTTTTAACTTTCTTGAAGTTTTACATTTGGATTTTACCATCACTGGATTTTTTATCTTCCACCAGACTATCCATTCATGTGTAATCACCTTTTTCTTTACCATATTCCCTCTGCTTAACTTATTTTGTTTTCAAGTAAGATCTTTGACTTACTTGTTGTTTTATCAAATACTTCTGCATGCAAAATCCGATCCCGCATTTTGCTAATTCCTACCCTCTGATGAGAAGGAAAGTATTTCTTTGAAACTCCGCGGATTAAGGACTATCCATTTATCTAGTGTTTCCTTTTCAGATTAAATATGTTTTTAACTCATTTCAAAGTGTTTTTTAACATATTTTATTAACTGTTTGCTCATATATATATATATATATATATATATATATATATATATATATATATATATAGTCATCCACATACAGTACTGTTTCGCTATTTCACAGCTCATCAGTGCGGCTAGACAGGCAACTACAAATAAATATATATATATATATATATATATATATATATATATATATATATATATATATATAGTTTATTACTGTAAGAATACCCGTCCCAGGACGAGTAAAATTAATTTTCCAAACAAAGTTTTGTACTACTTCTATGCCTGCTTGCTAAGATTAGAATCCAGATAGAATGATATTAAACCTTGTGTCTAGAATCTATATTCTAATTTGGATCAAAATTCATTAGATGACTTTGATTCTAAAAAATGTCTCATATATGTGGCTTACGTCTAAGGCTTCGTAAGAAGAAATGAAAATTCATTTTTGATTAAAAACCAGTCATTTTCAATTTCATTGCGTGTCCCTATTAATTGCCTTTTTCTTTCTTTTTACTATGACTATATGATAACTAGTGAAATATCTTTTTAAATCAGGGGTCTCCAAACTATGGTCCGCAAACCAAATCTGTCCCACCAAAGTCCTTAATCCGGCCCGCGGAGCCCTTAATTAAAACGTAAAAAAATATTCGGGGAAAATATTAAGATATGAAAATGTGTGAAAATAGTGTTTTTGTTCAGAAAATGATTTAAAAAAAAACGAAACAGTACTGTATGTGGATGACTATATATAGCGAAACAGTACTGTATGTGGATGACTATATATATATATATATATATATTAAAAAGTAAAACTGTATGAAACACATCCAGGTCATTTTTTTCCTTTATTTTGGCCTGCATAGCCCTAAAAATGTCACCGATATGGCCCCCTGTTTGAAAACTTTAGAGACCCCGGTTTTAAATAAATAAAACGAATGCGGCTTTAGTTGATGACAACAACAATGATGATGGAACTGTATTGATAATCTCTTGTATTCGTCCTTTGTAATCAACCTTGGAATTTCCACGGAGTAATTTTATAACTCGATATAATTTGATCGTAACTCTGATCGATCGAAGATGATGTATAACCAGTCGTAATATCATCCCGAGTCTCCGCATATAATCAAGGGAACGCTTCTTCTAATAAGTGGCTGTCTGTCCACATTTAGTCACTGGATTCATCTTAAGTTAGTTGCACTAAGATATTGTGGCATATGTGATCAACGAAGGTCATCACTTGTGCAATCATCGTTGCGGAGGGGGTGGGGGAGCGCTCGTTAATTCGAAAAGCCTCATCAGTGCCTTCCAGGTGAAAGATGCAGCTGAAGGTAGCGGTGACTGTAAAGATGGAAGCGCTATATTGCCTCACTTCTACAGCCTCCGACCCCCTCCCACTCCCTTTCACTCATTGGTAATTGTCTTACCAACTAACTATTTTCCCCTCTCCCTCTCCCTCCATCTCCCCCCCCCCTCTCTCCTTGGTGTTTCTCTCATCTGGTAATTCGGGTCCTCTTCTTAAGGGGCAGCTGCTTAGTACGACAGACGTTTCGCTTGGTGCCTGACTGAAGTTTGTTCATCTTGTTGGTATTCTCTTAAATGCTTTCTTTAACCCCCCCCACCCCCACTTCCCTCCCGCCGACCTATCTCCAAACTGTTCAACGTTCCCCTCCCCAAAACCAATCACCTTCCTTCCTTCGCATTACACTTCATCCCATAACACCATCTCTGCCATCTAATGAGGGGGAGGAGGACGCAATGACATTAACGTGGCCAATGTCAGATGGGATGCTGACGGCCGCCTTTAGTGACTCATTTCAACTTGGATTACGCATTACATCAACGATAACAACAACAACTAGGATGAATGCCATAACAATAACAATAATAAATTACCAACGGGATTTATAGAAATTCCATGGTGAATTTTTCAATTTGTACAGTTTAGTCAAGACATTCAAAAATAAAAATATCGAAAAAAAAAGGTTATATTGTACGTATTCGTTTTGGACTGAAAATCTCCGAAAAAAAGTTTCATTTAATTTGATCGAGCGGAAAAACACGTTCTTATGAGAGCGCGTTGAAGTCAGCCATTATGAAATTTGCTGAACACACCACGGGGAGATAACTCCATATAAAGTTCCGACACTCCCTTCCCAGCTTTAATACTAGCTTTTCTTCGTAAAAATCGAACCTTTTGCTCGATATCATAACAAATTGTTTTTTCACTGTAAAAAAAAAACAAAAAAAAAAAAACAAAGAAAAAAAAAACAATAAAACTACTTGATGAAATGAAGTGAATTTTTTTTCGGAGAACTTCGTTCCATAACAGATACGTACAATATAACCTTTTTTTCCAATATTTTCATTTTTTAATATCGTGATTAAACTGTACAAGTGCCAAACACTTATATGTTGCTAATTTGTTCTTACATTTAATAAAATTATTAAACACAAACCTAAACCAGTAAAATATGTAATATTTGTTAAAATCACTTAAAGCAGGAATATACACACACACACATATATAACTAAAATCTCAATAGAAGATGCGTATATAAAAACGACAAACAACCACAAAATTCGCACATAAGCCTGAAGAGTCCTAGAGTGGATGAAATGTGGAATATTCAGTGTAGCTTAATCGCCATATATATTTTATAACTTACTATATATATATATATATATATATATATATATATATATATATATATATATATATATATATATATATATATATGATGTTAGTGTTGGGATGATTAATCGGAAAAATCGGAAATTTTTGGGGTATCGGAATCCGAAAAATTTGTGTCTATTTTCCGATGGAAAAAAGTGATCATTTTAATAGTTCATTTCATTGGATTTTGTTTAAAGCGAAATCTTTCACGGCTGGTAGTAATGATAATATAATAAACATTTATTGATTTTTAACTAACAATAAAATTAAAATCCATAGATAACCCCTTACAAGTGTATTTTTACGCATGAGAAAATATCTGCACATTTAACATGTGTTTTTACTATAAATGGAAAAAATTACTAATTCATAGTTAAATATTTAGAGATTTAAGAATCGGATTTGGGAAAAATATATGTTTGCATATATAAGTAGATTGTATTTATATTTATACGTGTATTTATATATGTATATACACACACACGTATGTTTCCACTTCCAAGTTTATATATCTATACTCTTAAAAATCTAGGTTATTTTGCGTATTAATATTTATATTAAAAACCCTTTTTTATATTTATTTAAAAAAAAGAAAATACATCTTATATATGGGTCATGGAATTGCATTCATCTGCAAAAGATCTAGCTAATTTGCATATTCTTTTAAAAATTCATTTTAATTAATTGCCTATTAGTTTTTTCGGTTTTCTTATGTGCTGATCATCTTCAGTTAACTATTACGTGTAATTATATTCATACAGATATTCTACATGATTTATACTTGCGTAATATTTGCGTAAAAAGGTTATGGTAAACACAAAACTCTTTCCATATATTCATGTATACGTATATATTTTTGTTTAAAAAAATTTGCCTACCAAACTCTTCCTAGAGTTTTGGGTCTACAGACATGAAACTTAATATATAAGGTATTTGAACCCATGCGAAACTTTATTGGTTTTAGCCCCGGAAAATCAATACAAAAATGTGAAAATTAAAAATAAATGGAATTTGCCAGGTGTAGGTCGAACGTCGGTATTACGAATATGCATGCGTTACATACTAGCTTCATGATTTAATTCTTAGCCTTGCAGCAAACATGTCTTCCTAGCTCAGTCATTAATGGCAGAGGCAAAAATAAATTGTAAGCTTTGTTTCGAGTCTCCGTGGTGCCGCTCGAGTCATTTTTTTTTTTAAACTTTTTAACTTTTTTAAATCATTATATATTGGGTTCAATATAATATAATAATAAATACGAAATCTGCATTAATCAAAATATCATACTTAAGCGTATTTTACGGCCGGGCAATACCAGGCGTCCTACAAGTGTGTTTGTGTATATATATATATATATATATATATATATATATATATATATATATATATATATATATATATTTAATTATTTTCACAATCAAACAACGCTGAAGCTCAGGCAAACCATGAAAGCCACGAACCGGAATTCTTAGAGTCGAGTTTCATCCTCCTTTGGGCTTATCAGTAGAACATATCCGATCTAAGAATTCAACACCCGAGTCATTTGCACACGGAATGTGTTAGTCGTTCTTGTATGCGGGGTGGTGGTTTTGGTTACAGGGTACTTTCCTTGCATGTAAGTGACTCGGTTTTCGAATCGTTAATTCGTATATGTTAAAATAATATGTTATACTAATGAGCTTAAAGGAGGGTGAAACCCTATTTTAGGACTTGTGACCTGTGGCTTTCATGGTTTGTGTGCGCTGCAGCATTGTTTGATTGTGAAAAATAGTTATATATCATCTCTCATTTAGAAAAAAAGTCTTAAGTGTTTAATAAGATAACAGTTATGTATAAACGTATTTTAAAAGATATCCTATAGGGATGTCATAAATATTCCTAATATGATATTAGGTGTTCATTATTAGAAACTTAGCATGAAAATAAGATACGCAATAACAAAATAAATAAAGAAATTTTTAGTTGAACATAAGTCCCTGTCTTATCAAAGAATCTACTGCTGATTTTTTACGCCAGGCCCTTCTGCTTGTGTGGTGATAAAAATATAAACTCATCTAAGAACACTCCTAGATACATAAGGTACATTTGTGTGAAATGTTTAAAAAATCAGTCCAGCGGTTTGGAAGTGCGTAGGGAACGCGCGCGCACGCGCACACACAGAGATAACGAGCCTTACGCGCTAAGTATTTTCGATTCCATTACGAACCATCTTCAGGAAATTCAATCAGAATGAAACTGAAAAAAACATGTCTCCTTTATAAAAGTGCAAATCCGCCATCATAGCCAAGCTGGCATTTAGTAATTGTTCTATATTTCTTTTCTCTAATATCCAAAATCTTTCCATGAAAATTGACGCCCTTGAAGAGTCTCTGCGTGACATAATGAAACAGTTTAAAAATCAGAGAACATTGTGCATGAAACCAAGCAGCAAATCGATGTTTAAAAGACGGAAAATGAACATTTCAATCAAATCATTGGATTAAAGACAAAAATGAATCAACAAGATGAATCGATTGGTTCGGAACATTCTCGAACCGAGAACAAATTTAGTGACGTAAAATTTGGAGCAATTATTGAACGCCAACTATTTAGTTGGCGTTCAATAATTGCTCCAAATTTTACGTCACTAAATTTGTTACGTGCAGATTTGCACTGTTATGGCATTTAGACGTTTTTGGCGTTTCACTTTAAAAGAATTTCTTTAAAAAATTCTTCGTGGAATTAAAAGAAATTGCTATGTAAAAAAATTAGTTCTTTTGTCATCATCGTCGTCATCGTGATCATTATTGTCATCATCGCCATCATCGTAAGCATCATGGTCATCATCATCGTCATTGTCACCATGGTCACCATCATCATCGTAATTGTCACCATCATCATCGTAATTGTCATCATCGTCATCATTGTCATCGTCATTGTAAACATGCTTACGATATAATCATTATCATCGGTTCAATGTCCATGCTTAACATGTTTATCAACTTTTAGAAATTGACTTCCAAACTAATCTATCTCTGGCCAGGTCTTTATTTATTCTTCTTTCTGTCCAATCCATCGTTATGACTTTTTCTCATGTCTTCTCTTGCGTTCCCCTGTCAACTGACCTCCACCTAATAACCGAATCATTCTCATCCATTCTTTAAATGCGACTAAACCAACAAAGTCTCCTGTACGGCACTCCTCTCTCTATTCCGTTCAGATTTAATCTTCCTCTGTGATCATAAATTTAGTTCTCCCATTACACATGCATTGTATCATTCTCGTCTCATTTCTCTCGGTGTTCGTGAAAAAATATTATCCTTATATTAAAACTCATTTCGGCAAAAAAAAAAAAAAAAAAATCTCATAAAAATATGAATACGTACAAGTCGTTCAGTTTCAGAAATTTTCTGCTCACATTACATTTAAACTTCTGCATGTTGTCATAGTCGGGGAAACAAGAATTAGAAAGGGAATTCCAAAGTCTAATAGTTTGAGGAAAGAAACAATTAGAGTAAAAAAAACTATCTGCAATTAGGTGACCTTTATAACGAAGGCGTGGGATTTTGTTGCTTGTTGCATTAATCGGGATGGGTGAGCACCAGTTCTATCATATTGGCATAAAAGTTGGTGGCTTCCATTTTGTCCCTAGTGTCAATGGATTCTGCATGTAAAAGTGTCTGCACAGGGTGTCTATAGTGGAGCAAGTATTGCGCAATCACCAACCGCATCGCTCCTGAACTAATATTACTTGCATCGTGGCAGAGTGAAGTCCAGGATGACTTGAAACAAAAAAAGAGAAAAACTGGTGTTATTTCCGAGTTTTGTTTTCCCCTCAAGCTTGGCTTGAGAATCTTATTTCGTTTACTAATTAATCTGTAGCCAGATGAAGAATTCATTGCGTTTCAAGGATTTTAATGAAATTGATGCATAGAACCCGAACCTAGCATCAGAACCGACATGTAGCAGAGCGCGTATGGGAAAATCTGCAGCGGCTGAAGGATAGAAGGATAACAGGATAGCAAGATAGCGAAAATTAGCAAGTGTGCGCGAGATTGCGTCACAAGAAAAGGAAAGAGAAAAAAGTACCACGTGGTCGAGGAATAAAGCAAGTTGCGGTCTGGGCAAGATGGACATGTGGAAATTGACGGGGAGAAAGTGAGGTGGTGGGGACAATGACTTTTAAAAAGCACATGTGTGTGCGAAAAGACTGTAGAAATATAATAAAATGCGTTGCTTTGGAAGAACCACAAGTAAATGCATTTCATTTGCAATTAAAGAAAGTCGGATTTGTGTTTCTTTCCTATTTTTATTTGTTTGTATTTGTGACGTTACTCACAGGCTGACCTTGTAACACTTACACGTCACGTTTTTAAAATATAATAGAAATATGAGAGAGAGAGAGAGAGAGAGAGAGAGAGAGAGAGAGAGAGAGAGAGAGAGACTGATAGATGAAATAGTTATCTCCAGACGTATGTTTTTCCGTCATTGCGGCTCATTAGAGACGACGAAACACGTATTTTATCCATAGATAAAATAAACAACAAAGAAATAAAAGATGTTGGTACCCGTCCATAAAAAAATGGAATGATAGCACAAATGTCGAGGAGGAAATTCATGCGGATAGAATGAGACGGCCCTCTAAGGCCCATAAGAGCGATTTGATACCAGTAATACAATTATCATTGAAAAATAACACCACGCACACACGCACACACACACACACACACACACACACACACACACACACACACACACACACACACACTTTTTATTTGCTCTAAATGTCGCTAAACATTCCTAAACATGTAATAAATGTAATAATAATAAAAAAAAAACATGCTTCGATCAGCCAGTTACAAGTACTAGAGACCTCTTTAAGCGATATTGCTTATACAAAAGTAAAGTATTTGGTTTGTTTGTTTTTTTTACACGGTGGTCACCACTTATCAAGGCCCGGAAGCCACTCAGGGATAAGGGTTATTGCAAGTACAGTACGTTAGTGTGGAGATTTGATGAAGTGTTTACTTAAGGGGGCGGTTCATTAGGAATTTGTTTACGTTGGACTTGAAGACATCCAAGTTGGAGTCAGGTGGGAAGCAGGCAGACGGAACAGAGTTCCACAGGCGTGCAGTTCTAAGAAAGAAGCTTTGTTCATGGAATCCACGTTTTGATTTAGGCACAGATAAAGAGTGGGGGAAAATTTTCACAGTGGATTCAGCTAGACGGGTGTTTTTCGTGAAAGATTGGCGAGGGGGGGACCAGAGATTGGAGTTCAGACGAGCACCTGCTATGGAAATAACGATAAAACAAGGATAGGCTCGCAATGTCTCTTCTGTGGGAGAGAGGTTGCAGGGTAGAGAAAAGGGCATCCCCCACTAAGCCACGAAGTCTATTTTGTACTCTGTCAAGGCAGGATAGACTGTTTTTAGCAGCTCATGCCCAGATATGGCAGCAGTATTCTATCCGTAATAAAATTTATTGTATTATATCATAATAATAAAATTTTCATATTCTTTTCTTAATTTTACTGTTAGCTATATGAAATAGCTCCAAAGTGATTATAATAAGTGGCTTCTATCCTAGCAATAAAATTACTCCCATTTTTATATTCGATACTTAATTTTATCAGCTGTTTATTTTTAAACAACGCCAATTCCAAACTGATTATAATAAGCGGCTCCTGTCGTAATAAAATAATTTCCATTCTCATATTCTGTAAGTTAATGTAATCGCCATTATTGTTATCAAAAGATGATCCCAAAGTTATAAACGATGCAGCTTTCACTGTAATTTTTAATATCTAACTATACATTCCTTGGCCTTCGGGACAAGATCACAGCGTAGTATCTGTTTTAATGCTACACTTCACTTTTTCTGTCCTCGGTCAGTGGAAGAGAAATCCCTCATGACTGAGACAATTTGTATTTTTCTTCCTATCCAGAGTGTCCCTTTTTGGGAGCTGGATTTTCCCCACATTAAAAACCGACCTTGTGTCCAACTCTGTCCTCGTGGGGAGGCAAGTAAATAGGAACTGTACATGCGTGAAAAAACTTTCTACTATTATATAAAAGTCACTCTGTGTGTAAGTTATTTCCTCATAGGTTCCGAAACGGCTGAGCTTATCTTTTGTAAATTCCATACAAATCTAATTTATGTTTGGCAGTGTTCTTAGATAGGTTTCGCACAGGAATTCATCCGATAAGTATCGAAAATCGAACAAATCGGATCATAAAAATAGTCTTTTTTTTTCTCTTCTAGATAAAAGAATATTTTACGTTACACCGGCTAAGGAAGATAAATTCAATTTCAGCAAATCATTTCTTTTAAATTTTTTATTTTTTTTATTATAATCTACAGATATAGCTTAGTATTAGAGCATTCGACTACAGACCGAATGATCCCCTGTTCAAGTCCGGGTGTACCTCACCATTTTATTTTAATTTTTTCTTATTACTGAGTTCAGTTTACGATAAAAGAAGAGGTAACATTTAAAATCACCACAAATCATGTCTTCGTTTGGATATTTTAAAACTAAACATTAATCAGAAGCGACTTTTCCAGGGCATTCATCGTCAAGCCCAAATATCAGCTGACGTAATATTGTAAACAAACACAGATGGAATTTGATGAACGACATTATTATTATTTTGCGAATTAGTCAACCAGACAAATTATTCCTCGTAATATGTAATAATCAATAGAGAATTGATTCTATAATAATACATATGCAATCTGCATAAATTAAGATATGTTTAAGCGTATTGTACGACCGGGCGATGCTAGGTTGCGAACTAATATTGACTGTTGGCATTTACTAATGTATGCTACTTTGTGTGCGTGTGTGCATCGTCCTAAGATGTTATGCAATCTTTCGTTCATGTAATACTACGCTATAACACGGTAGCACTAAAGATTTATTAAATATATTATGGAGTCATTTTACTGGCATTTTACCCAAGTTAAAAATTTAATTCTAAAACATGGACATATTTCGAGATGAAATGTAGCCTTTGTTTCTTTGAAGAAATATCGGGAACTTAATTAACATAACCAGGTCCCTCCCCCCACCCCAAAAAGGACCTCCTCGACACAACCGACCCCACCCCCACTCCAGTTCGCAACTCGAGGAATAGCATTCTCTACCAATCAGTCATTCTGACTGACCAATGGCTAGTGTGGAATGGACCGGAGAAAACATTTCCTCTAAGGACTGAATGGTCACCATTGGTGGTCGTTTTCTCTGATGTTTTATTATCGATGGTGATATTTCAGTATCTTGGGAGTCTAGGGGGTGGGGATACGTGATAGGTCGGGTGGGGCCAGTGGTCTGAAAAGGATGACATCCTTTCTGTTCAAATCAGCAGAAGATAATAAGATATTAAGACTTCGGTTAGTATTTGCTGGATATAGCTACAAAAGCAGCTACCATTCCTCCTACTAGGGCTACTATTAAGACAACAATAACAGGATCCAGTCATTGTCTCCCGCTGCCATAGCCCACCACGCTTTCTCTTCTATTTTTACCCAGAGAATGTTCATCTTCCAACCCCTAGGTCGCCCTTCAGCTTCTTTCAACGAACTAACCCCTGACTCCGACCCAACCTCACAAGGGCGCCATATCCTTCCTGGAACTTGGTTAATGTTTGTTCATATTAAAATTTCCTTTATAAACATTTTTTTTTTGTCATTGTCTTTCTAAGCCTTTTATTTCGTTTTATTTCTTGTATTTATTTTATTTAATTTTACATAATAATGTTTTGAATAATTTTCCGTTTTTTTAATTAAAAAAAAAAAAAAAAAAAAACTTCCTTTCATTATAAGAATTTCCGATCACAATTTCCTGTAATAGGAAAAGGGGTTTGCAAAAAACAAAAAAAAAAAAAAAAAAGCAAAAAAAAAAAAGAAACGTAAAAAATAAAATTAAATGAAAAACATTTTTTTTGTTTAATGTACAGCTAACACAAAACAAATGAAAATTTAAATAATTTCATAAAAACGAAGAAAAAAAAAAAATGGTTAACAAATTTTCTTCTGTTCAGTTTTTCAATTTTTTATTTTTACATTTTCCAAACTTTTTAACCCATATTTTTCAAATGATGCAAAATTCAGCAAATTAGGGGGGGGGGGACAACAAAAATTCTGTTTTTTTTTTTTTTATTATTTATTATTTTTATTTTTCATCTATTATTATTTGTTTGTTCAATCAAACAGAAACAACTGCGTGTGATGTGGGGCGCGGTGGATCGTGATATTGATGAGGAAAAGATGCAAGAATTTTTAATTAGTATTTATTTCCGTACAAGAACAGCGTCCTGTTGTCAAAAATTGTTACCTTATCCAAACAAGTGACTGACTCTTGCGACAAAATGATATTTCAGTATCTTGGGAGTCCAGGGGGTGGTTTCTTTAAGATACATCTACATGAACGGAGGGGGTTATGTTTCATCTAAAGTTGGTTTATCATAATTTTATAATATAACTACACAATATAACTACAATACAAGGCCTGTTTTTGAGCGGCTTTTCGTCTCTGATTAAGATTTTAATAAAGTAGCGTAACTAATATTCTTAATTGATTTAAGCCTGCCACACCAACAATTATTTATACCAAATTTGGTGCAATTCTAAACTACCATAACTGCTTTTATTATTATTAGTAGTAGTAGTAGATTAAAAGAATAAGGAGGAAAAAGTGAACGTTAACTATGATGCACCCGAAATCACAAATTTATAATTCTGTCACCAATACATTTATAAGCTCTAAGTATTATAATTTTGATAAGTAATAAAATTTTAACGTCAAATAACATACGACACAGCAAGAGTTGTTTATACGCCATCTTGAAAGTGTCACAAATAGAGCATTTTTGTTGAGAGTGCCGTAAGAAGTCTGGCACTTTTGTCGAGAGTGCCGTAAGAAGTCTGGCATTTTTGTCGAGAGTGCCGTAAGAAGTCTGGCATTTTTGTCGAGAGTGTCGTAAGAAGTCTGGCATTTTTGTCGAGAGTGTCGTAAGAAGTCTGGCATTTTTGTCGAGAGTGTCGTAAGAAGTCTGACATTTTTGTCGAGAGTGCCGTAAGAAGTCTGGCACTTTTGTCGAGAGTGCCGTAAGAAGTCTGGCATTTTTGTTGAGAGTGCCGTAAGGAGTCTGGCATTTTTGTATAGAGTGCCCAAATCCGATTCTCGCATGGTATCTTGTCATTGATATTCATGCTAATCTCGTTCAAACAAAATTGTAAAAAGAAAATTGTGAAACATTTTACTTTGAAGATGAGTTGAGATAAAAAGGCGTCATCAATTATTACGAGCGTTTTATGTAGAATCACTTTGAAATGAAAAGCTGACGATGTACATCATTTGGCGAGTCTCTTCTTGTTAGCATGGAACTCAGCCAAATTCTATATCACTCGCTTAAGGCAAAAGATATTCAGATAAAAACGCAATTCTTGGCACAAACAATAGCGTTGAAAGTCCGCAAGAGAAACTATCAACGTTAAAAAAAAACATATTCTTGTATTTCAAAGTTTCCCTCTCTAGTGCTTATTTGAAATGAATTTTTAAAACAAAATAGGGAATATCGTATACGAATGTTTTTTGTTGCTTTTTATACATATATATCTATATACGATTTATATATATATATCTATATACGATTTATATATATATATATCTATATACGATTTATATATATATATATATATATATATATATATATATATATATATATATATATATATATATACACGATTGAAATAACTAATTGAAGTACCCGTCTCGATTGTGTTTTATTTTTCCCATTTGGGGAGGGGGCATTATTTCGAATTGTAATAAAAAGAATTTACAATTCTTCGGACTAAACAAAGAGTTCTATTCGAAACTCCGAGCATATTACCGAGTTCGACAAGAAGGTTGGAAGTTACATCGACTGAAACTGCTGTTACGATAACGCAAATTTATTTGTAAAGGTTATCAAAAGAGGTTGAGCGTACTGGAAATCTTGGGAGACTTGTTGTAACACAGTCTTCAAGGAACACCAAAAGTTGTTCTCTAAGAGAAATCTTTGATGATGATGACCTATGTGAGAAGATCTAATAATAATAATAATAATAATAATAATAATAATAATAATAATAATACGTTTTAATAGAATTAAGAAAAATAAAATTGTAGAAAAATTCAAGTGATATACGATGAGGTTCGATCTAAAAATAATGCCTTAATTCAAAAAAGTTAAAGAGCTACGAAAACGAGAGTGGTACCGTAAAGTGAACGACATTTTGTGTTCCAGAATATATTTTTCTACATTAGTAACCACCATTCTCAATGCACTTTTCCCAGGAATTCAATGGCGCATCTCTACTTCTGACGTACATCCATGATAGGAGTTGCTTTCTTATCCCACCGTCAGTATCTGTAGCAGGATAATGAAACTTTCAGATCCTGAATGCATAAAGTCAGTCATCATAATGCAATTTGTAACCCGTTCTGATCCATTCGGACGGAATAAGCACATACGAGGCATTACTTTTGAAACGCCTCTCATAAATGTACCATTATAACCTTTCATTAGTGTAAGCAAATACTTTTTTTTTTTTTTTTTTATAGATTCACTAGCAGGCCGCGCGACGTTGCCCGATCGTAAAATATGCATAAACATTATATTTTTATTAATGCAGAATTCTTATTTGTTATAAACAGAAATACTGTAGGTATTAAACGTAACATTAAATTTCTTTAAAAAAATGAAGTAAAAAAAAAAAACGAAATAAACTGAGACATGTGCATGCGAGTATTATGTTTTTTTCTAAACAGTTCACTTGTAAGCAAAAAAAAAAAAAAAAATAAATAAATACTCGAGCTGAGATCGAAACCAAAACCTTAAGACAGTGAGTCAAGTACGATAACCATTAGACCAGCTTGCCATAGTCTTTATAAAGTGTTTTCAAATTTACTTATTCTTAATATAAGGAAGCTGTCATGTTTCACGACCGCACATCCGCATTTGTGAAACAGTTGACAAACAGATAAAAATCCGATGACCCTCAAGTAACAATTTTTAAATTTTTACCCCTTAGCAGCCCTTCTTTCCGGATGAAACCCAATTAAAAAGTTTTCCACTAATCTGAATACCCTATATATCAAATTTCAAGTCTGTAGATCAAATATTCAGATCAAGTTTATACATTGAGGGTTGTCCCCTCTCTCTCTCTCTCACTCACACATACACACACACAGACACAGACACACACACACACACACACACACACTTTTATAGATATATAGCATTTTGTGTGCAATTGTTTGTGGCCCAGTGATGTATGACACATTAATATATAGTCCATTTTTGGTTTCATTATTTTTCTATTCTGATAATCTCCATTATCTAATTAGGACTGTGACGGCCATGATTGATACTGGAGAAGGCTTATGTTTGTATGGACTCGGTTGAGCTCAAAGTTCACATCCCATTGGGCCTATTATATTAACTTCCTGGCCCAAATCTCTTGGTATTAGTACTTGGGGGAAATCAACATCTATTGGTAAAATGGTCGTTCATCTTCACTGAAACACTTACGATGGATTTTATGTTCAGGCATTAAATATGCCCAGAACAGAGCAGGCAGTTAATCAACAACTGTCATGTTTAAATACAGGAGAAAACATCGTCGGAAATGAACCGTACAGCTGTAGAAGGTCGGAGGTCATATCGACCGAAACGTAATAAAAATATAAATATCAAAGTTGATGTGGACAATGAATTTAGTTAATAATAGATTGAAAATGGCAAGTGGATGAATAGAGAGAAATCGGCACGTGGGCAAATTAGAGATGAAAGTCTTTTTAATGAGTTCATCACAAATTGGAATAAAATACATAAAAAGAAAACATTACAAAGTTAGGCAAATTAAAAAGAAAATTATATATATATATATATATATATATATATATATATATATATATATTACAAAATGGGCTACCACATATCATAGCCTAGAGGCCACTCAAGGATAAAGGTTAATGTGTGTATTGTAGTCATTGGAACAGTAGCGTAGGAATCGTTTGTGGTGGAAATTTTATATAATTATTTACGAAGACAGTTCAATGAGAACTTGTTTACATTGAACATGAAGGCGACAATATGGTAGTCAGTTGGAAAGCAGACCACTGGAACAGACTTCCACAGGCGGGCAGTTCTAGAGAAGAAGCTTTGTTATTGGAATCCACGTTTAGGTTTAGGCATCAAGTGGGGGATTTATTGATAGTGATTAAGCTAGATGAATTATTTTTTGTTTCTTTTTGTTTTTTTTGTTCTTTGTTTTTTCTTTTTGTTTTTTGAATGATTGGCAAAGACACACCATACGTTGGAACTCAGTCGAAACTTGCCATGAAAATAACAATAGATCAGAGACAGGCTCAGAACATCTCTTCTGTGAGAAATAGGTTGCAGATATGAGAAAAAGTCATCACCAACTAGATTATATTTAAAAGTAAAAAATTCTAACCTTAATTTTTTATCAATTCGTTGCTGTGTTTATGATAGGTCCTGTGGAAGGGATATATTCGTTTGAAGTAGCTGAGTGATCTTGGCTACTTATTCGAGTAATAATCTAGTATTGCCTAACTGAAGGAGTTTTCATGGTCGGACCTTTTTTCCCCTTAGCATGAAGCTTTTGGTGCACCTTTTGACATCTCTCTCAGGCGGCTCTGCTAGTTGGTACTTATAACTTAACCAGCCAATCATATTCTTGTGAGGAGGAACTTTGGTAAAATTTAGTCGTAAGCTACACTCTTTGGTAGATTGAAGGTTCAATCCTCAGTGCAGGCAACACTCAAAATACAATTGAAAATTTCTGAAGACTTCTACCCAGTCATGGCTATCTATGAGGATTAAATAAAGGATTTCATTCAGAATTCAGTGTAAATTCCCTAGTTTGACAGAAAGATTTCCAGAGTTTGACAAGATACACCTGAAGAAGGTCGGAGGTTATATCGATCGAAACGTTGGGCAAATGACACTCAAGATGAGAACAGTAGTCCGAAGAATATGATACAAATACTCAATCTTCATCTCCAAAATTCAGAAAGATAATAAGATGGGAATGGTATAAAAAGTACCAGAAAAATTAACATATTCCAAGGGTGTAACCAACCGTGCTTTTTAGACTCTCTCGGAGAAGAAGCCGTCCGAAATTTTTTCCCTAATTTAAAGCACCAGTAGGGCAGCCAGAGATAGCCAGGCAGGTATTTACTTTGTCGTAACTAATTTTTCCGCTAATGAATGGGTTATTTACTACATGGGAATCAAGTTTGCTTGCCATTTCACATTAATGTTTCAAAGTTTACCTACCTATGAAGGGAATTTTTCAAGGATTCATTTTGTTTTGTTCCATTTCATTTATAATATTTACTAATTTTTTTCATTTTTTTTTTTTTTTTTTTTTTTTTTTTTTTTTTTACGAAAACGAAACAAAACTTTTCGTTTCGTCCATTTCTCATTTTACTTCGTACATCTAGAATGTGGCAAAAAGTATCAAAGCTTAACAAAAAACAAAAAAACTATGAAACATGAAAAGTTATAATTAGGGCAATCCAAAAATTGCATTTATTAATCAGGTTGAGTAATTATATTAAAAGAAATTCATAAATCAATAAAAAATATTTAAATTTAACATTTCTAAGAACATTCAGTGAGTATTAATAGCAATTTTTAGGTTGCCCTAATTATTAAAAAACAAACAAACAAACGAAACGAAACTTTAGTAAGACGAAACGAAACTAACAAAGAATACGCGTTAAGATTTTGTTCCTTAGAAGCGCTGGTTGAATTTGAATTAAATAAGATACATATTATATACGTTTGAAGCCATAGCAACGCATTGTTACAAAATAAACAGACATTTATTTTGTTTGGAATTTATGTTAAAGTTCATAAATATATTTCGAAGGAAACCTTCGTCTTCAGTATGATTTTTTTTTTTTTTTCAATGAATCTCGCGTGATCAAACGCACCGTTCCGAGATTTAAAAAAACTACGGTAGAAACACCAAACGGAGTTATATTTGCTAATTCTCTGCTCCAACAACAATATGGCAAAAAAAAAAAAAAGAAAGAAAAAAGAGACATACTGAAGATGAAGGTTTTCTTCGAAATATATTTATGAACTTTAACATAAATTTCAAACGAAATAAATGTCTGTTTATTTTGTAACAAGGCGTTGTTTTGGCTTCAAACGTATATAATACGTATCTTATTTAACAAAGTATATTTTGTAAAATGTTTGCTATGAAAGTTTGGACATCCCCACCCTTTGGTCCTTCCTGACTCCGCCTTTGACACATTCCTTTGTTTGCAAATGGCAGCCTCATATATTGGAACAGGAATCACGTGTGTAAGGGAGGCGGGGGGGGACCACTTAGTATAGCACTGTTTAGACTTTCTCCTTGTTTGTGTAAAATAGTATCAGTAGCAGCAGTGGTCATTTTAGTAGAGGCAAGTGGATGGATGCTGGACAGTCCAAGTTGTATAAAAGAGTAAAATGAAAATCCCAGTTCGAGAAAGCAGCAATGCGACAAAGCAATTAATTGCTTTTATTGCCTTGCTTAATCATGAATGCCTTTGATATCATTTCACTTTATTTATTATTAAATTTAGCAAGGCCCAGGATTTGTGTGGATAGTCTTCTCGCAAATCATCATCATCATCATCATCATCATCTCATACGATCCCCAAAATTCTATTGTTGGCATTGGTTACCCCGATATTTTTTCTGGTCAGAGCCTTTGTAGAAAGATATCAGGTACTTACGGGAGGGGTCCACGCAAAGGTTACCAGCGTCCTAAGTGAAAGTGATTTTTTTTTTGTGGAACGAACTGGATTCGAACTTGGAACACCCAGATCGTCAGGCTGTGCTATTAGGCACTAGACACCCATCACCTCCCTTCTCCGAAATGTAAACTAGTATATTGTTCTCTAACGACTGGTTTCCTCGTTTATTTTACACTTTTTCACTTTTTCATCCCAAACAAGTCATATTACCACTTGGAATGTAATGGGCTACTATTTGAGATCATGTCTAACAGGGGATTGTGGGGAGTTGAGGAGCGAGATCTCTGTTCACATTAAATTCAAGGTTAAATCTGCAGGTTAGTACAGTTAAGGAAGCAGGGAGGGAATTCCAAATCCTAGCAATCGGAAGGCAGAGGCTATTAGAGTAGAAGGCTTTCCAGCATCTAGGGACCGCAACAGTGAAGAGGTGAGATTTTGCTGCTTATCTAATTAGTTAGGAGTATGTACGTCGAGGGAGCACAAATGTTAATTAAAACACATTTCGTTAAAATACCTGTTAAATAGGCACAGGGGTGCAATATTATGGTGATAAAGCAGAGGTTGGAGCGTGAGCAACAGTGTGGAATCCATTAGATTTGAAACTCTTTTTGGAACCTTGCCTAATAGTGAGAGACTAGTGGTAGATGCAATAGTCCAGATGTGGTAATAATACTTTATACAGGGTGACCCAAAAAAAAACAAAAGCTAAGTGGAGGCCATCTAGAACATATGCTGTAGAACAGAGAAAAAAAGGCCAAAGACCCTAGTGTTTTGATGTGATGTTTTGAATATAATAAACTAGTTATGACCAAAGTTTCATTTCATTCGGACAAAACACTAAGGAACGGGGCCTAATTAGAGTTGGGGCCCGTTTTTTTGTGGGGGGGGTCACGCTGTAATAACCGAATTTTGAGTTTGTCAAGATATAAGATGCTCTCTGGTATGAGCAATTTTCTAGCACTGTAGAAGGAGCGACCTTGTCTGCAGCAGCCTTGTTCTCAATGTATTGGTTCCAGTTGTTGGTTGAGATGTTTTTTTTTTATTATCTGTATTTAAGCAGCTTTCACTCGGCGAACACATCTTTCAAGATGTAGAGGAAAAGAATTTAAAATATAGTTTTTTTTTTGTTTTTGTTTTTTTTTGTTTGTTTTTTTTAGAGGAGGCCTTTTCACTTAAATACAGAGTGAGTCACAGGAAACGAATGTTTTTAGGGCACTCCTTTCTTTCCTTTAGTGAAAGTGGTGGCTAACTTTTAGAAAACAGCTTCAAATTTGTGCTCATGAAAATGGCCATCATTTGTCAGACATAATTTTTCGTTTCTAAATATTCCATAATGGCATAATTAAGTAAATGTTTTTATGTCCATTATAAAATTTTTGTTGAAATATTCGCAGAGTTTTGTTTCCCTTAAAAAAAAAAACATCCGTTTCCCGTGATGCACCGTGTACAATGCATACCATACTAAAAAACAAAAAAAAAAAACAACTAATGCATGGTTGCAGATTTAGTAGATTCGTGGATTGGTAATCCTACGTGAATCTCTCGATTCAACAGAAACATGAAGAATATTCCGAGGTTAATTTTCTTTCTATCAAGAAAAACTCCCCGTCTCGCTCTCCGTTTCTTTCTCTGTCTTTCTCTCTCTGTCTTTCTCTCTCTCTCTCTCTCCGCATCTCTATCTCTCTGTGGCTCTTTCTCCTTCTCTCTCTTTTAGTCTTTTTTCTCTTTTAGTCTCTTTCTCTTTCTTTCAGGTTTTAATCCTCGGTCATGGAGCATGAAGTATATTCTGGGGTTGATTTTCTATCAACCAAAACTTCCAGTCTCTCTCTCTCTCTCTCTCTCTCTCTCTCTCTCTCTCTCTCTCTCTCTCTCTCTCTCTCTCTCTCTCACTTTGCCTTTCTCTCTCCGCCTATCTCTCTATCAGTCTCTCTCCGCCTATCTCTCTATCAGTCTCTCTCTCTCAGTCTCTTTCAGGTATCAATTTTCGATCAAGTCATAACTAGGGCTGTAACAACAGAATATTCTTTTTCATTCTTTTAACTCTCAAGTATATAATGAAGACAATACCCTCAAATGGAGTAAATGGTTTTTGACACGACTTGTAAGTCATAAATGACGTCACTTGATTTGGTTCTGAATTTTTAAAGCTGCTAAGATTTCTGATAGTTTTGCACATCTGAATATATTAATAATAATATTATATTAACTATTATTTATTATAAATGAATAAAATAATTATAATGATTAATCTTTGCTATTAGAAGTTAAATTTGCTCCGAGAACTATTTACTATTAGTAGTTAAATTTGCTCCAAGAATATATATATATATATATATATATATATATATATATATATATATATATATATATATGAAACGAGAGAAACAGGGCAGGAAGAATCGAATATTTGAAATATTTTTTATAATTGCAAGTATAAAACAAAATAATAAAAATAAATATAAATAAAAAAGAAATATGCCCTTTTTTTCGCAAATGAAAATTTCATTATTTATCTTAATTTATAAAGAGTGATATGAATTATCTATGTTTGTGTGTGGTTAGTAGGAGAGAACACTAGCAGGGTGCTCGATTATTAATTAGAAAAAAAAAAGCGTACTATTTATTTATATATGTTTTACAGAAGATCAAAATAACATCGGTACCATTTATTTCAAATCCAAATAAAGAGGGCCTATAAGTTGTCCTCTTTACCGGACTTTTTAACCTCTGTTAATATAATCGATTGTTTCTGCATAACGAAACGGATCTGTTAACAAATGTATCAAAGTTTTAACATGCTGAAAGAGCTGTTTTGCATGAAAAAAAAATATTTGGATCTTGAAATGTAGCTATACTGTAATTCGTGTGTAAGATGTACCATACAACCAATAAATAATACGAATTTTATATACATGTGTAGTATTGAAATTGTTTAGAGAATTAAAACTATAGAGATGCATATTTTATTTATTTTTTTGAAAATATTGATATTTAGAGTCGATATTTAGAAAAAAAGAAGGGCGGGGGGTATTAAAATTTTGAAAATTTTATGATATATATATATATAGAGAGAGAGAGAGATGTACCGTACAACCAATAAATAATATTAATGTTATATAAATACATGTGTAGTATTGGAATTGTTTAAAGAATTAAAAATATAGAGATGCAATATTTTAATTTTTTTAAATATTGATTGTTTTTAAGTCGATATTTTTTTTTTAAAAAAAGAGGAAAATATTAAAATTTAGAAAATTTTATGATATTTATAATATGAGGTCAAGTAAAAACAGCCAAGCAAGCAAAAACCGGAAAACTTTCAATGTTAAGTGATGTGCACAAAAGCTTGGATTTAAATTCTCCAGACAATTTAATGACTAAAGGTTAGTGTTCGGATTGATGTACGCTTCATTTATTCTTGGAGTATTATCCAGTTATTAAGGATTGCCAAGAGCTATGGTATCGTATTACAATTCTCCACGTCAAGTAGCCTCGAACAATCTGTCAATCTGTTTTTGGCGTTCCAGTGTTGACCTCCAAACCCGAAAACGCCATATCCTAACCCCTAAGCTACATCCCAGTACCAAATCGCAACTGCACCATGATAGATGTACTAACGGGAAAAAAAATTGGGGTCTTTGGAGACAACAGCAGGCCTTCTTCTTGGAATGCGATGATTGGCCCACACCTATTCTAATTAAAATGCCTTTCGGTCCTGTTTATGGCAGTGGTGCCTGACAAGTAATTAAGTATTTGTTGTATTCTTCGAGGATGACTCTGCGCCAGCTAGTAGAACTGAAGAGATTGGTAGATGGCATTTGGGGACGGTGGTGTTAGGGTGGAAGGCAGAGGTGTGCTCGGTTGGGGAGGGATGTATTAATATTGCAGAAGAGAACATTGGAAACCGAGAAGGCTTGAACGTGAACTTTATCCAGACCAAGCCAACCTTGAACCTGCTGCTACTACGGTTTCTTCTTCTCCCTTTAGTAGAATAAGGACTAACATCCAGGTACAAAGGAAGGGTGACTCGTGTAAAGATGGAGAAAGGAAGGAGGAAGATGTTTATGCATATCTTTCCTTTAAGAAATATCCTTGGTTATGATTGCAATGCGATAAGAGTGGATGGGGAGCCGTGGCCATTAAATATTCCTGGTAGTGGCAGGTTTTATTGATTTTATTTCGAGGGAGGCACTCTTCACTCAAATGCATATTATACTACCAAAGAATCATACTAATGCATGGTTGCGGATTTAGTAGATTCATGGATTGGTAATCCTGTGTGAATCGCTCGATCCAACAGAAGCACGAAGAATATTCCGGGGTTGATTTTCTTTCTATAAGCTTAAAAACCCCTTCTCTCTCTCTTTCAGTCTCTTTCTCTCTCTCTCTCTCTCTTTCAGTCACTTTCTTTCTCTTCCTCTCTTTCTGTCTCTTTCTCTCTTCCTCTCTTTCTGTCTCTTTCTCTCTTCCTCTCTTTCTGTCTCTTTCTCTCTTCCTCTCTTTCTGTCTCTTTCTCTCTTCCTCTCTTTCTGTCTGTCTGTCTCTCTCTCTCTGTCTCTTTCTTTCTCTCTATGAGTCTCTTTCTTTCTCTCTCCCTGAGTCTCTTTCTTTCTCTCTCCCTGAGTCTCTGTCTCTCTCTCTGTCTCTCTCTCTCTCTCTCTCTCTCTCTCTCTCAGTCTCTTTTTCTCTCTTTCTCTCTGTCTCTTCCTATCTCGCTCAGTCTGTTTCTCTCTCTCATTAGTCCTCGCACAAAAGAGCAGGTCGTTAGTGAGGACTACTATTAACTGTAACCAGTTATACAGTCCTTTTGAAATTTTCATCTCTATTTTTCTCGTTATGTGCTGAATATTTGTTAATGAAACCTATATGAAATATGTTCTTTATTAAATTTTAAAGATTTTCTATTCTGAAAGAAGTTAAAAAATTTTGATCTAAAAAAGTTATTTTAAAGTTTTTGTTAAAAAAAATCAGATTTTCTCATTATTCAGACCTGTATTACAAAGAGGGGATTGCAAAAAATGAGTTGTGGCGTGAGGAGAAACACAAACTGAAGCAGAGAGAATATTCAGACCTGTAATAATACAAAGAGGAGGTTGCAAAAATGAGTTGTGGTGTGAGAAGAAATACAAACTGAAATAGAGAGAAGGAGAATTTTAAAATATAATCTTAAAAAGATAAGATACAAGTTAGAAAAGCATTTCATTCAAGGCATGAAAATTGTTAAACAAACTGTTTTTACTATAGGCTTTAAAAATAAAGATACAAGATTCAATTTGAAATTTATTTATCTTCAAAGTGCACTTTTATAAATTTTACAAAGTAAGGTATAAAAATTTAATTTAAATTGAATCAAAAAAATTACCTTGGATTTATTTTATGTAATGTACATTTTGTTGCAATTTAAAAACATTATCTTTCATCTAGTAAATAATGAAATAGATATAAAATGTTCAATTATTTTTTTTTTTAAAGTACAACAGAATGTACATTGCGATTTTTAAAAAAATTCCAATATGTTAGTCAGATTGTGTTGAAATTACAGAAAGATATCAAAAATAATCTATTTTAGTTCAAAACCTTTCAGTGACGTTTTGGACACCCTGTATAAATCTGAAAACTTTAAAAATTGTAAGTAAAAGAATTTTTTATGATTTTTTTTTAAAAGAAGTTATTTTAAGGAATGTTACAAAAGTTTCGAAGTTTGGTAAAAAAAAAAAAAAAAAAAAAAAATGTTCGAAGGAAAGCTAAGCAATTTTGTACATAGATCCAAATAGTCAAATTGTTAAATCTGTACACAATGAATTGATTGATTAGATCACAGGTCAGAAATCGATAAATAATTACGTGAACAATTCCACTCGCATCTGAACCCACAAGTTTATAGAAATCTAATTATAATACATAGAAATTACATGATGTTGTTCTTCAGAAACTACTCTTCTATTTCCTTATCTCAACACTCCGTCATTATTTATTGCTAAAAAACTCTATCTAAAAAGATATTGAGCCTTTAATATATACAAATTGATTGGATTCAGTTTCAGAATTGATAGTTAAAGACAAATTTTTTGTATTCTTCCCCCCCTCCCAAACAAGGTGTACCCCCCCCCCCATTACGTGGGATCATGTCCAGCAAGGGACTGTGAGGAGTTGAACAGTGAGATATTTTCCCCATTGCATTTAAACTTCTGCATGTTCATACAGTCAATGAAGCAGGAAGTAGGGAAGGAATTCCAAAGTCTGTAATCAGTGGTTAATAAAGACGATTGACTAAAGAGTTGAAGCTTATCTATGATTACAGCATCCGTTGGTAAATATACATGAATATTGATGAAGGATATGAAGAGAATATCACAAAATTAAACCCATTTTATAAGTATCTAAACGAGATCTTGCTACTAATAGAATTTCCTCTTTTAAATTCAATATATCGAGACAAGATTAGTGCAGGACTAAACTATATAAAATTTGGGAGATATTGCATTCACAAATGGTCCCCCGTAAGCCAAATGGATATTCCGATCAAGGGAGATGATTTTGAAAACTTTAGTTTTTGCATAGAGGTGGCATCGTCCTCCCACCTACAGTACTTGATATTTCCAAATTGTCACCCAGATTGTACAGACCAGACTGAAGTTGCTTAACTTTGGTGATATGATGTGATTATGAAACTTTTTTTCTTTTGCTAAACAGAACTTGTGTAAGTTTTACGAATCTTACGTCTCTCTCTCTCTCTCTCTCTCTCTCTCTCTCTCTCTCTCTCTCTCTCTTCCCTTCTCTCTCTATCTCTCTCCCTCTCATCGTCTCCCATCCCCTCGTTTTCCCTTTTCTCTTCTTTCTCCTCTCTCTGTCTCTCCTTCTGATAGTCTCCTTCTCTCTTGTCTTCCCTCTCATCCTCTCACTCTCTCTTTCGCCTCATCTCCCATCCTCTCCCTCCCTCTCTATTTCCATCTCTCTCCGTCTCCCCCTTGGCTTTCTATCTTTTATTTTCTTCTTTACTTTCTCTCTTTCCCTCCCGCTCTCTCCATCTCTCTCGCTCGCTGTTGCCTGTAATCGTCTCTCTCTCTATCTCGCCTTCCTTCTGTAAGGCCACTTATCGATCTGATTGAAAAATAAAGAGCGATTTCACTGATTCCAGTGACAATAAAAATGTATTGAAAGTTTGGAACATTATTTCATCCTCATTCAATCCCGGGCGACGTCGAGTTTCTCTGCTAGTTAGAGATTATTATTAAGCTATATTACACATAATTTAATACTTTCAAAGAATAGCGTTTTTTTTTAACCTTATGTAATTCACCTGTGTGTTTCAAACATTAGTCCGATAGGGTGTTTATACACCCCAATACAAAAATGTTTATAATGTTATTATTTCGTAAAATATAATTATCCTGCTGATTCACAATATAACTACGATCGCTGTTGAACAGTTTGAATCACTTGTATCTTGTTGATATTAATATAAAATAATACAATAAAATAAATTATAAAAACAAAAGAAAAAACAATATATTACATTAGCTTAGCTCATAATTACAAGATTGAAAGAGGAATAAATTGTAAATAAAATAATAATCCCATCAAAACTTATGATAAAGAAAATACAAAAAACATATTAATTCCATATTAAATATTACAGATTAACCTAATGATACATAATATGCGCTTATAGCTAAAAATTTTTCATTCCCACTGAAAAATACGAAACTATATAAATCATAAAATCATACCTACGTTAGTCAGTTGGAGTGACTGGACATTCCATAAGGAGAAAGCGACGTCTATCGCCAAGCAAAACTGAGCTACAACTGTAACATACCATATGGGTTATACCCTCATTGAGCCAGGAGAGTACTGGAAGGGAGGAAAAGAAATAAGTTGCCAACTAGGAATACTAAGCATTTAAACAAAATTGGGGAGACAAAACACTCCATAGGATTAAGGCAGGGTTTTATAAAAGGTTTCTTTGTTTTTTTTTGCCATCATTGACTGTGACTCAAAGTACCAGTACATATTAAATCAACTTGTCTCTCTTAAATCGTTTTATTTTTTTTTTTATTTATCTTTTTTATTCCCCCACCCCTGGGCTGATGTATGCAATCGTTTCCTTTGATTATTGCATGCATATTTTAAGGTTTTTTGCATTATACTTTTTATCCAAGTTAAATGTATAGATCCTGAATAAAGAAAAGAAAATCAAAGCTGTAATAGAATTCTGTTTCATTCCTTCCAGCAAATACTTTTACCAAGTACGTTACAGTATTTACCAATACAGAGTTATCTCCCTTGAACATCATCAGTTTAGTCTTTTTGGCATACTACGCTATAGGTGTGTTTCTCGCCTACATATATTGATAAATCAATTATCATTGAAATCCCAAATGAAATAATAGAAAACTAAAATTAAAAAAATCTAAACAGGATTACATTTCTGAATTTTTGAGATGAGGATTGGTTATTCGTATTTGGATTCTTCGCACTACCGTTCTCATCTTGAGTGTCATTTTCACCACATTTCGATCGATGTAACCGCCGACCTTCTTCAGTTGTATCTGGTCGACCTCAGGAATTCACGCAGAATTTTGAATGGAACCCTTTATTAACTTCATGGGGGTAGCATGTTCTTGTTCCGTCAACCATGACTGAATAGAAGTCCTAAGTAATTTTCAATTGTATTTTTCATTCGCCCACACTGAGAATTGAACGTTCAACCTTCAGGAGAATATCCCTTTTACAATTTCACGGGTCCTTGCATAGCGCAGAGGTTAGAGTTCGGCAGAAGAATTCCAAGTTCGAAAAGATACACCTGAAGAAGGTCGGAGGTAACATCGGCCGAAACGTTGTAAAAAAAAAAAAAAGATAGTAGTCTGAAGAATCCAAATACGACTAACCAGGATTGATTTTTTTAAAAATTATTTGAAGCCATCCACCTGGCAATATATCAACACTCAGACAACGCCAGATGAATACACGTGATAGGTATACATATAGGATGGATAAAAAGGTAGGAAAAAGTTCTGTTTGTCGTATTTGTTCTATACAAACTTCATTAGAGCCTGAGAGATTAGTTGACAGTGAGATTATTAGTATTATATTTTTAAGGATTTTTTTCCTTTTATTAGCTATTTATTTTTCCAGCAAGAATTTCTATCATCTTTATTTTAGTCGCTATTAATCACATCTCGTCAGACTGTGAAATTAATAAGCAACGTGGATGCGGAACAAGAAAGAAAAAGAAAAAAAGGTTCCAGGAAAAGAAACCTGAAATTTGGTTTCATCGGAAGAAAGCTTGTTTTAATACAGCAATTATTCCACCACAGATCTTGAACGACAGTCTGTTATGATGAAAAAGCACCCGTAATAAAGATGAAGTAAAAGCTAGTTAAAAAAAAAAAAAAAAAAAGCGACGATAATCAGCTTCATTAGTGTTTGTTTGGATTTTTCAGAAAAAAAATATCGTGAAGTTGTCGCTAATTGCTCGTCATCTTAAAGCTCTATTTTTGGAGTGACCTAAATTATTAGCACAAGAAATGAAGCGATTACGCAGATTAATCTATTAACTTTCTATATAATAAAGTAATTTCGATTTTTTTTAACCTTCAGTTACAATAGGAAAATAGATGAAGACTTCCTATGCAATTCTTTTGAACCCCCCCCCAAAAAAAAAACCACCTATTGCAATTCCTATAATGAGTTCAACGAAAATATTCTTCTTACAAATCCCATATAAAGTTATTTGGTCAGATTTTCCAAATCAAACTCAAATAGCAATTCATCTAACATATAATTTAATTCGTGAATGAAGCCGCAATTCATCTAACATATAATTTAATTCGTGAATGAAGCCGTAATTCATCTAACATATAATTTAATTCGTGAATGAAGCCGCAATTCATCTAACATATAATTTAATTCGTGAATGAAGCTAAGATTAAAAAATAATAAATATTCGTCCAAATTCCTTCGTACCAACTCCCGACTTCAACTGTAAACTTCACAGACCGTTATCCATGCCTCTCTCACATATCCAAAAAGAAGACTCCTCTATGCTTCCCCCTTCATTCCTTTTCACAGCAGTCATTGTACTCATATGCAAATTACTGCCATATGTATATTAATAAACGACGAAAGTTTTTTTTTCTCTTTATTTTCTTAATTTTGTCAACCGACAGGATAGACAGAGGTAAGTCATGTTTTTCATTACTTATTTTTTATTTTTTTTTACTTGGGCGTCACCACTTATCAAGGCCCGAAAGCCACTCGAGAATAAGTGTTAACGTATGTAAGCTGATAGTGTAGTAATCATTAATCGTATAAATTGGGTAAAATTTGATTATTTATGGGGACAGCTCAACAAGAACTTGTTTACATTGAATTTGAAGGCTACCTCGTTGTATTCAAACGGGAAGCAGGACAGCAGAACAGTGTTCCATAATTCCGGACTAGCCTATTTTTTGTTTGTTTTCGCCAGTTATGGGTTGTTTCCTGAGAATACTTCAGCCAAGTAGGATTATATTCGTCTGTTAGAACGACGAAAACCGTCTGATCATCCAAAGGCTGATGGATGACTCTCACTGAGTTTATTTAAAGTGAAGCTGATTTGCTCAGAGCCAGCCAGCCTCACTCTCTCGTCCCAATCAGCCTGATTCAGCAGCAGGACTGGGTCGTGACAGCTGGAGGCCAGGTGGAATACAAGTGGTGCCGAATTTTCTCCTGATTTCCAAATTCGACAGATACATCCTAGAGTTAAACAAGATATACCTGAAGAAGATCGAAGGTTACATCGACCAAAACGTTGTGAAAATGACGCTCAACATTGGAACAGTAGTCCAATGAATCCAAATGATATATACAAAATATGCTTAGGATGAGAACGCTAACTGAAACGTTTCTGTGTAGCTTATTTTCCATAAGTAAATGGAATGGAAACTTCATTAATCCTATGCAGGTTGAACCGGCTTCATCCAAAGGATTTGGGTTTAACTAGTCAAAAAATTAAAAAGTAACATCAAAATACATTTTTATCCAATTTTTTTTCTTAAATTCACATATTTTTAATGACTCCTTAAAATATATTCTGTGTGGTGAGACACTTAATTTGAGAGCTTTGGGTAGTGTGGAGTTAATACTTAGTTGAAAATACTCCCGGGTCCACTCTAACTTAGAATGGTAATACTTATCAGGGTCCTAACTATGAATAAAATAGAATCTCTTTTTTTCATATATATATATATATATATATATATATATATATATATATATAAGTAGGTTGTAGTTTGCTTGAAGCATTGTTGAAGAAAATTATAAGGTAAAATTAAAAGCCAAGAACAATGCGAGATTTTTTTTTTATATAGAGTAAAATTAAATGCAAACAAAAGAAATAAAGTTCTTTTTTTTGTTGTTTGTTTTTTCTTTTTCACACAAATTTTAACTCTAAACAACAGTAATTTTTTTTTTCCTGTTGTATTCAATGGTGATATAAATCTCAATATATTTCAGACTTATTAGTCCATTTTCAAGAGAAGACAGCGGAAGAGTGTTCAAAATTGGAAAAGTAGCTGCCGAGTTTGCCACGTGATACCGCGAAATATAGAACAAAAAATGACGTTAGGAGAACGTTAAAATAAATCAGTTGATGTTTGAAATACTTGTTGCGTTTGTGAATCAAGGGAGATGACTATTCAAGCAAGGTTTTTTTTTTTTTTTTTTTTTTTTAATTATTGTTTTTCTTATGTTTTAAACTTATATTATAAAAGCGGAGCTCAATTCCAGTCTATTGTTTAGTGTGGGAGTATTTTTTGAAATAATTAAAGATTCGAGGATACGAAGTTGACCTACGTTTCTTGAAGAAGCAAGAATGTTGATGTGAAAATCTGGTTCTGAATTAATGCAAGTGCGAATATGTTTATAGAACGACGAAGCAGTAGTGTTTAAGTGCTCTTTAATGCGGTGATGAAGCAATCTGGTAGTGCTTCCGATGTAAGATGCACTGCATTTAGCGCATTGTAGGTCGTAAACAACGTGGTTCTTAAAGCATAAACCTGTGTGTGATATTGGGCAATTAGAGAGTGAACAAGGGGAAGGTGTATGCGATGGATGTTTTCGGTTGAGCTGTTGTCTTAAAGTAGATCCAGTGTGGATGAGTTGAATGTTGAGCCCCTCGCTGCGGATGGCTTTTCGGATTGAAGATGAGATTTTGTCACTGAGGAAGGGTAGTTTTAGAAAACAATTGTTAGAGAAGGGTCGGGTGTTGCGTTTTTTCTTTTTAAGTGAGGATAGGATCGTATTAGGGTAGCCGTTTAGTGAGAGGGTCTGTAGGAAATTGTTAGTGTGTGTATGTTTGTCGGAGATGTTAGTGCATTTGTCTTGTATGCGTGAGATTTCGGCATGTGCGTAGTTTAGTTTGTCCTTGAGAGGTAGCGCAGATTTGAAATGTACGAAGAGGCGTTTGCTGGCGGGTTTTCTGTAGAATTCAGTGCATATGGCACCATTTTTTTTTATTTGTATTTTAAAATCAAGTAGAGAAAGGGATTCCGAAGAGTCTGGGTGTTCTATAGTAAATTTTAAGTTTGGGTCGGCGTTATTGAATTTGTGGAAAATGTTAATAGCTTCTTCGCGGGAGTATGTGATAATTAAAATGTCATCGATATATCTAGTGAAAAGGAGATAAGAATAGCAGGTACTAAGGGTGTGTCTTTCGAGTTTGTCCATATAAGCAATGGCAAGAATACCGGATAGACTGGAGCCCATGGGTAGTCCAGATACTTGTTTGAACGTGTTTTGTAGGAAAGTAAAGTAAGTGTTGTCTACTATAATACGGAGGAGTTGTAAGAGATCTCCTGGAGTAATTCCGAAGCATTGTGGGTTTTTAGATGCTATAATGTCTGCCATGAGATTAATGGCTGGATGTGCAGGAATGGAGGTGTATAAAGAAACGACGTCTAGGCTAAATGGGTATCTGTATAGTTTGAGTAGATGGTGTGGTAGATCGTTGAGTCTGTTAATTACTTGGTTGGAACTACTAACATGGGCTGGGAAGGTAGAGAGTAGAGGTTTAAGTAGGCGGGATATTAACCAAGAGATTTTATAAAGGGGACCGTTAACGCTTGAAACAATGGGTCTGATCTGTGTGTGTGTGCTATTTTTGTGGGTTTTAATAAGGTGATAAAAGGTAGGTAATTTGCTGTATTTAGTAATAAAATTTAGTCTGTGTTGTTTTGGGAGATTTCTTTTAAAACAAATTTGAGACCATGTCTTGTTAATGTTGTTCTCAATACGAGCAGCAGTGATATTATGTGCTGGGGTGTAAAGGTCGGTATTGGAAAGATGCTCTATAGCAAGGTTGTTATAAGATTCCTGTGATATAACGCAAAATTCTCTGCCCTTATCAGAGGGTAAGTAAACTAAATCTTTGTCTTTAAGGGATTTAAGGGTGAGGTATTGGTTCCTGGTAAGATTGGGGGTAATATGGTGTTGTTCGCGTTCAAGTATTCTGAGGATTTTATGCTTTAACCTTGAAAGTTTTAGATCTAGTGGAATATTATTAGGAGGTGGGTATAAAGGGTGATCAAGCTGAAAAACAGGAAAAGAGGTGTTGTGATTACCTGAGAGGTTGAGGGGGGTGTCCTTGTTATCGTGCGGGGCAAAAGCGTGCAGCCATTTAAGGTGGTAAGCAGTTCTGCAGAACTGCGTTTCTATGTTGAGTTTAGCTTTATCCGTCAGTTTCATTGTGGTGATAATTACACTAATTATTATGAAAATGGACTAATAAGTCTGAAATATATTGAGATTTATATCACCATTGAATACAACAGGAAAAAAAAAATTACTGTTGTTTAGAGTTAAAATTTGTGTGAAAAAGAAAAAACAAACAACAAAAAAAAGAACTTTATTTCTTTTGTTTGCATTTAATTTTACTCTATATAAAAAAAAAAATCTCGCATTGTTCTTGGCTTTTAATTTTACCTTATAATATATATATATATATATATATATATATATATATATATATATATATATATATATATATATATGAATCGACTTACTTGTAGTTTCATTAAATACTTTGCAAGCAAAATCCGATTCCGCATTTTGCTAACTCCTAACCTCTGATGAGAAGGAAAGTATTTTTTTTCGAAACTCCACGGACTAAGGACAATCCACTTAATTTGTGTTTCGTTTTTGAAAATTAAATATGTTTTTAACTCGTTTAAAATGTTTTTAACATGTTTTATTAATTATTTGTTCGTATATATTTGAATCTTTTTTCATAAATTATATATATATATATATATTCTTATTAATATTTCTAACCAAAAATTATATGTATTAAAATATATCAACAATTGGTGCACACACACACACACACACACACACACACACGCACATCTGCTTCCCTTGTTCGCCTTATATTATTTTATTTATGTCATTAGCCTCACAATTATCTGTCTACTCTTTGAGCTGGATGGTTGGTTAAGCTATTGCATCTCTCTCTCTTTCTCTCTGTATCCATCTATCTATCTATCTATCCCACTCTCTCACTCTCTCTCTCTCTCTCTCTCTCTCTCTCTCTCTCTCTATTTCTTCTGTATCTCTCA
This sequence comes from Euprymna scolopes, assembly GCF_053919585.1. Taxonomy (NCBI): domain Eukaryota; kingdom Metazoa; phylum Mollusca; class Cephalopoda; order Sepiida; family Sepiolidae; genus Euprymna; species Euprymna scolopes. Next base: position 112,430,822 of record NC_136502.1, read on the forward strand.
TTCCGGCTCTCTCTCTCTCCCTCGCTTTCTCACAGAAGTTAGATATGCCACGCACCTTTTTTCATTGCCTATATTTACTATCTCACCTGACTTCTATCTTTAGTTTCTAACATTTCTACTTGATGTGAACACACACACATCATATATATATATATATATATATATATATATATATATATATATATATATATATATTATTATTATTAAATATTTTTTATCCAAAATTTAATGTATTAAAACATATCAACAATCGGCAATGTACATGTACAATAAAATTTAAGTCAAATAAAATTGACTCAAATATTAAACTTCATGATTACCAGTTTCTGTAATCGAGCATTCATATAAAGTTTTCACGAAAGCAAGACAACCAAAAACAGAACATCATATTATTTATTTTTCATGATCGCTACAATTGTTTCGAGACCATCATATATATATATATATATATATATATATATATATATATATATATGCATATATACAGACACACACACACACACACACACACACACACAAGGTAGAGCGATAAAACAACACTACAGCTTTATTTAAAAACTTTTATTGAAAAAAAAATAAAACAATTCAGGTAACTTGATTATATGGTAGTGCTGGCGTCTGTATGTAATGTAATGTAACCGCCTTCAGACTCAATCACCACCTTGATACAGGTTTGGAACTAGGAGCATGCCTTCTCTACAAGTGTCTGCGGTACGCGGTGATCATGCTGGCTTTGGCGTTGTAGGAGGTCATGCTGGTGATGTTCTCAATCTATGACCAAACGAAGTAGTTCTGCAAGTTCAGGTCGGGGAAGGAGGTGAGCAGTCAGAGAAGGGTACAAAGTCGTTGCACCCCTTCTGAAACCAAGCCTAGGTCTCTTTGGACTAGTGGACCAGCGCCAAATCCTGCTGCCACAACCAGGGTCTACCAGCGGCTACCTGATTGCACCAAGGGGTCACGATACTCTTCAGCACATCCAGGTACACTTTGGTGTTGACTTTCAAGCCGACTTTGAAGATGTGAGGTGGCACGATGTGGCCCTCACTTACAACCATAACCGTCACCGAAAAGTTTATTGAGCTGTGGCCTTAAGCATTGAATCGTCCAGATTCTCATTTTGAAGGTGCTGGCTATGGTCCTGTTGTCATAACTTGGGTCGGTAGAGAACATGAGTTGTGCAGCGGTGCATCTTTGCATCTTGCTCGTTGAACATTGTGTCAGTTTCAGACATGATAGAAGGCTCCTAATGCTTTTGGAATGTGTAAACAACTGGTCAATTAGTAGATGGTTTGCAACAAAAAAGGAAACTGTTTTTCATGAAACGGAAATGGAACTATGTCTTCTTTTCTAGGGCGAGAGTTTTTATTTATTTATATATTTAATTCTTTTCTCATATATATATATATATATATATATATAGGGTGACCCCCAAAAAACGGGCTCCAACTCTAATTAGGCCCCGTTTCTTAGTGTTTTGTTCGAATGAAATGAAACTTTGGTCATAACTAGTTTATTATATTCAAAACATCACATCAAAACACTAGGGGTCTTTGGCCTTTTTTTTTCTCCGTTCTACAGCATATGTTCTAGATGGCCCCCATTTAGCTTTTGTTTTTTTTTTTTGGCGGGGGGGGGGTCACCCTGTATATTTGAATCTTATATATGTATATTTAAATCTTTTTCTTTATATATACTGACCAGTCTCGTCGTTTTTAACTGATCTAACGAGATTATACCGTATTTTAGCTCTATCTCCAATCTAACTATGGTTTTGCGTTGATATGCTTTAGTATCGTCTGCTATTTTATTTTTTGTTTTACATTTTTTTCGGGTTTGAATTCGTAAAGTGCTTCGACCATTTCCGGTTTGTTATATAAATCGGAAGCAATAAAAAAAATACTTGTGTCGATATGGGTCCCTTTCTGTAGCAACCTCCTTTTATTCTTTAATATTTATATTTAAAGAGAAAAAAGTGAAAAATTTTGTAATTGTTTTTCCTTACAGTAATGGACTGCATTCATCAGCTTAAAAAATGATTGAATGACTGGAATCTTTTTTCATTTTGAAGCAATGCATCTTTGCTTTTCAAAAGAATTGAAAAGGAAGAACAAAGGTCAGAATGGCTGACAAGTTTTGTTAATTACAAATTAATAATTGCTACTGAGCTGATGAATCAGTTTTATATTTATTGTCTCCGTTGCTGTCAAAACATTCAAATTTTTATTATCATCCGGTTTCCACTCGCTTTTATGCCAGGGATTCTGAAATACGAAATAAATTAAATTAAATTCTAATCATCAATTCCCCCAACCCCACCTTCCTATCTACATTTTTTCTTTTTTCGAAAAGTTAAAAATTAAAATAAATTTTCAAAAACTTCTACAACGCAGAAATAGACAAGAAAAGAAAATAAATTAATGAATTAAACTCGTCGAAATTTTTTTTTTCCATTTTGATAAATTAAAATTATTATTATTTTTTTTTAATTTGTTCACTCCTAAACATGGCATATTGCAACTTGGAACGTAAGGGGCTATTATTTGGGACCATGTCTTGAGATGAACGAGATGTCTGTTTACATTACATTTAAACTTCTGCGGGTTAGTAAAGTCAAGGAAGTAGGAATCAGGAAGAGAATTCGAAAGTCTAGTATACCAACATCTAGGTACCTCTACAATAAAGCTATGCGATTTAGCTACTTGACATTCGGGGTTATGTCTCTATTGTTCTATGTGAGGAGATAGGCGAGACGTCTGTGCACATTACATTTAAACGTTTGCAGGTTCGTACAGTCAGGGAAGCAAGAAAAAGAGAGGGACGCCAAGTACGTCCAAGGATGGAGTATTGCTGCCACATCTTGCGTTAAATGTGAATCACCAATTCCTTAGCCTATTATTTGGTTATAACGCTCTGATACCCATCTGGCATCAATCAAAATGGATGGCTCTCGTCTTGGGGAGGCTCCATGTTTTGACAAGCTTCTGGGTTTGACCTTTAATCCTGATCTGAAGTGGAACACGTACATCAAGTCTGTTGCCAAGGTCGCTGGGAAAATGGTGGGGTCCTTCTACCACTCCAGAAGATATCTCACTACTGATGCAATTCTTTATCTATATAAAAGCCAAGTACGTCCAAAGATGGAGTACTGCTGCCACATCTGGGTAGGAAGTGCTAAAAACAGCCTATCCTGCCTTGACAGAGTACAAAATAGACTTTGTGGCTTAGTGGGGGATGCCC
>NC_136502.1:112439058-112469058 GCF_053919585.1 Euprymna scolopes
TCATTTTAATTAATTCCCTGTTAGTTTTTTCAGTTTTCTTATGAGATGATCATCTTTAGTTAACTATTACGTGTAATTATATTCATGTAGATATTCTACATGATTTATACTTGCATAATATTTGCGTAAAAAGTTTATAGTAAACACAAAATTGTTTCCATATATATTTATGTATACGTATATATTTTTTGTTAAATCTATCTATCTATAAAAGTGAACGTGTCTGTGTACATTTCCCTACGATAGTCAACATCTTGAAATTTGGAATATAGACTTTTGTCATTTATTTGTTATATGCTCTGTAATTACATTGAGCTTCTTAAATTAAAAGATTTGGTATAAATATAAGGTGAAATGTTATTGAAGATTAGGTTCCTTAAAAAAAACGAAGTAAAAAAGAAACGGAAAGAAAATGAGATATGTGTATGTGAGTATTATGTTTTTTCTAAACGGTTCACTTGGAAGTAAAAAAAAAAAAAAAAATACTCGAGCAGAGATCGAAACCAAAACCTAAAGACAATGAGTAAAGTAGATAATCATTAGACCTGCTTGCCATGGTCTTTAAAAAGCGTTTTCAAACCTATTTATTCTTAACATAATGTGAACGATTCACAGATGCACATTTGTGAGATGACCTCCTTCCCAGTACGAATTTTTAAATTTTGACTTTTAGGCAGCTTTTTTTCCCCCGGATGAAAACCAATTAAAGTTTTCTACATATCTGAATATCCTATATATAAAAATTCAAGTCAGTAGATCAAAAATTCGTTGAGTATATAGGTTGAGAAGTGTCCACACATTCTCACATATGTGTGTGTGGATTAGCTGTCTAATTCCACAGTATACTCATGACTCAAGACTTAGCTACTTTGACAGGATTTTGATCCTTTTTGTTTTCGGTTGGAGTGAAGGGGGCAGGATAAACAACTATCGTCTTCCGTGTGACTAGTTGTTACATCTTACAAGGATGGCAACACATTATTTGTGTAGGCAAATGACTCTGAGCCATGAGATGGGTTAAATATTAATCAAAGAATAACAAAAACGAATTAATATTAATCAAAGACTATTTTGTCACAATGAGAATGAGGGTATGAATAGAAATGCTGAGGGTCAGGAAGAAACACATCAGTCTTACTGTTGTTGCTGTTGAATGTTGAAATCCAGAAGTAGATAAAGAAATAAAGTTACAAAATTATAAATGAATAAAATAAAAAAAAACATGGTGACTGCGTTCCTTTATGTTTTAGTTTTTCTTTTCTGGATTGACTTTTTTTATTCATTACAATAAGAACGTAGCGTAGAGGAGGGCGAACCGGTTGATGTGTGATCGTTGATTATGATGATGATGATGATAATAATAATAATAATAATAATAATAATAACTAGCGGAATCTGTGGAAATTCCACAAGGGACTCATTCATATGTAATATATTGAAATTGGCATTCTGTAGATGTTCAGTGTAAATGGAGACGCTCTGATATTATCGTCGCTCTTTTGTTAAAACTTCAAAAGTCTAAGCTAAGTCTAAGCTAGCATGAACGCCCGGTAAAGCCCGATCGTAAAGGACGCTTAAATATGATATTTTAATTCTTGCAGATTTCGTGTATATTATTCTAGAATTAATGTTCTATCGATTTTCATGTGTTATGAAGTTGTGATTTCAAAAATAAAAAAAAAATATATCCATATGACTTGGGGGCATTAGTTTGAATCGAAACCGAAATAAAAACTTATATATATAACTTGAGTTCCTTCAGTCATAATCGAAACCAAAACCAAAACTTATGAAGAATTCTTGATAAAATTATTTACAAAAAAAATAGATGATTTAAGTGCTATCAGCTATGGTCGAAACCGAAACCAAAACTTATGAAAAATTCTTGGTAAAATTATTTATGACAAGAAATAGAAGAATATAACAATTAAACGACCCGGATGTAAGCGTGACACACAAAAGAACACACACGCTATCGTATTAATATATAGATAATAATAATAATAATAATAATAATAATAATACAAGACTTTTTTCTCTAAAAATCGCTCCAGACAAGGCGTAATAATATAGAGCTAATAAGAACGAAAACTGATTATCACAAAGACTGAAGATGCCTATTGACCTTAGTCTTAAAAAGACCAAGGTCAAAAGTAAGGGAAAACGGTTTTACTATGTGTGTCAAGTTCTACTGAGTTTGATGAGAGAGAGAGAGAGAGAGAGAGAGAGAGAGAGATAGAGCTCTATAGTGATATGAAGGGGTGTAATTTTCAAAGAAAGAAAGTGACCGCAAGAGAAAAATTGAAGAAAGAAAAAGAAGAATGTGAGAGAAAAATAAAAACAAGGAGTGTGAATCGGAAAGTGAAAACTAAGAAAGAAGTAAAGAAAAGATTTAAAGATAGAGCATGAGGTGAGATGAGAAAGAGTTAAAAAGAATGGGAGGGGGAGATACGACAAGAGTGAGGAGTGGGAGGAGGCAGAAAAGGTAAGAAAGAGTATGGATAAAAGTCAAAGGGTATAGATTAGTAGTGGGGGAGGAGGAAGAGAGAATTTGGGGAAACGGTGAGAGTTAAAGAGCAAAGATCAGTTGGAAAGAGAGGAAGAGCAAGAAGGAGTATGTAAGGACGAAAGAAACGGGGGAAGAAGGAGTATGAGTAAAAAGAGGAGTGAAAGGACAAGAATTAGTAGGGCGTCAGGAAACTGGATGGATAAGGAGTGTTGAAATAAAAGCAATAGAAAGAGAATATGGGAAAAATTAGGAGTGAAAGAGCAAGGAGTAGTTTGGATAGAAAAATAAACAAGAAAGAGTTTGAGAAAAAAAGGAAAAGAAAAGAGCAAGATGGTGTATTTTTAAAAATGTGAGCGGACGAGCAAGGTTTAGTAGGGAATGAAAGGAAAATATCAAAAAGAAAAATATGTGGAGACAATGAGACGGAAAGTGTACAAAGGAGTTCAATAAATTGAGATTGAACAAGTGAAGCATGCATGGCCCCCCCGTGAGAGCACAGTGAACGAGGCATAAAAAAAATGACGAAGTTCAGCATTTGCCCCTTCTCTCCATTTAGCCCCAAAAGCCCCAGAAGACGTCAAATCCTAGTGAAAATGAACAAACGGTGCAATTTTAGGCCTTAAGATATGTAAATTTGAGTTCTGCACTATGCAAAAAAAAAGAAATGACTAAGTTCATCATTTGCTCCCCTCCTCATTTAGCCCCAAAAGTTCCCAAGGCCTTAACATATTTAAATTTGAGTTCAGCACCATGCAAAACTGCTAAATAGACATACACAGAAAATTTTGGATAAATATGGTAAAATAATCGCAAAAAAATGGAGTGTTTTTATTAGCCCTAAAAAAAGCCCCTAGGGCACACCTAAGAGTTATCACAAAGTATTTACAAACAAAATTATATAGTTACAACTTTTCAGAAAGTTTTATAAAAATCCATAGCATTAATTTATTTTTAATAAACACATAAGTGTCAATTTTAGCCATTTTAACCCGAAAGGCACTCCTGCTGGGGAGGGGGGCAATCTGAGTGTTCCCAGAAAATCCATTCTGTTACTTTTTTACTTATATCATGTTTAATGTTTGTGCAAAATTTCAGCAAATTCCAAGGCGTAATGATTGAGAAAAGTGCAGACAGACGAACGGACGAGGGTGAATTTACAGGTCCACCCTCCTTTTGTTGCGGAACTAAAAAGTAAGGAGTAATCTAGATAAACAAAACAGCACTATGACTGAATAAATGTGTGAATAAATTAGAAATAAAGATAGAATTAATAAAGCTGTTGAAATAGAGGCGTTCTAAGAGAAAATATAAAATAAAATACAATATTCATGGACAACATTAATAAGAGCAATCAACACAAACATGTTTAGTCAACATAGTTTTCTCGTAATGTCGTGTATTAAATTTCTTTTACGTTTCTGAATTATTTTCTCAGAGAGTAAGATGACATCAGCTCCAAGAAATCTGGACCAAATCAAAAGGATACGACTCAGAAGCTCATCACAGTTTGTATACCATATATGAAGGGCTTGTCTGAAAAACTTCAACGAATATGTAATCCATATGACATCAGGACAGTATTCAGGAGTGATTCAACTCTCCGGAAACAGCTTGTGAGAGTCAAGCCCTCTACAGAAAAAATCATGACTAAGAATTGTATATATGAAATCACATGTAAATGTGGAAAACTACACAGAGGTGAAACGTGTCGTCCGTTGAAAGTATGGTTAGAAGAATATCGAAAAGCCGTAGTATGTGGAGAGACTGAAAAGTCAGGTATAGCTGACCATATCTGGAAAGAAAAGGGAAACCATGGTGGAGAGTAAGACGACTGAAAGAAGCAGCACATATGCTGGGGAATAACCAACTGCTAAGTAGACCTAGTATAGAATTCAATACGATATGGGAACCAGTAATCATAAACAATAGATAATATATACAAGTAAAAAAAACAAAAAAAAAAAAAGCAAAATTAATATATACAAGTAATAAGTATACAGATAGATATACAATAATATATAATAATAAGTTGTGATAAAATGGTGATATTTACAACTAGAAATACAAAAGTAGGTTTAAGGCTCCTAAAATTCATACTAGAATTATCCGCAAGGACCCGTGGTGGTTAGAGTACTGGGAAAAATCAATTGTAAAAGTGATATTAGGTTGAAGGTTGAGGGTTCAATCCTCAGTGTGGCCGACCAAAATATACAGTTACGAATTACTTAGTCATGGCTGTCAGAACAAGAGCACGCTACTCCCATGAAGTTATATAAAGTAAATAAAGGGTTCTGTTTGAAATTCCGTCCAAATTCCTGAGTTCGACAGAAACATTCCCAAGTTCGACAAGATACACCTGAAGAAGGTCTGAGGTTATATCGACCGAAACGTTGTGAAAATCACACTCAAGATGAGAACAGTAGTAAAAGAACCTTCTGTTGATGAATAATACATAAATTTCTTTTGTTTAACCATTTATGACGTGAATTATGATAAAGATGATTTAAGAATATTTGTTAATTTTAGTTTAAAGTGTAATGATACTATGATTGTCTTCAAACTGGAAAAATTATGAAGTTTAATAATTAAGCTACCACTGAGAATTTTTGCATTTCATAAACTTACCTTGATTATTATCCATAGTGCTTGAAAAAAATTGTGTTTATGACAATAACTGAAATCCTCCACTATCTGAGACAGATGTAAGCAATAGACAGTTGCAATCTGGAGGTATCTCGCATCTACCCAGATACTGAACTAATACGTACAAGGCGCGTTTGAATCAATTCGCATTTTATTCATGTTGTTATATTCATTTATTTATGACTGAACGAATTAGTTCACCCAGGTCATAAAGAGTTAATAATCCACTAGCAGCGTAACCCGACGTTGCCCAGGATTAAATAATGATCAACGAATGTTTAACACTCCCATATTTTTTTTGTAATAAAAATCGATGAAATCGCCCATTTTTCAATTAAATCGATTACTTACCTACTCTAATTAGGGACCCACTATGTTGTACTAGACGAAAACTTCACATGCCTCTTGCCCTGACTTAGTTCACAACATATTGTAGTCTACATTGCACTGTAGAGAAAACTTACTGTTGATTTTGTAAAATTATCTTTATATAATGGCTTGAATTAAAGTTTAAAATGCAAACGTCAAGTATCAGGCTTTAATTTTATGCTAAACAGAAACATTAATTTCTAACATGCCCCTGTCATATAAAAGAGCTTACTGTTGATTCTATATACCGAGGCTTTCTACTTTTGCAGTGATAATGAATTTCAGTTTAAGATGAAAAAGGGAAGTATCAGGCTTTAATTATTTTATAAACAGAAACATTAATTTCAAATGTGCCTCTGTCATGTAAAAGAACCTTCCGTTGATTTTTATACGCCGGACCTTTTTTGCTTGTGCTGTAATAAAACTTCTTAAATGCACTTGTGATGTTCGACTGTGTAAAAGTGGTAACTTTGGTCAAAATCGGGCTGTTGTAACCCTACTCTGGTGAAGCTCGGCTAGGACCCCTTTTTGTCTGGAAACTCGACTCGGATCGTCTGGTCCTTCTCTGCAGGTTGTTACATTGAATCCTGTATGCTGAAAGTGAATATTGAAGCTGCAGGCAGAAAGAAAAACAAACACGTGAATTCTATTCTACAGAATTAATTCACAAACTTATGTACAATGTTTTTACAAATATCGTTCAGTTCTTAGTAAGTTTTTCAAAATCTCAAATCTTTTTCGCAGACAGCGTCAGACGGGTGAAGGAGGAGGCAATGGCGGGTTATCTCGAGTTTCGCGCACAACTCTTTCGGAAACTATTTTGAAACTGGCTAATTTCTGCATGACATTCGTATTAATAGTGGTGTATGGTCGAGGTTGGAAGTCTCTTCAGCCAATCAGATCACGCCATGGAATTGAGAAACCCCAGATTTTGTGGGTGTGCAATCCACAATTTTTGTGATCTGAGATTTACGGATATATTAAATTCACATGACCCCTAAGGTCATCCCTGTCAGTCTGACATCTGGCTTTGAGTTCACCAAGGCCAGACAGTATTATGCTCCAAGTTTCCTGTCATCAATTTTAATTGCAAAATATATTTCTCTGATTTCAATAAATATCTATTTTGACAATGAAATAAAATATATATTTATATTCTATTTCAACTCCTCAGGAAATCTGTCGCTAACCGGGATCAATTAAAACGGTCTTAGCTCAGGCTCCTGGGGGATCTAAAGTTCCCCAATGAGGGCAAATTGCTCCCTCAGGTTGATTACGTTACACTGTTCCAGCTTTGATGTTGCTTTTTGATTATCGATTTTTGCTAATTATCAGAGGCATTCCGGTACAAAACTTATCTAAGAACACTCCCAGACACATAAGGTACATTTGTGTGGAATTAAGAGAAAAAATCGGCCAAGCCGTTTTGGAATCCATAGGAAATCAACTCACACACATTTCCTTTCATATAATAGTAGAGAGATTATGAATAAAGGGATGTTGATATGCATCGATGGGGATTAAAAATGAAACACTTGAAAATAGAGAATTGATCGTTTTTATTACTTGTATTGATAGGACTATTGTGCTCAGGGAGAAATGTTGCTAGCTCTGTAGATATTTTCGTATTCTTGACACTAGTCTCTGTTTTATGGCTATGGTTTTGTATGTGTAAAAAAAATTGGTAAACAAAGGGGGGCAACTCTAATATAGATCGGCAGAGGATTATCTGTCTTCCATCACCAAAATTTTAAGGGTGTACAATTGTTTTTCCTACAATTAGAGGTTCCCAAATGCTATTAATTTCTAAGCTTGGTCTGCTTAATATTTTTATTTTTTTAGCATATGTGCTGCTTCTTTGAGTTGCCTGACTCTCAATCTTACTACCCTGTCAATTATTTTGACCCTGTTCCACAAAGAGGAGTGTGTACTTTTTCTTTCCATACGTGATCAGCTAAGAGCTAAGACTAATTTCATATGTGATCAGCTAAGACTAATTTCATATGTGATCAACTAAGACTAATTTCATGTGTGATCAGCTAAGACTAATTTCATATGTGATCAACTAAGACTAATTTCATGTGTGATCAGCTAAGACTAATTTCATATGTGATCAGCTAAGATTAATTTCATATGTGATCAGCTAAGATTAATTTCATATGTGATCAACTAAGACTAATTTCATATGTGATCAACTAAGATTAATTTCATACATGATCAGCTAAGACTAATTTCATATGTGATCAACTAAGACTAATTTCATATGTGATCAACTAAGACTAATTTCATATGTGATCAACTAAGACTAATTTCATATGTGATCAGCTAAGACTAATTTCATATGTGATCAGCTAAGACTAATTTCATATGTGATCAACTAAGACTAATTTCATATGTGATCAACTAAGACTAATTTCATATGTGATCAGCTAAGACTAATTTCATATGTGATCAACTAAGACTAATTTCATATGTGATCAACTAAGACTAATTTCATATGTGATCAGCTAAGACTAATTTCATATGTGATCAACTAAGACTAATTTCATATGTGATCAGCTAAGACTAATTTCATATGTGATCAGCTAAGACTAATTTCATATGTGATCAGCTAAGACTAATTTCATATGTGATCAGCTAAGACTAATTTCATATGTGATCAGCTAAGACTAATTTCATATGTGATCAGCTAAGACTAATTTCATATGTGATCAGCTAAGACTAATTTCATATGTGATCAGCTAAGACTAATTTCATATGTGATCAGCTAAGACTAATTTCATATGTGATCAGCTAAGACTAATTTCATATGTGATCAGCTAAGACTAATTTCATATGTGATCAGCTAAGACTAATTTCATATGTGATCAGCTAAGACTAATTTCATATGTGATCAGCTAAGACTAATTTCATATGTGATCAGCTAAGACTAATTTCATATGTGATCAGCTAAGACTAATTTCATATGTGATCAGCTAAGACTAATTTCATATGTGATCAGCTAAGACTAATTTCATATGTGATCAGCTAAGACTAATTTCATATGTGATCAGCTAAGACTAATTTCATATGTGATCAGCTAAGACTAATTTCATATGTGATCAGCTAAGACTAATTTCATATGTGATCAGCTAAGACTAATTTCATATGTGATCAGCTAAGACTAATTTCATATGTGATCAGCTTAGACTAATTTCATATGTGATCAGCTAAGACTAATTTCATATGTGATCAGCTAAGACTAATTTCATATGTGATCAGCTAAGACTAATTTCATATGTGATCAGCTAAGACTAATTTCATATGTGATCAGCTAAGACTAATTTCATATGTGATCAGCTAAGACTAATTTCATATGTGATCAGCTAAGACTAATTTCATATGTGATCAGCTAAGACTAATTTCATATGTGATCAGCTAAGACTAATTTCATATGTGATCAGCTAAGACTAATTTCATATGTGATCAGCTAAGACTAATTTCATATGTGATCAGCTAAGACTAATTTCATATGTGATCAGCTAAGACTAATTTCATATGTGATCAGCTAAGACTAATTTCATATGTGATCAGCTAAGACTAATTTCATATGTGATCAGCTAAGACTAATTTCATATGTGATCAGCTAAGACTAATTTCATATGTGATCAGCTAAGACTAATTTCATATGTGATCAGCTAAGACTAATTTCATATGTGATCAGCTAAGACTAATTTCATATGTGATCAGCTAAGACTAATTTCATATGTGATCAGCTAAGACTAATTTCATATGTGATCAGCTTAGACTAATTTCATATGTGATCAGCTAAGACTAATTTCATATGTGATCAGCTAAGACTAATTTCATATGTGATCAGCTAAGACTAATTTCATATGTGATCAGCTAAGACTAATTTCATATGTGATCAGCTAAGACTAATTTCATATGTGATCAGCTAAGACTAATTTCATATGTGATCAGCTAAGACTAATTTCATATGTGATCAGCTAAGACTAATTTCATATGTGATCAGCTAAGACTAATTTCATATGTGATCAGCTAAGACTAATTTCATATGTGATCAGCTAAGACTAATTTCATATGTGATCAGCTAAGACTAATTTCATATGTGATCAGCTAAGACTAATTTCATATGTGATCAGCTAAGACTAATTTCATATGTGATCAGCTAAGACTAATTTCATATGTGATCAGCTAAGACTAATTTCATATGTGATCAGCTAAGACTAATTTCATATGTGATCAGCTAAGACTAATTTCATACGTGATCAGCTAAGACTAATTTCATACGTGATCAGCTAAGACTAATTTCATACGTGATCAGCTAAGACTAATTTCATACGTGATCAGCTAAGACTAATTTCATACGTGATCAGCTAAGATTAACTCCAAGTATACAAAAATATCTACAGAGCCAGAAACATTTCTCCTTTGTTTTCCAAACAACAACCAACATGCCTGAAGACGGTCGAAAGCCAAACCGACTGAAGCATTGCCCAAAAAACACTCAAGATTAGAACAATTGTCCGATCAATACAAGAAATATAAACAATCAGTCCCCATCTAAAAAAAAATCAGAACTTTAACTCTATATTGATTTCAGTTCATTGTAATTTTTAAAGATAGGCTAAGAAATATTTCCATATAGACAATAACATATTTGAAGAAAGAATTTCAACCATAAGCCTGGATAAAAAATATATTTAGAGAAAGACGAATGTTACTAAAAGAAAGGTTTAATATTGTAAATCTATAATTCATCGTTACTTGCGTAAAGTAGAATTTTTCTTGCAAATCATTTTTGGGTGTGGATCATCTCAGCATGACGATATTCATGGTAAATTATTGTACATCTCGCGATGGAGCAAAGGGGAAAGATTTTTCTCGCTAACCGTTTTCTTTTTTTTTTATTATTTTTTGTGCTTGCAACCCGTTTCTTTTCTTTGTTTTGCTGCCTCTTTGGAATGTGTGTAATAAACGGATCAATCTAATCGCATCCTCCCCAATGATTATCACTCAATTTGGCTCTTTGATAGATTATTTTTCCCTCTCGGTTAGGTCCACAGCAGAATCATCATCTCCCTATCCTCGCCTGCTCCCCTCTCCATCTAAATAGCCAGATTTTTCTTCTTTCTGTATTTGTTGTTTTTAATGCCTCTTTAATTAAAGACCTCAATTACGATGCTGATTAGTCAAAACCAACCATCTTATAACGGATCGAATTGGAGCAGAGGATTGTTTCCATTCTCCTCGAATTTTTTTTTTTTTTTGTCTTTTATTTGAAAGTATTTTTGTTTTATTTTGTTTCTTTATTTTAGTTTTACGGTAGTCGCCATTTTGTTTTTAGTCGCCATTTTTTTTTTTTTTTTTTTTTGCTTTAGTTATGATTTGTCTTTCTTTCACTAATTCCTTGTACCAAACAAAGTCAGGTCGCTCTTCAAAATGAAGACCATTTTCTTCATGCTCGAAACACAACCACCACCACCGTAATTATCATTATTTCCTCTTTTTTTTTTTTTTTTTGGTCGTCTTCTGTTACGCTTTTCAAATCAAGTCATCCTCATCTCTGAGGCACTATTCTTTTCTTCGATTTCATTATCGCTTTCGTTGCATCATCCATCCCTTATTTGCTGGTCCGTGATTGGCTTAACGGATATCCTCATAGACTACAAGATCAGCTACACCATGTTCAAATTCTCTAGGATCTTTTGTGTACTCATTAATAAGATTGGGAAAGTCATGAACACCCAATTTCCGTTTCCCTCAATATACATAAGCTAGCAACTCAGCTGAGCTTTAACCTATGAGCTTTCCCTCCCCAACCGTAAAACTTTCACAAGAAATATTTGTCTAACTACAACGACAGGCAAAAATTTTCCTCACTCTCTGTGTCTAAAAGTAAAGAAATATTCCATGAGCAGAGTTTCTTTCTTCGAACTGTCCGTCTTTGGAACACAATACTGTGAGAATGCTACCCAGCTGACTAAAACATGGTTGTTTTCAAGTCTAATGTAAATAAATTCTAGTCAAACAGTTCTCTTGAACATATTGAACCTATCCCAAGTTCCACCATTACTGATCATCACAGAGTTGTCTCCTCGTCTACCTTACAATCATTAACTTTTATCCTTGAGTGGCCTCCGGATCTTGATAAGCTGTAACCTCCAAGTAAAAAAAGTTGCTGAATTTTAGAAAAAGAGAAGATTTCAATAATAAAAATAAAATACGCACCTAGTTACAACAGCTGCCAACAATTTCCCTCACTCTCTGTACCTAAAGCTAAACGAAAATTCCATAAACAAAGTTTCTTTCCTAGAACTAGCCCTCTGTGGAACACAATACTGTGAGGATACTTCCCAGCTGACTAAAACATGGTCATTTTCAAGTCTAATGTAAATAACTTCTAGTCGAGCGGTCCTCTTATATAATTAAACCCTACCCAAGTTCCACCATTGCTGATCGTCACGGCGTTGTCTCATTGCCTACCTTACAATCATTAACCTTTATCCTTGAGTGGCCTCCGGGTCTTGATAAGAGATGACCTCCAAGTGAAAAAAACTTTAAACTGCATTGGGTTTGATTATTCCTTGACAGTGTTTAAAATCAGTTCAAAAAATTTCAGTTCTTACAACCTTTTTCTCACAAGCGACGTTTCGAATCTTTTTCTGTTCTAGCGTTATTTCCATGAAATGTATTCGACTCGGCTCCAACTTTGGTTCATTCTTACATAAGATTTGCCGCAATAACTCATCTTCCTACCACAGTTACAAGTCAAAAGTAAACTAAAATCTCATCTAAACATCCAACAAGATACATACATGTAGCAAATCGATGTTTCGAATGACATTTAGCAATTTTCTGTATTTATTTCAATTTTTTCGTTCCTTTTTATTTTCTTCATTCCTCTCAATTTTTTATACCTTTGAATTTTTTATTTCTCTCAAGTTTTAATTCCCCTTAATTTTTTATTTCATTTATCTCAGTTTTTTTATTTCTCTCAGTTTTTCATTTCTTTCAATTCTCATTTCTCTCAGTTTTTCATTTCTCTCAATTTTTCATTTCTCTAAATTTTTCATTTCTTTCAATTTTCATTTCTCTCAATTTTTCATTTCTCTCAGTTTTTCATTTCTCTCAATTTTTCATTTCTCTCAATTTTTCATTTCTCTCAATTTTTCATTTCTCTCAGTTTTTCATTTCTCTCAATTTTTCATTTCTCTCAATTTTTCATTTCTCTCAATTTTTCATTTCTCTCAATTTTTTTTTATTTTTCTCAAGTTTTAATTCCCCTTAATTTATTTCTCTCAAATTTTCATTTCTCTCAAATTTTCATTTCTCTCACTTTTTTTTATTTCTCTTAATTTTTCATACCTTTGAATTTTTCATTTCTCAAAATTTTTTATTTTCCTCAAGTTTTAATTCCCCTTAATTTTTTTATTCCTCTCAATTTTTCATTTCATTTCTCTCAATTTTTTAATGTTTGAATTTTTCATTTCTCTCAGTTTTTCATTCCTCTCAATATTCCATCTAATTCAATTTCTCATTGTTCTCAATTTTTCGACCCTTTCAATTTTTTTTATTCCTTTCAATTTTTTGCTCCTTTTCATTTTTCGTTCTTTTCAATTTTCATCCCTTTCAATTTTTCGTTCCTTTCCAATATTCGTTCCATTTCAAGGTTTCATTCATTTTTCTCGTCTTCATCCTTTTCTCATTTTTCATAAATTTCACTTTCATTTTATTTTGACCATTCTCCTTTCACATTTTCATTCTGTATTCCTTTTCATACCTTCAAATTTTTCATTCGTCTCAATTTTTCAAACTTTTTAATTTTTCAAACATTTAATTTTTCAAACTTTTTAATTTTTCAAACTTTTCATTTTTTCAAACCTTTCATTTTTTCAAACCTTTCATTTTTTCAAACCTTTCATTTTTTTCAAACCTTTCATTTTTTTCAAACCTTTCCTTTTTTTCAAACCTTTCCTTTTTTTCAAACCTTTCCTTTTTTTCAAACCTTTCCTTTTTTTTCAAACCTTTCAACTTTTTATTCCTTTTAATTATTTGCTCCTTTTAATTTTTCGTTCTTTTTTAGTTTTCGTTCCTTTTAAATATTTCGTTCCATTTCAAGGTTTCAGTCGTTTTTATCGTCTTTATCCCTCTCTCATTTTTCATAAATTTCACTTTGATTCCATTGTATTTTCTTTCATCCATTCTCCTTCACATTTTCATTCCGTATTCTTTTTCTTAAATATTTCTCTTTTTTTTTACTTTTTCATCGATCTTTTTTTCTTCCACCTTTTTTCATTTCACTGAGGTTCCCGCCTTTTTCCCTCTTCCCCAACATCGCTGCCATGATGTGTTAAACAAAATCCTACCTCAATTTCATGCTAATATTTTTTCACTAATTCACAAATCGTTCATTAGTTCTTATTCATTTTCTTGTTCCATGTTTCTCAACCTCTTATTATTTAAACCATTTTTTAAAAGCATTTTTTTTCTCCCTGTTTTCTCCACCAGGGAATGCGTCTACGCCATTACTCGTCTTTTCCCTTAATGCCATTCTCGGTTCACACTGCTTGTTGAAAAATCTTCTTGGACATTTTTGCCATAATTTACCATTGACTGGTGTTACCAAGACTAATTATTTCTTCCAGTTCATTCAAATCGAAGTGCCCCTCTCCTCTCACCTTCACTCCCTCCTCTACTTTGTAATTCTTTATCGATTCCTTTCATTCCATTGAGAAGGACAACGCCTTGAACTCTCTCTAAAAAAAAAATATTCTGACATCCACGCCTTCATTTTCTTAATATTTTCCCCCCTAATTTCAATCCAATAATTTTAATTCAAAATTTTTGAATTTTTAATATTGATTTTTCATTTCGTTTTGTTTAGAAACCGAATTAAATTTTTATTTTATTTTAAAGCCATTGCTATTGTTTTGTGAATTAAGAGGTGGACTCTGTCGTCATCACCGAGAGACAAGGCCGAGTAACTGATCTATGACGTCACGTTTAGGTAGCGGCTACTAGGCAACAGTTGAGATAAAGGGAAGTCTCGCAGTAGGTCATACTGTTGTCAGTTTAACCAACTCGACAACAACTTACCAACTCGACACTAATTATTTTTCAAAATGAATAAAAGCGTTAAAATATGTTAAAACGCACAAAACTTAATCGGTAGGTAGAAGAGTAACGTATCTTGACTTTGATAACATTTATTTATGTATTTGAATTTTCGACCCATTTTTCATTTAGTGGCTTCTCTGCTAAATCCCAAGATTTGATAAAGAAGGAATGGATTCTGGCCATGAAGGATCATGTGATTGGAGAGAGGGTATATTTGAAGTAGTCAGATTTGTGCTTATCACTCTTACTATTTAGCAGTAGTAATGTTTCAGGAATGGTAACACTTATCGTCAGTCCATGAGAAAATGTTTTTGTATTATGCAGCTTGGAACGATAATATTGTTGCCCTAGAAAATACTGCATGATTTCATTTCCACTGGATCAAAACCGTTTGTTGTTGTTTTTTTTTTGTTTTTTGTTACGGACCATCCACTAGTTGGTCAGTTGTATACAAATTCCAAGAGTGATAGGAGCCTTCTATCATGTCTGAAAGTGAATCAATGTTCAATGAGCAAGATCAGAGATGTGCCACTGTACAACTCATGCTCTCTACTATCCAAGTTATGACAACAGGACCATTGCAGGCACCTTCAAAATGCATTGTTGAATTGCCACGAATAACAGATGTGCCAAGGTGATGAAAACAAAGTTTCTGGCCACAGTTGTCGTCTTTGGTGTGGTTTCAAGTGAGAGCCACATTATGCCACCTCACATGTTCGAAGTCGGCTTAAAAGTCAACACCAAAGTGTACCTGGAAGTGCTGAAGAGTGTGGTGATCCCTTAGTGCAATCAGGTGGCCGCTGGCAGACCCTGGGTGTGATGCTGGCCCACAAGTCAAAAGAGACCCAGGCTTGGCTTCAGAAAGAGTCCTACAGCTTTGTACCCATCTCCCACTGGCCCATCTGCTCTTCCGACCTGAACCTGCTGGATTACTTAGTTTTGTTGTATGTCGAGAAGATCACCAACATGACCTCCTACAACAAAGCCAGCCTGATTGCTGCCATCCACCAAGTATTCTCCAAGCTCTTGTCGGCGCTTGTGGAAAAAGTATGCTTCCAGTTCTGGACCTATATCAAGGCAATGATTGAAGCTGAAGGCGGCTACATTGAATAGATGTCAGTTCTACTACATAATGAAGTTACCTGAATTGATTTTTTTTCTTTAGGGCGACAAATTTATCATTCCACCCTATATATGGGTACTGGAAAGGCAGTAGGTGATGGCAATTTTCTCTCACCTTTCCTATGGCAATGGACGGGCCGAGCAAAGATGCTATTTTCTGCCTAATGGTGTTAACATTTCTCAATGATCGTCGTTTGAGAGGGGGTATATTTGAAATGGTCACATTTATTCATATCATGTAGCTTATTGACTACTCTTTTCATCTTGAGTGTTTTCCTCACAAAGTTTGGGCCGATGTAACCTCCGACCTTCTTCAGGTGTACCTTTTTCTCTCAAGCTCTCGAATCTGCATGGAATTTCAGTCAAAATCCTTTATTTAATTCATGCGAGTAACATGCTCTTGTTCCGTCAGTCATGACCGGGTTAAAAGTTTTATGTAATTTGCAATTGTATTTTTAGTATCGCCTGCACTGAGGATTGAACTTTCAATCCCTAGAAAAGTGTCACTTAGAACTGAATTTTACTGAGTATTTTATCCGTTGTGCCATGAGTCCTTCGAAATTCTACATAGATTTGCAAGTTCAACAGAAAGATTTCAGAGTTCAGCAAGATACACCTAAGAAAGATCAGAGGTTACATTGACCGAAACATTGAGTGAATATCACTGAAGATGAGAACAGTAGTCTGAATATTTTTTTTTTTACATAGGCATAACCACTTATCAAGGTCCAGAGACCACTCGAGGATAAGGGTTAAGCATGTACAGTAGTCAATTCAACAATATAGTAATCGTTAGTAATAGAAATTCGGTAAATTTGTTAACATATGGAACGGCTCATGAAGAACTTGTTTACATTGGACTTGAAGACAATCAAATTGTAGTCAGCTGGAAAGCAGGAAAATGGAAGACAATTCCACAGGCGTGCAGTTCTACGACAGAAGCTTTGTTCATAGAATCTACATTTAGGTTTAGGCACAGATAAAGAGTGAGGGGAATTATTGATAGTGTTTTCAGCTAGACGAGTGTTTCTTGTGAAAGTTTGGTGAACCCATACTGTGAAGGAGGAAAAGAATGTGAAAAAAAAAAAAAAAAGGTGACATCTTTGCCATTATGTCCATCGCTAATTGGAAGTGGCGAAGGTTTAAATTAAGGCTAGTAAATGAAAAAGAGGAGATGCCTTTCAAAAATATTGGTAAAAAAAAGTGACCTCTTCCTGTAGAAAAGTGCCCAGTTGAGGATGAAGGAATTAATGTTTTTGTCAATTTTTCGGTATTTGTCATCCGAAGGGTCAAGCTTCAAACCAATACTGGTCTCGTGAAAATCCGTCACCTTTGTCGAAAGTTTAAGCCAGACATACAAACATACATACATACAAACATACATTTAAACAGACAGGTGAGATTTAAATTATAGATGATTTTTAAAGGTAGTTCTCATGATGAGAAAAATATATACTCGGATATTTAAATATTAATGTAAAAAAATTAAATTTGTTTGTTGGATTAGCAGGATACCCCAGGAAGAGACGCATTAGATGGGTTGAACACACACACACATACATTTGAGGAATGCGGGACTTTCCACCATTGTCTATTGAAATGCATAATTTGTCTAGAAATATGTGAGAGGATATCAGTCAAAGGATTGGAGACAATGGGAAATATTAAACATTCTAGTAGGAAAGAATGTTTATAGAAATCGATACAATAGAAATTGGAGCAGTTGGACTGATAGCGAAGCTGACAAATTCTTAACCGCTAAACATCTATACCAGCCTCATGTGCCTTCACTGATGCCAAACACCCATCATAACTGTAAATCCAAAACTGTTTTTGGTGTAAAACAAAAAAACAAAATATTATTTTATAGATCAGCTGTGTTGTGTGCATATTTGTCAGTGTTTATATATCGTAGACTAGTGACAAAAGTAGATTTAGCAATTATATAGATACAAAAGCAAATTTGAACGACCGAACGCAACGAATAGATAACATGTTGAGAACATTAAATATTAGCAATCTTGAATTATTTGTTGCATTCACACTTTCAACGAGTTATCTCCCCTTGTAAAGGTGGTCATTAATTTTTACTATGGACATATGACATATTTCGCCTTTGAAATGAAGGCAAGATAATAAAAACTTTTACGAAAACTGATTAACACTACAAATGTATTGCTTATTTTCTCTTCCATGAAAATATGTGAAACTTTCCACTTTAAATGAAACAATTTATAGTGTCAGAATCCCAACGAATTACTCCCAGGCATCGTCAAGTCGCCTAAGCGATTATTATTATTTTCTTTTTTTTTTTACAGTAGAATCCTGAGATACGGCATAAAAAATTAACAAAATACAATACAGTATAAAATGCACATGTATATAATGAAAAAATATTATAAATAACACTGTAAGTTGGGACAAATACCGTAACCAGGGTCCGCAAAAACATTGTATTGAAACAAATATCCTAAGGCCACTGTATCCCGAGATTCTTCTGTACTCACTCATAGTCACATAGGTCATCATCTTTGAGAACAACTTGTGGTGTTCTCTGGAGTCTGAGTGAAAACAAGTCTCCCTAGATTTCCAGTAATCTCTACCTCTTTCGATAACCTTTGCAGATGAATTTGTTTTATCGCAACAGCCACATACCATTGATTCCTCATTATCAGTAACCGTTGGTTTTCGCTGGAATTTGGATGGTAATATGCCTCCTCATTGTCCCAGTCTTCTTTGTATTCATCCAGCAGAGGTTTGGTTAGTGCTTTTTCTCCTCAGTCGTTCCATCATCCTTGAACCTGTGGCACCTGTTTATAGCAACACACAGGGGAAAAAAGGGGTAGAAGGCTGGCAAGTGCTCGTCTAAGCTCCAATCTCTGGTCCCCCCTCGCCAATCTTTCACGAGGAGCACCTGTCTAGCTAAAACCACTGTTAAAGATTTTCCCCACTCTTTATCTGTGCCAAAATCAAAACGTAGATTCCATGAACAAAGCTTCTTTCTTAGAAGTGCATGCATGTGGAACTCTGTTCCGTCTGCCTGTTTCCTACCTGACTACAATCTGGATGTCTTCAAGTCCAACATAAACAAATTTCTGATGAACCGCCCCCTTAAGTAAGACACTTTATCAAATCTCAACACTAACGTACTATACACGAAATAACCCTTATCCCCGAGTGGCTTCCGGGCCTTGATAAGTGGTGACCACCTTGTAAAAAAAAAGTTACTATTATAGAATTTTAGTTTTCATAATTCCATGTGGTGTCCCTTTTATTATTATTATCATTATTATTATTATTATTATTATCTAAATCTAGATATTTTGAATGTATAAAATTCAATAGGAAATAGTGTTGTTGAAACGAGATATATCGAAAGACGTTTGGAATTTGGGAAAACTGAATGTCTGTTAAATATGTATCAGGAATTTTAACTTAGTAAAATAGAATTTAGTTACTAACAAAAGAATTGGTCATGTGACAAGATCAGATGACTCTTTGTTTATGCTACATTGCATTTATTAAGTAATCAGAGAGTCGAACAAAAAAAGGGATAGTTTGTTTATATAAGAGATTTAGGGAAATTATTATTTTTATATAAGACCGTCTAATCGAACATAGTTTTCGTTGAAGCAGCAGTTTTGTTTGTACTATCAGAAAGGAAGTAGTGAACTTGAAGTAGCGAAATTATTGATAGTTGTTTCAGTTAGACGAGTGTTTTTGTAGAAGATTGACAGGTGGGGGGGCATATATTGGAGTTCAGGCAAGCATTTGCCATGAAAATAACGATAGAGCAGCAACAAGCTTGCAATGTTTTTTCTATAAAAAAGAGGTTGCAGGGAAGAGAAAAGAGAAAAGGGCATTACCTACTAGATTCCGAAGTCGGTTTTGAACTTTGTGAAGACAGGATAGGTTGCTTCGAGCAGCTCCTGCCCAGATATGTCAACAGTACTCCATCCTAGGACGTACTTGGCTTTTATACAGGTAGAATATCATATCGGCAGTGAGATATCTACTGGAGTGGTAGGATGATCCAATCATTTTTCCAGCAACATTTTCCAGTTGTCCTGAATTTCTACTTTCCGCTGGTATTCAACAACGCCAACACAGGAGAGGTTTGGTTATAGATTGCACAACTCTCGCCATGGTTAATAACAACAATATAGTAGCCATGCTTATTTTTTTATGTTTATTTTAAGAGATGATATGGAAATTTTAAAATATTTTTTTTAACGCTTACCAGAATTCAGTTATCAGGTTTACGTCTGTAATTCTTGAGCAACTCGGTTAAATGTCTGGCATCAATCGAAATGAATGGCTCTCGTCATGGAGAGGCTCCATGTTTTGACAAACTTCTAGATCTGACCTTTACTCCTGTTCTGAGATGCAACACGTACATTAAATCTATTGCCAAGGCTGCTGAAAAAATGGTGGGATCGTTCTACCGCTCCAGTAGATATCTCACTGCTGATGCAATTCTCTCCCTATACAAGAGCCAAGTACGTCCTAGGATGGAGTACTGTTTCCATATAGAAGCAGCTTATCCTGCCTTGACAGAGTTCAAAATAGACTTCATAGCCTACTGGGGGATGCCCTTTTCTTTTCCCCACAACCTCTTTTCCAGAGAAAAGATGTTGCGATCTGTCTTTGCTTCATCATTTTTTTCATGGCAAGTACTCGTCTGAGCTCCAATCTATGTCCCTCCCCTGTTCTGACTTTCATGAAAAATACTCGATTAGCTGAAAGCAGTATCAATAATTTCCCCCACTCTTTATTTGTGCCTAAACTTAAACGTAGATTCAATGAACAAAGCCTCTTTCTTAGAACTGCATGCCTGTGGAACTCTGTTCCGTTTTCCTGCTTTCCAACTGACTACAATATGGTTATTTTCAAGTCCAACGTGAACAAGTTCTTGATGAGCCATCCCTTTAAGTAATACAATTTACCAAATTTTTACTACTAATGATGACTATGGCCACTGCACACTCTTTAACCCTTATCCTCGAGTGGCCTCCAGACCTTGATAAGTGGTGACTCCTTTGTAAAAAAAAAAAAAAAAAATTTCTTCACCTAAAATAAAGGCCAACCACCCTGATAGAAATTTGTGATGATAAAACGCTTCAAGAGAAATGCATAATAAGAAAGTGCCACATTCTCCCGCCGCAGATTTAGTAATAATTTTTTTTTTTTTTAGCGATTATTTACCAATTTTTATTTATTTTTTTTTTTTTAGCGTTACCGTTGATACGTTATTGTCAAGACAGGCTAAAATTGGAAATGCCATATTGACAGGTGAATATTGCGGTCAATCATTATCAGATCCATAAATCAATCCGTATTATGGTTTTTACGCACGTAAGGAAGTATTTTTCTTAAGCAAGACTGAATATGGGAATAACAGGAGAAGGCCGTGGATGATAAACACTTCTCAGTGCCCTTTCCTACCCTAAGCAAGACGACGGGGTAGGAGATGTTTACGAACCATGTCATACAGCCAGTGCACAGCGACAGGCTATAGTTTCATGATTTATGTTAGGGTGGCCACTTGCTGAAGCAGTTTGCTTTTAAGCAAGAAATTGAATGGCAGGAAGTCCCAGTCTCCCTTCCGAAAGAAAAAAAAATGGTAGAAAAAATGTCAGCGAGAAAGAAGGAAGCCCTTTTTTTCCTTTAAAAAAAAAAAAAAAAAAAAAAAAAAAAAAATGAGAGAAACTATGTTAGATATTTTCGGGTTCATCTTAGATGGAAGCATGGAACTCGATTACTTGTGCGATCTATTTTGTATGCATGGATAACTAAGATTTTTATTTTTAACTAGATGTTGTACACGCTTTCGGATGGGTTCATAAAACTGACTAGTTTAGCATATTGCATAATCCTCGGAGGATATTCACACAAGATTTGGATACACAATCCTTCCATATTGGTCGGTGTGTTGCTAATCTTTACACCGTTATCAGAGGAAGCCCTACATCACTGCGAATTAGATCAGTCCAGCGCTCTGGGGGCCTACTGCAAGGTTTTGCATCAGTAAATTCGGCACTTGTGCATTAGTTTTGAGGGGACAATTTTTTTCATTTTACCGGTTTTTTTTTTTTTTTTACAAAATATAAATTTTCGTAACAAAGTAAAAATTCTGAAATAAATTCCTTTTTTGAAAAAAAAAAAATTGAATTTCATATAATAACAACTTTTATTAATTTTTTTTTTTAATGATCAAATTTATTGATGTTTTATTTTGTATTGTTAGAATTTTCCTTATTTTATTTCAATTCAATAAATGTTAACATAATTGGTTTCATTTTGTGTTATTGTATTGTTTTTGACATTTTCGGATACGGTCTCCTTGAATTGTCTCTCCTGTTTTGAGTTCTTTAAAATCTTCAAAAGGAAAACAAAATTTGTCCCCAAAACTATAATGTACAATTGCCGAAAATTCTTCCTTGCATACTCTGTATAAATTGCTTTCAAGACTTGTTTTGTTGCCATAACCAAGCAATTTCACCCTCGTTCTTTTTCAATGATGTTGATATAATTTCAAAATCCAAACTTCTTTAATTTGCGTTATCCTACATCTATAAAGCTATGTCGTCTATAGTTCTTAAACAGTCGTTTTCAATTACAGAGAGCTTGCGTTTATCCTTGTACTAGCTGGCCGCCCGGCGTTGCCCGGTCGTAAAATACGTTTAAATATGATATTTTAATTAAGGCAGATTTCCTATTTATTATTGTATTAGATTGGACCCAATATATAGTAATAATTTAAAAAGTAAAAAAAAATAATGACTCGTGCGCCACCACCGAGAATCAAAACCAAAACGTTTAGCTTACGATTTACTTTTTCATTTGATGTTAATGCTGAGACATGTTTGCTGCAAAGCTAGCTAAAAATTAAAACATGAACCAAGAGTTATCACATTACTCATGCATATTTGTAATGCCGTCGTTTGACCTTTACCTGGCAAATTCCATTTTTTTTTTTAAATTTTCACACTTTTGCACCAATTTTCCCTGGCTAAAATCCAAATATAAAGTTTTGCATGGGTTTGAATACCCTATATATTAAGTTTCATGTCTGTCGACCAAAACTCGACAGAGGAGTCTGGTAGGCAAAATTTTTAAAGCAACTATATATGCACATACAGAAATATATATAGAAAGTGGTTTGTGTTACTATAAGATTTTTATGCAAATATTACGCAAATATAAATAATTCAGAATATCTGCATGAATATAATTACACCATAATAGTTAAGCTGATCATCCCATAAGAAAAGCGAAAAAAAAATAATAGGGAATTAAAATGTTTCAAAGAATATGCAAATTAGTTAGATCTGTTGCAGATGAATGCAATTCCATGAACCATATATAACAAAGTTGTATTTTCTTTTTAAATAAATAGAAAAAATGGGTTTTTAATATGAATATCAATAGACAAGAAAACCCAAATTTATAGGAGTATAGCTTGTATATTACTTAGCAGTAAATCACTACTGTATATTAGGTACAATATAATAATCGGTACTCATGCAGAGAGTGATCCGTGCTGAAATAATAACGTTATTATTTAAAAATCCATTCTTAACATGGGGAGAGGAGGGTGTTTTGTACCTATTCTGTACTTTAACCTTACAATTGAATAAAAAAACATATCATAAAACTTTAATTAAACGTGGAAATACGATTTAAAAAATAGCGCAGATCACTCTCTGCATTAGCACCTAATAATCAATAGACAATTGGTTTTATAATAATAAAAACGAAATCTGCATGAATTAAAATCTAATAATTATGCGTATTTTATGACCGGGCAACACCGAGCGGCCTGCTAGTTAGTATATAATTTTGGACGTATGAGGGATTTGGGGGCTGAAATCTGACTAAACCTGTAAAGCGAAGACTCTTTTTCTGGCAAACTGCCTATCAGAAAATTCAGTATGGGTCGTAGGAGAAAAGGAGAAATAAAAAGGTGCAGAGGAACACTGACTTTAGCCATGCCAACTGCCGGAATACTTTAGTGTTAACTCACACAGGAATTATTATGGGATGTAAATTCTAACACTTGCTTATCGCAAAAGGTTTCACCCTCTGGTGGACAACAGTGTAAGACTCGGAATTTTTATTGAGTGATAAAGAGAATAACACTGATACTAACAAGAAAAGGTGTTGACATGCTGCAACTTCTAAACCAATTTATTATACAACGGATTTGGTCAGGGCTGTGGAGTCGGCAACCCAGATACTCGATTCTGACTCTTGAAATTTTAAACGGTTCAACTCTGACCTAAGAAATATTCTTCCATGATTAATCTATAATATGAATCTCTCCTGTCTGTTTAAATGTATGTATGTATGTATGCCTTAAACTTTTAACAGAGGTAACGGATTTTCACGACGTCGGTATCGTTTTGAAGCTCGGCACTTCGGATGATAAATATCGAAAAATTGGCCAAAAACATTAATTTCTTCACCCTCCACTGGGCAGTTTTCTACAGGGAGAGTCGAGTTTTTCACTGACATTTTTTGTAAGTCATTCAACCCTCACATCAACATCACCTAAAATTTGTTTAAATGTAAGTATGTATGTATGTATGTATGTATTTATTTATGTATGTATGTATGTATTTATGTATGTATTTATGTATGTATGTATGTATTTATGTATGCCTGCCTTAAACTTTCGACAGAGATAACGGATTTTCACGACATCGGTATCATTTGTATAGAGTATTGCTGTCACATTTGGGCTGGTGCACCTGCTACTAGTCTCTCGCTCTTAGACAAGGTTCAAAAGAGAGTCGCCAATCTGTTAGGCCCTAAACTGGCATCTAAGCTTCAGCCTCTGTCCCATCGACGAAATGTTGCATCCCTCTGCCTGTTCTACAAGTATTTTAATGGTGAATGCTCTGGCGAACTGCAGACACTTGTGCCCCCACGACGTAGACACCCTCGACAAACCTGACAGGCAGCTAAATCCCACCCCACACTGTAGAGATCCCTAGATGTAAAAGATCTTTCTACTCCAGTAGTTTCTTCCCCAGAACCGCAAGACTCTGGAATTCCATTCCAGGTTCCTGCTTCCCCAACTATACTGACATGCAGAAGTTCAAGTGTAACGTGAACCGACATCTTGCTGCCCAAATCCCAACATAGTACCCCAGTAGTTGTTGCCCCTGATAGTAGCCCCCTACACCAAAGTGGCAATGTGCCTTGTTTGGGGTGAAAATGTAATAAAAAAAAATAAATAAATATAATAAATTTTGAAGATCAACACTTCGGATGACAAATATCGAAAAATTGGCGAAAACATTAATTTCTTCACCCTCCACTGGGCAGTTTTCTACAAGAGAGTCGATTTTTTCACTGACATTTTTTTGCAAGTCATTCAACCCTCACGTCAACATCACATAAAAGGCGTTATTTCGACCACCCGTGACGTCACAACCGCGATAGGCACATCGATAAGGTTGCTTGTTTTTAGGGTTTTTTTTTCACCTTTTTCCTTCTGGCGCGTTACGGGCTTGAGCCTGCTTACTACTCCTTTTTTTTTTTTTTTTTTTTCTTTGCTCAACCAACACCTTACACACACATCCACTTTCTTTTCCGCCTTTGCGTCACAGGTTCGAGGCTGCCTGCCTACTATAACTTTTTTTTTTTTTTTTTTGCTCAACACGCATCTCCAAACACTTGGGCAATGCCAGGGACCCAGATTAGTCTATTATATAAAGGGCAAAATGGCGCAAGCGTTTGTGTATGTCCACCGAGGGCTTTTTTGCATCGGGCTTCTCATGTCGGTTAGATTCCACAAAATTTTTTCGCATACTTCCCAGATCATAATATCTCGCATTCACAAACGGACATTGTCTCTATCTTTTTTTGATCGAGTTAAACAAAATTCCCAGATAATTATCACAATCTTATGAATTTATTCCAATCTAATAGGGTCTTTTAAAATGAGTGAGCTGGTCGAGATTTCGCGTCCAACTGAGGAATGATACAAAAAAAAAATACATACCGTTTTGTATTTACTAAGAGAAGAAATAAATGGAAGAACTACTTAGAGGTGGGGGGAGGGGGGGGGAGAAAGTAATAAAGAGTAACAAAAAGAAACATTAGAGTGCTATCACTATTGCAACCGTATTGAGCTCATCCATTTAAGATTTCCTACAGAAGTTGCTCTATACTTTATGGATATCGCATTACACACACACACACACACACACACACACACACACACACACACACACACACACACACACACACACACACATAATCATTGTTTTCAATGAATATTATTTTTTGATATACACAGACGTATGTTTCGTGTTTATTAACACTCATCAGTATGGCTATGTACAATTTTCCTGTGAGTTGCATGATTTGGATTCTAGACCTCATTCATCTTTGACCGTCAATTCACAATGCTTTATGTAATGCGGAGCTTTGTAGTTAACATGACATGTGAAATGAAAAACAGAAAAAAATGAAAGGACAAATCTGCTTAGATGAATTCACAAAACATGAAATATTAACAGATGTACGTACGTGGCTTTGCCCGGGAAGAAGAGATTATTAAGGACAATAGAACATTGATAAATAATAAAATTTTGAAGGAATAATGTATTCAGATGAAGTAGTCGTAAAAATGTGCTAATTTAGCTCAACATTAAAGAACAGCTGCAGAATATGCCAATATTCGCCATTTTTATTTATTTATTTATTTATTACATTATTATTTTATTTTTATTTATTTATTTTTATTCAATTTCCACCCCAAAACAAGGCACGGTGCTACTTTGAAGGAGGGGGATACTATCGGGGATATAATTTGCGGGGGTATTATGAAGGGAGATGATTAGAAAGATGTTTGTTCACATTACACTTGAACTTCTGCAAATCAGTACAGTTGGGAAAGCAGAATTCCGGAAGGGAGTTCCAAAGACTTGCAGTTTTGGGGAAGAAACTATTGGAGTAAAAGGTTTTCTTGCACCTAGGGATATCTACTGTAAAGGGGTAGGACTTACTTGCTTGTCGGGTATGTCACGTTGAGAAGGTATTATTATATTATCATCATTCTTCTTCTTATTATTATTATATTTTTATTTTACAAATAGAAGCAAATTAGGGCCAGTTCCCACGAGGATTTCTCAACGAAACAGTCGGGATTCTGCTAATTGACTGCCAACTTGCATCTACAGACTTAAATCAGGATTTCGTCATAGCAACTATGTTCGTGCGGTTTTCTATTCAAGAATTTCGATTTTGTATCATGCTCTAGCTAAAGAATTACAAGATCCTTCTTAAACAATTATAGAAAATTGTTTTAATCATTTATAATCAGGTGAACCTGCTGTTACCATCTGGTTTGTTTTGCTCGAAGATCAACCATCAACAACTCATGAGTAAGACAGTTTTACTTATATATATATATATATATATATATATATATATATATATATATATATATATATACATCGTATATATATATATATATATATACATCGTATATATATATATATATACATCGTATATATATATATATATACATCGTATATATATATATATATATACATCGTATATATATATATATACATCGTATATATATATATATATACATCGTATATATATATATATATATACATCGTATATATATATATATATATACATCGTATATATATATATATATATACATCGTATATATATATATATATATACATCGTATATATATATATATATACATCGTATATATATATATATACATCGTATATATATATATATATATACATCGTATATATATATATATATACATCGTATATATATATATATATATACATCGTATATATATATATATATATACATCGTATATATATATATATATACATCGTATATATATATATATACATCGTATATATATATATATATATATATACATCGTATATATATATATATATATATATACATCGTATATATATATATATATACATCGTATATATATATATACATCGTATATATATATATATACATCGTATATATATATATATACATCGTATATATATATATATATATATATATACATCGTATATATATATATATATACATCGTGTATATATATATATATATACATCGTGTATATATATATATATATATATATACATCGTGTATATATATATACATACATCGTATATATTTATATACATCGTATATATATACATCGTATATATATATATATATATACATCGTGTATGTATATATATATATATACATCGTATATATATACATCGTGTATGTATATATATATATATACATCGTATATATATACATCGTATATATATGTATATATATATATATACATCGTATATATATATACATCGTATATATATACATCGTATATATATGTATATATATATACATCGTATATATATACACATCGTGTATATATATATATATATACATCGTATATATATACATCGTATATATATGTATATATATATATACATCGTATATATATATATATATATATATATATATATATATATATACATCGTATATATATATATATATATATACATCGTATATATATATATATATATACATCGTATATATATATATACATCGTATATATATATATACATCGTATATATATATATACATCGTATATATATATATACATCGTATATATATATATACATCGTATATATATATACATCGTATATATATATATATACATCGTATATATATATATATATACATCGTATATATATATATATACATCGTATATATATATATATACATCGTATATATATATATATACATCGTATATATATATATACATCGTATATATATATATATATATACATCGTATATATATATATATACATCGTATATATATATATACATCGTATATATATATATATACATCGTATATATATATATACATCGTATATATATATATATACATCGTATATATATATATATATATCGTATATATATATATACATCGTATATATATATATATATATCGTATATATATATATATATATCGTATATATATATATATATACATCGTATATATATATATACATCGTATATATATATATATATACATCGTATATATATACATCGTATATATATATATACATCGTATATATACATCGTATATATATATATATATACATCGTATATATATACATCGTATATATATATATACATCGTATATATATATACATCGTATATATATATATACATCGTATATATATATACATCGTATATATATATACATCGTATATATATATACATCGTATATATATATATACATCGTATATATATATATACATCGTATATATATATATACATCGTATATATATATATATATATATATATATATATACATCGTATATATATATATACATATACGTCATATATATATATATATACATCGTATATATATATATACATATACGTCATATATATATATATATATATATACATCGTATATATATATATATACATATACGTCATATATATATATATATACATCGTATATATATATATATACATATACGTCATATATATATATACATCGTATATATATATACATCGTATATATATACATCGTATATATATATACATCGTATATATATATATATATATATATATATATATATATACATCGTATACATATATACATATACATCGTATACAGTGCGTTACTTGCTTTATTGCAGATCATATTTTATTTAATAACTTTCTTAATACTAAACATAATTAATTCAAATTTTGTACAGCCATTGAACACACTTTGACAGGTTAGTCTATAAAATTTTACCCAAATATTCTTACTAGTTCAAAAGTTATACCAATTTTTGAAAAAGATGAAATTTTTACTGTTTCTCGCTTTATTGCAGGAGTTCTAAAAATGCCTAAAAATGGACGATTGACTGCACCAGAGAAGAACAGGATAACCGCAGGTCTTGCAGAGGGTCTTACAATTCTCCAGTTATCAGAAGAACTTGGTAGAGATAAGAGAACTGTGGCATCCTTTGTGAAGAAGCCAAAGATTTCACAACGTAAGGATAAGGGCAAAAGAAAGGTCATTTCTCCTGGTGACATGCGAAAAATAAGCAAAGAAGTCAATAAGGACCCAAATGACACCAGCAGGTCTATTTTTATAAAAGCTGGCGTTGCTGCAATGTCAAGAAAAACAAGATGTAGTATTTTAAACGAAATTGCAAGAAACG
>NC_136502.1:112476558-112681558 GCF_053919585.1 Euprymna scolopes
ATAAACAAAAATCAGAAAGCAAGATCTAGACTATAGTGAGGGTGGGCAACTGTCTTGGTGCCCATCTTGGTCAAACAGTCTGATCTTCTCTGTGCATCCTTGGGACAAACTTTGCACAAATCTTCCACATCTTCAGTTCCCACACTGACATCAGACTGTTCTTATCCATGAAATTCTTTATTTGGCCAATCAACTCTGGTGTTCTGACTTCTTTATTCCTCCCACACCTCTCATCGTCCCTCACAGACTCCCTGCATTCCTTGAATCTCTTATGCCACTCAAAAACTGATGTTCAATTCGTACAATATCATCCATAAGAAGTCTGAGGCATTCCATACGTTTCTGTGGATTTTTTTTTTTCAAGTATAAAACAGAATTTATACTTTGCATATCGTTCTTCTAAAATGTCCTCACGTCCAGATTGCATTTTTGAAATTTACCAGTTGTGACAATCAGGCTTTAGTAGCGTGTATTCCATTCCAATTCCTGCTGTAGCTGTTCATTTGAACCTGAAAACATAAAAATTGGTAAGTCATCTCATGAGCTGTATAGCAATAATATACTGATTTTTTTTTCAAGAATCTAAAACAATATTAAATACCTGTACAAAAAAGTCCGGAAACTTATTGAAGGCACCTCGTATACACGATAATAAAAGGAAAAAAATACGACAATATGTATTTCCCGTATTCATATTTATTTTATTTATTTATTTATTTTTTTGCAAAGCAGTTATCACATGTCAAGGCTTGGAGATCACTCGAGGATAAGGGTTAATTTGTGTATTGTAGTCATTGGGACAGTAGCGTACTAATCGATTTTTGGTGGAAATTTGGTATAATTAGATTATTTATGAGAACGGTTCAATGAGAACTTGTTTACATTGGACTTGAAGATGACAATATTGTAGTCAACTGGAAAGCAGACCAGTGGAACAGGCAGTTCTATGAAAGAAGTTCTGTTATGGAATCCAAGTTTAGGTTTACACACAAATAGAGAGTGGGGGATATATACATATATATATTCTAGCAGTGGGACCTGACGTTACCTGGGATTGAATGAATTTTCCACACTTCCAATACTTTTATTGTCATGTGAAATCGCCCAATCAAATCGATTGCCTGCTCTTGTCGTACTTTGTAAACTAGGAGGCGACCCTCATACTTATTTGTCTACCACCCTGAAAAGCTGTGATACAGCTAATCAGTCTCTGTGAATGGCTATTGAATTGCTTACGGAATTGAATGCAATTTCGATATTATTTCAGTTAAAATTATGATCTTTACTATTATATAAAAGGAACTTTGTGTATGTGAGTTCATTCCCTATGGACTCGAAAACGGTTGGGCCGATTTTTATAAAATTTCACATGAAGGTACTTTATGTGCCTGGCAGTGTTCTTATATGGATTTTGTATCGGAATGTTTTCAATAAGTATCGATAATCGATAAAATCTGATAAAATAAAGAACAGACGATTTTGACCAAAGTTAACACCTTACACAGCCTAACATCGCAAATGCATTTTAGAAGTTTTATTACAACACAAGCCAGAAAACCCAACATAAAATCAACATAAGGTTCTTTGATATGACAGGGGCGCTTTCGAAATGAATGCCTCTGTTTAGAGCACAATCGCACCATGATACTTAACTTTTCATTTTTAACTTAAATTCAAGCCATTATAACCGTACAAGCAAAAGAGCCCAGTGTGTAAAATCAGCAGTAGGTCTTTGATATGACTAGGTCTTGTTTGAAATGAATGTTTTTGTTTAAAGCACAATTGAAGCATGATACTTGACTTTTGCATTTTAAACTTTAATGCAAGCCGTTATATAAAAAAATAATTTTATAAAATGAACAGTAGGCTATCTACATTGCAATGTAGAATAGAGAGGCACGTGAAGCTTCTTCCAGGTGCACTGCGATGGGTCCCCCACTAGAGCAGGCAATCAATCGATTTGATTGAAAAATGGACGATTTCACTGATTTCGATGACAATAAAAATATGGGAGTGTGAAATATTTATTTATCATCGTTGAATCACGGGCAACGTCGGGTCTCTCTTCTAGTATGTATATATATATATATATATATATATATATATATATATATATATAACTGAGTGAGTTTGGATTGAAAATTTGTGTATATGACTATCAATTTCATGTCACTCCGGTCGTTCAAAGTAAGTTAGAGCACACGAGAGGATATGAAGCTTGTCACTGCGAAATTTATCCCTGCATGTCATCAAAAAAACGAACCAAAATAATTCAGTTAGACTATCTGTGACTCAAAATGCCTGCTACACATCAACTCCATTCTCGGATCATAGCTATTGACATAAAAAAAAGACGCCATCTTAATCAGGAACTCCGGTGAATATCTTCACTAATGAGCTGGTTGTCCGGAAGGAGGGGGTGATCTTCAAAGTCTTGGAAAGGAACTCTTTTGTTATTGAAACAAAAAAAAAAAAACGGTCTTAATTATCTTTTTTGTTGTTATTTTTTTAGTTAAAAGAAAAGAAATGCGTGTGTGCATGTCTGTATTTCTCTTTATCATACAGTTTTTTTATTAAATACACACACACACACACATATATATATAGTGCAGTGGAAATACTTCTACAATTTAATCGCACATGCGTACCAAGTCACGAACAACAAAAAACTCCATCTATAATATAAATCTCACCTGTCTGTTTAAATGTATGTATGTATGTTTGTATGTTTCGCAAAATTTTTCGTCAGAGGCGACGGATTTTCGCGAGATTGTTTGAAGCTCGACTCTTCGGACGACAAATATCGAAAAATTGGCTAAAAACATTAATTCCTTCTCTCTCAACTGGGCACTTTTCTACAGGGAGAGGTCGATTTTTTTCGCCGATATTTTCGAAAGTCATCGCCTCTTTTCCATCGCCTAGCCTTAATTTAATCCTACGTCACTTCCGGTTTGGCGATGGCCGCAACAGCTAACGCATCACATTTTTTTTTTTTTTTTTTTTTCACTTTCTTTTTCTCCTTCACGGTACGGGTTCGAGCCTGCCTACTATCACTTTTTTTTTTTTTTTTTTTTTTTGCATTCGCAGTTTTCCTTTTTTATGCTTTTTTTTTTTTTTTTTTTTTTTTTGCTCAACCAACACACCTCTACTTTCTTTTTGGCCTTCGTGTCATGGGTTCGAGCCTGCCAACTACTACTATTTTTTCTTTTCAACACACACCTACAAACACCCGGGCAACGCCGGGCAACCAGGCTAGTCTTTAATAAATACAGAAGACTACATACAGCTTAATAACAAAATGCTATGCAAATAAATCTGTATTTTCCTGAAGAAACCTTGTATGGGTCGAAAATTTGAATTTTAAGTAAATAGATATGTTTATTTAAATCAAAACCTACAATTTATTGGACTCTTAAAAGTTTATATATATATATTGTATATTTGCAGAGGACACCATGTTCTATAACAGGCGTGAGGGGAAAACAAATGAACACATATACAAGGCAATGGCAGAAACCCTAGAGGAAGACATCTAGTCTGTAGTTGAATGGAGACAAAAATGGATGCTAACATTCAATGCTGCCAAGACTAAGCTTCTTTCCTTTAATAATTACAAGAAACCTTCTCAACCATTAATAGCTTATGGTTAAAAATACATTATCTGAAAGAACTTTGTTCAAACTCTTTGATTTAACGTTCTCACGGAACATGAGCTGGAACAGATATATTGAGGGCATTGCCGCGGCTGCTGCAAGGGAGGTGGGCTCTCTCTACCATGCTAGAAAGTTACTTACGCTTGTACCTCTACAAGGCTACCATTCGCGCATGTATGGGATATTGTTGTCACATCTGGGCTGGTGCACATGCTACCAGTTTCTCACGCCTGAACAGGGTTCAACAGAGAATCGCTAACCTTATAGGTCCCGAACGTTCAACTAGGCTTCAGCCCCTCTTCCACCAACGAAATGTATCCCTCTGCATGTTTTACAAGTATTTTGATGGTATATGCTCCAACGAGCCCTTGTACCCCCCTCGACGTAAATATCCCCGACAAACCTGGCAAGCAGCAAAATCCCACCCCTATACAGTAGGGATCCCCAGATGCCAGAAAGCCTTCTATTCTAATAGTTTTTTCCCCAGAAGTGCTAGACTTTAGAATTCCTTTCTGGGTTTCTGCTTCCCCAACTGCTTCATATACTGACATGCAGAAGTTCAAGTGTAATGTAAGCAGACATCTTGTTGCCCAACTCCCTTTGTAGTACCCCTGCAGTTATGTCCTAGAAAGTAGCTCCCTACATCAAAGTGGCACCGAGCCATGTTTGGGGTGAAAATGCAATAAAAAGAATAAAAATATATAAAGAATTACATTCCAAATCCCAAATATTTATTTTTCATGCAAAATAACTCCTCCAGCATGTTAAAATTTCGGTACGTTTTTTTTTGTTTTTTTTACAGATCCGTTTCATTATGCCAAAATAAACAATAATTATTTTGTCAATACCGTCTCTTTTCGTGCATATACTCTTCAGAAAAATTAGAAATTATTTGCTAAGAGAGAGAAAAACATGCATGGCAACAAGCACACGAGTTTTAGTCTTTTTCTTTTTGCAGCACTATATTGTCACGCATTTCTTTCTATCTAAACCAAGAATTTCTAATTTTTTTGAAAAATGTATGCACGAAAAGATTCTGCATTGGCATAATAATAAACGTTTGTTTCTGCGTAATCGAAATTTTAACATGTTGGAGAAGCTGAAAAATAAATATTTTGAATTTAGAATGTAACAAACTGTTATTCTTTTATACATGCTCTGTTGTGATATTTAACAAACATTGAGCTTCTAAAGAGATACATAATTGAAAAACATTTTATTAAATATATATATGTGTGTGTGTGTGTTTTTTTATTTATTTATTTATTGTTTTTATTACATTTTCACCCCAACCAAGGCACATTGCCACTTAGGTGTAGGGGGCTACTATCAGGGGCAGCAACTACTGGGGCACCATGTAGGGATTTGGGCAGCAAGATGTCGGTTCACGTTGCACTTGAACTTCTGCATGTCAGTACAGTTTGGGAAGCAGGAACCTGGAATAGAATTCCAGAGTCTAGCGGTTCTGGGGAAGAAACTACTGGAGTAGAAAGGTCTTTTACATTTAGGGATTTCTACTGTGTGGGGGTGGGATTTAGCTGCCTGTCGGGTTTGTCGAGGGTGTCTACGTCGTGGGGGCACAAGTGTCTGCAGTTCGTCAGAGCATTCACCATTAAAATACTTGTAGAACAAGCAGAGGGATGCAACGTTTCGTCGAAGCTTAGATGCCAGTTCAGGGTCTATCAGATTGGGGACTCTTTTTTTAACCTTGTCTAGGAGCGAGAGACTAGTAGCAGATGCACCAGCCCAAATGTGTGTGTGTATATGACTAAAATGTAATTTAAAATTTATATGGTAAGGGCTAAGAAATTAATGATTAATCATTAAAGATTTAGAAGTAAGAATTAAGATTTAAAAATTTAAAACAAAGTGAGGAAAAATGTAAAGTTTTTAACAGTTGGAAACAAATGAAGCCAGCAGAATTATACAGCAATTGCTCTGTATGTAAAGAAATGTTTACACCTACATACTGCGCAATTGCTCAGCGACATCTTTCATGTGTATTATATGACTGCTGGACATTCTGTGGACGTTCAACGTGAATGGAGACCCCACGATATTATTGTGGCCCTTTTGTTAAACTGTAAAAGTATTTAAGTAATCTGGTTAATGTTGCGTCAGAATATATCTAGTGATTACGGTGTATCTCCAATATCCTCATAGGAGTCTGTGACATATTTCCATTGTATGGACACCCAGCGCGAACGGTAACCCAACTATATCATTATACCATTTTTAGACAGAACAGATACTACTCTTGGATCCTAGCCAGAAGACCAAAAAATGTATATTTTAGTTTCACGTACAGCCCAAAACAACATAATTTTTTTGTTTATTTTTTATTATTTTTTATTTTTTTACATTGCGTTTTCGGTGATCGGGAGATCCTATTTGTTAAAAAGCAAGATAGAAGGCGATAACACACTACGAACATTAAATTAGCTTATCTATATATTAATTTAATGTTTTTAGCATTTTATCACCTATTCTACTTTTTAATAAATAAGATCTCCCGATCGAATACTTTCTAATCTGGAAACTGTGACACACGTACGTACGTTAAAGGTACTGCGGTATTAATATATAGATGCATACATGATATATAAAATTTATATCCTCTAACTCCGTTTTCATTCGTTTTGTATTTTTTTCTCCAGATAACATGTATGATATCTGTTATCAAGGAAAATAGCATTAGTTCAACTCCATAAAAAAAAATATACTAAGCATGAAAATAAAATTATGACTTTTTATTTTATCTTATTTATAATTTAAAAATTGCAGACATTAAAAAATATGAATAGGAATGTAAAGTGACGTGTCACGTTTTGTTTATGATGACAATAAAAAGACGCGCGGAAGAGAAATTCCATTTTTTTCTTTCTTTAGGATTCATTTTTACGTTTATTTTTAATTTTGCGAAGATAACATCAAATATTTGTGTTTTGTGAAATTAATTAACCTAATTAACCATAATTTGACGTGTAATTTCCAATATTCATCGATAAAATTAAATTAATTAAAAAAAATAAAAATTATTATTCATTGGGGGTTTTTGAAGAACAAGTAAAAATTATAGCAAGATTAAATTAGACCAAAAAAACATTGCATATAATCATAAAACAGTTAAGTGACCGACTATAGTTGGGGGCGATCCGAAGGCTCCCTATTCATTAGCTGCTACACCGAGATGTAGGGGAGGGCACCACTCCATTCTCAGAATTACTTCACTTGCTCTTGATCCTCTTGTTATGCTGAATGTTTATCGGGGGGTGGGGAGGCAGCAAGTAACATTTTTTAAAAAGTTTTGGATATGATTAGACGAGGATCGAACCCTGGTCTCCAGGCTCATTAGCAAACATTCTTATCGTTATGCCAAATGTTCCGACCATATAATCATAATGCTTATCAATCATAAATGCACCAGAAAGTGTATCGTTGTGATATTAGTGAACAAATACGCATGAACTGAATCAATTATTTAAATTTCAAAATTATTCAAATAGTAGACGTATCTGCGACCCGTTGGGTCACAACCGCTGGCGTTATTTATCCCATTTTGATTTCATTTGAAACTTCAGGAAATATTAATCGATTTCTAAAAATATCACGCACGTATATATCCTGCAATTCATATTTGCAGCTTTGTTTCAAACTTTTTGCAAGCAGTTTGTCCACAAACGGAAAAAGAGTTTTCCAGGTTGCATACCCCCCCCCACAATGAATTTCGGAAGGAAAATCAAAATGTCGTCTGTGTATCCTGAAGAATAGAAAAACTACAAAAAAAAAAAAAAAAAAGAAAAGAGAATCCATATTTCTATCCTGAATATCCGAAACTGACTGGGAATTGTAGGAATATATTTCACATTCGAAAACAACAGTTTGCATAAAACCCACTCAACAGACGAATCGTTAAGCATTTTGTTTCTTCCTTTTCATTTTAAATTCATATCATCGGATTTTTTATATCCTTTTACTGTCATATATATATTCAGAATGTGAGAGATTATATAATTATTCCCACAGCCAAACAACATCGCAGCTCACAAGAGCCATAACAGCCAACAAAGCGGAAGTGAAACCAGAAATCTCTCAAGTTTAAACCCGAGTCTTGGATTTCTAGTTTGTTGGCTGTCATGGCTATTGTGAACAGCGACGTTGTTTTGCTGTGGAAATAATTATATTATTTCTCACATTCCGACAATTATATATATATGACAAGAAGACGGCTTAACAGGAATTTATCCACATTAAATTTGAAGACGACCATATTGAAGTCAACAGGGAAACAGACCCACGATATTGTGTTTCACAGACGAACCGTTCTAGCAAAGAAACTCTGCTCATGGAATTTTCGTTTAGTTTTAAGCACAGATAGAAAATGCGGAAAGTTCTTTGCGGTAGTTGTAGCCAGTGTATTTGTTGTAAACGATTTACAAGGAGGGGGCATAGATTGGAGTTCAGTCGAGCACGTACTAACAGAAACAGACTGGCAACTTCTGTGAGAAAGACAAAGTAGGAAGACAAAATGATCATCGCCCTCTAAATTTCGAAGAGGGTTTTGCATTCTGTCAAGGCAAGAAAGAATACTCTTAAGCACCTCCACCCTAGATATGGCAACAGTACTCAATCTTCGGACGTATTTAACTCTTGTGTCTGCACCGATTCAGCGTTTTCCCGGAATATCATTACTTGCATTCAATTAGTGACTTGCAAAACTATATTTACACTTAAAAAATCGATCTTTTGTCTTCCACAACGTTTGACTTAAGATCACATAAATCCTTTGTTATCCCAAATCATTAAAACCTGAACGTTATATAATCGTGACGTCACACATTGATAACAATGTAACAATGCAGAGATTTTATAATTCCTATGCACATATGAGATACGAATCTGATTAATTAAATGGTATTTATAGATAAAATGCAATAATGCAAAATTAATAGCAAGTACCAGCAACAGGTAAATTTGAATACGAATTTTCTGCGAATAAAAATCTGCCAGCCATTTCTCAAGTTAGTTCTAAGAAACTTTTATTTGTTTTATCGATATTACCATAAATAAAACAAAATGGCTAGTCAAAATCAAATAACGATTTGTTAGATGCATTTCTATTTAGGTCTAACTTGAAAAATCCCACTAACTTTTACATATACAAATAGACTAGATAGAAATCAAACATCTCTGTTCAGTTTCAAAAGACAATGGATACTCTCTGTATGGGTTGGTTGCGCATGTAATTGTGAGACAAGTGCTACAAAATCGCAACCACTCCACCTCTCCTGTATCAGTACTGCTTGAGTTCAGAGGCAAAGTCCAGGATGGAGATATATATATATATATATATATATATATATATATATATATATATTAGTGTTGGGAGGATTTGGGGGTATCGGAAGCAGAAAAATTGATGCCTTTTTCCGATACTAAAACGATTCTTTTAATTGCCTTTTTTTTTAATTGATTTTGTTTAAAGCAAAATTTTCCATTGCGGTTAATATTGATAAAATAATAAATATTTATTGATTTTAAATTACCAGTAAAACTAAAATCGATAAATCATCCCCTACAAGTGTATTTTGATGTCTAGGAAAATATCTGCATATTTAACATGGGTTTTTTACGAAAATCGGGGTAATAACCCTCCTATAGTTAAATAATTAGAGAGTTTTAAAGAATCAGAATCGGTAATTGTATCAGAATCGGGAAAATATTAGAATCGTCCCATATATATAGATATATATAAAATGGTTGTATAGTTTGATTTTCAAGATATAGATCCATTGACACCTGTGTGTCTATTAAAGAGTGCTCAATAGCGGACAGAGCAGGTATGTATAGTATGTTTATTATATAAACATATAGTCTGTTTATTATATAATCATATAGTCTGTTTATTATATAATCATATAGTCTGTATATTATATAAACATATAGTCTGTTTATTATATAAACATATAGTCTGTTTATTATATAATCATGTAGTATGTTTAGTATATAAACATATAGTATGTTTATTATATAAACATATAGTCTGTTTATTATATAATCATATAGTCTGTTTATTATATAATCATATAGTATGTTTATTATATAAACATATAGTATGTTTATTATATAAACATATAGTCTGTTTATATAATAAACATATAGTCTGTTTATTATATAATCATATATTATGTTTATTATATAAACATATATTAAGTTTATTATATAATCATATATTATGTTTATTATATAATCATATAGTCTGTTTATTATATAATCATATAGTATGTTTATTATATAATCATGTAGTATGTTTATTATATAATCATATATTATGTTTGTTATATAAACATATAGTCTGTTTATTATATAAACATATAGTCTGTTTATTATATAATCATATATTATGTTTATTATATAATCATATATTAAGTTTATTATATAATCATATATTATGTTATTATATAATCATATAGTCTGTTTATTATATAATCATATAGTATGTTTATTATATAATCATATAGTATGTTTATTATATAATCATATAGTATGTTTATTATATAATCATATAGTCTGTTTATTATGTAATCATATAGTATGTTTATAATATAAACATATAGTCTGTTTATTATATAAACATATAGTCTGTTTATTATATAATCATATAGTCTGTTTATTATATAATCATATAGTCTGTTTATTATATAATCATATAGTCTGTTTATTATATAGTCATATAGTCTGTTTATTATATAATCATATATTATGTGTATTATATAATCATATAGTCTGTTTATTATATAATCATATAGGCTGTTTATTAGATAATCATATAGTCTGTTTATTATATAATCATATAGTCTGTTTATTATATAATTATATAGTCTGTTTATTATATAATCATATAGTCTGTTTATTATATAATCATATAGTATGTTTATTATACAAACATATAGTCTGTTTATTATATAAACATATATTATGTTTATTATATAAACATATAGTCTGTTTATTATATAAACATATATTATGTTTATTATATAATCATATATTATGTTTATTATATAATCATATAGTATGTTTATTATATAATCATATAGTATGTTTATTATATAATCATATATTATGTTTATTATATAATCATATAGTATGTTTATTATATAATCATATAGTCTGTTTATTATATAAACATATAGTCTGTTTATTATATAAACATATAGTCT
Organism: Euprymna scolopes; assembly: GCF_053919585.1. Taxonomy (NCBI): domain Eukaryota; kingdom Metazoa; phylum Mollusca; class Cephalopoda; order Sepiida; family Sepiolidae; genus Euprymna; species Euprymna scolopes. The sequence goes on from NC_136502.1 coordinate 112,487,432, forward strand.
GTTTATTATATAAACATATATTATGTTTACTATATAAACATATATTATGTTTACTATATAAACATATAGTCTGTTTATTATATAAACATATATTATGTTTATTATATAAACATATAGTATGTTTATTATTGTTGTGGTGGCAACCACTTATTTGCATATGCGAATAACATAACACTATAAATGGCAAGCCTAGGTTGGCCTTGGTGTCTTACTCAAATGCCACCGGAAGTGACGCCGAAGAGCGTACATGTCCTCCCACCAAGACCCTCTGACTCGACACCGTCATTTGTACATATTGTAAATATACCTTTTCTTTAATACACTTATTATTGCGTTATCTTGTTGTTTGCGTCTTCATTGTATTTCCTTACTAATTATTGTTCAACCTTGCAACCACAACAATTATATAATCATATATTATGTTTATTATATAAACATATAGTATGTTTATTATACAAATATTATATTTGCATAATAAACGAGAGAGAAAGAGATAATGAGAGGTAGACGAAATTTATGCAAGATCGTCTACATATGTTCTAAGAATTCAAAACAATAACAAATTAGAATTGTGTACGATCGTTTCAGAGACGATATTTACTTTATTCATAAATAATCACTTCATCATCAGAAGAGGGATTAACATTAAAGTAATAACATCATAACCAATCGATGGGTAAATCAGAAAGTTTATTCTATTGCGATAGATGAACCACCAGTCTTCGTTAAGACATGCATCTAAAAGAAGGAAAACCTGCTGTCTGGTTTGCCTTGTGGCAGCTATTGCACTGACTGAAACTAGCCATCGTACCAAAAAGTGTGATTGGTTCTAAACAAAGCCTTCACCTTTATAAACGTATCATCCGTGTGGATTTCCGAACAATTTAGTTGTTGTAGCGGACCGCATAACGTCGAAATTGACGGGAGTATCCATAAATATAATTAATTATCAAAATTACAATAACCTAATTTAAACCTACCATTAATGATGCCTAATATGGGATGTCATTGGTGGAACTAGTATAAACAAAACCGCTATAGGCCTTTATGATAATGTTGTCATATTGGTTGAACAATGCTTTTTGTTGATGTTTTTTGTTGTTTTAATTTTACCCTTGGAAATCCTTTTATCAGCTTTAAAAATGGCGCAGATATAAAGGAAACTGAAACTAATTTACTCACTTTTAAAACTAATTTTTTTTAATAATCTGATTTGAAATGATAATTAATTTCTGCTCAAGGGTTTTTTTTGTTGTTTTAAATTGTGTTTATTGCTATATCTTCTTTTGATTACACACTCACACACACACACACATATATACTGAATAGTAATTGTCTGTATTTTTGAGATGAGGTGTTTTCATTGATTGAGACTGTCGGACTGACTTCCTCATCTTGGTTGTTATAGTCACAACGTTTCGGCCGTTTTACCCTCCGGCCTTCATCAGGTGTTTTGTATCGAACTGGGGAACCGTTTGTTAGGACTCTCGAACCCAACCCTTTATTATTATTACGGGGGTACCGCCTTCGGACTCCAGCTAGGCTCTTGGACATAGTTGCTGATTCTCTGTTTTGAATGTTACTTTTCACTGCCTTCGTTCAGGATTGAACTCAGCAGCTTTGGATAACTGTAAACTTTGATACAACGTCTAAGACCACTCAGCCATATGTCACTAGGACTCCTAACAAACGGTTCCCTAGTTCGATACAAAACACCTGATGAAGGCCGGAGGGTAAAACGGCCGAAACGTTGTGACTATAACAACCAAGATGAGGAAGTCAGTCCGACAATCTCAATCAATATACTGAATAATTGACAAAAATCTATATTCCAAATTTCATGATGTTGACCACCTTACAATTTATTGCTTTAATTCAGTTGGCAACATCATGAAATTTGGAATATAGACTTTTGTCAATTATTCATTATATGCTCTGTAATTACATTGAGCTTCTTAAAGGTTGGTAAATATAAAAAGGAAGTAAAGCAACAAAAGAATATTTCCACACACACACACACACACACACACATATATATATAATATATATATATATATATATATATATATATATAGAAAGAGAGAGAGAGTCAGAACTTGAATACCTACTAGACACTATCCTCGAGTGTCTAAGGTCTCTCTGTACAGGGGTTTGTCAGAACAACCTGGCATGAGGATACTTTTTCCATAGAAGTAAACCCTGACCAAATATTCAAAATCACATTGAGTATTCACTGCCCAAATAAGATCTCCTCACTATGGCTAACCCACATTTGCTTTTCCGAGGAATGGTGTACCTTCTCCAAGTGATGTTACTTTAAATAATAGCACGAAGCTGGATATTCCACCATACTAGATAATTTCTTGTCCTGGAATCCAGCAAGACAAAGAGACCAAAATGAAAGATATACTACAACGTATGAAAATGGTTAATTGGGGAGAGGAAAATTATGTTCTAAATTTCTTTACTCAGAGATAAAGAACTTAAATGGAACATTCGAATATCTACGTATCTCATATAGAGTTCAAGTGTTAGCCCCAGGTTGCGGCCTCCTTTATTTCTGAGAACTTCGACTGAAGTAAAATAAAACAAATATATATATATATATATATATATATATATATATGATTTTCAGAATATGAGAGATTGTATATAATAAATTCCACAGCCAAACACGTCGCAGCCCACAAGAGCCATGACAGTCAACAAATATATATATATATATCTGTTTCTTTATGCAGAAGTTAACAGATAGACAAACTACTGGATGAATTCATTTTAATTATTAGAGAATTAGTAAAGCAAATCTATTTCCATATTTTTCTTTCTTTTTTTTTTTTCAGCTTTCCATTTTGATTTACACGTTTTGTTTCTTTCCTTATTTTCTCCTTTTTTTAAACTCTCAATTTTTTTATATTTTTTTACGCTCATTCTTTAATTTCATTGATTTTAGACCTAGTCTGGATGAATATTCGTGCGAACACTGGCGAAGCATTAGTTTTTTTGTTTTTTTTTACCATTTTTGACATTCGTATGTATGTATGTGTGTATATATATATATATATATATATATATATATATATATATATATATTAATCACTTCAAATATTGTTGCTAGGGTTCTTTCTAATCTTGATCAACTCAAGGTTTCTAGTTCTGATTTAATTCCTACTGTTCTCAAACGATGTATTTCTATCCTCCCCAAATTATCCAATTTTTGTTAATCGAAATCATACTCCCCTTCTTGTTGGAGGGATTACTCTGTTGTTCCTTTCTTTTAAACTGCTGGTGTTCGTTCTGATCCAACTAAATATCGTCCTCTTAGTTTCCTTTCTTTTTTTAATTAGCAAAGTTTTTAAAAGGTTGGTCAACGGCAAGCTTGTGGATTTTCGGGAAAATCTGAGCCTGTTTAGTGATATTCAGTATGGCGTTCAGGGTTTTCCGTTTAATTGGTGATCTTTTACCTGTTATAACTGAGCAGATGTGTTGGTTCATCAACTGCCTTTGCGATAATCATCTTTTGTACTTGTTTCCATTAAGTGGCTTCACACTTTGTCTCGAGCACATTCCATAAAAAAACAAATATATATATATCGTTTATTGGTACTATATATATATATATATATATATATATATATATATATATAGTGTGCATCATTTGTTAAAAATTACAAGGTGAAAAATATGCTTTCCCTGTGTTCTCAATACTATTCATATAATTTCATTGTTAATGTAAGTTTTTCTATGCAAATTATAATTTCTGATGTCCTAAAAATATCCTACAGTTGATTTTTTTTTATTCGAAGTAAAAGCGTTCTTTCTGAATTTATTTCAGACTCCCAACTCCTGGCAATGAGTCCCAACTCCTGGCAATGAGTCCCAACTCCTGACATCGACTCCCAACTCCTGACATCGACTCCCAACTCTTGACATCGACTCCCAACTCCTGACATCGACTCCCAACTCTTGACATCGACTCCCAACTCCTGACATCGACTCCCAACTCTTAACTCCCTACCTCAGAGGTGAGGAATTCAACTGAAATACTTGACTCCAGCAAAAGACGACAGTCTCAAACTTTGACTCCCTATATTTGAGATAGATGAAACAAGAAGAAGAAAAAAACCTTGGCTCTGACTTCTTTAAAAATTGCTAAACCTTGATTGCTCACCTCTGGAAAACCTCACAGATAAATCCTAGCAAAAGAAATGCCAATATAAATAAACCAACCACATTTCATAAAATCAGCAAGATGAGAGAAGCCACTAATTTGCTCACTTAAAAACTAATTTACTTGAAGAGGCTGATCTGAGACGACGATAATTAATTTTTCTCACTTTGCCTGTTCATATTTTCACTGATTAAGTAAGACAAAACGATCATATTTTAATCGGGTTATTTGCTGCAGCAAAAAGCAAAAAAACAAAAAACAAAAAAAAAAGATGGCTATCTCTTTCCATCGTTTTATTATTACCATAAACAAAGCTTCCATAAATTATTTCATGTTTTACTTTTCATTTTTATTTCGTTTTGATCTCTGGGGATTTTTGATTTATTTATTTTAGTCCCTCGGTTGCTGCTATGACTAACATTATTGACTTGTTGCTTAAGCATGCCCATTTTAACATGATTAAAGCGTGTTCTGGCCGAACGGTTACAAAATGAATAAAAACCACTTGGCCTCTCCCGCTGCTTATTTATTTATGTAGTTGTATTATTTATAAGTTTGGCTCATCCAAATCCAAATGGCTATCGACGTGGATTGCGGAATCAGCAAACTGCCAGGTTCAAAACTAATTGCAAAATATCGAATCACTCTGTGTTAGATTAAACCTTCCGAGTGTAAGGTAAGGGATGCACGTAATGAGCCTAATGGATATTGTTGTAGACTATGTAATCGCGTATGTCAGGTTCAAATCCTATCGATATTTACGCTTCACTAATGTTAAAGGTACGACCGCGTAATTTCTACGCAACTACGGATAAACTTACTACTTGTATTCCTATTATTATTGTTGTTGTTATTATTAACTAAATTAACTTGTCCATACGTCCAGTGTCACAAAATAAAAACATGATCATTGCAAACATTAATTAATGAGAAACGAATTACCCGCCTTTATAGTCGCCGTTTATCAATTAAAAAATCGTGAAAACCGTTTCATCTCCAGAAATTACAAGAAAAAGAACATGACTGTCTGTTTACGGTTTCAAATTGGCTATTTTATTTTATAATTAAAAAAATTCATGTTAAGAAGAGACTATAAGTTTTTTTTTTTATTATAGATTCTTTTTAATATTTAAAAACAAATGTACAAGTGGATTGGCATCTGTTCCTTTATAATTTATATAAAAAACAAATTTAGAAAAAAAAATAAAGGAATGTGTTGTGAGTTGAATTTTCATTGAATAAAATTAAAATGTTTTAAAATTAATCCTTTTTAGCTTTAAAAAAGTTAAAAAAAAAGAATTTGCTAAGAATTGTTTTAAATTCTTTGTTATTTGTTTTATTTTATTTATATTGTGTTTTAAAATGTTTCACCTACTGTGGAATGTCCATGGGTTCTGCTAGTTGTTGTTGTTATTATTATTATTATTATTTCTCTCTCTCCCACTTTTCACTCTCTCTTCTTCCCATTCTTCCTCTCTCTTCTTCCCATTCTTCCTCTCTCTCTCTCTCTCTCTCTCTCTCTCTCTCTTCCTCTATCATTTCGTCTCTCTCTCTTCCTCTCTCACTTCGTTTCTCTCTTTCTCTCTCACTTCGTCTCTCTCTCTCTTCCTCTCTCACTTCGTCTATCTCTTCCTCTCTCACTTCGTCTATCTCTTCCTCTCTCTCTTCCTCTCTCTCTCTCTCTTCCTCTCTCACTTCGTCTATTTCTCTCTCTTCCTCTCTCACTTCGTCTATTTCTCTCTCTTCCTCTCTCACTTCCACTCTCTCTTTCACTCTTTGTCTCTTTCACTCCTACTTTTTCTCTCTTCCATTTTCGTCTCTCTTTCTCCAACTTTCGCCTATCTTTTTTTTTTCTCTCCCACTTTTCGTATCCTTCTCTTTACCTATCTTATCAGGGCCAAGAATCACTCAAGGATAACTGTTAATAAGATGAAAAGTAAGAAATAGACAAAAAAGCTCACCTTCGAGCAATGCAATGTCAATCTTTCTAGGCATTAACTCCATATTTAACAAGGTGATGGGTTTATGCTGGTTTCTTTGAGAATGTGCCTACAGAACCATAATGGTATTCTTGTTTAAGGAGATGTGTTCAGAACAGGAGACTTTATTGTTTTGGTCACACGGAATAAATCTATGAGAGATCATGGGTTATTAGATGTAGAATTGAGTTAAAATAGACGAATCAGATGGTAAGAGAAGAGAAAAACATGGTAGGAAATGATAAGGAAGAACCGAAGAAAAGGGATATAAAGACCTGGTCAGAGATAGGTTAGTTAGAAGTCAATAAAGCTGTCCGACACATGCCAGTTTGTAAAGCGGTAGCCAAATAGGATGATGAATCACGAACGCTTTTTTTTTAGGGGATTTGGATTCTTACCATTCCTTCGCTGCCTAAACTGCATTAAAAGCTGAGTATTTGAATCTAGCTTTTTTTTTTTTTTATATGGAGGTCACCACTTATCAAGGCCTCGAAGCCACTTGGGGATAAGGGTTATTGTGTGTACAGTAATCTATGGGATAGTATCGTAGTAATCGTTAGTATTGGAATTTTGATAAAGTGCCTTACTTAAGGGGGCGGTTCATCTGGAATTTGTTTATGTTGGACTTGAAGACATCCAAGTTGTAGTCAGGTGGGAAACAGGCAAATGGAAGAGAGTTCCACAGGCGTGCACTTCTAAGAAAGAAGCTTTGTTCATGGAATCTATGTTTTCATTTAGGCACAGATAAAGAGTGGGGAAAATTATTAACAGTGGTTTCAGCTAGAGATTTGTGAGGGGGACCAGATATTGGAGCTCAGACGAGCACTTGCCATGGAAATAATGATAAAACAAAGACAGACTCGCAACGTCTCTTCTGTGGGAGAGAGATTGCAGGGAACAGAAAATGGCATCCCCCACTAAGCCATGAAGCCTATTTTGTACCCAGGCAGGCAGGATAGGCTGTTTTTAGCAGCTCCTGCCCAGAGGTGGCAGCAGTACTCCATCCTTGGACGTACTTGGATTTTATATAGATAGAGAATTGCATCAGTAGTGAGATATCTTCTGGAGTGGTAGAAGGACCCCACCATTTTCCCAGCGACCTTGGCAACAGACTTGATGTACGTGTTCCACTTCAGATCAGGAGTAAAGGTCAAACCCAGAAGCTTGTCAAAACATGGAGCCTCCCCAAGACGAGAGCCATCCATTTCAATTGATGCCAGATGGGTATCAGAGCGTTATAACCAAATAATAGGTTAAGGAATTGATGATTCACATTTAACGCAAGAATTACAATTTGAACTACTATTCCCATTATGAAACAACAACAACAAAAGATTACGAGCCACGACGATTTGAGGTTGTTTTGAATATTTATAGCTATCAATCGTGTTTTTATTTCTGAACGGTCTTTTTATTGAAGCCTGCTGGTCATTTGCATATTTAAGTGGAACACCTGAGCTTTAGTTCAACTGGATTGTTTCTTTGGAATTACCCAATACCCTTCTTTTTTTTAAGAACCAGAATTTGTTGTGAAACTAAAGTCACACATTTTTACCACTTATTTTTTTTTGTTGTTGTTTATTCTTTCCTTTTTTCTTTTTGTCTATGCATCTCTCTCTCTCTCTCTCTCTCTCTCTCTCTCTCTCTCTCTCTCTCTCTCTTATATTTCATCTTTCTCGCTTCCATATTTTGTTTTACTTTCTCTCGCTCTCATTTTCCTCAACCTCTCTCTCTCATTCTTCATTTACCTCTCTCTATCATTTTTCGTCTCCCTCTCTCTATCATTTTTCGTCTCCCTCTCTCTATCATTTTTCGTCTCCCTCTCTCTATCATTTTTCGTCTCCCTCTCTCTATCATTTTTCGTCTCTCTCTCTCTATCATTTTTCGTCTCCCTCTCTCTATCATTTTTCGTCTCCCTCTCTCTATCATTTTTCGTCTCCCTCTCTCTATCATTTTTCGTCTCTCTCTCTCTATCATTTTTCGTCTCCCTCTCTCTATCATTTTTCGTCTCTCTCTCTCTATCATTTTTCGTCTCTCTCTCTCTATCATTTTTCGTCTCCCTCTCTCTATCATTTTTCGTCTCCCTCTCTCTATCATTTTTCGTCTCCCTCTCTCTATCATTTTTCGTCTCTCTCTCTCTCTATCATTTTTCGTCTCTCTCTCTCTCTATCATTTTTCGTCTCTCTCTCTCTCTCTATCATTTTTCGTCTCTCTCTCTCTCTCTATCATTTTTCGTCTCCCTCTCTCTCTCTATCATTTTTCGTCTCCCTCTCTCTCTCTATCATTTTTCGTCTCCCTCTCTCTATCATTTTTCGTCTCTCTCTTTTCCATTTTTTTATCTACCTCTCTTTCCCATTTTGCGTCTACCTTTATCTCTCCCATTTTCTTCTGCTTCTCCCTATCTCGTTTTTCATCTACCTCTCTCTCTCATTTTCGTTTACTTCTCTCTTTCCCAATTTTTGTCTACATCTCTCTTTCCCATTTTTCATCAATCTCTCTCCCATTTTCCGTCTACCTCTGTCTCTCTCGTTTTTCATCTACTTTTCTCTCTGCCACACTGTCTCGCCTCTCTCTCACACACACACTTTTTGCTTCTCTTTTTCTTCAACTTTTCATTCCTCCGCTTTTTTTTTATCCTCTCTAATTAACTTTCCGTACTATACCCCTCATATTCTTGTGCCCACTTTCTTGACAACCCCTTTCCCTTCAATTGTCGAAAGATGGAGTTGGGGTGAGTGGATTTTGAGAGAGAGGGAGAGAGAGAGAGAGAGAGAATGATAAAAAATCGAAACCGAATTAAACGACTAACAAGACGCAAGTAATTGATGGTAGAAGGAGGAGGAGGAGAGAAGTGCAGTGGCAGATGGAAGACATTTTTTCTCTTCTCTGGTTGCTGCTACTTCTTGGAGGGTTTTGCAGGATTTCGGGGCCAAGTTTGTTTTTTCTTGCATAAATTTACTTTTTTCCCAAAGATTTTTTAATGTCGAAATACAGCTGAATTCTCTTAAAAATCTATAAAACTTGTTCAGAAATCTTCATTCCCCCCCCCCCTTTTTCCTTGTTGATATTTTATATTCGTTTTCACTTTTCTTGCAATTTTTTTTTCTCTTATACATTTTTTTTGTTCTTTCGTTCCATTCCATCTAAATATCAGGTATTTAAAAGACCGTAAAAAAAGTAAATTAAACGTTTTTTTTTCTTTTCTATTTTTACTTTTATAAAATTAAGTGATTCGATTTCAGCATTTTTATTGTTTTTTTTTGTTTTTTTGTTTTTTTTTAAATCTCTATACTTTTTACGAGGAAAGTTTTTCTATTTTGAAATCAGGTATTTAAAACTTGTTAAAAGAAACAATTACATGAAGTGATTCTGCTGGTTTTTGAGAAGTATTTTGACTTTAATTTTGTACACCTGAAAAATGCCCCTAAAACGATAACTGATGATGATGATGAAGAATATTAACTACCGACGATGCTCGGCTTGCCAGGTCGTAAAATACTCTTACATATATTTAAATTCATGTTCATTTTGTATTTATAATTACAGAGCTAATTCTCTATTGAATATTATATTGTACCTAATATAAAGTACTGATTTCAAAAGTTAAAAGAAATGACTTCGGTGCCATCAGCTACAGTCGAAACCAAAACATTTCTTGATCCAGACGCGTTCCCCACTGTTTAAGATATCGACAGATAGATGAGAAAATGAGAAACGTAAACCAATTTTAGCTATGAATGAATGAATTTGCGCATGCACAAAAGTAATACAAATATGTCGGCAAGTTGAAATGCACATTTTGCATTTTAACTTGCCGACATATTTCTGTACGCGTTATTCATCTATCCAAAGGGGTCAAAGTTGAAAAATTAGTACGTGGGGGGGGGGGTCATCGGATTTTTATCTGTTTGCTGTTTCACGAATGCGCATGCATAAATCGTTCTCATGACAGATTCCTTATGTAAGGAATAAGTAGGTTTGAAAACACTTTTAAAAGAACGTGTTAAGCTGGTCTAATGGCTATCATACTTGACTCACTGTCTTTAGGTTTTGTTCTCGATCTCAGCTCGAGTATTTTCTTTTTTACTTACAAGAAGTGAACTGTTTAGAAAAAGACATATTAGCATGCACATGTCTTAGTTTGTGTATTAATTAAAATATAATATTTATGCGTATTTTAAGACTGAGAAACTCCGAGTGGCCTGCTAGTATATATATAAGTAGGTTTGAAAACATTTTTAAAAGATCGTGTCAAGCTAAATTTATACACAGGGTGTTTTCGTAGAGGCGGCGAATTATAAATACAAATAAATCACAAAAAATATTTTTATTATTCAAATATATGGTTTAATTCAACAATTAATTTTGTGGCATTTATAATCTAACTGCAATTACGGGCATATGACTCGCGCCTATATGAGGTAATCTAGAGGTTCAATTTTCACAAACTTTACGCATTAAATTAGGCTGTATTTTGACAATAGCATGTCGAATGTTGTCTTCCAAGTTGTCTATTGTGTCTGGTTTATCAGCTTAGATATGGGACTTTACATATGCCCAAAAGAAAAGAATATTGGCACAACGAGGGAGAAAAAAAACAAACAAACAAACAAACAAACAAAAAACGGGAGAAAAGATTCAAAGTTCCCCAAAGAGAAACAATGCGTTGGATGTTTCCTTTTGCCGGCACAAAGAAGGTTGACGCACCGTAATAGAGACAGACTCTGCAGTGCGTCAACCTTCTTGATAAGATGATAGCCGAAAGAGCTCTTGAGAAACTTCCGCTTATTATTTTCAAAACTGTATATAAATTCTGTACCTCTAAACATATATATATATATATATATATATATATATATATATATATAGTAAGTTATAAAATATATATGGCGATTAAGCTACACTGATTATTCCGCCTTTCATCCACTCTAGGACTCTTCAGGCTTATGCTAACAAGCTCTACCTACGTATTGAGCACTTTTGAAGTAAATACTTAAAGTTTACGCACAAATTTATACTTTCCTATATTAATTTTATGTGAGTAAATGAAGTAGTTAGATAGGTACATACATAGATGTTATTTGTTTTCGTTTTTGCGATATGTTTTGAATGAATTCAATTATTTACGAAAGTGCATTTTAACCTAAATGCGAGTTGGGAATAATTTTCCCTTAACCAATTTCAAAAATAAGATAAAAAAAAATAAGACTTGGGTGCCATCAGCTAGAATCGAAACCAAAATATACAGCTATCTAGTCTTATTTGTTACTATCTATATTCTGTCCCTACGCATGTAAAAACATAAACAATGACGTTGTTTGCCCTATAAATGTATATTTGCGCATGCGTAGAAATGCTCTTTAAGCCGTCTTAAATATGCCAAGTTCCATTTTATTTTCAATTTTGACTAGTAAGTAGCTACTTTTACCTGATAAACTAAATCGTCCGAATACCCTATATATCAAGTTTCAAGTCTGTGGACAAAAATGGACAGGGGCGTTTGGTGGTGAGTGCTGTACATACACACACACACACACACACACTAAAATGAAGCTAGCAAAGAATATATCTTTAACAAAACAAACTTATCAAGATTGATAAAGCTCAACAATGTTAAAAGTAGCAACTAAATATATTAAATTTAAGATGAGGAATAAAACTTACATATTATTCCTTTTCTGATGAGAAGCATTTAGCTTAGAAATGCCATGGCCTATAAGGTTTTTCTCTCGTATTCTTTATTTAACGATCTGATATAATGAAGTTATATGTACCTTTTATTCCGTTTTTTTTTAAATTTAATATACATAAATGTACACACGCTTATATATACTAGTGTTCGGACGATTAATTTTAATCCAAAATTGGAAAAATCTTAACTTTGGTACTATTGGAGTAGGAAAAAATTGTGCCTATTTTCAGATACCAAAAACGATTTTTTTTTTTTTTTTTTTTTTAGGTTTTTCTTTTATTTGATTTTGTTTAAAAGAAAGTGTTCCGCTATTTGTAGTAATAATATAATGAATATTTATTAATTTTGAACTACAATCTATAACCCCGCTCAACAAGTGTGTTTTACGTTTGAGAAAATATGTACATACTTAACACGTGTTTTTACGGTAATCGGGAAAAATAACGATTATATAGTAAAATATTTTGAGATTTATACAGAATCGGAATCGGTACAGAATCGGAATCGGGAAAAATATTGGAACCGTTCCACCACTAAAACACACACACACACACACACATATATATATATATATATATATATATATATATATATATATATATATATATATATATATATATATAAGAACAAGTAGTTAATAAAACATGTTAAAAACACTTTGAAAAAGAGTTAAAACCATATTTAATTTTAAAAAGGAAGCACTAAGTGGATAGTTCTTGATCTGCGGAGTTTCGAAGAAATACTTTCCTTCTCATCAGAGGGTAGGATTTAGCAAAATGAGGGATCGGATTTTGCTTGCAAAAGTATTAAGTGAAACTACAAGTAAGTCATAGATCTTACTTGATAATAAAAAGTGAAGCAGAGGGAATAGGATGAAGAAAAAGGTTATTTCATGTGAATGAATAGTGGAGGGTAAAATATTCAATAACGGTAAAATCCAAAAATCCAGAATCCAAAAAAGTTAGTTAAATTTCCATTTCCACAAGTAAAACTCAGGGGAATCGCGTAATATATATATATATACATATATACTAGCAAAAGTACCCGTCGTTGACTGGGTTCAAACACAGCCTACAGAAAATGGACTCTGATTTATGAAAGTATGATAGGTTATGAAAAGGAAGGGTTGTAAAGAGATAGCTTCGAATTTGGGGGTATCAAAACCAAAGCAAAATATGATGAAAGTAAAAATAAAATAGATAAACCCCATCATTTATTATAGCATACCTGTTCACACTGAAACACTTATCACAATATTCTGTGGATCTATATTAAAAAACCTTGTTAAACTTTGTGACATACTTCCATTCTATGGAGGTTAGGCGCGAACAAACACCCCATAATTTTATTATACCATATTTCTTCGAACTGAAACATAATTATCAAAGTATACTTACGCAGATAGATATGAAAAGTCTTTATTAAAGTTTGTGCTTATTTCCATTCTTTGGAGATCAGGCGCAAACGCAGATCCCACAATTTTATTATACCATCCCTATTTAAGTTAAAACATACGTATCAAAGTATTATTATGTACATCTATATCAAAAACACTTGTAAACGTTTTTTTTTTTTAATTTTTTATTTCCATACTTTGTGGACAAAGCGCGTACGCAGACCCCACAATTTTAATGAATCATCATTATGCCAGATCAAACATACCCATTCCTGTGTCTCGATACATCTTCTATCATTATATGGGATTAGTTTTCTATAATAGTCAATCATATAGGAGCCTATTCGTGACCAGACACACACACAAACGTTCTGCTTCTATATATATATATATATATATATATATATACTAGCATTTCAGCCCGGCGTGTTTCCGGGTGTTTGGAGGTGTATATTAAGCAAAAAAAAACAAAAAAAAACAGCGGTGAATTTTTTAAAAAAACTTTGACCCCTATTATGATTCCTTAACATTTATTGTTTTGGGCTCAAATCAAGTTATTAAGTTAGATTCATGTCCAAGGAACCTATATCTAAAATTTCAAGTGTTTAGACCCAAAATTGTCGGAGCAGTTTGGTAGAGTTCTCAAAAGTCAAATGGTTGAACTTTGACCACGTAACAGCCAAATTTCTGTCCGAAAACGGATTACAAAGATTTTTCCAAATCTCAATACTCTGTATATCAAATTTCGAGTCTGTAGACTTAAAATTGACACAGTTATTGCGTTGGAAAATGTACACACAGAGACACAGACACGTTCACTTATATATATATATATATATATATATATATATATATATGTATATATATATATGTATCGAGTTTTTGTTATTGATTTTTTAGCGATAATGAAACATTCGGTATTAGCGTCTCCAGGAATCAGTTTTTTTTTTCTCTAAGAAACCTCGCCCATATTCTTTAGACGTGGACAAATAAATGCATTTTGTATTTATGTTTATTTTATTTATGTACTCTACGTACACGTGTTTACTGTTTCGCTGCTAGCTTGACTGTGTTATGATTCAAGGTTCGAACCCTTATACAATCAAGCTGAGCTGATGAACTGTAAAGCAGCAGCGGCGAAACACGCGTACGTAGAATTCTGTTTTAAAAGTAAAATACAAATAAATATACTATATAAGCATACACACACAAAATTTCTTGTTTTGTTTCTGGATCAAAAAAAGGTTATTAGGAAGGTTTTGTTGATAATATCAATAATCATATTCAAAACCAAGTCTTTTGTATGGCGGCAAATATCTGGAAACCACCGACTCGAAAGCGCGAAAGAAAATGAATGACTTCAAATAATAAGTTGCAGCGGAGGACGGGCTAGATGAGAATATCGAAACAATACAAAAACATGAAAGAAAGATAAATTATTCCCGATATCTTATGAGCCTGGCCAGTGGCATGGAAATAACTAGTTCTACGCGCCGCGCGGGGGAAAACAAAAAAGATGCGAGTTACACTGGATGGATTCGTAAATAAAAGAACTAATAGTCAATGATGATAATTTTGCTATTTATAACTGCGGGATTTTTAATGAAGACATTGTTTTATTTTGTACTGAGAAACATATTTGCCCCGAATGCGTGAAGATTGACAAAAATACTTATATGATGATTGTCTACAGGGAGTGTAATATAAAGTATAACATGTCAGTTAATTACCTGATTATTACAACAACAAAAAAATGCGAGCATGAAAAGTGATATGGTTAAGCTTAAGCGTGGAAAAGTAAAGGACAAGTTGTTAAAACTGGAAAAGAAAAGGATAAGATATTCTAGTAAAAAATATAATAAATTTATAACGTAAAATATTGCAGCATTAAGAATTGATTATATAATGTATATTACAATAAAAAAATGCCAGCGTGAAAAGTGATATGGTTAAGCTTAAACATGGAAAAGTAAAGGACAAGTTGTTAAAACTGGAAAAGAAAAGGATAAGATATTCTAGTAAAAAATATAAATTTATAACCTAAAATATTGCAGCATTAAGAATTGATTATATAATGTTATAAATTGAATTTAAAAACAATTCTTAATGTTGCAATATTTTAACTTATAAATTTATATTTTTTACTAGAATATCTGGTCCTTTTCTTTTCCATGTTTAACCATATTACTTTTCATGCTCGCATTTTTCTATTGTAATCCATGATTTTTCCAGGCTTCAAATAAATTGTTCTTTGTTTGATTTCAGTTTTTTTTTTGGGGGGGGGCCACCATAAACATAACATGCTCATATGTAAAACAATGTATGGCACTCGTCTGCTTCCATTATCTCTGTTTCATTTGTTACTTCTCTTTTCGCGAGAGCGGTGAATTAGTAGCAACACTAGTCGCTGAAGCGAGGTGGTTGTTATGGAAACCAACCAGAAAAAAAAAGTCGCTCACCTCTTTACGTTCTTTTACGATTTGGAACACGAGTAAAATCATCACAACTTTAGTTTTACTGAACGAAAATGGGGGGGGGAATCACAATATAGCTGATCTATAAACTGTAATAATTGCTTGAAATTTGGTCGAAAAATGAGTGAGCAGTGAAGCTTAAAGTCAGTTCTAAATGACTAAAACTGCCACTTAACCATTATCCTTCAAACACTACCGTGTTTGAACGATAATGGAGATATCATGTGTGTTTAGGTAGTTTTTATGCGAGAGTACACACACTCCTAATAAATGACGAATTTGCAACACAGAAGCAGAGAATAATTAATCAGCACCTTTTTTTTTTTTTTTTTTTTTTTTTTTTTTAGAACAAAAAAATAACAAAAAGGTTTATTTCGAAAGAAGGACTGTGTCCGAAGTGAAAGAAAGAAAAAGAATCGAAAGTTCTAGGATGTTCTCGTGTCGGGAACCAGAAACTTGAAGTATCCCCAGGTTGTTCAGCGGAGGTCTTCAGTGAAGCAGTCGCAGTCTGAGGGGAATCAGTGGACAGAGAGTAAGAGGAGAGAGGACTGTCTTCTTTGCTGGCTAGTTCATGCCTGGGGTAATTAGTTCCTAAAGGGACATTTGAATTCTTTGGACTACTGTTCCCATCTTGAGTGCTATTTTTCGCAACGTATCGGCCGATATAACCGCCGACTTTCTTCAGGTGCATTGTGTCGCACTCAGGAATTTTTCTGTTAAACTCGGGAATCTACAGAGAATTTAAAATTTTATTTTATTCATAGGAACAACTTGTTCTTGTTCCGTCAGCCATCCTAATTTGCAACTGTATTCTGAGTATCGCTCGCACTAAAGAATTGAACCTTCAACCTCTGGTAGAGTGTCACTTACAACTGAATTTTTATCAATTACTTTATCTATTACATCGCAGATTGCTCGAAATGCAATTGCGAATTACTTAGGATTTCTACTCGGTCATGGCTGACGGAACGAGAACATGCTAATCCTGTGGATTAGATAAATGGTTCTCATTGAAATTCCGTGCCGATTTCAAAGTTCAACAAGGTACACCTAAAGAAGTTACATCGACCGAAACGTTGTAAAAATAACACTGAAAGTGAGAACAGTAGTTCGAATAATCCAAAAAATTAATCCTCATCTCAAAAATTCAGAAATATAAAACTTTGACTCTAGACCGAAATCCAAGAAGTTTTTTAGTTCGACTTTCAGACTCCAAAAGTCAATGAAAAAAAAAATATTCCCTAAATATTGTCTCCCATCTGCAGAGTAATTTTAAGACGTTTCTTCACTCCAAAATAAAGATAAAAATAATAAATTTCTCCATATTCTGCTTGAGTATAAAAAAAGAATATATCAACTTTGGGTGTGTCTTGTGTAATTTCTGACTTTTAACTGGGCACACGCACGCACACAAACACACAGCTTCTCTTCTATATAATGGAATTCAATGGTTTAGGCATAAATTCTTGCTTAATAAATTATTAACACTACAGACAATTTTTTCCTCGTAGTAATAAGTTTTTCTACACATTTTCTGACTGTGTCGCGTATCCTTTTGCTGTTATTACCTATCTTTTTTCGCTATCTCCCGAATACTATGTCTGTATTTCTATCAACGTACGGTATATATGTGTGTGTATATATATATATATATATATATATATATATATATATGTATATATATATATATATACTTTCTTTTCATCTTCACCGATAAAACAAAATGTTTAGGAATAAAAACTTTGAGAAAAGAGATGCCTGATAAATTCCATGAGGAACTTGAAAGCAATAAAGACAATGCAAGTCGTTCAAACGATCCCCCTCCTCACTCCTCAAGACAAAAAAAGGGGATTATTTTTTCTCAAAACCTGACCAAACCAATCAGACAATAAATAAAAAAATTAATGGACATGAGAATAAAAAAAAAAAAAAATATCAACTTGAAACCAAATAGATGTATTATAAGCCTCTAAGTGGTATTACTTATGCCACATTCCCGAAATATACACGGAAGAAAACCCACATGGGATTTTCCAACATGTCTTCTTACATTCTGATTCATGCAATGGATAGATAGATAGATGTTTGTGCGTGTGTGTGTGTATATATATATATATATATATATATATATATATATATATATATATATATAGCAATGGCCAACGACTCTTTATCTGAGAGTACATCTTTCAAACTCCTTGACCTAACGTTCACAGGAAACATGAGTTGGAACAATTACATTGAAGGCATTGCCAGGGCCGCTGCAAGAAAGGTGGGCTCTCTCTACCGTGCTAGACAACTACTAACACCCGAAAGTATCCTGTATCTCTATAAGGCAACCATTCGCCCATGTATGGAGTATTGCTGTCACATTTGGGCTGGTTCATCTGCTACTGGTCTCTCGCTCCTTGACAAGGTTCAAAAGAGAGTCGCAAACCTCATAGGCCCTGAACTGGCATCTAAGCTTCAGCCTCTGTCCCATCGACGAAATGTTGCATCCCTCTGCCTGTTCTACAAGTATTTTAGTGGTGAATGCTCTGACGAACTGCAATCACTTGTGCCCCACGACGTGAGCACCCTCGACAAACCCGACAGGCTGCTAAATCCCATCCCCACACTGTAGAGATCCCTAGATGTAAAAGATCTTTCTACTCCAACAGTATCTTCCCCAGAACTGCTAGACTTTGGAATTCCATTCCAGGTCCCTGCTTCCCCAACATTACTGACGTGCAGAAGTTCAAGTGTAACGTGAACCGGCATCTTGCTGCCCAAATCCCTACATAGTACCCCAGTAGTTGGTGCCCCTGATAGTAGCCCCCTACACCAAAGTGGCAATTTGCCTTGTTTGGGGTGAAAATGTAATAAAAAAATAAATAAATAAAATATATATATATATATAAACTAGCAGGCCTCCAGGCGTTGCCCGGTCGTAAAATACGTTTAAATGTGGTATTTTAATTAATGCAGACTTCGATTTATTATTATATTATACTTGGATCCAATAAAGAGCTTTAAAGTTTAAAAACTTAAAAAGAAAAAAAAAAATTACTCGTACACCACCACCGAGAATCGAAACCAAATCGTTTAGCTTACGGTTTACTTTTTCCTTTGACGTTAATGCCTGTAGACAATTAAAACATGAACCAATAGCTATTACGTTACACATGCATATTCGAAATGCCGTCGTTCAACCTTCATCTGACAAATTCCATTTTTTTAATTTTCATACTTTTGCACCGATTTTCCCGACATATAAAGTTTCGCATAGGTTCAGATACCCTATATATTAAGTTTAATGTCTGTAGACCAAGCACTGAGAGAGGAGTTTGGTAGACAAAATTTTTAAATAAATATATATATATATATATATATATATATATATATATATACACACACACGCATACATAAATATATATATAGAAAGAGGTTTGTGTTTACTATAAACTTTTTACGCAAATGTTAAGCAAGTATAAATCATATAGAATATCTGCATGAATATAATTACACATAATAGTTTACTAAACATGATTATTCACCATGAAAACTGAAAAAACTCATATAAAAGTGAACGTGTCTGTGTGTGTGTCTGTGTAAATTTCCCTACGCAATAACGCTGTCAATTTTAAGTCTACAGACTCGAAATTTGATATACAGGGTACTGAGATTTGGGAAAATCTTTGTGATCGGTTTTCGGCCAGAAATTTGGCGATTAAGGGGTCAAAGTTCAACGATATGACTTTTGAGAAATCTACCAAAACCCCTCCGCTAGTTTTGGGTCTAAACACTTGAAATTTTAGATATAGGTTCCTTGGACATGGATCTAACTTAATAACTTGATTTGAGCCCAAAACAATAAATGTTAAGGGGTCATAATATGGGACAAGTTAAAAAAATTGCCCTTTTTCTTTTTTTTTTTCTCAGCATAATGCGCATAAGCTTGAAGAATCCTAGAGTGGATGAAACGCAGAATATTCTGTGTAGCTTAATCGCCATATATATTTTATAACTTACTATATATATATATATATATATATAATGTGTGTGTGTGTGTTCAGCTTTAATGATGTCAGTTGTCCTTATTTGTAAAACTACGTGAACTTGCTTATCCACTATTCCAGAAAGTAACTTTCTATTTTGTCTGAAATTTTTACTTCATATTTACTCCCTCATATTTACATATCTTTGTCTATGTATACGATTTTACACATAACTATACATTTCTGTATGTATGTATGTATCTCTGTACGCATAAATGTATACACATGTAGGTGTGTGTATGTATATATATATATATATATATATATATTATACATATGTTTGTGATGTATATGCTGATATACAAATTGTAGATAAAAAAAATAGAGAAAATGTCTTTTATAATATTGTCTCTGTCCCCAGAGACCCCAAATAAAACCGATAAAAAGAAAATATTGAAATGAATAGAACCTAGCTCGAAACTCACTACATCTATCACCAAATGTTCTACAGATTTTTGTAAGGATTAAGAAAGGCATGCATATATATATATATATATATCTGTTGTTGGGGTTTATACTATCTCATCCTTTGTATACTTATTTATCTCTGTCCATGATATATATATATACACACACACACACACACACACTATCACTTTCGTCTAAATTCAAAGCATTATGCTGCGGTGAAGAAGGGCGTATCAATATCTTCATCCCTTTTAAGTCTCGCTTTCCATTTACATAAAAGAATCAAAACTTCAATTCCTCATCTTTGCAGGTACGTCGCAAAGATAAGCTGAAAGCAACAAAAAAAATCTAAATAACACTATTTTAGTCACTCAATTCTACTTTGAGATTCTTTTCTTTGTGTCGACATATTTCCCTTGTTGGTTTCAATGTCTAAAAAAAAAAAAAAAAACTTCATACATAAATGCAAATATCTGTATATCTGTAATCTCTTGGATATTGATATTGGCAAGAAAGTATACGGATATATGGAATGATACACTTCAGCTTGAGTAGCTGTATCTCTTTTATGTCACAATCTACTTTTATCTGGACAAAGAGGAGGACAAATAACACACACAAACACATTCGGGCATCTTCACGATTACTGTTTCCATGTCATTGCCGTTTGCCCTTCCCCATGTTAAGAATTTTTTTGTTAAATAATAACGTTATTTTGAAAGCCCTTACTAACGTTGAAGGCGGTCCCTGCCTGCTTTCATCTATTCTGTACTTCCACCTAACAATTTAATAAACAGATACCGTTAAAAAAAAAAAAACTGTTTCGTTAAGAATATTTCGTAAAAATAATAATGCTATTATTTTGGAAAAGCCCTTCTAACATATGAAGAGGTGGCTTCCTTTCTCCGTTCTGTACTTCCACCCATCAATTTAACAAACAACGATGCCGTTTAAAAAAAAATTAATTAAAAACGAGAACGAAACCGGAAGTGAAATAAAATATAGTTGACTTAATATATTTCCAAATATTTCATCACTTTATATTTTGTACGAATTGTTTGTCCAGCCTTATGTTTGACCAATTTTCTTAGGGAGTCATTTTCTTCATTGAGGTGGGACATGTTTGGCCGAACATCTTTCATGATGCCAAGACAGTAAGGTGATGAGGATAAGCGATATTATTGCAACATCATCTTTAGTTGATTGCCACCAAGGCTAAAAATTGCTTCCCTTGTCATATTAAGTTTTGTTTTTTTAATGCTGTTTTTTTATTAAAAAATAAAGTAGAATTATCCACTGGTTCTATGCTCTGCCCTCCACCGCAGGGGCAACGGAAGTGAGAGTAATATACACTACATAAAATAACACTGGCGTCAAACAACATACAATGACAAAGGGTGATAGCAATTGAGTGTGTGTGGGGGGTATGTCACTTTGTAAATTAATTGCAAATTACGACTATTAGAACAATTAAAATGGAAGGTTTTTGGTTTTTTAATATTACAATTCTTAAATTTAGGAATATTTTATAATTTGTTCCTTGGTTGGTTGGTTGGTTGGTTGGTTGGTTGTTTTTGTTTTACGGCATATCAACCTTTTTTAGGTTATTTAATGCCGAATCTAGTTATTTTGAGGAACGATTTTTAATGGAGTAATTTTTTTTTTTTAGGTCAGATTCTATTCATAGTTGGGACCCTAACAGGTACTACAACTCCGGGTCAGAGTGGACCTGGGAGCAATGGCAATTAAAGGGTGGCTCCACACTCCCCAAAGCCCGAAAACGGGGACCTCACAACTGGATATAGTTTAAGGTCATATCCAGGACCTATAATTTGTTCGTTGTGATCAAAGTATATACGAAAAATGCCTTAGCGAAACAAACGTTGATTAACTTATATTTCGTATCACATATATATTAAATAAATTGTGTGTATATATATATATATATATCTCCACAAGCATGCATGTTTCGTCTTTATTAAGATTCATAAGGGTGGATATACACAGTTAACTTTCCTGTTGCATGACTCTAATCCGAGACTGCAGTCGCCATTGACTGTTAAACAGTCACATCTTCACGAATGCAGCCGCAAAAACAATTGTGGAAATTAACAACAGTTCAAAACGATAGAAATAAAACGTTAATCACAAAATACAGTCCATCCTGGGCCCAACTCTCTTCCTGATCTACATCAATGATCTCCCAAAACACATACTTAAATCATTTATTATCATCTATGTTGATGATACGATCATCTACGGCAACACATCAAAGCCTGTAAATGGCAAAGTTCTCTCTGATTCTCTCTCCTCTGATCTCGAGCGCATGGTATAGTGGGGGAAGATGTGGCTGGTTTCCTTTAACGCATCTAAAACCAAGCTCCTATCTTTACATCATCAACGCTCTGATACCCATCTGGCATCAATTGAAATGGATGGCTCTTATCTAGGGAGTCCACATGTTTTGACAAGCTTCTGGGTTTGACCTTTACTCCTGATCTGAAATGGAACACGTACATCAAGTCTGTTGCCAAGGTCACTGGGAAAATGGTGGGATCCTTCTACCGCTCCAGAAGATATCTTACTACTGATGCAATTCTCTATCTATATAAACGCCAAGTACGTCCAAGGATGGAATACTGCTGCCATATCTGGGCAGGAGCTGCTAAAAACAGCCTATTTTGCCTTGACAGAGTACAAAATAGACTTCGTGGTTTAGTGAGGGTGCTCTTTTCTCTTCCCCGCAACCTCTCTCCCACAGAAGAGACGTTGTGAGCCTATCTTTGTTTTATCGTTATTTCTATGGCAGGTGTTCGTCCGAGCTCCAATCTCTGATCCCCTTCGCCAATCTTTCACAATAAACAGCCATCTAACTGAAACCACTGTCAATAATTTCCCCCACTCTTCATCTGTGCTTAAATCAAAACGTAGATTCCATGAACAAAGCGTATTTCTTAGAACTGCACGCCTGTGGAACTTTCTACCGCTTGCGTGTTTCCCTCCTGACTTCAACTTGGATGTCTTCAAGTCCAACACAAACAAATTCCTGATGAACCCCTCCCCCTTAAGTAATGCCACTTTATCAAATCTCCAATACTAACGAATACTGCAACACTATCCCATTGATTACTGTACACAAAATAACCCTTATCCTAAAGTGGCTTCTGGGCCTTGATAAGTGGTGACCTCTATGTAAAAAAAAAATGCTGTTCAGTCAATATATATATATATATATATATATATATATATATATATATATAGCCAGTAGAGTTTAGTTTCCTAGAAGTACATCCAATGAAACAACATGTGTCTACCAAAGAGTGCTCAATGAGTGAACAGAGCAATGTTTGTATAAATAAATGTAATATATATATATATATATATATATATATATATATATATATATATATATATATATATATATATATAAACTGTAAAAGTGATGGACGGATGTCTGTTTAAATAGACATTTGGCGAGATTATGTACGGGCGCCACTCGTGGGTCGATCGGTAGAACTGCTGACTGTCAACGCGATAGTTCTAGATTCAATCCTCGGCTTGGGAGAGGTGCTGCTGGTCTAGCGGCACTGATGAGTTGTGATACAACGAAACAGGACTGTATGTCGATGACTACAAAAAAATATATATATATATATTCAGTTTTGTAGAAGGTTTCATTTGTAAAATCCAATAAATATTTTGAATATTTTTTTTTTTCTTGACTGCTTTTGTAGGGTGCGTTTTTCACTCTGTCTAACTCTGTTTTTTTTTTTTTGTTGTTGTTTATTTGTTTGTTTTTTAATCTTTTGATCTGTTGTCCACATGCTAATTTATAGTTCTGGTTTATTCACTCGGTCTAACGCAAAGGTATCTAAACTACAGCCCACGGGCCAGATCCCGCCAAGTATTCCGGCCCTCGAATCTTTTCTGGAAAACATTAAAATATTGAGGAGATTTTTTTTATGGAAATGTGTAAAAATGGCGTGGTATTCTTGCTCGGTTTGTTCAGAAAATGATTTAAAAAAAAAATGAAGTTTTGGAGAACCAGTTTTATTAAAATCAAAGCTAATGAGCGAAACAGTACGAGTCATTTTTTTTTTTTTTTTTTTACGAACGTAGCTCTAAAAATCAGTAATATGGCTGCCCGTTCGAAAGCTTTGGTGACCCCTTGCCTAAACTATTATATTATTTAAGACTTTGACCTGTTATACTAGTGCTAATTTTTATCCGTAGTTCTTTGGATCGCTTTTTTTCAGATAAGACAGTGTTTGCTGGTGACGGAGGGTGGTTGGGGGTGTGGGTGGGCGCTTTTGAGGTAAACACCGCCTGCATTTTTTCTATTTACCTTCATTTTCTCTAGAAACAGGCGTAAAAATGTTTGCTTAATATTTTTTTTTTTTATATATGAAAATATGTATCTAAAATATTAAATTCAAAATGATAAGAACCTATAATTTGAAAGCATTTAAACTGTCGAATAGAAAGTCATTTCTGACTTCACAGGTTATAATAAACCTTCGTGTAAAACAAAAACTGAAAGTTTTGCAAGCTATTTACGTCAAATTATTTTAAAAATAAAAACAAAAAAACATCTTAGTAATAATTTAGTTCAATGAATAATATCAAAACCAAACGATACCGCAATAATTACATCAATATTCAAAATTCTATTTGAATGATAATAAAACCTTTCTAACGAAAAGAAGACCGTATAGTTTAAAAATAAAAAAAATAAAAACAATAAGAAAACAACTCCTGGTTAGTGTAGTAGTTATCTACAGACAAACTGTTTCGCTTTTTCAATGCGGCTAGACTAGCATCCATCCCGAGTGAAGGATCGAGCCTACAACCATCTAGTTGATATTCGACAGCTCTATCTAAAGTGCTCGATATATATATATATATATATATATATATATATATATATATATATATATATATATATATATATATAATTTATTACTGTGAGTCCAGAATGAGTTTACATATTGTTTCAACTAGAGGAAGATCCTCAAAGAGAGGAAATATCCAACTAGCATCGTCAGAATTCATATATATATATATATATATATATGTATGTATGTATATATGTATAATTTGTAAGCAATTTCAATACCACAAGTATATTCATATAATATGAATTATTTTGTATTGGTTGTATGGTACTTCTTGCACGTGTTTCGTTGAATGGTATAGATTGGCTAAACAACTTATCAGAGATCCAATAAATCCATAAGAAAAATACAGATTTAAAAAAAAAAAAAAGTAACAATGCTGGAAAAGGAAATGCTAATATATATATATATATATATATATATATATATATATATATATATATATATATATAAAGCTGAACGTCTGTGTGTGTGTCTAGTCACGAATAGGCTCCTATATGGTTGACTGTTATTAAAAACTCATCACATATAATGATAGAAGATGTATCGTGACACAGGAATGAGTATGTTTGATCTTTGATTCATTAAAATTGTGGGATCTGCGTACGCGCCAGGTTCACAAAGTGTGGAAAAAAAAAACGTTTACAAGTGTTTTTGATATAGATGTACATAATAATACTTTGATAAGTATGTTTTAACTTAAATAGGGATGGTATAATAAAATTGTGGGGTCTGCGTTCGCACCTGGCCTCCATAGAATGGAAATAGGCACAAACTTTAATAAAGACTTTTCATATCTATATGCGTAAGTATACTTTGATAATTATGTTTCAGTTTGAATAAATATGGTATAATAAAATTATGGGGTGTTCGTTCGCGCCTGACCTCCATAGAATGGAAATATATCACAAAGTTTAACAAGTTTTTTTTTAATATAGATCCACAGAATATTGTTATAAGTGTTTCAGTGTGAACAGATATGGTATAATGAATGATGGGGTTTATCTATTTTATTTTTACTTTCATCATATTTTGCTTTGGTTTTGATACCCCCAAATTCGAAACTATCTCTTTACAACCCTTCCTTTCCATAACCTATCATACTTTCATAAATCAGAGTCCATTTTCTGTAGGCCGTTTTTGAACCCAGTCAACGACGTGTACTTTTGCTAGTATATATATATATATATATATATATATATATATATATATATATATATATATATATATATATACTAGCAGTCCAATCCAAATTGTTTTAATTAACCATGATTTTAAATTTGCGCACTAATTCACCCGTCTCTTACAAAATTTTTTGTCTATTACTCTCATCCTCTCTTAGTATACAAGATTTACAACCCACTTTTATTTAACCGTTTTCATTAGGTTTGCTTGTTTTGCTAGACTCCTTTCTTTCCCCCTACTTCCACTTTCTTTGTGTATTACAAAAGGCAGAAAAAAAAAAGAAAGAAAAGAACAGATTGGAATACTTCATTATGTACGAAAGGAAGCATCACCAAACGTAGTAATACTATTTAACACATAGCTTGTGAAGTAACCCGAAGAAAGGGACTTTCTTTTAATTTAAATTTTTTTGTCTCTTTATTTTATTCATTTTACTGATTATGTTCGAACAAGGAAATAATTTGCAATCTAACCTAAGCTTAATGGGTGACTCAACAGTCACATTTTGTTCTAGTATGTATATATATATATATATATATATATATATGAGAGAGAGAGAGAGAAAGAGAGATGGTAAATTTTGAAAATATATGTGGCAATTAGGCTACACAGAATTTTTCTGCGCTTCATCCTCGTAAGCACAATTCATATTAAACACTGTTGAGTTAGATACTGAAAATCAATGCTTTAAAATATTTGCGGGCTAAGATCAGAGTGTAGTATCTGTTTTCATGCTACACAAAAGTTAACTTGTTCTTAGTCAATGTATGGGAAACACTTCTAGACGAAGGCCATTTTTATTTTTGCTTATTTCCAGAGCGGCCATTTTTGAGGAGCTGGTCCCCCCCCCACATTAGCAACGACCTTGTGTCACATATTGCTCTCGTGGGGAAGCAATTAAAAAGCTGTAATAATACGCACACATCATTATTTAACGTATCTATGTTGAGTGTTTTCTTCGACAGTGCTCGACGAGCAATCTTAGTACCACGGGAATATGTAAAAGCACATAGCAACATCAATTCTATGCAACAGCCTGACGAATCATCACGACGATGAAACGCGGAAAATTCCCTGTAGCTTAAATTCAATATCTATTATAAAAAAAAAACAACACATATATAATAAAAAAAAAAAAAACCTCTGTGAACCGTCCGGCTGTCCGTCTTTCTTGCTTGCTTGAATCTTGTCTTCAATGAACGAACGATCCCATCTTTTAAAAATTGGATGACAGATGAATAGTATGAACCAAAAGTAGATAGGCAGTATTTTGAATAGATTTATGTATCAGTCATATCGATGCAGTTCTTTATTATTATTGTTTTTTTTTTATTGGTCACCTACTTTTGGCTCACTATTTATATATATATATATATATATATATATAATATATGGCGATTAAGCTACACTGAATATTCTGCGTTTCATCCACTATAGGATTCGTCAGGCTTATGCGCATAAGCCTGGCGAATCCTATAGTGGATGAAACGCAGAATATTCAGTGTAGCTTAATCGCCATATATATTTTATAAATTACTAACTAGCTCCACCTACGTATTGAGCACTTTTGAAGTAAATACTTAAAGTTTACGCATAAATCTATACTTTCGTATATTAGGTTTATGTGAGTAAATGAAGCAGTTACATATATATATATATATATATATGGGGGGGCGTGGCTCAGAGGCTAAAGAATGAGAGTGGTGAGTTGTATATTTTGGTTTCGATTCTATCTGATGGCACCCAAGTCATATATATTTTAGTTTTGATTTCACTGCTATATATTAGGTTCGATATAATAACCGGTAGACAATCTATCTATATATCTATAAAAGTGAAAGTGTCTGTCTGTGTATCTGTGTGTCTATGTGTGTACATTTCCCTACGCAATAACTCTGTCAATTTTCAGTCTACAGACTCGAAATTTAATATACAGGGTACTGAGATTTAGGAAAATCAATGTGATCAGTTTTGGGCCAGACATTTGGCGATTAAGGAGTCAAAGTTTAAGGATTTGACCTTTTGAGAACTCTACCAAACTCCTCCGACAATTTTGGGTTTAAACACTTGAAATTTTAGATATAGGTTCATTGGACATGGATCTAACTTAATAACTTAATTTGAGCCCAAAACAATAAATTTTAAAGGGTCATAATAGGGGTCAAAGTTTAAAAAAAATTGGCCGCTTTTTTTTTTTTTTTTTTTTTTGCTCAACATACATCTCCAAATACCCGGGCAACGCCGGGCACCCGTGCTAGTTGTCTCTATAATATTAAATACGTAATCTGCATGAATTTAACTATATTTACGCGTTTCTTACGACCGGGCAACGTCGGTGGCCTGCTAGTAATATATATATATATATATATATATATATATATATATATATATATATATAAAGCGGAAAAGCATACATCCAAGATTTGAGCCTTGTATTTTCGTCATCTTATTTCGAAGCATTTATACAATACAAGTCTAATCTCCATCTTTTGCACGCATCATACAATATTTACGGGGATTATCTACGCATGGCAATTCTATTATGTTTTCCTCCTCCTTCTTTTTTTTTTTTTTTTAACTCTCTTTTGTCTTTTATCTCAAAATGCCAGATGGAAAAGGAAGATTTAGAATTTCCGCTGAGATAAAACACCTTCCTCTGATAACAACCGCGTAAGAATTTTGTCGACGACGCAACACAGCAAAACATATCAGCCATAAATATATATATATATATATATATATATATATATATATATATATATATATATATATATATATATATATATATATTCATGTATAGATAAATAAATAATATATATATATATATGTGTATATAAATAAAAATATACATGTATGTGTAGATATATTTTAATTCAGGCTTCCTTTCGCGTGGCTTCATCTTCACACTTTTGTTTTGTGAAACACACGACTTATCTAAATTTATTTATGTTATTTTATTTTATTTTTTGTGCGTAGCTTTCCGTTTCTTCCTCTTTGTTATATTGCGATACAAGAAACATATTTTACGATGGCATCGTTTTGCTCTTCTTATAAATATAATCCTAAACATGGAAGAGGAATTCGCCATTTTTTTTTATTATATACAAGGAGTTAATAATAGAAGAACACGAAAACTTCTTTATTTCGATGCAAGTTATTCAAAGAATTATTTTCTATCGGAACGAACGAAGAATCGCAGACTTTGCATGAGATTCACGATCTTTCTAAGAATTTTATAAAACCTTTTTTTTTCTTTGATGCAATAGTGGCTCATTCGAAAATTCACATTTCGCTATGGTTTAGAACAGGGATTCCCAATCGGGGTCCACGTGAACCCCCCGAGGTTTAATAGAAGCTTTAAGAGAGAGAGTAAAAAAAATTATACCTTCAAAATACATGTTAAGGATTCATATATATCTTAAATAGAAATAATATATATGTACTAGCAGGCTGTCCGGCGTTGCGGAGTTATAATAATACGCTTAAATATGATATTTTAATTTATGTTGATTTTGTATCTATTATTATATTGTATCAAATATATAGTAATGATTTCAAAAGTTGAAAAAAAATGATTTCGATGCCATCAGCTAGAATCGAAACCAAAACAATTAGCTCACCAGCATTATTTGCTCCTATCAGAGGTAAAATGTACAAGTATATCAAAACTTTACAAATAAACGTATAAATGCATATTTTCGCGTGCATAGCATAGCTCTTTAAGTCGACTTCCATGCACACACACACACACACACGGTTGCTGAGAGAGAGAGAGAGAGAGAGAGAGAGAATCTTAATATAATATATCTATTTAATTAAAAAAGTTTTTTTGATGGTGGTGGTGGGGGGGGTCACTTAAATTACATTATCCTGCCTCATTCATTTCAAGGGCGAGATACGTCTTATAATACCTATAGTCGAAACTTGGTGACCACCTTCACAAAATAAACTTGAATGTGTGAATAAAAACCAAAAGTAAATTCTCAGTAAAAAAAAAAAAAACAAAAACAAAAAAAAAAAAACCAAACAAAAACAAGTATGCAGGGTCACCCGTGAGTGCACAGTGAAAGTTCAGCATTTGCCCCACCCCCATTTAGCCCCAAAAGTCCCCAGGGGACGTCAAATCCTAATGACAATAAACGGTGCAGTTTTAGGCCTTAACATATGTAAATTTGAGTTCTGCACCATGTAAAAAAAGAAATGACTAAATTTATCATTTGCCCCCCTCCCCCATTTAGCTCCAAAAGTCCCCAAGGGCTTAACATATTTCAATTTGAGTTCAGCACCATGCAAAACTGCTAAATGAACATAGACAGAAAAATTTTGGACAAATATGGTAAAATAGTCCCAAAAAATGGAGTGTTTTTATTAGCCCTAAAAACAGCCTCTGAGGCACACCCAAGAGTTATTGCGAAGTATAGATAAACAAAATTATACAGAAATCAGTTAGTTACAACTTTTCAGAAAGTTTTATAAAAACCAAGGCATCAATTTTTTTTGATAAGCACAAAAGTGTCAATTTTAGCCATTTAGGGTGGGGTTGGGGGGGCAACCGGAGTTTTCCCAGAAAATCTGTTTTGTTACTTTTTTACTCATATCATGTTTAATGTTTGTGCAAAATTTAAAAAAATTCCAAGGCGTAGTCATTGAGAAAAGTGCGGACAGACAAACGGACGAGGATGAATTTACAGGTCCACCCTCCTTTTGTCGGGGAACCAAAAAATGGAAAATTTAAATGTGTGTGTGTGTGTGTGTGTGTGTGTCTATATATATATATATATATATATATATATATATATATATATATATAAGCAAAAATTATTAAATGCAACGGAGACACTTTGTTTATGACTTTTTTTTTTTTTTAATTTTTAGATTTTGATACAAAAAAGATTATACGGAAAACCGAAAAATTGAAAAAAAAAAAAATCATTAAGCAAAGTGTCTCCGTTGCATTTAATAATTATATATATATATATATATATATATATATATATATATATATATATATATATATATATATATATATATGGAAACTCAATTAACTTTCTTGGAGTTATATTTTTGGATTTTACCGTCATTGGATTATTTACCTTTCACCAGACTATCCATTCACGTGTAATCACCTTTGTGTTCACCATATTCCCTCTGCTTCACTTTATGTTATCAAGTAAGATCTTTGACTTACTTGTAGTTTCATCAAATACTTTTGTATGCAAAATCCGATCCCGCATTACGCTAATTCCTACCCTCTGATGAGAAGGAAAGTATTTCTTCGAAACTCCGCGGATTAAGGACTATCCACTTATCAAGTGTTTCCTTTTCAGATTAAATATGTTTTTAACTCTTTTTTAAAGTGTTTTTAAACGTTTTATTAACTGTTTGTTCTCATATATCTTGAGTAGTTTTAAAAAAGATGCCATTAAAATCGTTAAACTTTTTCGATATAAACAAGTCACATTCGGCATAAACACGTTGGCGTATCAGTTCCCGTTAGATCATCGAAATCAAGCAACGTTGAGCCAGGCCAGTATCAGATAGGCGACCATGTGGGAAAGCCAGGTGCTATAGGTAGAAGGACGCCGACACCTCCTTGCAAAGAACGGCAAAAACAAATAACGTTTCCTCTGACGGTGATATACAAGCGACTAGAGTCTGCTCGTGAATTTGATATTCCTGTGAAACTTCCTCCTTCGGAGGAAGCTGGTTCAACCCGTTTAGAATCATTACTACTTCAAGCAAACAAAAAGCATATAATAAAGCTGGTTTTTGTTCTAGATGAGGACAGGGCATCTTAGCGAATACCAGACATTCACCTGCTATCTTATGCATTTCAACTAAGAGATCTTTTTAAGATTCTAACGGTCCATTTTAGTGCAATTGTTTGTATCTCTCTTGCACTTGGTTCACCGGGTATATTTGTCAAGTAGTTTTGGAAATTCTTTTTCGGGAATCCGGTTGCTCCTATAATTACTGAGGTGATGCAGATCTTTCTAAGATTCCAGATTCTTTTCATGTACATAAGACATTTTCATGTCGTACATAAGACATTTTCATGTCGTACATAAGACATTGATGTAGGAATTGCATAGCCATAGTGGATATAAATCCGCCATTTTGTGGCATTTTAGATTCCAAAATGATTTTGAAGCTGGTAAATTGTTGATTACAAAATAATTTCTTGCTTTAAGTCAACAAAAAGTCAAGTATCGCGATTCATTTGTTCCTCTAAGCCAAAAGAAAACATTAAATTTTGAATGCGCCCCTGATATATTAAAGACCTAAACATTTGTTTGCAAAGTTGAAATAAAAACCATAGTTAAATTCTGTTCAGTCCTAGGGGATCCACCCTGCCAAGTTTTACCTTCTCTCTCAGCAAGGGGTTAGTTTATTGCTAATTGCCTGAGGCACTCCTACAAGAGATTGCCGACGGAGCAGTTCGGGCATTTTTTTTTTGTAGACTAGAATACACTTTACTTAGTGTTCTGGATTTTTAAACCCCCTTTCTGATCTTGTGTATAGAGGGTTAGTTTATTGCTAATCGCTTGAGGTACCCCTACCAGAGAATACTGATGGGGATGCTCAGGAATTTTTTTTAGTCTAGAGTACACTTCACCAAGTGCGTTGGATTTTCAAAGCCCTTTCTGACCTTGTGTTTAACCCTCTCTTGCAGATGCGACATATGCAGCCTCTACTGCTATTGCTCCCAGGTCCATTCTGACCCGGAGTGGTAGTACCTGTTAGGGTCCCAACTATGGGTTAAATAGAAACCGGCTTGAAAGCAACAAATATATTCTATTAAAAAATCTTTCTTCAAAATCTTTGGATTCGGCATCAAATAACATGAAAAGGGTTGATATGCCGTAAAACAAAAACAACCAATCAGATTCTGCAGAATTTACAGCATTTCACATATCTTGAATTTCCTGGAATATTTTATGGTTTCTTCTAAATAAAAGCTGTAAAATTGTCTTCGTAAATAGTTCCTGAGATCGTTCTTTATATGGTAGAATAAGAAATATTTTTGAAAAAAAAAAAAAAGCTTAGTGTTGATCGCAATCTCTGGCTGTATGCCATCCTCCTTCGTTGTTTTGAGGCAATTTAGATCAAAGATAATTTCCCCTTTCTGTGCAGGTGTTCCATTTAATTTTACTACTAATTACTTTTATTAATTCATTAAAAAAAATTTTTAAAGAAATTAAAATATATTGCCTATAGATAATTAATTTAATCAAAACTAATTCAAATAACTTGTTCAAGTGAAAACGTGTACATTGCAGAATCTATTAATTTGAAACTATTATAGTTTTCTCTTTCTTTCAATTCGTTTATCAGCTTTATTTGGTAGCTTTGGTATATTTCTGGTTAGAAATTATTTAACCCTGCTGATTCTTCTGCAAGCAATAAGTAAAAGTAAAGTGGTTAGCCATAGTCGATATCGGCTCGAAGGCTCCCTTTTCATTAGTTACTAAACTAAGATCTAAAGGACGACGCCACTTGTTTCCCTGGTATTATTCAACTTACACGGATTCTAGTCTTATAACGCTGAACGTTTAGCAAACAGACATTAAGTACTATTATGCTTTTGGTATGATTCGATTAAAGATTGAACTCTGGTCTCCCGGCCCATTAGTAAACACGCTTATCATCATGCTAAATGAACCGATAAAAGTAATACTGGTTATATTTGAATATGTTTCAGAAAAGTTAAAGGTTGGCCTTGGGTTTACTTATAATTCTCGCTTTGCTAGTTTAATCCTCACATTCCATGAGCGATGTTTCTGACAAAGGGGGAAGAATTTTTATTTTCTGAGTCGGAATCTATTTATCAAACACTCATAGTTGGCTAGTTTTTTTGTCTTTAGAGTAATTTATTTATTTTTTTTTTTTAGTTTATTTTATTTCTTTTATCTATTTTTTATTTTTCATGCGTTTTTATTTTTATATTTTTATTTTATTTTTATTTTTAGTTCATCTTTATTTTATTTTTTATTATTTTTATTTTTTATTCATTTTATTTTTATTCATTTTATTTTTCATTCATTTTATTTTTCATTTTATTTTTCATTCATTTTATTTTTCATTCATTTTATTTTTTATTCATTTTATTTTTTATTCATTTTATTTTTTATTCATTTTATTTTTCATTCATTTTATTTTTCATTCATTTTATTTTTTATTCATTTTATTTTTCATTCATTTTATTTTTCATTCATTTTATTTTTATTCATTTTATTTTTTATTCATTTTATTTTGATTCATTTTATTTTTATTCATTTTATTTTTATTCATTTTATTTTTATTCATTTTATTTTTCATTCATTTTATTTTTATTCATTTTATTTTTATTCATTTTATTTTATTTTATTTTTATTAATTTTATTTTTCATTCATTTTATTTTTCATTCATTTTATTTTTCATTCATTTTATTTTTCATTCATTTTATTTTTTATTAATTTTATTTTTTATTAATTTTATTTTTTATTAATTTTATTTTTTATTAATTTTATTTTTATTCATTTTATTTTTATTCATTTTATTTTTCATTCATTTTATTTTTCATTCATTTTATTTTTCATTCATTTTATTTTTAGTTCTTTAAGTCAAATGGCTTCATGCCTTGTCTGGAGCAATTTCCATAAAAAAATTGCTACTAAAATTATTTTAAGGTAAATATTTTATTTTTAAAGTAATATTTTTAAAGTAAATATTAATTTTTTTTTTTTTATTGGGAAAATATTTATATCTTCATTTTGTTTAGGGTTTCTGTATTTTAGTGGTGAGTGTTTAATTTATACGGCATATCAACCCTTCTTGGTTTATTTACCACCAAAAGATACCTGATCTAAATTATTTATACTATTTGTGTCTATCCGGCGTTGTCCAGGAAGATTTTTGCATTCATTCTTTTTTTTCATTTTAAATTGCAAAAATACTTTCGATTTTTTTTACTTTAATGATTCCTCTCTGATCCATTCGCACAGAAAAAAAAACCCAAAAAAACAGTAGGCATTACTTTTGGAACACCCCTCTTAGCATAAAAATATCAATTTTTTTTTTTTTACAAAGGAATCACTACTTATCAAGGCTCGGAGGCCACTGTAGGATAAGGGTTAATGAGTGTACAGTAGTCAATGGCAAAATGTCATAGTAATCGTTAGTAGTAGGAATTGGGTAAATTGGATTACATAAGGGGACGGCGCATCAAGAATTTGTTTATATTGGACTTGAAGACAACCATATTGTAGTCAGTTGGAAAGCAGGAAAACTGAACAGAGTTCCACAGGCGGGCAATTCTAAGAAAGAAGCTTTGTCCATGGAATCTACGTTTAGGTTTAGGCACAAATAAAGAGTGGAAGAAATTAATAATTGTGGTTTCAGCGAGACGGGCGTTTTTTGTGAAAGTCAGGACAGAGGGTACCATAGATTGGAGCTCAGACGAGCACTTGCCATGAAAATCATGATAAAGCAGAAACAGGCTCATAACGTCTCTTCTGTGGGAAAGAGGTTGCAGGGAAGAGAAAAGGGCATCCCCCACTAGGTTACGAAGTCTATTTTGAACTCTGTTAAGGCAGGATAAGTATTTCTATCAGCTCCTGCCTAGATGTGGCAACAATACTCCATCTTTGGACGTACTTGGCTCTTATAAAGGTAGAGAATTGCATCAGGAGTGAAATATCTACTAGAACGATAGAATGATCCCACCATTTTTCCAGCAGCATTGGCAACGGATTTGATGTACGTGTTCTATCTCAAATCAGAAGCTTGTCAAAACATGGCGCCTCCCCAAGACGAGAGCCATTCATTTCAATTGATGTCAGACGGGGATCAGAGCGTTGATGGTGCAAAGATAGAAGCTTTGTTTTAGATGCATTAAAAGTAACCAGCCACCTTTTTCCCCATTGCACTGATCAGGATGAGAGGAGAGAGAATCAGAGAGAACTTGGTGATTCACGGCCTTTGAATTGTTGCCATAAATGGTATCATCAACTAAAATGTAATTCAGTTGTTTAAACTCGTTATTTTGATGTATTTCTATTTGAACATGAGCAAGTTTTCATTTCACAAAATATTTTTTCTTTTGTTTTTTTTTTTACACCTTAATATGTATGCATGTGTATTTTTAAAGATTTTTTAATATTTTCAAACCATATAATCATTTACAACTGTTTGCAGACGATGTTTATTTTCATTTATACAATATAGCACAAACATTTGCTTCAACAGTGTTGTTGTTTGACATTGTGTGTGTGTGTGTGTGTGTGTGTGTGTGTGTGTGTGTGTGTGTGTGTGTGTGTGTGTGTGTGTGTGTGTGTGTGTGTGAGTGAGTGAGTGATTGCTCAAGAAATCCAGCTCTGAAAATCAACACTGTCTGGTACAAACTTGTGTGTAGTCGCGATATGATTTTAAAAGATAATTAAAATCTTTATATATACAAAATTAAATTTATTGGATGAATCTTTTTTTGTATGAACTACAGAGATTTATCAAATGTAAAATCTATAACAACCTGATAGCTCATGGAATAGTGGGATATATATATATATATATATATATATATATATATATATGAACAAACAGTTAATAAAATATGTTAAAAAACACTTTGAAATGAGTTAAAAACATTTTTAATCTGAAAAGGAAACACTAGATAAATGGATAGTCCTTAATCCGCGGAGTTTCGAAGAAATACTCTCCTTTTCATCAGAGGGTAGGAATTAGCAAAATGCGGGATCGGATTTTGCATGCAGAAGTATTTGATGAAACAACAAGTAAGTCAAAGATCTTACTTGAAAACAAAAAAAGTTATGCAGAGGGAATATGGAAAAGAAAAAGGTGATTACACATGAATGGATAGTCTGGTGGAAGATAAAAAATCCAGTGACGGTAAAATCCAAATGTAAAACTTCAAGAAAGTTAAAAGAATTTCCATTTGTATATATATATATATATATATATATATATATATATATATATATATATATATATATATATATATATATATATATATATATATATATATATATATAATATATATATATATATATATATATATAATATATATATATATATATATATATATATATATATATATATATATATATATATATATATATATATATATTAAATGAAAAAGATGAGGAATAAAAGTTACATAAAACTTGATTAATTCATCAGATCAATAAAGACAAAAATAAGAGGAAAGTGGAAAAGAACCTCTTTGAGTCATGGTATTTCGAAGCTAAATGCTTATCACCTGCATTATAGCATTATAAGGATATACAAATAAAACTGGCTGAGAACATTTAGATTATAAAAGAAAAAAATATATATACAGGGTGTCTCAAAAATTGACATCATTTTAAATGCTAATATCGCAAAAACTAGTCATTGCATCTTAATGAAACTGCACAAACTTCCTGTTATAAATCATAAGTTTTATTAGTTAACATTTCAAAGAAAAAAAACCCTAAGATTTGTAAATTCTATGACCGATTTCATAAATTTTCACAAATGTTCAATATGATCGCCGCCCGTGACTCTGCACATGTAAAGTCGGTCATCAAACCCGTGCCAAACACGTTGCAGCATGTCTTTGATAACATTCTCAAATGCGGCAGTGATTCTCTGCTTAAGTTCTTCAAAGTTAGCAGGAAGAGGATCGGGGATATAGACGAGTCCTTTCACATACGAAAATTGCCACAATTATTGGCCTGCGAAATGACGTCAAATTTTTTTGAACACCCTGTGTGTGTGTGTGTGTGTGTGTGTGTGTGTGTGTGTGTGTGTGTGTGTACACACACACACACACACACACACACACACACAGGGTGTTCAAAAAAATTTGATGTCAAATCACACTTTATTTCCTTTTGACGGATTGATTGTTGCGATTTTTATATATTATAAAGTTGCGATTTCAAAAATAAAAAAATATATCCATATATCCATGACTTGGGTGCATCAGCTTGAATCGAAACTGAAACCAAGACTTATGAAAACAAAATATGTATATATATGTAACTTGAGTTCTTTCAGCTATAATCGAAACCAAAACTTATACACACACACACACACACACACATATATATGCACACACACACACACACTAGGAAAGGGTGTTCAGTTAGAGATTGCAATGCCAATTAAATATAAAACAAAATAAAAAGACACCATAAATTTATTTCATTCTTCAACCCCGCTCTCTCTCTCACTCTCTCTCTCATTATATATATTAAAATTTAAAAAAATTAAATGGCGCGATGGAAACACATTAAAGGGTATTTGCGGCTTCTCTTCCAATATTCGGATTTTAATCATGTCAAATCACACTTTATTTCCTTTTGACGGATTGATTGTTGCGATTTTTATATATTATAAAGTTGCGATTTAAAATATAAAAAAAATATATCCATGACTTGGGTGCATCAGCTTGAATCGAAACTGAAACCAAGACTTATGAAAACAAAATATGTATATATATGTAACTTGAGTTCTTTCAGCTATAATCGAAACCAAAACTTATGAAGAATTCTTGGTAAAATTATTACAAAAAATGTAAGTCCATAACAATTAAACGACAGTCACACGGCTGTAAGCGTGACACACAAAATAAAAAAAACATAGATTATTTTTATGTTATTTAATATTTTATCACAATATAGAAATGTATAAAATGTTAAAGTAAATATAACTGAGACTATACGTTATGTAATACCTTTTATTATGCTAATGTTTACACATGATATTTTATCAGAATATTTAAATTCTTTTGAGTAAATATTAGCTTAAATTTTTTAATGAATTTTTGATATATTAAATCAATAAATTTATTTCATGTGTTCAATATCTAGACAGTTGCTGTTGGAAAATAAAATATTTGGGAAAATATGAAAATATTAAAAAAATTTATATTTTTACTAACTCATAAATTTTATATTTAATGAATATATTTGGAAAAATATGAAAATATTAAAAAAAATAAACACATACAAAGAAAATCATTTTTTCGAAATTTAAAATCGGGGAATATTTTAAAATACATTAATTTAATCAATTTTATTAACATCAATTTTGATTAAAATAATGAATTTTTATTCTACAATATTTCAGTAAAATCCTAGAATCTTTCCAAAGTAAAAACTCTTGTGTCAATTTTAGATGCGTTTATTAATAATAGATTTTGAACATTTCTACAATTTTTACACATTGCTAGGTAAGTAATATTTATATATACTCTAATATTTCAGTAAAATAAAAGAAAATGTTGAAAATACAACGTATTGTTTAAAATACAAACATACCGTTTTTATTTACAAAGTCTTTATTTTTTAATCAATAAATTTAGTTTAAATGTTAAATAGTATTTAGTTATATTAGTTATGAAATTAATATTTCTGTAATATGGTATTTCAATGTTAAGATGAATGTTTAAAATAAACCAAAAAGCTTTATATTTTTAATCAATAAATTTTGTTTAAATCCTAAGTAGTATTTAGTTTTTCTATCTTGAAAATTAATATTTATATAATTTAATATTTCAACAATATAAAAATAGGATAAATGTTTATGAAATAAAACAAAAAAAAACATAATTTACTGCAAATTCAAGTTCCAAGTGCAATTCGCACTGTATGGTTTGGGATGAATATAATTGATAGAAATTTTAAATTTCATTTAATCAACTTCTATTGTTCTTTTAGCTAGTACAAAGAAAAATATTTGCGAAATTTTGTTGAAAAAATACTCTCCTGAAAGACAGAGTAAGTAACTGGGATAGATGTATATAATGTTGTATTACTATGTGGTGTTTAATGATGTATCCAGTCATTTTCATAAAATTTTGGATACTTCGAGTTCTTGATATCTTCAAATACTTATTCGTGGGGTTTAGTTCAAATAATCAATTGATTCTTAGTCACCATTTTTATCGGGTCATTTATTTTTCAATGATATAATTTTTCAGTAAAATATTAAAAAAATAAAAACTGTTTGAATAAAATAAAAAGAAAATGTCGTTTTTATTTTGTGATAAATTTAATGAATTTTGTTAAATCTTAAACAGTATTCAGTTGCTATATCTAAAATGTAGTTCTATAATTTAATATTTCATTAAAATAAATAATTATTTCGAATAAAATAAAAACGTCTTTTTTATATTTGAATGGATTTAATTGATTTTTATAAATGTTATACATGTGTCATATCTAAATTTTAAATTGTATTATGTGATATCTAAATTTTAAATTGTATTTATGTGATATCTAAATTTCAAATTGTATTTATGCGATATGTAAATTTAAAATTGTATTTATGTGATATGTAAATTTTAAATTGTATTGATGGCATATCAAAATTTTAAATTGTATTTATGTGATGTCTAAATTTTAAATTGTATTATGTGATATCTAAATTTTAAATTGTATACATTGCATATCAAAATTTTAAATTGCATTTATGTGATGTCTAAATTTTTAATTGTATTATATCATATCTAAATTTTAAATTGTATTATGTCATATCTAAATTTTAAATTGTATTTATGTGATATCTAAATTTTAAATTGTATTCATTGCATATCAAAATTTTAAATTGTATTTATGGCATATCTAAATTTTAAATTTTATTTATGTGATATAAAAATTTTAAATTGTATTTATGGCATATCAAAATTTTAAATTGTATTTATGTGATATCAAAATTTTAAATTGTATCTATGTGATATCAAAATTTTAAATTGTATTTATGTGATATATAAATTTTAAATTGTATTAATGTAATATCTAAATTTTAAATTGTATTAATGTGATATCAAAATTTTAAATTGCATTTATGTAATATCTAAATTTTAAATTGTATTAATGTGATATTTAAATTTAAAATTGTATTCATGGCATTTCTAGGAAATTAATATTTATACATTCTAGTATTTCAGTAAAATAATAAAGAAATGTAAATAAAACATTCTAATTTTTCATTCAAAACTTCAGTTGTATTTGGAATTTATATCTACATAACTAATTTTAATAATCTACAATAATTAATCTTAATGTAATCTAATATTTCTCTAAATATTATTTCAAATAAAATAAAAATGTCTGTTTTCATGCATGGATATATTAAACTAATTTCTTCAAATTTTAATTTGTATTTTTATCATATTTACGAAATTAATATTTCTATATTCTATAATTTCAATAAAATGTTTAGAAAAAAATGTAAAAAAAAATCTCTTTTCATTTTTGAATAGATTTAATAGATTTTACTCAAATCTTAAATTGTATTTAGAGTTTATATCTCGGTAATTAATGTATTGGTAATCTTATATTTCATAAACATATTATACAATTTTTAAAAAGTTTTCTTACATTTAAAAGTAAACTTTTTTAATTAAATTTGTTTAAATTCTAAATTCAGATATTATTGGGTATTTTATGAGTCGTCACCAATCTTTGAATTTGATTGATTACTGAATGTATAATTTTAAATTGGATGGACAACTTATATTAGTTTAGATAAAGAAAGTAAATGTATTTATATAATAATGATAATAATAAATAAGTAATAATAATTAATAATAATTATAATTACAATTAATAATAATTAATAATTTTAATAATTAATGATAATATGATAATAATTAATAAGTAATAATAATAATAATAATAATAATAATAATAAATAATAGAAACACTTATTATATGTGATATACTCAGATATTATTGAGCATTTTATGACTGAGCATAAATCTTTGGACTTCATGGACCTCTGCATGTATAATTTTAAATTGGATGGACCATTTATATGAATTTAGAAACATAAATTAAATGTATTTATATAATAATAATAATAATAATAATCAAAAACCTTATTAAAGATTACAAATTATAGTATAATTTTTTAGAAAATAAAACAAATTGAAAATTTGAAGTTTATTACACATTTTAGTACAATATTTGTTATTGTTTGTTTGAGGTCAGTTTCTGGATATTGGCCCCCACTGATGTCGTTGCAACGCTGTTGAGGGATCAGATTGCTTATATAGACAACTACACTCCTTTCTAAAAATTGAACAAGTAACTGTTTTTGTCTTTTTTTTTTTTTTTTTGGATTCATTGAACCACTATTATCACCTGTGTTGTTGTTTCTATTCTATTTTGGCTGATATAAGCTCTGAACATGTTTGTGTACATATTTTCAAACTTCTGAACCTCTACGGAATTTTGAACTTAATCCTTTATTTAATCCACTGGGATAGATTGTTCTCGTTCCGTCAGCTATGACCCGGTAGAAATGTTAATTATTAATAATAAATCTTAATTCTTATGTTATTAGTCTATAGTAAAGATCGAACTTTCAACCCCAGTTTAATTTTTGCATATATAGTTGTTGTTTTTTTAAATTGTCATATCTTCGGAACTAACAGTGCTAAAGTACTTGAAATGCTTGCTTAAGTGCTTAGGCAAGCACTGCAAATTAGAGAC
This sequence comes from Euprymna scolopes, assembly GCF_053919585.1. Lineage (NCBI taxonomy): Eukaryota > Metazoa > Mollusca > Cephalopoda > Sepiida > Sepiolidae > Euprymna > Euprymna scolopes. The sequence goes on from NC_136502.1 coordinate 112,530,154, forward strand.
CAACATAAGCATTCTCAAGTTAAAAGGAAAAAATGCACTTGAAGAAGGTCGGAGACTACATCGGCCAAAACATTGTCAAACATAAAAACCGAAATGAAGATAATGGTTCAAATGATACAAATTATCAATCTTCATCTAAGAATTTTTTTGTCAAAATTATATATATATATATATATATATATATATATATAAAAATAAGAATTATAGTTAAGTTTACCAAAATGATCCAAGATGGCAAAACTAAAGTAAATTATAAATATTAAAGAATTAATATTTATAAAATAATCTCAACCAGATGTAAAAGCTCGGCAAAACCAAATAGGAGATAGAGCTTATAATAATAAGAACAAGTAGTTAATAAAACATGTTAAAAAACACTTTGAAAAAGAGTTAAAAACATATTTAATTTTAAAAAGGAAACACTAAATAAATGGATAGTAAAATCCAAGGGAACCACGTAATTGGAAGATGATCCAAAGTAATCCAAAAGGCAGAAATCCGTGGAATAATTAACAAATAGGTACAAGGAAATGGGAAAGAATTCCAATATATTATTAAAAGAAAGATAAAATGTGCGTAAAAAAAGAAATAGATCAAATATACAACTCGGCTGTCAAGGCAAGATTGAATTCAGGAAAACCGGAATTACACGGTTCCCTTGGATTTTACTTGTGCGAATGGAAATTTAAGTAACTTTCCTGGATTCTGCATCTTTGGATTTTACCGTCATTGGTAATTTTACCCTTCACCAGACTATCCATTCACGTGAAATCACTTTTTTATTCACCCTATTCCCTCTGCTTCACTTTTTGTTATCAATTAAGATCTATGACTTGTAGTTTCATTTAATACTTTTTCAAGCAAAATCCGATCCCGCATTTTGCTAAATCCTACTCTCTGATGAGAAGGAAAGTATTTCTTCGAAACTCCACGGATTAAGGACTATCCATTTATTTAGTGTTTCCTTTTTAAAATTAAATATGTTTTTAACTTTTTTTCAAAGTGTTTTTAACATGTTTTATTAACTACTTGTTCTTATATATATATATATATATATATATATATATATATATATATATATAAGGGTTAGGATGCTTAATCGAAAGTTTTAAGGAATTGATATCGCAATCGGAAAAATATGTGCCTATTTTCTAATGCTAAAAAAACGATTCCTTTAATTATATTATTTTATTTGATATTGTTTTAAAAGAAAAATCTTCCACTGCTTGTAGTAATAATAAATATTTATTAATTTTAAACTTCCAGTAAAACTCTAAACCTATAGATCATCCTCTCACATGTATGTTTTTACGTTTGAGAAAATACCTACACATTTAAGATGTTTTGCTGTAATCAGGACAAAATAACCATTTTATTGGTAAATATTTAGAGATTTATAAAGAACCGGAATCTGTAATTGTATCGGAACGGGGAATTTAGTACAAAATCAGTAATTGTATCAGAATCATGAAAAAATTATTGGAATCGTCCCATCACTAATATATATATATATATATGGAACATATTTTGTTTAAGGGAGGTGGTGTTAGATCAACACTGCTGGGGAGCCATGATTTAATATAGTGTCTTGTTTTTATATCCCGAAACAGTGTTTCATCTTAACAATTAATGATCCTTGAACTCTTTAGACTATTGTGAGTTTGAGAAAGCAAGTCGATTCAGCGATTACAGGAGATTCAATGACTTACTGGCAAAATAATTTTCCAACGAAGGACTAAAAATTAGATTAAACATTTTTTTTTGTGGTTTTCAAGGTTAAAAACGCTTCCAAGAAACACACACACACACACACATATATATATATACATATATATATATATATATATATATATATATATATATATATATATATGGGGTTTTCCCTTGGCATCTAAGTCAACATTATTGAAATGGCTTTTCCCTATTAACTGTAGTATGTTGTTTGTCCAGCTCTAGGAGGGGGTCCACTCTCCCAAGATTTGCCTTCTCTCTTTAGCCTTTAGAAGGAGTGTTAGTTTATCGTTGATCGCCTGTGTCTGTGGGACCAAACCTTACTTATTCCATTGTGTGTGCAGAAGGCAAAGATGGTCAAAAGATGACATTTTTCTTATCTAGCAGTTTCAGTTCTCTTCGTATTTTCGTCCATCCATATTTCGAGTTGTGTTTACAAAATTTTATTGTATTTCAACTTACCTGTGGTTGGTCAGTGTTAGCTGGTTATGTGGATTGATCTGTTATTATTATTATTATTATTATTATTTATTTTTTACTCACTAGGAGTTCTCAAACAAATCGTCTTTAGTGATTGCTCACTGGCAAAACCAAGTGGTTTTCTCTGGAGCTTGGGTGACAAGTTTCCCCAGATTTCCATCATTCTTCACCTCTTTCAACAACCACCTTGAGTCTACGTTATCACATCTGCCTTTTACCATTGATTTCTTGCTGACAGCGATCGTTGGTCTTCTCTAGAATCTGTGGCAATCAGCTTTCTCAAGGTTCCAGTACTTTCTGCATCTTTCCAGTGGAGGACTGGTTAATACTCTCCCTCTTTCGTGCCACTGCAGGTACGCGCATGTTAAGAAGTCGTGGAGGGGGGGGGTTTAGATTATGTGATTTCTGTCTGTTTCAGTTGGTTGTATTTGTGCAATATTTTTTCTATATTGTTTGGTCTTGTTCTATTTCAATGATTATTGTTATTGTTAGTAGTTGTAGTATTGCTGCTGTTGTTGTTATTATTGTTGTTATTATTATTGTTATTATTATTATTATTGTTGTTGTTATTATTATTGTTGTTATTATTATTGTTGTTATTATTATTGTTATTATTATTGTTGTTATTATTATTATTATTATTGTTGTTATTATTATTGTTGTTGTTATTATTGTTGTTATTATTATTATTATTATTATTGTTGTTATTATTATTATTATTATTGTTGTTATTATTATTATTGTTGTTGCTATTATTGTTGTTATTATTATTGTTGTTATTATTATTGTTGTTGTTGTTATTATTGTTGTTATTATTATTATTATTGTTGTTATTATTATTATTATTGTTATTATTATTATTGTTGTTGTTATTATTGTTGTTGTTGTTATTATTGTTGTTGTTATTATTATTATTGTTGTTGTTATTATTATTGTTGTTGTTATTATTGTTGTTGTTCCTATTTACTTGCCTCCCTACGAGGGCAGAGTTAGACACAAGGTCGGTTTTTAATGTGAGCACTCTGGATAGGAACAAAAATAAAAATTTTCTCAGATATGAAGGATTTCTCCTCCACTGACCGAGGACAAAAATGGTAAAGTGTAGTATCAGAACAGATACTACACTTTGTTCTTGTCCAAAAGGCTACGGAAATGTTTATTGTTGTTGTTATTGCTATTATTAGTAATAGTATTATTATAATTTTTGTTATTATTATTATTATTAGTAGTAGTAGTAGTAGAATATTATCGTTATTATTATTAGTAATATTTTTGTTATTATTGTGTACTCATTAGGAGTATTCATATTCATCATCAGTGATTACTCACTGATAATGACCGGTGGTGTTCCCTGGAATCTGAGTGACAGCACATCTTTCTAGATTTCCAGCACTTTCCACTTTTTACATAATCATTGCAAATGACTTTACATTATCGCAACAACAGCTTACCATTGATTTCTCGTTGGAAAAATTGGTTTTCTCTGGCATTTAGGCTCTACCTACTCATCCTTACCAACCTCCTTGACCCTTCACGACTACTTTGCATGATGTTGACTCTATATTTTTGTTTTATTTCTGTTGCAATTTTAATATGGCTTGTTAGTGCCTATATCCCTTGTTTATTATTATTATTATTATTATTATTATTATTATTATTATTTCTATAATTATTATTATTATTGCTATAATTATTATTTTTATTATTTCTATATTTATTATTATTAAATATGTATTACTTTAAGGAAATTTCAAAAATAATTTTTGCAGCTTGCATTAGGAATACTAATTGTAGTTTACTATACGTATTTATTAGCATAAAATTGAAATATAAATAAATCTTTGATTTGTTTAGAGTAAATATTATAGATCCGGAAATGAAGGGTGAGCCCTCAGGCAGGACAGCCACTGAGCCTCCCCTCATTCACATTTTTTCACATGTATATAGTTTTTTTTTTTTTTTTTATGGACTTGGGCAACGTGGGGTAATCCTGCTAGTTTAATATATCATATTCTATAATATATTTTCGATTTTACATATTAGCGTTAGGACGATTAATTGGAATAAGAAATCCGAAAAAAAATCGGAACGTTTTAGGTATCGGAATTGGAAAAAGAAATTATACCAATTTTCAGATTCTGAAAAGTATTTTATTTAATTGTTTATAATTTCTTTGTATTTTGTTAAACTTAATTTTCCACGGCTTGTATTAATGATAAAATATTTATTGATTTTTAAAGTACCAATAAAACCCAAATCTTTCGGACACATTTATGAGCATATTTTTACGTCTGCGAAACTATAAGTACGCGTTACATATTAGCATTCGGGTTAATTGTTTGAAATGTAAATAAAAATGCGATCTATTTCGTATCCTGCATTGTGTGTGTGTGTGTATATATATATATATATATATATATATATATATATATATATATATATATATATATATAATTTTAATTCTTTTCTTTTCCTCTGCTTTAAATCTAATGATTTATATAAATTAAACGCCCATTCTTTTTTGCTACAGGCAGATCGAAGTTGGTAAGTTGAAACTTTAGTTCTTTGCTTCTAAAACATTTTTTCTATTCAGCTTAATCTCGCAACCCTTTATTGGTATCTTTTAGTCATCTCAATCCATGGGCACTCTTTCTGAGTCAAGTATTACTGTTAGTTTGTGCTCCTAAACCAAAGGAAGATGTGGGTAAAAAAAAAAACCCAAAAAAACTGTTGCATTGGGTGGATGATTGACGAAAAAATTTTCAGTCCCCTTCACAATGTTCAACGGTCAACCTATTCATTGTATTAACACTTATCCTCGAGTGGTTGTAGGACTTGTTACGTAATCATCTTTTTTTACGGGGGGGGGGGTTTCTAAACAAATAAGATTTGACTTTTCTTTTGAATTTTAATTCAAATCATATATTATTTATGTATTATTCGACAGTTTTGAAATTTTCAAAATCCTTTGCGAATCTCGAAGATTCACGATAGTAAACACTCTCCTGCCATTTTTTTTTTTTTTTTTTTAATGATCAGCACGTTGTTTGTAGTGATGCGGAAACTCGAAATTGATTTCGAAATCTTTTTTAAAACAGTAAAGTACTTTCTATCTGGAATTAAAGTTTACATGCAAAAAAAAAGTCAAGCATTACGGTTCGTTGGTGCTCCTAAACCAAAAGAAGGTGTGGTCTTAGAAAACTTATTGTTTACACGTTTCTTTCTTTGCATGTAATGATTGTACCTATTTACTATGCCTCCCCACGGGACAGAGTTAGACACCAGGGTCGTTTTTTAATGTGGAGAAAAGGTACAAAAATAAAAATTGTCTCTGTCGTGAAGGATTTCTCCTCCACCGAAAGAGAACAAGGACTTGTTTAATTTCAAATTGTTCAATCGTGTTTTCATGCACTCAGTTTTGGTTTCTTGCTTATACAAGTTTTATTTACAAACTAACGGTGGTAGGGGGTCGTAAGATACGCTTAAATATATTTTAATTCATGCAGATTTCGTATTTATTATTACGTAGCCAAATCTCTATTGAATATTATATACATAGTCCTGATTTCGAAAGTTAAAAATGATGGTTACCATCAGCTAGAATCGAAGAGACCACTCTAGGATAAAAGTTAATGAGTGTTAGGTAGATGGTGAGACCACACCGTGATGATCAGTAGTGGTGGAACTTGGGTAGGATTTAATTATATATAATTAATGGCCCAACAATAATTTATTTACAGTGAACTTATGAATAATAATAATAATAATAATAATAATAATAATAATAATAATAATAATAATAATACTAGTAATAATAATATTAGTAATAATAGTAATAGTAATAATAATAATAATAATAATAATAATAATCTGGATGAGTGCAAAGACAACTAGGACCTTGGGGAGGCTTATTACCACTCAAATTCCAGTCGAGACCAATGGCCGCTGCCATCGAGAAATCAATGGTAAGCGGCTGTTGCGAAAACGCAAATATATCTGCAAATGATATTAAAAGAGGTGGAGTGGAGAGTACTGGTAATTTGGGGAGATTTGTTGTCACTCAGCTTCCAGGGAATACCACAAGTTGTTTTTCAAAGAGATCTTTGATAACCCGTGTGAAAGCTCCTTGTGAGCCAATAATAATAATAATAATAATGAATGAATGGAATGAATAAATAAATAAAACTATGCAATCACATTTTTTGCTTGTTAGGATTTTAATTAAAAAAAACTTTCTGCTAGCACATTTCTTTTTTCTTTTGCTGATAATGACTGTGGCTCACTGGCTCACTGGCTCACTGGCTCACTTGATTTGTTATTGGGGGGGGGGGATAGTTCAAGCGTGTTTCAAATCGTTCAGGTTTTGTTTCTTGCTTCTAAACCAGTTTTATTTACAAATAACATTTATAATGCGATTCAAGGCATTTCAAAACATTAATACAAAATACATCTTTTTTAAAATTTTTTTAAAAAATATCCGCATATACAATTAAATACAAACTATACATTCAAGTTTCTCATTTATGAATTTTTTTTCGATAAAGATTAATTATTTATATTATTTGGATTCTCCGGACTACTGTTCTCATCTTGAGTTTTATTTTCACACCGTTTAGGTAGATGTAACCTCCGACCTTCCTTCACGTGTATCTTGTCCAACTCTGGAATGTACACGGAATTTCGAATGAACCCTTTTATTAAATCCATACGGTAAGCATGCTCTTGTCCTGAGAGCCATGATGGGGTAGAAGTCCGAAGTAATTTCACTGGATAGTATTTAAATTAAAAGACGAGTGGCGTAGTGGATAAAGTACTTGGTAAAATTCAGTTGTAAAATGACACTCTTCTGGGAGTTGAAGGTTCAATCCTCAGTGCGGGCGACACTCAAAATACAATGTGATTTTTTTTTTTTTTTTTTTTTTACATGGTAGTCACTACTTATCAAGGCCCGGAAGCCACTCGGGGATAAGGTTTATTGCGTGTACAGTAATCTATGGGATAATATCGTAGTAATCGTTAGTAATAGAGATTTGATAAAGTGTCTTACTTAAGGGGGCGGTTTATCAGGAATTTATTTATGTTAGACTTGAAGACATCCAAGTTGTAGTCAGGTGGGAAACAGGCAAACGGAACAGAGCTCCACATGCGTGCACATCTAAGGAAGAAGCTTTGTCCATAGAATCTACGTTTTGATTTGGGCACAGATAAAGAGTAGAGGAAATTATTGACAGTGGTTTCAGCTAGACGGGTGTTTTAAAGAATTCCACCAGTCATGGCTGACGGAACAAGAACATACTACCTCCGTGGATTAAAGAATAAAGAATCTGTGCGTGAGCTGACAGAAAGATTCTTGAGTTAGGCAAGAGGCACATGGAGAAGGTGAGAGGTTAAATTGACTAAAATGTTGTGAAAATAAAACTGAAGATGAGAATAGTAGTCCGAAGAATACGAATCATACGAGTCACGTTTTGTTTGTTTGTATGTATGTTTGTTTGTTTGCTTTCTTTCTTGTTTAAATCCGATGCTGGTCAGGTAAGTGAATGAAAGGTAGGTAATGATAAAAAAAATATCCAATTTGTTTGAGTTTGAAAATGAGAAGATGCGGGGAAAAAAGAAAAAGAAAGAAAAAGAATAAACATCATAAAGTTTACCTCTATTGTTTTTTTTGTTTTGTTTTTTTTTTTAATTGTTTTTTTTGTTGGTTTTTTTTTTTATTGTTTTTTGTTGTTGTTTTATGTAAAACAAATAATTTTAATAAAATAACTCTGAAGAAAAAAATAAAGGAAAAGATATGCAAAAAAAAAAAAAAATTACTTCATATATAAAAATCCATGATATAAATATTAACTTACCTGTCATTTAAAGCCAGTGGAGTCCGTAGTGAAGATGTGTGCTCCAGTGTTAGGTTCGACTGGTACTGTCTCTGTGCTGTTTCCAACATAAGGCAGGCGGCCGATGAGGCTAGCAGCCAGGCAGCAGTGATGAGAAAGAAGGTAATAATAAAAGATAATGTGTGTATGCGAATACGACGAAAGAGAGAAAGAAAGAGAGAAAAGGGGGGGGGGGGATCTGAATGAATGCATAAAGGAGGGACAGAAAGCTGGTGAGCAAATGCGAACGACTGAGCAAGTTGGTGCGCGCACACGTGTGCAGTGTCGGTTGTTGTTACTGTTTGTTGTCGTCTCGTAAGTCCCACCAACTGTGCTGTGTGCATGTTTGCTAGGTTAAAGGAAGTGTGTGTGTGTGTGTGTGTGTGTGTGTGTGTGCGTGTGTGTGTGTTAGAACTTGGTGATGCCCAAGCGTGTTAGGTTTGGTATCTAGCATTTGCCAATGTAGAGATTACTATAGTCCTATAAACAGTGGTGTTTGCAGATAGAACGATGAATAGGCTTTATAAACGTATTAGGAAAAACTACACAGTTGTTTTGCGCATGTAGGGATGTATGTAACTCTGTCGTTTTGTGGCGCTGGGAAAGTTTACAGTATTTTAAAGTAAGCCGTGCATAGAAGTACAAATAATTTTTTCCACTAACAAGAGATACTATCACTGTAAACAAGGACACACTCTATGCTAACGACTATTGTTAATACAGAAATATGTATATTTATATCTGTAGCTTGCTTTGTAAGAATATATAAACTTTCGCAAGAACTACAAAATTATACGCACACAAAACAAACTACAGTTTTATTAATAGAATTGTAGTCTATTTCTCTCTATCTGCAAGTAACAATATTTATAGCACTGCAGTTTTCATAGGACAGCAGTATGTTTATATATATACACACACACTACCTGGCAAATATACCCGGTGAACCAAGTGCAAGTGAGGTAAATAAAATTGAATTTATAGTGATGGTTAGAATCTTAAAATGATCTCTCGGTTGGAATGTGATATCATGTGAATATCTGGCATCCTGTAGAATGCTACATCCCCGGCTAAAGCAAAATAATAAAATTTAAAAGAAAAAAAAAAGAGATGGATACTAGTGTTCTCCCTCTGTTAAAAATAATGAAAAAAGGTATTATGCTTCGCCAGTATTCGCACTCACTATGTATCAAGATATATATTATTAGTAGGGCTATGACAACAGCATATGTTTTTCATTGTTTGGACTCCTGAGTATATATTTGTTAATATCTTATGTTTTTATATAGATTGATGTGGTTCTCGGTTGATTGACTGTGTCTTACTGTGTCGGATATATACTTGAGGATCAAGAGAATGAAAAGAATATTCTGTTGTTATAGCCCTAATTATTAGATATACATGTTGTCCCAAAATTAGCTATCCATTTTTAACTAAAAATTAGTATTAAGATAGATGGATTGATTTTGGGACATATTGTATTACTAAAATATTCATATCAAATCACAGAATTATGTCAGTAATTTAATTTTGCTTATAGAAATTATATTAATAATTTCTGATGACCCCCCCCCCAAAAAAAATAAATAAAAACACTTACCGCTGACTTTTTTTTTTTTTTATATAAAACGGTAATTTCTTTCCAAATTTATTTCAAGTAGTGGGTGTAAGTTCGAGTTGATTGTTTGACTTGATCGTGAATAAACATTCTAAGCCTAAGATGAAGATTTTTTTTCTGATTAAAAAGTAGAAAAATCGGTGGAAGCAAAAAAAAAAAATTATTTAAAGTTATATAATCAACGGATTTTTATAACCACTCTTTCTGTATGATGCTTTTTTTTCCTTATTAAACCGATAAATAAACACACATATATGCATATATTTAGGTGTTTATGCACTTTTGTTACCGTACTATATTTTCAAGTTAAATTCTAGTTTTCGATATCATTTTTTATCAAATTATTAGGTTACAGTACAGAATAATTGCAAAACACCCCCTTCCATGTTAGGAAGTGCTTTCTAAATTATAACATTTTTATTCCAGCACAGTAACAAAAGTGTATAAGTGCCTATATTTATTTTATTTTGTCTTATATTTTTTTATATATACTTATTAGAGAGAGAGAGATGGGTAAATATATGTTTGAATCAAAATAGCAAAGGAGTGAGAGAAATTCATAGATAACTAAGAAATTAGTAACTTGTTCAATTAATTACAAATAACCGCTAATTAGAGCAATTAAGCTAGAATTTATTTTTACAAACACTATTTATTAGTTGAAAGTACAGAATAATTACAAAACATCCCTCTTCCCCATGTTAGGAAGTGCTTTCTAAATAATAACGTTATTATTTCAGCACGGTAACCGTCGTGTATAAGTACCTATATTTATTTTGTCTTATATTTCTTTATATATACTTAGAGAGAGAGAGAGAGAGAGAGAGAGAGAGAGAGAGAGAGAGAGAGAGAGAGAGAGAGAGAGAGAGAGAGGGGGGGGGTAAATATATATATATATATATATATATATATATATTATATATAATCTCAGTTAAACCTCTTTTATTTTTATTCCTCTGAACTAAAGTAGATTTTAACAGGAATTATGTGTTAAAGTCAATGGAGGGGAAATCCTCTATACTGGAACAATTATTATTTTTTTGTAACCAGAGTGCCCCTTTTTGCCTACTTTTAGGGGAGCTGGTTTTTACCCCACATTAAAAACGGCCTTGTGCCTAATTTGCTTTGGTGGGGAAGCAAATAAATACAGTAAATAGAAAAAAAAAAAAACTTGGGGCAGCAAAACTCGAAGAACTCACATTTAGTATAGTTATTTATTTGTAACAATAATAAAAACAACCAACTTCTCCGATAATAGATCTTGCACACACAAAGGGTTTAATATCCTTTCAGATAGTTTTATAACAGCATTAAATAATTTATCATTTAAACCTTTTATTTTTATTATTATTAGCAGCATATGATGGCTATATATATATATATATGTGCATGTGTAGAAAAAAAATTTTAAAGTTATATTTCACCTTTTATTTCTATCAATCCTTTACTTACAAAGCATATAACAAATAAATGAAAAAGTCAATATCCCAAATTTCAAGATGTTGACCATTTTACAATTTGATTGATGAATGATTTTGTGCTACGAAACAGGTGCCGTCAAGAATTGTGCGTGTTAACGTACTTAAAAGAATAAATTGTAAGATGGTCAACATCTTGAAATTTGAAATATCATATATATCGCTTAATATCGCGGTATGGGAGAAAAAGCAATGCTCAATTATTTATTCTTATTTCTAATATTTTCCATAATATATTTCGGACGAACCCCCTTTTCAAATGGTGGATGTAATAGATCTATTTCACTCTTCCATCCAGCATGCTTTGAATAGGTCTGTTACATCCACCATTTCATATATATATATATATATATATATATATATATATATATATATATATATATATATATATATATATATATATTCTATTATATTTCACATATTAGTTATACGAGTCTTTTAATGTATGAAGCTCGAACTCATTCAAAAATAACTGCAAACTTCTCTTCCAATTTTCTGATTTTGTAATTATGTCCATATTTTTTTTTATTTTCTTTTAAAGTTGATAAGTTCCTTTGCTTCTGATAAGTGCAGAAAAAAATGACATAATAATTACCTGAATGATTCTGCACTACGAAAAGGATGCTGTCAAAAATTGTGCATTTCAACGTGTTTAAAGAAATAAACAGTAAGAAATTTGAAATTTGGTATATAGACTTTTGTCATTTATATGTGTGTGTGTGTGTGTTTAATTGTATTTGGGGTGTATCTTAAAAAATTCTATTGGTAATTCTGTAAATATCACTGAAATCAAATCATAGTACTGCAAATATTTTTCGGTGGGGGGGGAGAACGTTTATACATGCAGTATCTGTCAATATAAGTTGTGTTAGCAGGGGGGGGGATGTAAAATACGCTTAAATATATTTCAGTTTATCCAGATGTCATATATATTATTATAGGGTCGTTATTTCAAAAGTAAAAAAGAAGTATTTAGGTGCCATCAGCTAGAATCGAAATTGAAACCGCAGCATTCAAAGCTGTTGACGTTACCACTGTACCAAGACACGCATATAAACCAATTAAAAATAAACTAAGATGAATGTACAAAATGTTTAACGATTTTTCAATTTTGACCTCTTTTTAACTCCTTAAAAACTATTTTAACTGGCTAAAAACCCATTAAAAAATGGTCCGTAAAAAAATCCAATCATTTGAGGCACTTAGTGATTTTTAATTTTGGAGGAGATAGTTTGAAAATATGGAGGCAGATACACTGACAGACTGACATTCATATAGCTCTTTATATATTAGATACACACATATATATATATATATATATATATATATAGTCATCCACATACAGTATTGTTTTGCTGTATCACAGCTCATTAGTGCTGTTAGATAAGCAACTACCTCAGTTCTAAATATTAATTTTTCATGCAAAACAGGTTCTCCAGCATGTTAAAAATTTCTGTACATTTTGTACGGATGTGTTTCGTTATGTAGAAACAAGCAGTTATTATTAGATGAACAAAGATGGCTGCCGGAACAAACACTATGTTGAGTCTTGTGTGAACTTTTTTCTTCTTGCAGCATTATATTGTCTTGAATGATTTTCCTGTCTGAACAAAGTATTTCTAATTTTTTTCTTAAGTCTATATGCACACAAAGAAACAGTATTGGTATATTAATGGCCACCACATGCACAGAAAGAACTATATTTAGAAATTTAAAAAAGAATCGGAATCTGTAATTGTATTAAAATCTGGAATTTACAACAGAATCTGTGATTCCATTGGAATTAGGGAAAATATTGGAATCGTCCCATCACTAATACATAATAAGATTTTGTGTGTGTGTGTTTAATTACAATACTCATACAACAATGTACATAAAACCAAGTTTGATTTCATTTAAAAAATGTCAGTAATAAGTATCTAGATGCTTGAAGGAAAAATAGCAAAATATTTTTTTTTATTCATTTGAATTTGTTTTGATTCTGGGAAGTTTATTTTCATGTTAAGTATTCATCCAATACATAAACAAGAGGCAGATTCCCGTAGTTAGACTTAAATGGAGATCGATATTTGATCTATTTGGCCAGTGAATTACGGAATTTTATAATCTGTGTACTTTACATTATATAGCGAATTCCAATCTATTTCATCAATTACATATTCTGTCCGACCTTATTTTTCTGCCAGTAATAGCCACACCGATTGACTGATAACTTCCTGCGTTAGATATTTATGACTGAAACTTGATAGACATTAAAACTGAAGTTTATTTGTACCAATAATTGTTGTACTGTAGAAAGGATTGTGAATTTTATTAACGATTCCGTGAGTACCACTTTTTGGAGAGTCACTCTGCATGTAACATTTTGAAACAATTAGTATATCTTATTAGTTATGTTTTTATGAATGTTTATTGGTCCAAACAGTAGTAAACTATAAACATATATTGATGAGGGGGGGGCAATAGTTTGTTCTGTTCCGTCTGCCTGCTTCCCACCTGACTACAACTTGCATGTCTTCAAGTCCAACATTAACAAATTCCTAATGAACCGCCCCCTTAAGTAAACACTTCATCAAATCTCCACACTAACGTACTGTACTTGCAATAACCCTTACCCCTGAGTGGCTTCCGGGCCTTGATAAGTGGTGATCACTGTGTAAAAAAAAAAAAAAAATTTAATAATACAATTAAAATACAGCTATCAAATGTGTAGTAATCTCATGATAAAAGATGGTTCTTGACCTGAAACTGCAAAAAAAAAAAAAAAAAAATGACCAAAGATGTTTGAGAAAAAAATGTTTGAGGAATTGTGTATCATCCACCATATTCTTCAGATTTCACATCAACAGATTATCATGTACAAGTTTTTAAAATCATTTAAATTAATTAATTCTTTTTTATTAATGGTTAAGATTCATTAAGGTTAAAATTCATTTCAGAATAAGGGTTTCATACGATGGAATGATAGTCAATTGAAAGATGAAGAATATTATGGAAGTATTAAAAATAATTAATGGAATGAACTGAACTTATTTATGGAGGATGATTAATGATAAGTTTTTGTTGATATTGTATTTGAAAACAGCTGTGTTCTAATCTGCAGGAAGGCAGTTCCATGGTAATGTGTTTGACAGATGAGAAGCTTTTGCAAAGAAGCTCAATCCATGGAAATATTACCTGACATTCAGCACATGGCGTCGTGGATAAAGTACTTGGTAAAATTCAGTTGTAAGTTACATTTGTCAGGAGGTTGCTCAGTGGGTGTGATATTCAAAATACAATTATGAATTATTTAAGATTTCTATCCAGTCATGACTGATGAAATACCTTTAAGGTTCTGTGCAGATTCTTGAGTTTGGCATATACCTGAAGAAGGTCGGAGGTTACATCGGCCGAAACGTTGTTAAAATGACACTCAAGATGAGAACAGTAGTTCTCTTACAAGAATTGTTTATTAGTGATTTTTAAGTTTTAAATCGATCAGATATAACATATTTTATGAGATGATCTGATAGATGCCCGTAGTGAAATAGATAATGATGTGGACTGATCACCTGATCGTGCCAAGTACGAATCCAATTGGTTTCATAGCATCACTTTAATTTATTGATGTTGGCAACCTTCACGTGTTTACTCATGTAACTACTTGATGCTAGAAAGAACTGAACAGAGAATGTCAACAACACAATCTAACCCTTACCTATTATTTCTCCCAAAGCTAAGGAGGAAATAGAACGTATTCATACCTTTTCGCAAAGATATTAAACTGATGCAATGATTCTGATTGGATTCGAACACGAGAAGAATTTCACTTATGGATGTTGGCAACCTTTACTCGATCTCTCCTGTAAGTATCTGATTCTAGAAAGAATTGGATGAAACTAATGCCGACAATAGAATCAAATTACTTAAAACAAATGATACCCTGTTGATTCATACAAATTTATTTTTATTGAACTTAAAAGGTTTAGGAGTGCAGTTAGAATTGTGTAACCGTTGCTTCACTATAATCTGTATATTGCTTTAGGAGTTATCCATTGTTTCTAGGGAGTAGATCCAAAAACTATTTGAACAAAGTTAAAAAAAAAAAAAAAAAAATTTTAATACGTTAAAAGCTGATCGCCTATTTTTGATTAGACATTTTTACCACGACTCAAAAAGGATATTTTCGTTGTTATGCAAAAATTTCTTTGTCGATTTCTGCTTATCCTAGCAGATTCAGACTGACCCACTAGGACGTGCCATTTTCAAATCTAGTCGATTCCATAGCACCACTTTCATTTATGGATGTTAGCAACCTTCATGTTGTGAAAATAACACTACAGATAAAAACACAAAACGTTTTAAGTTTGAAATAGATTGGAAATTGTATAAAATACAAAGTGAGTGTGATAAGTTCGAATTCCATGACATCTGTCTCACTTATGAATGTTGGCAACCTTCACGTGATCCCTTCTGTAATCACCTGGTACTAGAAAGAATCGGGAAAACCAAAGCTAACAGTAGAAACAAACTGATCCAAATGAGTCAAGTTATGTTGGTTTATATGGATCTAAATTTTTTCTTCAAGTTTGAACTGCAAAAGATAATCTAAGCTATCTTATGAAGATGACATTTTCAAACTCGTTCACAAATGGGAAAAAAAAAGGTCATGGAGGAAGATGGGAGTAACTCAATTAAGAATTATCTAAGTTTATTTATTTTTTGTCCCACCTACTCAACGGATCCTTTTTATTTGCTAAGAAGGCAATACACAGGCAGGTGTATGTAAAAAAAGAAACCATTACTTACCACCTGTCTTCTTTTCTCTCTCATCTTTTGTCTGACAAAGTGTTTCTCGACTACACAGAAAAAAAACATCACTAACGTTTATACATAAAGCTGTGCTCCAGGCTGGATTTCTGGGTAAACAAGCCTTATTGTCGAATAAAGTGCATTATATATATATATATATATATATATATATATATATATATATATATATATACTCTATGGACCTTGCTTGCTTGCATCTTGTCTTCAACAATCGGGCGATTCCATCTTTTAACAAAGAAATGATATAGGCATATGGGCGTGGCTCAGAGGCTAAGGAATGAGGGTGGAGAGTTGTATGTTTTGGTTGCGATTCTAGATGATGGCACTCAATCTATATAATATATATATATATATATATATATATATATATATATATATATGCTAATCGATAAAGAATTGTCTCTATAATAATATATACATGATCTGCATGAATTAAAATTACGTATTCATGTGTATCTTATGACCGGGCAACGCCAGATTGCCTGCTAGTACATATATATATATATATATATATGTGTGTGTGTGTGTGTGTGTATGCGTTGGTGTGCATATATATATATATATATATATATATATATATATTACATACACACACACACACACATATATATTACACACACACACACACACACATATATATATACATATATATATATATATATATATATATATATATATATATATATATATATATGAATGTGTTTGTGTGTGTGTCTATATATATATAATGTTTTTCTGTGTCTTCTGCTTCCGATTTGTAAGTAGTCATGGCTCTCCTGAGCTGCGACGTTGTTTGACTGTGAAAAATATATATATATATGTACATCGAATAGATTTGCAAAATCAAAGCAAATGAAAATATTAGTTTTAATATTTATATGACAATCTCAACCAGATGAAAAAGCTCAATATTCACGATAGAGCAATAGTCTAAGAACAATTGGATTTAAACTCTGCAAATTAAATTTTACAACAATGTATTTTTTCAACAAGGAGTACAAAGAAATGTAGGATTTTTTCTTATTGCATTGAGTTTCAATCAATGGCTCATAGCTTCAGAGGAAACGTATTTAGCAAAACGATATTCATATGTAGTCTATAGATTTTGCTAATTAGCACATAAATTGAATACTACAGTTTTGAGAGAAATCATATAAACTTTTTACATGAATTATTCTTCAAGCCTGGACATTGTTTTGGAATATTCTTCTAGCTTTTCCTTTTAGCATTTTAGAAAAGGTCATACATATATGAGTTCTTTCAAAGTTTAAAGATTCAATTTATGTGCTAATTAGCTAAATTTATACACAACATATTAATATTATTTTGCTAAATGCGTTTCCTCTGAAAATGATATACATCCACAGATCTTATATATATATATATATATATATATATACATCAAAATTTATGCATTGAAATTTTATGATTTGAAAAGTTACTCTTCAAATATAGCATTTTTTATTGTTAGAAAACAATTGGATGGATCTATTTCTTTAAGCCATTTTGAGTTTTCGATGCTTTTTTATATTTATTTTATTTAAAATATTACATCTAATAAGATTTTTAAGATCGAAAATTATTGGATTTTCATACCAGTAAATATATTTTCATTTCATTATTCTGAAGTATATATATATATATATATATATATATATATATATATGACTATTTCGTTTAATCACATAAATTAATATACGAAAGTATAGTTTTATGCTTAAACTTTAAGTATTTACTTCAACAGTGCTCAATACAAAGGTAGAGCTAGGTAGTAATTTATAAAATATAAATGCATATATATTTTTATAAATTACTATTTACTATATATATATATATATATATATATATATATATACATACACTTAGATTCCCCCTCGCTCTCTCTCTCATATATATATATATATATATATATATATATATATATATAAATTTGCAGTAATTTATTTTAGTATTTTCTATTCTCAACAATTTTATATAATAATTATGTTATAACAAAGTTGTGTTCCGGATTCGTAGTGAGCATACGTGTGTTATTGCATAATTACACATGTTTTATATTCATAAACGTAGATTTCTTTTAAATATATCTGCAAATACAAAACTATCATATTAATATAATTTAATTATTATCTACTAAATATTTGAAACATTTTCATTGATATACAACTAATATTTAAGGTATTTTTTTATTCATATACAATTAATATGTTGTGTCTTTCTTTATGAAGTTGATATTCCGAATATTTCATGTAAAGAAAAGTATAATTTAGTGTATTTCCATCCATGCTTCCGTTCCGTCTTGAAAGACAAAGGATACCCCTTAGGTGCAGTAGTGCGTGTAATTTTGAGGCAAGGGTTGCGCAATCCATAACCACACCTCTCCTGAATCGGCACTGTTTTAGTCCAGTGGCAAGGAGAAGACCAGGACGACAGGAAACAATGCCGAGATAAGCGGAGAACACATACAGCACCTGAAAGTCCCAAATGGTCACCCATTTAGTACTGACCCGGTTCAATGTTGCTTAACTTCGGTGATCTTGCGGGAACCAGTGTGTCAAAGTGATTATGCCGTATATTTATATTTATGTGCAATTGGTATGGAATACAAACTAATCTATTTAAATTGAAAATACTGTGTATTTTTAAAATTAAAGGTATTTTTTATCTATATTAAATTCATATTTAGTGTAATTCTATCTCTATAATGATTATATATAGTACATTTCAATTTATACAAAATTAAAATGTAGTGGAAGTCCGTCAATATAAAATTAATATTTAATGCATATTTGACTATATAAAATGATATTTAATGTATATTTGACTATATAAAATGATATTTAATGTATATTTGACTATATAAAATAATATTTAATGTATATTTGACTATATAAAATAATATTTAATGTATATTTGACTATATAAAATAATATTTAATGTATATTTGACTATATAAAATAATATTTAATGTATATTTGACTATATAAAATAATATTTAATGTGTATTTGACTATATAAAATAATATTTAATGTATATTTGACTATATAAAATAATATTTAATGTGTATTTGACTATATAAAATAATATTTAATGTATATTTGACTATATAAAATAATATTTAATGTGTATTTGACTATATAAAATAATATTTAATGTGTATTTGACTATATAAAATGAATATTTAATGTATATTTGACTATATAAAATGAATATTTAAGGTATATTTGTCTATATAAAATTAATATTTAATGTGTATTTGTCTATATAAAATTAATATTTAATATATTGCTATCTATTTATAAGCAATATCTGATTATTTCTATCGTTATAAAACAAATATTTAGTGTATTACTGCCTATATAAAATTATTATTTAATGTATTTCTATCTATATAAATTATTTAATATATTTCAGTTAATATAAAATTAATATTTAATGCAATTCTACCAACATAAAATCAATATTTAATGTATCTTTGTCTATGTAAAATCAATATTTAATTTATTAGACCTATATTAAATTAATATTAATGTATTCTACCTATATAAAATTAATATTAATGTAATCTACCTATATAAAATTATTATTTAATGTATTTCTGTCTATATAAAATTATTATTTAATGTATTTCTGTCTATATGAAATTATTTAATGTATTTCTGTCTATATGAAATTAATATTGAATGTATTCTAGCTATATAAAATTATTTTTATGTATATTTCCTATATAAAATCATTATTTAGTGTATTTCTGTCCATATAAAATTACTATTTAATGTATTTCTGTCTATATAAAAATACTATTTAATGTATTTCTGTCTATATAAAATTAATATTTAATGTATTTTACCTGTATAAAATTAATATTTAATGTATTTATGTCTATATAAAATTAGTATTTAATGTATTTATGTCTATATAAAATTAGTATTGAATGTATTTCTGTCTATATAAGATTAATATTTGATTGTATTTCTGTCTATATAAAATTAATATTTAATGTATTCTTCCTATATCAAATTATTTAATGTATTATTATCTATATATTATCAATATTTAGATTATTTCTATCTATATAAAATAAATATTTTAGTGTAGTACTGTCTACACAAAATTAATATTTAATGTAATTTTGTCTATATAAAATTAATATTTAACGTATAATTATCTACTTCAAATTAATATTCAACGTATTTCTGTATAAAATTAATATTTAATATATTTTAGTCTATAAAAATAACATATTAATTTATATAGACAGAAATACGTAAAATATTTATGCATTGCTGTCTATATAAAATTAATATTTAACGCATTTTGTCTATATAAAATTCATATTTATTGTATTTCTGTCCATATAAAATTAATATTTAGTGTACTACCTACATAAAAATACTTAGTTTACTTCTGCTAATATAAAATTAATATTTTGTGTACTTCTGCTTATATAAAAATATTTAGTGTACTTCTGCCTTTATAATAATAATAATATTTAGTGTACTTACCTATATAAAAATAATATTTAGTGTACTTCTGCCTATATAAAAATAATATTTAGTGTACTTCTACCTATATAAAATGAATATTTAGTGTACTTAATATTTAATGTTCTTCTGTTTACATTAAATCAATATGTAGTGTGTTTTTATTATATAAAGTAAATATTTAGTGTATTCCTTGGTATATATATTTAATATATTTCGAGTTATATATTATTAATATTTAATTTCTGTCAATATAAGATTTAACATCTAGTGTATCTCGCCCATATAAAATTAATATTTAGTGCAATTATATCTACATAAACATAATATTTAATTTGTATATATAAATTAAAGTAGTTTATTTCTAACGATATAAAATTAATAGTCTATTTCTTACTATATGAAAGTAATATTTAGTATACATTTATTATAATGACAAATTAATATTTTATTTATTGGAATCTATATAAAATCAATATGTATTATATTGCTATGCACAAAAAATTAATATTTGGTTATTTATATCGGCATTTTTAACTAATTTGAAAAGAATAATTGTACTGAATTCAACACAATGATATTCCTATCCATGAAAGCTAAATCCAGGAGATTATTCCGCCCTCCCCCTCTCCTCAAAAGTGAGTTACTATGCAGTTGCTGCCACACACTCATCCACTAACCAATACCAATAGTGAAAGCATCAGCTAATTTTCAGCTAGTGTGTGTACCAATTCTACCAATTGTCTCGGTTGCAACTAGCAAATATGTACCAAGTGCGCGTAAATGCGTGCATGTTTAGTTTCTAAGAAGTTTTACCAATTTTCCTCCTTACCGAAAATTCTTTATTAATAAACTGAATTTTTATATCTAAAAGTAAAGTTTGTGTAATTGTTTGTCAGTCTGTCCTAGTATCTATTTTTTTAATATAACTGACAAAAAATTAATATAGATTATACTATGAAAATTTACAAATTATATATATATATATATATATATATATATATATATATATATATATTATTTCTATATATATTTTTATATATTACATACATTGTAATACTAGCAGGCTGCCCGGCATTGTCCGGTCGTAAAATACGCTTAAATATAATATTTTTATTAATGCAGATTTCGTATTTATTATTATATAATATTGGACCCTATATATAGTAAAGATTTTTAAAATTAAAATAAAAAAAAAATAAAGTACTCGTACACCGAGAATCGAAACCAAAACGTTTAACTTACGATATACTTTTTCCTTTGATGTTAATGTCTGAGCTATGAAACTTGTTTGCTGCAAGGCTAAAAATTCAAACATGAACCAATAGCCATTATTCGACCTTCATCTGGCAAATTCCATTTTTTTTTTAAATTTTCACACTTTTGTGCCAATTTTTCCCGGCTAAAACCCAAATATAAAGTTTCGCATGGGTTTGAATATCCTTTATATTAAGTTTCATGTTTGTAGACCAAAAACTGACAGACGAGTTTGATAGGCAAAATTTTTTAAACAAATATATATGCTCATAGAAAAATATATAGAAAATATATTGTGTTTACTATAACCTTTTTACGCAAATATTACGCAAGTATAAATCATGTAGAATATCTGCATTAATATAATTACACGTAATAGTTAACTAAAGATGATCATTCCATGAGAAAATCGAAAAGAAACTAATAGGGAATTAATTAAAATGAATGTTTAAAAAAAATATGAAAATTGGATCTTTCGCAGATGAATGCAATTCCCCGACCCATATATAACAAAGTTTTATTTTCTTTTTAAATAAATAGAAAAAAATGTTTTTAATATGAATATCAATACACAAAAAAAAAATTATAGGAGTATAGATGTATATCATGTATATAATATATTACATAGATTGTATTATCTATATATCTATAAAAGTGAAAGTATCTGTCTGTCTGTCTATGTACATTTTCCTTCACAATAACTCTGTCAATTTTAGGTCTACAGACTCAAAATTTGATATACAGGGTACTGACGTTTGGGAAAATCTATGTGATCGGGTTTCGGCCAGAAATTTGTCTGTTAAGGGGTCAAAGTTCAACGATTTGACCTTTGAAAACTCTACCAAACTCCTCCGATAATTTTGGGTATAAACACTTGCAATTTTAGATAAAGGTTTCTTGGACATGAATCTAACTTAATAACAGTTTGAGCCCAAAACAATAGATTTTAAGGGGTCATAATAACACCCGGGCAACACCGGGCACCCATGCTAGTATATATATAATATATGTATATGTATATATATATAAATACATATTACATATATATTATGTATGTATATGTATATATAAATATATATTAAATATATTATATTTATATATCATGTATGTATATATAAATATATATTACGTATATATTATATATGTATATATAAATATATATTATATATGTATGTATATATAAATATATATTACATATATATTATATATGTATGTATATATAAATATATATTACATATATATTATATATGTATGTATGTATATATAAATATATATTACATATATATTATATATGTATGTATATATAAATATATATTACATATATATTATATATGTATGTATATATAAATATATATATTACATATATATTATATATGTATGTATATATAAATATATATATTACATATATATTATATATGTATATATATATAAATATATATTACATATATATTATATATGTATGTATATATAAATATATATTATGTTTATATATTATATATGTATGTATATATAAATATATATTACATATATATTATGTTTATATATTATATTATGTATGTATATATAAATATATATTACATATATATTATGTTTATATATTATATATGTATGCATATATAAATATATATTACATATATATTATGTTTATATATTATATATGTATGTATATGTATATATAAATATATATTACATATATATTAAATTTATATGTATAATTATATATTACATATATATTACATTTATATGTATATATAAATATATATTACATATATATTAAATTTATATATTATATATGTATGTATATATGACTATACATATGTATTATATATGTATATATAAATATATATTACATATATAGTTATATATTATATACGTATATATAAATATATATTCCATATATAGTTATATATTATATACGTATATATAAATATATATTCCATATATAGTTATATAGTATATATGTATATATAAATATTACATATATAGTTATATATTATATATGTATATATAAATATGTATTATATTATTATTATATATGTATATATAAATATATATTACATATATAGTTATATATTATATATGTATACATAAATATATATTACATATATATTATATTTATATATTATGTGTATGTATATATAAATATATATTACATTAATATATTATATATGTATGTATATATAAATATATGTTACATATAATATTTATATATTATATATGTATGTATATATATATACTATGATTATAAAAAAAAGAAAAAATCTGACGATATGGTAGAAAGGCCTAGAACTAGTATTAAATATATAATAGTTCTCCACATGTGTTATTTATTATCCTTACAACATATTTCGAATAGTGATTGGTAAAATGTGTTTGCTAATGGGTTGTGAGATTGGATTCAATCATTGATTAAGCCATATCAAAGACTTCAATCAATGGTACTTGATGCACCCTGAATAACTTTGTGAAGTTATATATATATATATATATATATATATATATATATATATATATATATATATATATATATATATAGACTGTGTCAATCGCTTAATTGCAGATTAGTAAAATATCAATATTTCCCTTAATATATGTCACAAAAAATTGAAAATTGTACTATCAAAGGGTTGCTTTAAGTTTAGTTATTTCCCAAAATTCTATTCAAATTCATGCTATATTCACGAAGTTATGACATTTTATTTATTATCAAAGAAATTTTACTGTCCATCACTTTATTGCAGATCTCTTACAATGCCAAAAAATCAGGTGAATAAAGGTTATCGAAAAGCAAAGGATAGTTGCTGAACTCACAGAATTAAAATATAGAATCCTTTTCAAATGGAAATTTTCTTCTTTTTTTTTTTTACATTAACTACAACTCACCGTTCACATGTCGACTTATGGGTTTTCAGGTATGCTGAAAATGAATATCACAGTTTAATTTGGGGCTGATATGTAGTTTACCAGATATGAAAGCATCCGTCTTATTTGGATTCATCAGACTACTGTTCTCATCTTGAGTGTGATTTTTACGTTTCGGTTGATGTAACCTCTGACTTTCTTCAAGTGTATCCTGTTGAACTCTAGAATTCTCAAGTTCGACAAGATACGCCTGAAGAAGGTTGGAGGTTACATTGACCAAAACATTGTGAAAATCATAAAAACCGAAAATAAACAAAGGACACATTTTATTTTATATATAATAAACAAAGAACAAATCATCCTATAGAAAATCCGTCTCATTATCAGTTAGATATGCTCACAATTTTTTAAGTTAAAAAATATATATATATATATATATATATATATATATATATAGGGCGGAACGATAAAATTGTCGCCATAGAAAAAACGGCATGATTCCATTTCCATTTAATGAAAACCGGTTTCTTTTTGTTTTGTTGCAGACCATCTATTATCCAGTTGTGTACAAATCCCAAGAGCGATAGGAGCCTTCTATCATGTCTGAAAGTGACAAAATATTTTACGAGCGAGATTAAAAATGCAGCGCTGTACAA
The DNA here is from genome assembly GCF_053919585.1 of Euprymna scolopes. NCBI lineage: Eukaryota > Metazoa > Mollusca > Cephalopoda > Sepiida > Sepiolidae > Euprymna > Euprymna scolopes. The sequence continues at coordinate 112,555,406 of NC_136502.1, forward strand.
CTCATTCTCTCTACCGATTCAAGTTATGAAAATAGGACCATTGCCAGCACCCTCAAACTCTGCCCCGAGGTATCTGCTGCTATGTGAGAGCCATGTGTTGTATCAGGTCATCCCTTCATCTCGTTCTTGGTCTTACTCTTTGGCCTTTGTTCACGAGGTGTCCATTTCATTGTCCTGATGGACCACATATTGTCATGTCCTACGTGCTCTGCCCATCTGTGTGTGTGTGTGTGTATATATATATATATATATATATATATATATATATATATATATATATATAGGGTTTTACATTGAGCGTGAAACCGGTGCATTTGCGTGATTTTTCAAAGTGGTGACTGCAGGGTGGAACAATAAAATTGTCGCCCTAGAAAAGACAACATGATTCCATTTCCATTTAATGAAATTCGTTTTTCTATTTTTCTTGCAGACCACCTACTAGTTGGCGAGTTGCGTACAAATCCCACGAGCGATAGGAGCCTTCCATCATGTTTGAAAGTGACACAATGTTCAACAAGCAAGATCGGAGATGCGCCGCTGTACAACTCATGCTCTCTACCGATTCAAGTTATGACAAAACGTTCATTGCCAGCACCCTCAAAATGCATTACTGGATTGCCACGAATAACAAGGACGTGCCCAGAGTGATGAAAACAAAGTTTCCAGCCATGGTTATGACCTTTTGTGTGGTTTTAAATGAGGGCCACATCATGCCACCTCACATCTTCAAAGTCATCTTGAAAGTCAACACCAAATTGTGCCTGGATGTGCTGAAGAGTGTGGTGATCCTATGCACAACTTTTACGTTCACCACTTACAGTTACAGTGTGTTCCTAGATTACAATACATGCATTTTGTCCCTGTTTTACAATTCCTATTTTCCTGTTGGACGTACTCTCTCAAATACGTAAACCCACTGAGAGAGTAACAAAAGCTTTCACTCTTATGCAATTTTCTTCTCTTCCAAAGTCAGCGCTTCTTTTTCTTTTTTGATTAACTTCTTCGTATGTAACCGGTTTATTGTTTGCCTTTCAATATTTCGTACATAATAAATTACAGTTACAGATTCATTTAATAAATGCTCCCGCTTAATATTCCTCTTAAGAATAAGTTTAAACCGAACTTACCAGCTCATACTTATTGAATGAACTTGGTTTTAGGAATAGCAGATTGCCAGAACCCCCCCCCCAAAAAAAAACCGAACACCTCAGCTTGCACCGACTTGGATGACTTCGCATACAAATAGCATGAAAACAAACTATTTTGCCACATTGCTTGATTAAATCGGCTTCCTTTATGTTGATTTTACAAGGCTTTTGGAAAAACATACAAAATGATCCTTGTCAATACACGTACACTTAACATACGCAAAGATCTCATTTGTACGCTTGTAAGCACGAATACACAGACTATGCCATGACTGTATGAAATGTATGAAAGTACTCGTTATTGGATCACTTCGCTTCCATAAGACTATACAATGAATTTTGGCGCCTACAGACAACCTTACAAATTCATGAACAATGAATTTTGGCGCCTACAGACAACCTTACAAATTCATGAATAACGTACAAAACCGGGAACGTGTAATATGTTACAGCATAGGATTTGTAAGTAAAATTACGTTTTTTGTTGATTACATTGTTAGATCAACGAACGCATTATGTCTATACAGATAACCGAAGATAGTCCTTTCATTTATAAGATATTCAAGTTGAATTAATTTTTAGCGATATTTGTCCATCCATCCATCCATCTGGAGGGGCATAGGCCATCTACAACTTTTGTAGATGTTTTTGTAGCGAGGAGTTCTTTTTACAGGGTGAATGTGCTGGCCACACGCCCAACCTTCCCAGAGGGTACATACAGCACCTAGCCTTCCTAAATGGTCACCCATTTGGTACTGGCCAGGCTCAACATTGCTTAACTTCGGTGATGTGGCGAGAACCGGTGTGTCAACGTGATTGTGCTGTACTTAGCGATATTTGTGTCTATTAGCTTTTTAGAAACATAAAAATTGAAAATAAAATTTTCACAATAGGAATATCTTGACTAAAAACACTTGCCTTTGATAACATTTATTTGTTATATAGTTTTGTAACATTTGTAATATGTTTTTTTTCTTTTTTTGGCATACAAATTGTTTAGCTAAGACACTCTTCCATGTTTATAATAGCTTTTGAAATCATATCGTCAATTTTTTTTTTTTGTACGGTATATGCTCAATCAGAAAAGTGATTTTTTTTAAATTTAAAACAACAAATATTTTCGTTTGATCATTTACTGGCCTTGCTGTCGGTGCTTATATTACGTTAATCTTATATAATATGAAAGTGGTCCTGGATATGACCTTAAACTATATCCAGTGGTGAGGCCTCAGCTTGTGGGCTATGGGGAGTGTGGAGCCACCCCTTAATTGCCATTGCTCCCAGGTCCACTCTGACCCGGAGTGGTAGTACCTGTTAGGGTCCCAACTATGGGTTGAATAGAAACCAACTTGAAAACAACAAATATATTCTATTAAAAAATTTTTTCTTCAAAATCTTTGGATTCAGCATTAAATAACCTGAAAAGGGTTGATATGCTGTCAAACAAAAACAACCAACCAACCAACACGAAAGTAATCAACCATGATTATTTCTTTATGTTTCCTTCTTTGAACATCTTTTTTCTGTCTCTGCTTTATCGTTATTTTCATGGCAGGTGCTCAGCTGAGCTTCAATCTATGGTCCCCCCTCGCCAGACTTTCATGAAAAACACTCGTCTAGCCAAAACCACTATCAATAATTTCCCACACTCTTTATCTGTGCCTAAACCTAAACGTAGATTCCATGAACAAAGTTTCTTTCTTAGAACTGCACGCATGTGGAATTGTCTTCCGATTGCCTGCTTTCAAGCTGACTACAATCTGATTGTCTTCAAGTCCAACATAAACAAGTTCTTGATGAACCGTCCCCATAAGTAATCCAATTTACAAAATTCCCACTACTTATGTTTACTACGTTATAATCACAACAACTAATGTACACCCATTAACCCTTATCCTCGAGTGCCCTCCGGGTCTTGATAAGGGGTGATTACTCTGTAAAAAAAACAAAAAAAAACGCACTAGCCAACAAATTTTAGGTTTGTTTTTTTTGGTGCGGGGGTGGGGGATAAGAATTTACACATCTTTAGGATTTTCAAGTTCAATTAATTTGTAATAGTACTGGTGTTCAGTAAGTAGTTCTATGAAAGTACAGAATATAGAGGTAGAAGAGTACCTTATCTTGTCTTTGGTAACATTTTTTAGAGGCAGTGGGTAAGATACTAAAACTTTATTTTGGGGGCGTACGATTTTCAAAAGTTAATTTTTATCGGTATTTGTATTCATTAAATTGTTAGATGAAAGTACAAAATAGTTAATTATGTCCCACACACTTCCCGTGTTAAGAATGGGTTTTTAAATGATGACGTTCTTATTTTAACCTTGTATTTGCCTCCCCAAATTTTGACACAAGATGGGTTTTTAAGGTGGGAAACCTACAACTGCCCCAAAATAGGAAAACTCCTGAGTTGGAACAAAAAAAAAAAAATGATTTTGTATAGAATGATTTTGCACCACTAAGACACACTAGACTCTTTGTTCATAGAAAAAAAAACCGTTCTTGATGAATATCGCATTTTTACAGATGCAATCTCCCTCATGAAAAACAAAAATACATTGATTTCGGCATTTCCCAATATTGCATCGTTAACATTTCATATTTCCATTGCGTGTATGGGTTAAAAAGTTCGAAAAATTATTTTCGACGGGATGCCTCCATCCTCCCATATTTCATTTAATGGAATCTGAATAAAATATATTACACTCCTTCGGAATTTTTACGTTATATACGCTGAAGTAATATTTATTTTATACGTTAATAAACACTGACTATAAATAGTTTCATAAAATATGCACAAAATGATGACGTCACCGATTCTGTGGTAAATATTGGAAGTCCCTACTTGTCACTTAATACAAAAGAATGCAATTCCATTCATTTGCGAGATTCAAATTAGAGTAAGCACGGAAAAACAGCTCATAAATTATATTTTTGGATAATTTACATGTATATGTAAACACAAATAAATTAATTTTAAGCATATATTCATTAAGAACGAATGCTTAATATTTTTAGTTCTCATTTTTTTTTAAATTCCTCCGGGCAACGCCTGGAAATGGCGCCTGCTAGTTGGTAATAAAATTAACTGTTTTGAAATGAGCAGAACAATATGTGTTTGTTCCTGGTAAAGCGATACGTCATCAAAAGTGTGTGTGCGTATATATATATATATATATATATATATATATATATATATATATATATATATATATATATAAACAATTGGAATAAAGGTTTTCCAATTTAGTATTCAAATGTATATGAAAATAACACCAACTTCTTTAAGATAGCTCAATAGTACAATACTAGAGCTATAAATACTTTTAAAGATGTACTGCTTCGCCGAGAACAGATACATATTTTTATGTTCATTTCAAACAAGTTACAGATTTATTACCGATATATTTGTATAATTGTTTCAGTCCATTACTGGTATTTAAATATGTAATAGTTCTCAACATGTGTTTTTATTTTTATAACAGCAGGACACTTTTCACTGCAAAATATGTATAAAAAACCAAAATATATAAGTATCACATCAACTACTCTTTCTCACCAACATTCACACGAATAAACCTAGAACCCCCTCCACCAACGTAGACCCCTACTACCAGGTCTCCTTCTCCAACATCAGGGGTCTACGTTCCAACCTTCCAGAGGATGAAACACAATTACAGGAGACGAAACCGGACATATTCTTTCTAAGTGAAACTGGCATAGGGCCAACCACTTCTCTAGACGAATTCATAATTAAAGGATACTCCAACTTAACATCTAAATCTGACCCCCAAGATCGCCATGGGCACGGAATATGTGCCTACATAAAAAACGACTTTCCATGTGGTAGGGATATCTTCAGAGAAGACCCTAATTTACCTTATATGTGCTTCCGGGTTGCACTAGCTTACACTGCTGCATTTATATTTGCCCTCTATCGCCCCCACAACAGTGGGGTTACTATCTTTAAGAGCATATCTGAGAAAATTGACCACATCCTGTTTGCTCATCCTTCGGCTAACATTCACATTTGCGGTGACTTCAATGTCCATAATGTGGAATGGCTGAGCCACTCAAATAAAACTGATGACGAGGGGAGGTTTTGTCATGATTTTGCCATTGCCTATGATCTCACTCAGATTGTTCACGAACCCACCCGTGTGCCCGATACACCCGATCAATATCTAGACCTTTTCCTCACAACTTCCCCTGAGCTGTGTTCATGTTCCATTCTATCTCCCCTGGGATCCTCTGACCACTCGGTTGTAGCAGTTAAGATAAAAATGAAACATACCTCTCCACCGTACTGTATATCGATACTCTATGGCTGACTGGGATAGCTTCCGTACATTCATATCTGACCTACATCTGCATTCCATGTTTAAAAAGGATGTGTCCTCTATAGTATCAGACCTGACCGAATGGTTAATTGTAGGCATAGACCGATTCATACCATCCAAAAAATTCTAACAAAAACCTAACAGCCAGCCATGGTTCTTCCCTGAATGTGCTGCTGCCATCGCGCACAGAAATCACTTTTTCCATAGCTACCAACGTAATAGATGTACTGAGACTAAAGCTGCTTTCAGGACTGCCAGCAACCACTGTAAAAGAGTAATAAAACATGCAAGAGAGCTATATGCTCAGTCTGTTAAATCCAAAGTAGCTGAGCAGCGGCTTGATTCCCACCAGTTTTGGCAAATAGCAAACAGGATCTTGAACAGAAGCATGCGTTCTATCCCAACTATCATCAATGAACCTGAAGTCATCTCGTCAGCATCAGACAAGGCCAGACTATTTGCCAAGAACATTGTAGCTAATTCTACCCTATGTGACAATGACCATCAACTCCCTGTATTTCCTCCTATAACAGACAACACGCTATGCAACATGCAAATATCTGTGCATGAGGTCGCCAAGCTAATCAAGAACTTTGATTCCAGTAAAGCAACTGGCCCTGATGGCATTCCAGTTATAGTGCTGAAAAAGCTACAACCAGAACTTGCCCCCATACTTACAAAACTGTTTAAGCGTTGCCTTAAGGAGAAATGCTTTCCAACACCCTGGAAAACCTCATCAGTATGCCCTGTATTTAAGAATTCAGGTGAGAAGTCATCTCCCTCTCAATACAGACCAATAAGTCTCCTGTGTGTCATGAGTAAGTTGTTGGAATCCATATTAAATAAAGAAGTAGTCAACCACCTCAACAGGAACAACCTTCTTAGTGACACGCAATATGGTTTCCGCTCTGCAAGATCTACAGCAGATGTGCTAACAGTTATATCACATAGGATTAGTGAATCTCTTGACAAAGGTTTCATTTCCAGGGCAATTGTTCTTGACATATCGAAGGCCTTCGATAAGGAATGGCATAAGGGCCTACTTCACAAGATTTCCAGCTACGGTATTACTGGAAATGTTTTCTCAATCATTAAATCATTTCTCTCTGATAGATTCATAAGAGTAGTGGTTGATGGGCAGAAATCAGAGGCCCACAGTATTAATGCTGGAGTCCCCCAGGGGTCCATCCTGGGCCCAACTCTCTTCCTGATCTACATAAATGATCTCTCAAAACACATACTTAAATCATTCGTTGACATCTATGCTGATGACATGACCATCTATGGCAACACATCAAAGGCCGTAAATGACAAAGTTCTCTCTTATTCTCTCTCCTCTTATCTTGAGCGCATGGTACAATGGGGGAAGAGGTGGCTGGTAACTTTTAATGCATCCAAAATCAAGCTTCTATCTTTACATCATCAACGCTCTGATCCCCCTCTGGCATCAATTGAAATGGATGGCTCTCGTCTTTGGTAAGCTCCATGTTTTGACAAGCTTCTGGGTTCGACCTTCACTCCTGATCTGAAATGGGACACGTACATCAAGTCTGTTGTCAAGGTTGCTGGAAAAATAGTGGGATCCTTCTACCGCTCCAAAAGATATCTCACTACTGATGCAATTCTCTATCTGTAAAAAAGCCAAGTACGTCCAAAGATTGAGTACTGCTGCCACATCTGGGCAGGAGCTGCTAAAAACAGTCTATCCTGCCTTGACAGAGTACAAAATAGACTTCGTGGTTTAGTGGGGGATGCCCTTTTCTCTTCCCTGCAACCTCTCTCCCACAGAAGAGACGTAGCGAGCCTCTCTTTGTTCTATCGTTATTTCCATGGCAAGTGCTCGTCTGAGCTCCATTCTCTGGTCCTCCCTCGCCTATCTTTTTCAAAAAACACCCGACTAGCTGAAACCACCATCAATAATTTTCCCCACTCCTTATCTGTGCCTAAATCAAAATGTAGATTCCACAAACAAAGCTTCTTTCATAGAACTGCACGCCTGTGGAACTCTGTTCCGCTTGCCTGTTTCCCTCCCGACTTCAACCTAGATGTCTTCAAGTCCAACACAAACAAATTCCTGATGAACCGCCCCCCTAAGTAATGACACCTTACCAATTCTCCAATGCTATTGCTACACTATCCCTTTGATTACTGTACACACAATAACCCTTATCCCCGAGTGGCCATTGGGCCTTGATAAGTGGTGAACTCCATGTAAAAAAAACAATAAAAAAAACCTTCTAGTTTCTAAATCTGAACGTTCGTAACCTCTAGTCACACTAAAGAGTCGTGATACGATGAAACAGCAGTCTGCGTATGATGCTTTAATATACAGTATTAGCTGTAACCACCCGGCCACGCGTTGCCGTGGCCGCATCTGGTTGATACAAGTATTAGGTTGATTTGTATCGCACAGGTACACGCACACACCAAAACACACATGGACGCACACATGCAAACACACACACACACACACACACACACACACGCACACACGCACACACACACACACACACTATTTAACAGTGTTAAGTATGATAATAATATAGCTACATTCCAAATTCCAAGGTTTAGCCATCTTAACAATCAGTTCTTTAAATATATTAAAAACTTCGTTACATTTTACAGATCTATTTCATTTACGCAGAAACAATCATTATTTTTTGTCAATATAGAATTTTTCCTTGCATATACTCATCAGAAAAAAACTTATCTCCTCCATCATTTATCAGTAAATGTGCATGTATAAGCAGTACTTCTGCAGTTTATAATCCTTGCTGAAATAACATTATTTAGAAACACTTCTCAAAATATAACCTATTACGTTTACGTTTAACAAACAGATAAAAAAAAAATTAAACAACTATCATGATAATTAGAATGAAAAATACGAAGGACGCTCCAAAAGTAATGCCTCTTGTTTTTTTTTTTGTTTTTTTTTTTTTCGAATGGATCAAAGACGATTGCAAATAGCATTTTTATGGTGACTGAACTTATGCATTTAGTCTTCAGTCAGTAAAAATAACTATGAGGCAAAAAATTTAAAAATGGCAGGCATAAGTGGACTTAATGTGTATCCTATACACATGCATAAATATACATTTATACGCTTAATTGCGTTAATTTTTAAAGTTTTGATATCCAAATGCCCTTAGATCAAATGGTAACGAATACAGCTCGAGAGTTAAATGTTTTGATTTCAATTCTAGCTGACGGCACCCAAGTTATATTAATTCTAAAACTTTTTAAATCGCTACTATATATTCAATAATCAATAGAGAATTGGCTTTATAATATTAAAAACGAAATCTGCATAAATTAAAACATATTTAAGCATATTTTTTGACAGGGTAACATCGGGCGGTCTGCTAGTATATATAGAAAAGGCGACAGACAGCGATTAGCTTGAGTATTATTATTTTATGATCTCAAACGAGTTTTTCTTTGAGCATCATTTTTTTTTTCTATTTTCTAACAATTTACGACTGACACTGCATCCCATTAACAAATACAGGATGGAACAATAAAACTGTCGCTCTAGAAAAGACGGCATGATTCCATTTCCGTTGACAAAAATCTACTAGTTGGCCAGTTATGTACTAATCCCAAGAGCAATAGGAGCCTTCTATCATATCTGAAAGTGACACAATGTTCAACAAGTGAGATCGGAGATGTGCCGCTATACAACTCATGCTCTCTACCGATCCAAGTTATAACAACAGGATCATTGCTAGCACTATCAAAATGCAAATCTAGATGGTTTAGCGCTTGAGGGCACAGCTCAATGCATCGGATGACCCATGGTTATGGTCTTTGGTGTGGTTCAAGTGAGGGCCACATCATGCCACCTCACATCTTCAAAGTCGGCTTGAAAGTCAACACCAAAGTTTACCTGGATGTGCTGAAGAGTGTGGTGATCCTTTGGAGCAATCAAGTGGCTGCTGGCAGACCATGGGTGTGGCAGCCAAAGAGACTTAGGCTTGGCTTCAGAAGGTCTGCTACGATTTTGTACTCTTCTCTCACTGCCTTCCCCCATACCCCAACCTGAACCCGCTGGACTACATCAAGAACATTACCAACATGACCTCCCACAACACCAAAGCCAGCCTGATCACTGCCATCCGTTGAGTATTTGCTGAGCTCCTGCCGGCACTTATGGAAAAAAATATGCTCCCAGTTACAGACCTGTATTAAGGCGGTGATTGAGGCTGAAGGCAGCTACATTGAATAAATGTCAGCTCTACTACATAATCAAGTTACCTGAATTGATTTTTTCAATAAGTTTTAAAATAAAGCTGCCGTGTTGTTTCTTTAGGGCGATACTTTTATTGTTCCATCCTGTATATTGAGTACAATATAATAATCAATAGAGAATTGGCTCTATGATTATAAATACAGAATTTGCATAAATTAAAATATCATATTTAAGCGTATTTTACGACAGGGCAACACCGGGTGACCTATTAGCATATATAGAAAAAGCGGCAGACAACAATTAGCTTATATAACTCACACTGGAATGCTGATGACATTGTGATAATGGTAGAAATCACTCCTCATAGCTTCAGTCTATTGTCCCTCCTCACCAAGCATTCACAAGAAACACTCGTCTAGCTGAAAACACTATCAATAATTTCCTCACTCTTTATCTATGCCTAAACGTAAGCGTAGATTCCATGAACAAAGCTTCTTTTTTAGAACTGCAGATCTGTGGAATTCTCTTCTGTTTGTCTACTTTCCATTTGACTACAATATGGTCGTCTTCAAGTCCAATGTAAACAAGTTCTTGATGAGCCATTCCCCTTAAGTAATCCAATTTACCAAATTTCCATTACTAATGATTACTACAATATTGTCCCATTGACTACTGTACACTCATTAACCCGAATCCTCGAGTAGCCTCTGGGCCTTGATAAGTTGTAAAAAAAAACCCCGAATACTCAACATAATCAAATCCTTAAATAGGAGAAAGTTGTTCTTGATGGTCGTACGTCAAAACAATATGATATAGATATGGGTGTATCTTAAGGGTCGATCCTTAGACCTTTATTATTCCTGATATTCATAACTGACTTCCCTGATAAAATTTATAACAGTCACGTGGGGGGAAAACGAATGAGCATATATTGTAGGGAAAATTTTGGTGTGACTGCAGTCATGGAAGCGGACTGCTAAGGGTGGCATGTGCGAACTCGAAACCTGATCGACAGGACACAGAAAGGCGACAAATCATCAGGTTCGATCGCACCTTAATTTGCATGCATGAAACAATATAAGGCAAGCAGTGAAGGGGTTGGGAACGAATTGAGTCGAGTTGAGTTCTCGAGAACTGGACTGAACGTGTTAGAGCGGAGAATGTTGCCAAGAATCCAGTCCAGGTTTTTTTTTCTATTAGAGTCAATTGCAGAAATCCTAGAGGAAGATCTCCAATCTGTAGTAGAATGAGGACAAAAATGGATGGTGACATTCAATTCTGCCAAAACTAAACTTGTTTCCCTTAATAATTACAAGAAACCTTCTCTACCATCAATAGCTATGGCTAATGATACTGATACATTACCTTTTTTTTTTTTTTACATGGAAGTCACCACTTATCAAGGTCCGGAGGCCACTCGGGGATATTGCGTGTACAGTAATCAATGGGACAATATCGTAGTAATCGTTAGTACTGGAGATTTGATAAAGTGTCTTACTTAAGAGGGCAGTTCATGAGGAACTTGTTTATGTTGGACTTGAAGACATCCAAGTCAGGTGGGAAACAGGCACATGGAAGAGAGTTCCACAGGTGTGCACTTCTAAGAAAGAAGCTTTGTTCATGGAATCTACGTTTTGATTTAGGCACAGATAAAGAGTGGGGAAAATTACTGACAGTGGTTTCAGCTAGACGGGTGTTTTTCGTGAAAGATTGGTGAGAGTACTTCGTTCAAACTCCTCGGCTTAACGTTTACAGGGAACATTGAGGGCATTGCCGCAACTGCTGCGAGGAAGGTGGGCTCTCTCTACTGTGCTAGAAAGTTATTTACGCCTCCTGTACCTTTACAAGGCCAAAATTTGCCCATCTATGGAATATTGTTGTCACATTTGGGCTGGTGCATCTTCCAGGGTTCAAAAGAGGGGCGCCACCCTAATAGGTCCCCAACTGTCAGCTAGGCTTCAGCCTTACTTCTATCGACGAAATGTTGCATCCGTCTGCCTGTTTAACAAGTATTTTAATGGTAGATGCTCCGACGAACTACCCCCTCAACATAAATACCCCCCGGCAAACCAGATATCTTGTTTTTTTTTTTTTTTTTTTTTTTTTTTTTATTACATTTTCACCCCAAACAAGGCACATTTCCACTTTGGTGTAGAGGCTACTATCAGGGGAAACATCTACTGGGGTACTATGTAGGGATTAGGGCAGCGAGAACTCCCTACATAGTGTCCCTGCAATTATGTTCCTACATCAAAGTTTCTTTTATTCTCTAATAATTTGGCCTTCAGGACAAGATCAAAGTGTAGTATATGTTCCGGCAGATACTGCAAGCAAAGACCATATGTGGGGGCGACCCCACATATAAGACCTTGGTCAATGTAGGGGCAACCCTTCATACCAATTGTCACTATCCAGCTCCCCTACTCCCCGAGGAGTTGGTCCCCATTTTCCCTTCACTCCTCACATTAAAAATCGGCCTTGTGCCTAATTTGCTCAGTGGGGGAGCAAATAAATACCTCAAAGTATAGTATCTGTTCTTCAGATGCTGCACTTCAATTTCTTGTTCTCTGTCAGTGGAGGAGAAATCCTCCACGACTGAGACAATTTTTATTTTTGTTCCTTTTCTCCACATTAAAAAACGACCCTGGTGTCTAACTCTGTCCCGTGGGGAGGCATTGTAAATAGGAACAATTTACGGCTGACACTGTATCCCATTAACGGATATTTATATTCTTTTAAATTTATAAACAAAGTTAAACGCCATTTTTTTTTTCCTTTCATTTTTTTACCTTGAGATATATCTGAAATTTCCAAAATAAAACTTTAATTAATCACCTCTTTCGCAGAAGATCGATTATAAATGTGAACTTATTGATTGCAGAAATTGTTCAGTGTTTTTTTTTGTTTTCCTTTTTATTTATTTATTTATTTATTTATTTATTTTACCTTTTTAAAAATACATGATTATGTTCCTTTACTTCTTTACTCCAAGTTAATTTTAAATTATAACAACAACAAAAAATTATAACAACAAAAAAAATTATAACAACAAAAAAAAATTATAACAACAAAAAAAAATTATAACAACAAAAAAAATTATAACAACAAAAAAAAATTATAACAACAAAAAAAAATTATAACAAAAAAAAATTATAACAATATAAAAAAATTATAACAACAACAAAAAATTATAACAACAACAAAAAATTATAACAACAAAAAAATTATAACAACAAAAAAAAATTATAACAACAAAAAAAAATTATAACAACAAAAAAAATTATAACAACAAAAAAAAATTATAACAAAAAAAAATTATAACAATAAAAAAAAATTATAACAACAAAAAATTATAACAACAACAAAAAATTATAACAACAAAAAAATTATAACAACAAAAAAAAATTATAACAACAAAAAAAAATTATAACAACAAAAAAAATTATAACAACAAAAAAAAGTTATAACAACAACAAAAAATTATAACAATAACAAAAAATTATAACAACAAAAAAATTATAACAACAAAAAAAAATTATAAGAACAACAAAAAATTATAACAACAAAAAAAATTATAACAACAAAAAAAAATTATAACAACAAAAAAAAATTATAACAACAACAAAAAATTATAACAACAAAAAAAATTATAACAACAACAAAAAATTATAACAACAAAAAAAAATTATAACAACAAAAAAAAATTATAACAACAACAAAAAATTATAACAACAAAAAAAATTATAACAACAAAAAAAATTATAACAACAACAAAAAATTATAACAACAAAAAAATTATAACAACAAAAAAAAATTATAACAACAACAAAAAATTATAACAACAACAAAAAATTATAACAACAAAAAAAAATTATAGCAACAAAAAAAATTATAACAACAACAAAAAATTATAACAACAACAAAAAATTATAACAACAAAAAAAAATTATAACAACAACAAAAAATTATAACAACAAAAAAAAATTATAACAACAAAAAAAAATTATAGCAACAAAAAAAATTATAACAAAAAAAAATTATAACAAAAAAAAACAACTAAAAGAAGCTTTCAAAATGATACTCTCTTAGAAAAGCACTACTAATGAATACTTATAAATACTAATCTATATACATAAAACAATAGATGTATGTGTGTCTGTCTTTGTTTGGATACATACAAATTGAAAATTCTGCTCGCTAAATCTCACCCTCTCTCTATCCTTTACTCTCTCTCTCTATCTCTCTAGCTACGGGTTAAATAGTACTGCTACTTGTAGTGATATTCCTTTTTGTTTATAATCGACTATTCCAATCGTTTTATTCTTTTCTTTCTTTATTAAATTCAACTGTTATTTGAGAGAGAGAGAGAGAGAGAGAGAAGCAAGAGTGATAGACATCTTATAAACTAATGTCAAGGGTTGGAGATCAAATAACGTGCAGAGAGAGTGATAGGAAGAATCTTAGTAAGAAATTTTTACTTGGTCAGTTAATTGCAAATTACTGTTAATTAGAAAAATTAGGAAAAACTTAAAACCTCTGCTCGATTACAAACAGATAGAGGGGAAAGATGTAAATATCCCCTCAAATTTCCCGGACGCCCTGCTCCTAATAACTTTTGTCAGAACTCCAGAGGCCTGCAAGACCAACTTGTGGACAAGGCTGCAGGCTGCTGAAGGGACGTTTCCGGGAATCGAACTGGTTAAGAACAATGACCCTTCTCTTGATGAACTCTCAAAACAATGCAAGGGAAGGGTCCCAGTGTTGGTCCATCCGTCACTCTACAGGACCATGAAATTAATTTATCCTTTGGACGTCGGCGGCATTGCAAGAGAAGGTCAGGACATGAAAAACCTGACCACCTTGAGCATGGCACATAACGTCGGCGTCCTCTCCCCGGCTGACTTTGGAGCTGAGTGTGACACACCTAAAGGTAGGTACCATGGCTTTGAATTTGGCTAGTTTGAATGTGAGGGGCTTGAGATCATCGGGCCTGGGAGTGGATATGACTGTGATTCAGGAGACGCATTTCGTTTCCTCTGGACTGTCAGGTGCTGGTCTGAGATTTTGAGGTTTTCTCAGCAGATGGCAGCCCGCAGGGGAAGGGGAGTTTCCGTGCTGGTTAAACGCACCCTGTCGGCAACGGTCGACATTGTTCATAGGAATGCGATGGGCAGGCTAGTTGTGGCCGATATTGCTGTAAAAGCTTCTGTGTTTTGGGTGATCGCGGTTCATGCACCCAGAACTGCTCGTGAAAGGGTCTCATTCTTCAGTCAACTTGACGCATTTGTAGATTGTCGGAAGTGGGTAGTGCTAATGGGGGATTGGAATTTCATCTTAGACCCTGAGATAGATAAGGTAGGAGGCGATGCTAGAGGATCGGAGAGGTGCGAGTCCAGCCTGGCTGATCTGATGGCTAGATGCGGTCTGGTCGACAGGTTTTGGATCGAGCATCCGGGGCGGGAGATGTGGATGTGGACGTGGACCAATAGCGTTTCCTCCTATCCAAACACTTACTTAGACAGGATGTTAGTTAGGAGAGGCGAAGTAGACTTCTTATCTTGTCCCACGTTCACTTGGCTAGGCCAGACGGACCATAAACTAGTTATGGCCTGGCTGAAGCTAGGAAATAGGCCTAAGTTAGTGGCTCATTGGAAGTTAAACACCTCCCTTCTGGATATACAAGACTTCCAAGAGAAGCTAATAGAATTAATTAAAAAAGCATTAGTGGGGGTGGTTACCAGGAGTGGTGGGTAGGTCTAAAAGGTCAAGTATGCCCAGCGCTTCACACTAGATAAGGCCAAGACGAAGAAGAAGCTAGAGCAGAAACTAGCCCAGGCTATGGGGGAGGGTAATAGGGTTAGTCAGGAACTAGCTAAGCAGGACCTTCTGCGTGAGAATAGCGAGCGTTATGAAAGTCAAGTAGTCAGAGCTAGGCTTAGAAAAATAGGCAATGAAGTAGTCAACTCCAACACTGACGCGTGTCGTGAAATTTCTAGGCGTGGCTCTGACAAGTACATTGCAACGGTAAGACATCCAGATGGACGCACCCTGGAATCGACTCAGGAGATCTGCGAGGAGTTTTGTGAACATTTCGAGGAGCGTTTTATGCAGCAGCCCGATCTTCTGGTCCTTGAGTTTAGCGACTGACAAGCTGAGACATGAGGAGGCAAATTCGGCTCTGCGCGGATTTGCAATACCCAGTAGCTCAGCCGCCAAGGCATCCGCATTCGCCGATGATGTCACGGTCTTTGTGTCAAGCTTCAGAGACGTCGAGATTGTGTCGGAGGTGCTCGCTTGGTACAAAAGAATTACAAGGACCAAGATAAACCGCAGCAAGTCGGTAAGACTGCGGTTGGGCACCTGGAGTGGCAACACCAACCTCTCGGCGCACTTCAGCTGGAAGGATGGCCCAGTTCGGATCCTCGGCATGTGGTTCGGACCGGGTCTCTAGCTTGACAAAAATTGGTGGGAGGTACGGTCAAAGGTGGAGGCTGCAGTCAATTCATGGCTTCCTAGGAAACTTTCCTTAAAGGGTAGAGCTGAGACGTGCGCCACTTACGTCTTTCCTCTCATCCATTACTGACTGGCCGTACTTCCCCTGCCTGCACAACACCTAACAGCTCTCGTCGAACTCTTGTCCTTGCTTCTTTGGGACAGAGGAAGACACTGGGTGAGCAGACAGGTCTGCATTCAACATCTGTGTGAGGGAGGTTTGGGAATGCCGGACTTCAAGACGCTGAAGGGGTGGCCTTCCTGAGCCACTATATGCAAGATGACCAATCGCGGAACCCCGTGATTACTGCCGCCTTCCCCGACCTTGTTCTCGACCCTTCTATTGAGAGCCATCGCAGGCCGTGGGGAGAATCTGCCTACATGAAAGAGTGCCGAGCCATGCTAAAATGACTATCAAGGTCCAACGACCTTGTGACTGCTACCCGTAGGGAACTCCACAGAGATCTAGTGAAGGGGGCCGCCGATGACCCGCTATGCACACGTTTGGGTTGGTAGCAGAGTGAAATTCGCTTTGTGTGGAGCTGGGCGCCAGGTTCGAGTCATCTGAACAATTCGGAGTTCTCTCTGACCTGGCTATTGGCCCGAAATGCACTTACACTCAACAACATACAATGCAGTTCCGGGTTTTTGGAGTCGCCTGATTGTCCCCGTTGTGGGACAACGGCCATAGAAACGACTGATCATGCTTTAATCGATTGCTGCGAACTCCGCCGGTACTGGTCGTATGTCAGCGAGGTGACAGCTCACATCGATCCTGAGCATCTTTGCCCAATTACCGTATCCAATGTCGTGGACAACATGAGGCCGCCATGGGACCAGGAAAGACAAATGGTCTGCGTTATGATCCTGGCCGTGGCGAGAATGGTGATTTGGACGTCGCATCTACAAGGTTGCCGGGGGGGGGGTATTGTCTTTTTCTGATAAGGATCTGATCACTTTCTTTAAACACCAACTACAGGTGAAGATCAGATGTGATAGAAGAAGGCTGCATCACGCGGCATTTGGCAGAAGATGGATACATGTAGCAAGTCTGTGTGTACGAAGAGGAGCCAAATTTGAATATGTGTTCCCCGCCTAGGTGTGGAACGCGCAATTCCGTAAAGTAAAATTAAACAAGTAGCCTCTCAGCTAGCTGAGTGTGTGTTCCATCCCTCCCCGATTAGGAAGCCTCCAAGATCCCCACCCCCTCCTACTTGCAATTTTTGTTTTCACCCCTTCCTCTAAATTTCACCCATCTTGGAGAGAAAGAAATACAAACTAACCTCCATCCCTTACCCACAAAATTTTCTTTTCTCCATTCACCCCCATCTAGAGGGCATCCCCACTTAGAGACTGACCCGCAGAAGCAAGGTTCCTTTTACAAACTTAGTGGAACAGGCAATCTATCAACTAGACGGGGTTGGGAGGGTCCTACTAATCACCTTTTGTTTTTTCTCCCCCCCCCCGCCCTCGACAAAAATGAATTATTGTACCATTTTTATTGTCATCTTTTTTGTTTTTACACGTCAATAAAAAATGTTTTAAGAATTGGGAGTTAAGTAGGACGTCCCCCAGTACGAAAGGGTGAATGCGGTATTATGGTGAAAGAAGATACTAACTGGGAGAAACTTTTGATTTTGTTTAGTTCTGGAGTGACAAGGATGACCAATGTGATGTAACCCATAAATGGATTACGTAATTGATTGAAAAATTTAATTTCGGGCCAACGAGAAATGTATCGTTTTTTTGTTATGTTATTATTTTACCAAAGGCAAATGAACATAGTTTCAAAGAGAGAGAAAAAGACAGTGGGAGAAGGAGAGAGAGGTGAGGAAAGCCTTTTGACATGCAAGCTAGCGAGATGACCAGGTCATTTGACCAGAAACCCATCGACGCATGCAGGTTGCTAGGCAATGAAGAATAAAGGAAAGAAAGGGGCTAAGAAAGATACTTAGAGAGAGAGAGAGAGAAAAAAAGAGAAGAGGCCTTTTTGGTACAGCAGTCACCGCTGGCCGTGGTGCCAGATGGATGTGCGAAATTCCCACCCCAGTGACAGAGGCAGCGATGCCGTCGAGATAGGAGGTATCGACCCCCCATCAACGGCGAAAGGAGATAACGCCTGGGAGAAACCCCATCAACAGCAAAAGAAGATAACGCCTGGGAGTAACTCCATATCAAAGGTGAGAGAAAAGAAATAATGCATGGGAGAACAAGCTGGCGTTGTCGGAATACCGGGTGTTAATGTCACGAACACAGAAGACGTGATATTCCGAGAATAACCCCAAAACATTGGATGGATACGATAAAGGAACACCACGTGCTGTGAACTATTGCCCAAAGCGAATAAAATGAAGGTTAAAGTCCACTTTAAAAGTTAAAAGAAAAACAAAAGAGAAAGGAAACATAAAAAAAAATATGTTACCTCTCTCTCTCATATATTTAAGTCAACGAGTTCATATTGCCATTGTTTCGTTTGGACTGATATTTTTTTTTTTGTATTGATGTATTTCTCGTTGGCAATCTTCGAATAGTATATAAAAATACCTCTCCCTATCTTTATAATTTGTTCTTTTTTATTTTCACTTAATTACATTATTCCTCCCCTACCATAGTTCATTGTTTTATAATAAAATTTAATTTCGAAAACATCATCACTGGTGTTTTTGTTTCATTTCTTCTCGCGTTTTTGTCATATTCGGTTCCCATGTCTCATTCCTTTATATTGTCTGTGTCACATGTGCGATAAGATACTGAGATCTTGTTTTCCCATAAATTCCCTTGTACCCCTCCCCTTTTGGTAACGTGTTACAAAGATAAACCATTTTCATTCCTCTCGGAAATTTGTTTATTTGTGACTTAAATTCCCACCTTTTATTGCACACCTGTGTTACACCAACGACCCCCACAATCCCCCCTTTTGACTTGGCCATGAACCTAAGTCTTTTGTTCATTGTTGATTTTCACTGTAGTTTTAACATGAATAAAGGATTTAATATCTCAAAGTGTAGTATCTGCCGGAACAGATATTGCAAGCATATGTGGGGGAAACCCCACATATAAGACCTTGGTCAATGTAGGGCAACCCTTTATACCAATTGTCACTATCCAGCTCCCCTACTCCCCGGGGAGTTGGTCCCCCATTTCCCTTTCACTCCTCACATTAAAAATCGGTCTTGTGCCTAATTTGCTCGGTGGAGGAGCAAATAAATACCCTTTTCTTGGCTTTTTGGCCAAGATCAAACTGTAGTATCTGTTCTTACTACATGCTGTACTTATGTTTGTAACTTTGTGATATAAAGTGAGGGATCACTTTTCTCTATTAATTTAATGTAAAATGATCACCCACTTTACAACCAGTCAGTCTCAAAGCCATTCAAGTCATTCTCCAGATCATTAAAGTTGTTTTTGAAGGATTCCAGTTATTTTTTAAGCATTCAAGTAATTCTTAAAGTCATTCAAGTCATCCTTAATTCATTAAAGTCATTCTAAGTCATTTACTTTTTATTTAAGTCACAGCCCATTTTTCGGTCATTTTAGTTTATTTTATAAATTTCATGTCAATCCTACATTCACGCATTCATTCATTGCACGAAAGCACGCGACTAATGGCTATCGGTCTTGTTTTTATGGGATGATCATCTTTAGTTAACTATTACGTGTAAATATATTCATGCAGATATTCTACATGATTTATACTTGCATAATATTTGCGTAAAATGTTTACAGGAAACACAAAATTGTTTCCATATATATTTATGTATACGTATATATTTTTGTTTAATCTATCTATCTATCTATCTATCTAAATATCTATAAAAGTGAACGTGTCTGTATGTCTGTGTACATTTTCCTACACAATAACTCAATTTTAAGTCTACAGGCTCGAAATTTGATATACAGGGTACTGAGATGTGAGAAATTCTTTGTAATCCGTTTTTGGCCAGAAATTTGGCTGTTAAGTGGTCAAAGTTCAACGATTTGACCTCTTAGAACTCTACCAAACTCCTCCGCCAATTTTGGGTCTGAACATTTGTAATTTTAGATATAGGTTCCTTGGACAGGGATCTAACTTAATAACTTGATTTGAGCCCAAAACAATAAATGTTAAGGGGTCATAATAGGGGTGAAAGTTTTAAAAAATTGACTGCTTTTTTTTGGGGGGGGGGGGGCTCAACATACCCCTCCAAACACCCGGGCAACGCCGGGTTGAAATGCTTGTACTCCTATAAATTTGTGTGTTTTTGTCTTGATATTCATATTAAAATCCCCCTTTTTTCTATTTATTTAAAAAGAAAATACAACTTTGTTATATATGGGTCGTGAAATTGCATTCATCTGAAATAGATCTAGCTAATTTGCATATTCTTTTAAACATTCATTTTAATTAATTCCCTATTAGCTTTTTTCGGTTTTCTTATGGGATGATCAACTTTAGTTTACTATTACGTGTAATTATATTCATGTAGATGTTTTACATGATTTGTACTTGCGTAATATTTGCATAAAAGAGTTATAGTAAACACAAACCTCATTCTATAATCATTGATGTATGCGTATATATATATATATATATATATATATATATATATTTGTTTAAAAAATGTTGCCTACCAAACTGCTCTGTCAGTTTTTTGTCTACATACATGAAACTTAATACATAGTGTATTCGAACCCATACGAAAATTTATATTTGGGTTTTGGCTGGGGAAAATCGGAACAAAAGTGTGAAAATTTAAAAAAATGGAATTTGCCAAGTGAAGATTGAACGACGGCATTATGAATATGCATGCGTAACGTAATAACTATTGGTTCATGTTTTAATTTTCATCCTTGCAGCAAATATTTCTTAATAGGTCAGGCATTAACGTCAGAGAAAAAAAATAAATCGTAAGCTAAATGTTTTGGTTTCGATTCTTGGTGGTGGTGCACAAGTCATTTTTTTTTTTTTAACTTTTTAAATCATTACTATATATTGGGTCCAATATAATCTCCTATATATGTAATAATTTGATTTTAGAAATCCCCCTATGGACCAAATTACGATAGGTTTGCAACAACAGATGCCACATACAAATTTATTATGTCTCAACTATTATCTACCATCTTATGTAAATTTTGAACGCTGTTATAATTCGTTATAATATAATCCTATCTTACTTCCTGCGAACGACATCATCATGATTGCCAAGATCTATAGACAAAGTAGTTCGCATTTTCCCCTCTACCTGAAAAGTCCTCCCACTCTCCCAGTAAGGACCGGGTAAATATATAACCATTATAACTATATTGACCTGACACCCTTATTAACTAGATTAAACACTCAGACATCTACAACTACCATTGTGCTTCACTATTTGAAAATAATGATTCTCCCAATAACATTCTGCCTATTCTCATTAGTTGCGACCATGAAATTCTATTATTCCGGATTGTACACTAACGTACAAAAAACGAGCACAGCAGCCCTTAATCAATATGGACGATCAATTGTTTAAATCGTTTATACTTTACTATCGTCGCTTTTCCTTTATTTTTCAGACTGATTTTTAGATTTATTTACAAGTTACACATATTATTGCGCATTATTAGGATTAACATTATTTACACATTGTTACATTAAAAAAATACACGTCGCAGCTTTCTTTATATCATATCCGGTTTCTGCGTCCTAAATTAACGGATGCTAAAATGAAATGATCTCTTTTTAAATCATTTATACTTTACTATCGTCAATTTTCCTTTATTATTCAGATTGAAGATTACAAAAATTAACCATAACATTTAATGAAAAGTTACACCTGCCATTACGCATTATTTGGATTAACATTATTTACACATTGAACATGTACTTTATGACCATCATGGAGAAAAATATTGATGGTCACAAAGTACTTGTTGAATTCAGTAGAACGTTATAATTGTAAACTGATCCCCGACGATAACTCATAAAATGTTTTTGTTTTTACAATTTTACTTTTTTCTTATCTGAAAGTTAAGCTTGTTATCGATGAGATTGACTTGAAAAAAGGGAAAAAAATGTAAATTGTGGGATTTACAGAGCGGGAGCATTTACATAAATGTCTACCGAAACTTTTAAATAAGAGAGTTGTAGTAGCCCTCTACATCAAACTGGAACCGAGCTTAGATTGGGGCGATGAGGCAAAAAAAAAAAAAAAAAAGAAAATTATTATTTTTCATTTTCGAAATCATAAAATTATTTCTTTATATATAAAACACATTTTCACACTCTAATCCTGAATTACGTCAAGTGATAAATTATCATTTCATTACTTTTCATTCAGTTTGTATTTTACTACATTTACGCCAGTTTTTTTTGTTTTTTTTTTACTTCCTTTCTGTCAAATAATTTACGCTGCCAAAGTACAAATTTACTCTTTATTACATTTTCTACGGATATACTTATTTATTATATATGGACTTTTTTATTGTAGTTGTTTTTTGTTTAGTTCTCTTTTCACAACTCCTTTTCCACGGACATCAACTTTTGTTTAGGTACTTTTTTACCTTACCACCAACTGCACTATTTCCTTTATACTGACGACATCAATAGGTTTTAGACTATGCTGAATAAGACAATCTATTTTAATTTTTGGAGACAAGTAGTTTTCGAGATATAATGACATGCATTATGCACTGCAATTCACTGTTCTACGCATACGCGATAAAAAAATGTGCACTTCTCTCCTCACAATACTGCCACACACCCAACCCCCATTTTAGAGGGGGGTTATAGTCTTTGCGGGTGGGTATGCTGACAACATATATCAAGGTTGAACTTGGGGCAAATACTTGGACTGTCCCCCACCTCATAAAATAGGGTGTCTATTCCGAAAGGTGTTCTTACCATGACGAGGTTGGTCGTGTCTATTGCATACGATGTTCTTAACAGTAGAAGGTTAGGGGTGTCTATTCTGAAACCCGTCCTTAACATTAGGACATTGGGGATTGGCCAACAAGAACAACAAAAACAACCGTAGTTTAATTTTTTACAAGGAGGGGGCATGCTTCAATTGGACAACGACGGTTAATGGGTCCTGCTGATATAATAATAAAACGAAATCTGCATTAATCAAAAAAATCAAATTTAAGCATGTTTTACGACCGGGCAATACCAGGCAGCCTGCTAGAAGCTTTGAATGAAAAAATGCACAAATGAAAATAAAGAATGCAGTTTAAATTCCCGGAAGGAAAATAAATATTAACTTTAACCTATTGCAGACTCAGCACCTACATAATCAGACTTCTAAAAATTTTATAATGACAAAAGAGAATTCATTTCTATAAGAAAGAAAAAAAAAGGCCTTCATTAATGTTGTTAAATAAAAATAGACTTAGCATTTGCATAAGTCGATTTCGCAAAAGTCTTCAATTTTAAAACAGAATTTAACTACATAAGGATGAAAAGAGCAAACCATATATACATACAGGGTGACCCCCAAAAAAACAAAAAACATAGAAAGTATATCTAGAACATATGCTGTAGAACGGAGAAAAAAAAGGCCAAAGACTGTAGTGTTTTGATGTGATGTTTTGAATATAATAAACTAGTTATGACCAAAGTTTCATTTCATTCGGACAAAACACTAAGAAACTGGGACTAATTAGACTTTGAGCCCGTTTTTTTTGGGGGGGGAGGGGTCACCCTGTATATATATATATATATATATATATATAGTAATTTATAAAATATATATGGCGATTAAGCTACACTGAATATTCTGCGTTTCATCCAACTATAGGATTCGTCAGGCTTATGCGCGAATTCTGTCGTTGCTTCTTGTTTTTATATATGTTGAGGATTTCTAGTCGGCCAATCAGCTTTCTAGTATCCACCGCGCCCCTTCCTGTCAGCCAATGGCCATGCATTTTATCAAACAAAGGATCTGTTTTAGAACTAGGTTAGTGGTTTTAGGTAGTCGTTCTCCTTTTTTTTTTTTGTAGACACCGCACACTTTGCCCAGTCCAAAATAAATGTCTAACAAAAAGCGTAGTTTATCAAGCAACAATATTTGCGAAAGAAAACCCGAATAACAAGAAATATTACATAGGCATGACTTCCTTAGATTTCAAAACCCAATACTATGACCACAAAAGCACATTCAAAAATAAAAAACACCGTATAAAAACAACACTAGCGAATAAATACTGGGAACTCAAAGAAAGCGGACATTCGCCGGTAGTCGAATGGAAAATAATGAGACAAGCTACCACATGCAGACATTTAGACGACCCATGTAAATTATGCCTCCATGAAAAATTTTCTATCCTGTACTTTAAAGAACCTCAAAATCTATTAAACTGTAGGCGGGAAATAGCAAACAACTGTGTTCACAAAATAAAACTTACTCTAGGATAGCGATACAAAATAGCTTTAAAACTAACAATAACAATAGGAAAAAAAAACAAATAAATAAATTAAATAAACATGAATATACATAAACGATCACATACGTATATGTATATATATGTATATATATATATGTGTATATATGTATATGTATGTGCATTGTTTGTGCAAATAGGTATATTTATATGTATAAAAAAAAAAAAAAAAGAAAAAAAAAGGAGAACGACTACCTAAAACCACTAACCTAGTTCTAAAACAGATCCTTTGTTCGATAAAATGCATGGCCATTGGCTGGTAGGAAGGGGCGCGGTGGATACTAGAAAGCTGATTGGCCGACTAGAAATCCTCAACATATATAAAAACAAGAAGCAACGACAGAATTCGCGCATAAACCTGACGAATCCTATAGTTGGATGAAACGCAGAATATTCAGTGTAGCTTAATCGCCATATATATTTTATAAATTACTAACTAGCTCTATCTACGTATTGAGCACTTTTGAAGTAAATACTTGAAGTTTACGCATAAATCTATACTTTCGTATATTAAATTTATGCGAATAAATGAAGTAGTTATATATGTATATATATATATATATATATATATATATATAGTAAGTTATAAAATGTATATGGCGATTAAGCTACACTGAATATTCCGCGTTTCATCCTTATCCGCTTATGCGCATAAGCCTGAAGAGTCCTAGAGTGGATGAAACGCGGAATATTCAGTGTAGCTTAATCGCCATATACATTTTATAACTTACTAACTAGCTCTATCTACGTATTGAGCACTTTTGAAGTAAATACTTAAAGTTTACACATAAATCTATACTTTCGTATATAAATTTATGTGAGTAAATTAAGTAATTATATATATATATATATATATATATATATATATATATATATATAAGGCTATCACGCTGGTGAAAAAGAATAAGGATTCTACCTTACTATTTATGTAATGCCTCCTCATCTGTATCCCTGCCAACTTTAAAATATAAATTTCACTTTTATGATTTTCTCTGTCGCCAACTGCTGTACTAAATTCTTCATGTTAATTTTTCAGTTTAGTTCATGTTCAATGCTATAATAGATAAGCCAGCTAGTCTTTTCTGAAATATGGTGTTCCGAAAAAAAAGTTTTTAATTGGTTTCAATTTAGAGGAACTGGCAATTATGTTTAGATATAAATCGACAAGTGTGTGTTTCATTATATAATTTACACATTCAATAGCGGAAAATGTAATGCACTTCTTACTGTTCATGAGATTAACGAAAATGATAATTTCTCTTTCAAGTTTCTCACGGTCAACATCGCTCCCTCTCCCGCCCCGCCAACACATTTTGTTAAAGCAGCGCAACATGACGGTAACATTTCCGAAATTATTTCGGCTTCCATGTTACTTACCTTACATAAAAACTCGTACTTTGATTTAAAATCATTCATGTTTTCAAACAATTCCTGAAAAGGGTCTGTTATCTCGCGTAGCCAACGCACTGTTCCGGCATTTTAAAATACAACCGCTGAGAGACAACGCGCGGATCTTTATTTACTGATTTTTCTTTCTCTGACTTTACAATACGGCAAAAAAAAGGAGGAAAAGAAATAAAGAAAAAAAAAAAAGATGTACAAAATACTGAGGATGGAGTTTGACTCTGAAATATATTTAAATTATAAATTTCAAACGAGTAAAATATTTGTTTATTTTCGTAATATTGCGTTGTGATTTGGCTTTCAAACGGACATGATACATGTTTTATTTTCTTCAAATTCCTGAAGACTGTGAAATTGTATCCATAAGTGGATAGAAAAATTGTCGGCAAAACGCTTCTTTTTTTTTTTTTTATTACATTTTCACCCCAAACAAGGCACATTGCCACTTTGATGTAAGGGGCTACTATCAAGGACATAAGCTACAGGGGTACTATGTGGGGAGTTGGGCAGCAAGATGTCGGTTCACGTTACACTCTTGAACTTCTGCATGTCAGTACAGTTGGGGAAGTAGGAACCCAGAAGGGAATTCCAAAGTCTAGCGGTTCTGGGGAAGAAACTACTGGAGTAGAAGGCTCTCTTACATCTAGGGATCTCAACTGTGAAGGGGTGAGATTTTGCTGCTTGTCGGGGGTATTTATGTCGAGGGGGTACAAGTGTTTGCAGTTCGTCAGAGCATTCACTGTTAAAGTACTTGTAGAACAGGCAGAGAGATGCTACATTTCGTCGATGGGACAGATGCTGAAGCTTAGATGACAGTTCAGGACCTATCAGGTTAGCGACTCTCTTTTGAACCTTGTCTAGGAGTGAGAGACTAGTAGCAGATGCACCAGCCCAAATATGACAACAATACTCCATACATGGGCGAATGGTGGCCTTATAGAGGTACAGGATACTTTCGGGCATCAGTAGCTTTCTAGCACAGTAGAGAGAACCTACATTTTTGCAGCGGTCCTGGCAATGCTCTCAATGTAATTTTTCCAACTCATGTTTTCTGTGAACGTTGGGCCGAGGAGTTTAAAAGATGTACTTTCAGATAAAGAGTATTTGGCCATTGCTATTATTTATGTAATAGATCATAACTCGTCGGCTGAACTGGACCCTTCGAAATCAAATAAATATGCTATGTTTCACTTAAACCTCTCCAATCAGCAGGATCATCAGATATACGACAAGACAGAACATAACCTTGGTTCAGTTGACTCAACCGGCCATTTCTCATCTGGTACTGCACTTCCATGCTCAGAATCCGGAAATAATTGTGTATTAATGCGAGGGTTATCACGCACGTTTAACTGCGAGCTGGTGGAAGAAAAATAAATTCAGAAATCGTGTGAGTCTTTTCAATAACATTTGCAACTCTCTGAAATTTCAATTTGCTTTTCTGGATTTGCGAACAAGTTTCATTTTTAATCAGACTCAGTATTCAGTCGTTATCCAAATACAATTAATCAAAACAAAATAACCGGCTATCAGAAATGGAAAAGAACGAGTGGTTCCTAATTAACGCTGTTAAATAAATGTTACTGATATCACAATTAACAAAGTATTTGACAAAAGTGTACTGCCACTTTTGTTTTTTTTTTACTTCAGTCAAAGTACTCAGAAATCAAGGGGCCCACTACCTGGGGCTAGCACTTGAACTCTATATGAGATACATAGATATTTGAATGTTCCATTAAAGTTCTTTATCTCTCAAACACTGAGTTAGTAAAGAAATTGAGAACATCATTTCTCTCTCTTCAATTAACCATCTTCAAATGTAGTATATCTGTCGTTTTGGTCTCTTGGTTTTAGTGGATTCTAGGACAAGAATTTATCTAGTCTGGTGGAGTATCCAGCTTCGTGCTATTACTTGAGGTAATATCTCTTGAAGAAGGTGCACCATTCCTCATAAAAGCTAATGGGTTAGCCATAGAAAGGAGATCTTGTTTGGGCTGCAAATACTTTGTGATTTTGAATATTTGGTCAGGGTTTACTTCTAGGGAAAAGTATCTTAATGCCAGGTTGTTCTGGCAAACCCCTGCACAGAGAAACCTTAGACACTCGAGGATATTGTCTAGTAGGCATTCAAGTTCTTTCCAGACCAAGGTATAATTAAAGTATGCCTATGTAATTCCAATCTCTAAGTGAAAAAGAAAAGTGTGTTAAAAATATGCGTGAACAGAATGTAAGGTTGCAAATAGGATGTACTTATGTATATGTCACCAAAGATTGAAAATCTAAATAAACATTTCGATAAAAAAAAATGTTCTTTATTGACACAAACGACGTTTCCAGTCTTTCATTTGTCTCTTCAATCACAGTTTACATTTCTTTAAAATAGAGTTAAGAAAAATCCACTTCCGGTTATGTTGAAACCAAATTAATTTTATTTTTCAGTTTTTAATCTGAAAGAAGTTGACTCTTTCAGAATTAGAGTAGAAAGCATGTTAAAATGTTGAATCCTTGACAGCACCTCTTTCGTAGCGCAGAACCATTCATATAATTGTTATGACACTATTCAAGTCTCCATGAAGAAGTTTTTTTCACGTGAAGCCAAAATTATTTTCAGACCCCCCCCCTTCGCAAGTACAGACCTAAGCATGTGGTTAGGTCTGTACTTGTAGCCAATAAATTTAACTTTAAAAATCATGCAGGGTTTACCTACTTCTAACTTAATTTTTTTTAATTAGAGCACCATTTGTGTAAATTTGTGACAAAATTTTTTAAGGCTGTCAGAAAAAAAGTCATTTTCCAAATTTCACTTACCCAAGACACAAAATAAGGCATTCAAGCAAGAAAGTGCCATATGTAGATTGAATTTAAAAAAAAAACAAACCAACAATGCGCATTTTTGTCTGTGACAATTTCTTTTCAATTTTTTTTCAAAGTTGACATTTTTTTTAAATTTAAAGACCCAGAGAGTCTCTAATGCATATATGAAGAATAAAATTTTAGTCATTCCAATACCACATACTATGCACTGATCAGAAAACACCAGTTTTTATCAAAATCTGATGCAAACAGGAAAAGTTACAACTAATTTTGTAGAGAATGTTGGCTTTTGAAGCCAAAAATAATTTTTTTTGATAAATTAAATCACAGGCTCTAAATAAATCTAAATAAAAAATCCAACTCGTAGAAAAGTTTCTTATCGATATTTATTATATGTATGAGCCAAATTTTTTTTATTTATATTGAAATTCAAACTACACATTAATTTATCATCCCGGTCAAATTTTCTGAAAAAGTGCACTTTTCATGGCGTGTATGCTAGGAAAATACTGGAAAACCCATGAATTATGTCCAAAACAATGTACCCAAATTACACAATCACAGAATTGAAGCTCTGGTAAATTCCCACAATATATACTTCTTGGACATCTTCTGCATTTGTTATGATATTGACGTTAGATTGTTTTACTGCATTGAACACAACAGTTGAATTGTTGTTCTCTTTATTTCATATTGTTGTTGTGGTACAACATTATCAAAAAGCCATTTTGATGGTAGTTCACATTCAAATATCGTATGCAGTTCGATGGGGCCAATTAAGTGGCACTTACAACACCGCTTCTCTGGGCAGAGAGATAAATTGATTGTGAAATGGGTTGACGAGGACAACTACAACCAGAACGGGTTCATCATATCCAGGGACTCCGTGAAAACTTAAGTTCAAAATCGAAGCATATGATGCAACAGTATAACATTGCTTTAGGGATGAGATTGGCATACACTGCTTGATTAACGGTTTTTCTTTGTAAAGTGACTTATTTTGTTTTCCATCTATATGATCGTACATGTTATTTCTGAATTTGATATTCAGTAAATCTTCCCGCTTCTTAAAAAAACTTATTTTCAATTTCAAATTTAGGTTCCTAGTAAAAAAAAAAAAAAACAGTGCAAAGACTACGGTTTTTATTATGTTCGGGAAACCGGTCAAAAAAATACTAATTTTCAATTCAGCCATAGGCCACACTTTGAAAATGCTAGAATACCTCTAAAACTAGGTCAGATTTTGTAGTTATGACAGTTTTTTTTTTAAATTCACCATTAAATTTTGACACAGTGCCTCCAAGAGAAAATCTTCTTCATGGAGACTTGAATAGGGTCATGTCAATTTTTCAATTTTTTCCTCCCTGACTCAGACACTTAATATTTGAGAATTAGAAAAAAAATTAATTCTGTGGTGATCAACTGGACCATTTCTTTCAAGTGGGGTCACTTTTTGCAACGCTATTTTTTGCAAGTCATGTACGCGTTTATGTTTATAA
Source organism: Euprymna scolopes (assembly GCF_053919585.1). NCBI lineage: Eukaryota > Metazoa > Mollusca > Cephalopoda > Sepiida > Sepiolidae > Euprymna > Euprymna scolopes. Next base: position 112,585,695 of record NC_136502.1, read on the forward strand.
ACGTTATTTTTTTTTCAGGGTCATGATGTCATAAGTCGTAGTACGGTTGGCAAAAGTGTTTGCCACTTAACTTTTCCCTTCTTTCCCTCTTTTGTTGTGATTTATTTCTTTGGGGTGAGGGGGGGGGGAGTCCAGGTTGTCACCTACTTCTTCCATTCTTTTCTTGGGGTTGGGTTTCTTAGTATAGTAGCTCTGTCCAAACCAAATTTCATGTCTACCCGGATAATGCGGGGGTGGGGGGCGGGTATTCATGCTATTATATATATATATATAAATATAGTAATTTATAAAATATATATGGCGATTAAGCTACACTGAATATTCCGCGTTTCATCCACTCTAGGACTCTTCAGACTTATGCGTATATTAATTTTATGTGAGTAAATTAAGTAGTTTATATATATATATAAAGTAGAAAGCGAGAGAAGTATACGGCATGATCACGTTGAAGCACTGGTTCTTGTTAGATCACTGAAGTTAAGCAACGTTGAGCTTGGTCAGTACTAAATGAGTTACAATTTGAGAATTCCAGGTACTGTATGTGCTCTCTGCTTACCTCAGCATTGTTTTCAGTCATCTTGGAGCTCTTCTGTCCACTGGACTCAAGCAGTGCTGATTTAGGAGAGGTGTGGTTGGGAATTGTGCAACCCTTGTCTCATAATTACACGCGCAACTCCCCTTACAGGGGCTATCCAGTGTCTTTTGAGATTGACAGGAGGCTCCCATTTTAGAAAGAGAAATAGAGAGAGTGTAGGTTTATATTTCAACATACATGTATGACAATAATTTTCCAGTCAATCCTAATAATTATTTTGTTAATCATTTTGATTACAATAGATCTGCCTTGCGGCTTCCCGAGGCCTTACCGCCCCTAGGGATCTTTCACCCAGCCTGGCTTTGCTTGGGGCCCTATGTACTGTTCATAACTTTATGTGCATACGTATATATATATATATATATATATATATATATATATATATATATATATATATATATATATATATTTAAAAAATTTGTTCAAGTAACCTACAGCTAAAATTTCAAGTGTTTAGATCTAAAATTGGCAGAGGAGTTTGGTAGAGTCTGCAAATGTCATCAACTCTTTCAATTTTGAACTCTTCGCGACCAAACTGATTAAAAAGCTTGCCCTATGTCTTAATACACTTTATGTAAAATTTCAAATGTTTAGAGCTGAGTAATTTAGTAGAGACCGCAGAGGTCAATTTTTTTTTAACTTTGACCTGAATTTTGACTCCTAAACTTATTATTTTGGGCTCAAATCAAATTAAAATGTTTGACCCATGTCCAAGTAATCTACATCTAAAAGTTCAAGTGTTTAGATCCAAAATTGATGGAGGAGTTTGGTAGAGTTTTAGCAGGGAAATATGCACACACACACACAATTTCACTTATATATATATATATATATGTGTGTGTGTGTGTATGTATGTATATATGACAAAAAGTCTATATTTAAAATTTCAAGATGTTGTCCATCTTACCGTTTATTTCTTTCAGCATGTTAAAATTTTTAATTCTTGACGGCACCTGCTTAAGAGCACAGAATTATTCATGTAATTATCATGTCAATTTTTTAATTTATTCCGCCCTGACTCATCACCAAGAATAGGAACTCAACTTTAAAAGAAAATAAAAGGAATATGGGTATGATTACAAAAATCCAAAAAATCGGAAGAATAGTTGCGGATATATATCAGGTCGACAAGAATTCTTGAGGTTTTTAACTTTTTAATTCAGGTAAACATATCTCGGCTCAAACAATTTATTGATCGAAGTAAGTCCCAACACACTATTGCCAACGCAAAACAAGTGCATTTATGCCAGTAACATAAAATGTTCTGGTGGTGCTGAAGGCGTTTTTGATATCGCTTAGGTTTTTGAAACATTTCTCATGCAGAAAGTTGTCGAGTTGCTTGAAAATGTGGTAGTCAATCAGTGAGAGGTCTGGAGAGTATGGTGGATGAGGCAGAGTTTCATAACTCAAATTGTTCAACTTCTGCAGGGTCAGTTTATCAACATGCGGCCAGGCATTGTCATAGAGGAGAATTGGGCATTTTCGTTTGACTAATGCTGGGTGTTGTTGTCAAATTTCTGATGCATTTCATCCATTTGTTGACAGTATTTCTCTATCGTAATAGTTTCATTTGCATGCAAAAAACTAATAGATGAGACCGGTCACAGACCACCAAACAGTCGGCATGATCTTCTTTTGGTGCAACTCTAGCTTTGGAAAATGTCATGGAGTTTCGCCAGCGTCTAATCACTGAGCTGAGCATCGCCGGTTGTTGTAAAGAATCCACTTTTCATCATAAGTTACAACTCTGTCAAGAAACAGGTTGTCCTTGTTGCATAAAAGAAGGGAAGATGAGACTTCATAAAAGACTTTCTTTTGTTTGTCGTTCATTTCATGAGGCACCCATTTATTAAGTTGTTTTTTTCCAATCTCTTTCAAGTGATTGGAAATCGTCGTATACGTTACGTCTAATTCAGAAGCAAGTTCTCAAACAGCTGTGCATGGATTGGCGTTGACTGAAGCTCTTAATTGATTGTTGTTAACATTCGATTGTCAACAACTACGCTCGTTATCTTCAAGGCTCTTGTTGCTGCCAAGAAATTTCTTAAACCACTACTGTGCTGTATGGGTCAAACGCTTTGTTGATATCGCTAGTTGTTTCAGCAGTTTTTGGCCTAGCTTGAATCGAAATAAGAAAATTGTGCGAATTTGCTTTTGTTCCACCAACGTTCTGAAAAGAAGACATAATTGTATTAAAACGATTGTAATTTAAACGATTACATACAGCGAAAAAAGCTCTTTAAAATGATATATAAAGTAAAGGTATTTTAACGAAAACTTATTTGAAAATTCATCATTTGAAATCAAAATAAAAATTTCGCAAGAATTTTCTCATTAACCTAATCTTCTTCTATAATATAAATCTCAATTGTCGGTTTGTGTGTGTGTGTATGTATGTATGTCTCATTAAAACTTTCGACACACGCGACCAACACTAACAAAATTAGTATCGTTTGAAGGCGCAGTCTCTCGTCCGACAAATATCCAAAAATTGGCCAAAAACATTAAATTTTTCACCGTCAACTCGGCCGTTTTTTACAAGGAGGAGTCACTTTTTTCATCGACGTTTTTGCAAAGTCATCATATGCCTTGCAATGACTAAGCTTAATTTGAACGGCAGCGGCGTCGTATGTCACATTGGGCACAGCGATCAAACTGTTTGCTTTTTTTTTCAATTCCATTTTCTCTTAACGTTACAGGTTCGAGCCTGTCTGCCTCCTTGCCTGCCTGCCTACTACCTTTTTTTTTTTTTTTTGTGCTCGCACAGGTACTCGCTGCTATTTTCATGCTTTTTAGTGGGGGGGTAATTTTTTTTGTGCTTGCACGGGTACTCGCTGCTATTTTTATATTTTTTAGCGGGGATGGTTAATTTTTTTTTTTTTTGTGCTCGATTGAAACTTCTTTTAGGGCTTCGTTGCTCAATACCGTTATCATAAAACCTCTCCACACCCGGGCAAAGCCGGATACCCCCGCTAGTATAATATATGTAACGTAAATAATTACTCTACGCATTAGAAAAGGACTAACACAGCACATCTTGTACACATAACAAACTCAATATAATTAATGTACATAGAGCTTAATAACAATGAGAAATATTTAAAAGTGATTTATCATAGCAATTCACTGTTGTACATCCGATCGTCAAAAGTACATTTCTATTCAACATGTATACATTTGAATGAAAGCGAAAATCATCTACAACTGAAGTTTGTTAAAATTTTCAACATCTTTATTCAAACTTATTGTATTTATTTGCTTCCCCACCAAAGCAAATTAGGCACAAGGCCGTTTTTAATGTGGGGTAAAAACTTGCTCCTCTAAAAGTAGGCAAAAAGGGGACACTCTGGTTACCAAAAATAATAATTGTCCCAGTATAGAGGGTTTCCCCTCCATTGTCTGGAACAAATTATCTTAAGTGCAGCATCTGCAGAACAGATACTACACTTTGATCCCGGCCCGAAGGCCAAATTGTAAAAAATACAGAATGGTTTGTATTATTATTATTAATATTATTATCGTTGTTGTTGTTGTTATTATTGTTGTTGTTATTGTTGTTGTTATTATTATTATTATTATTGTTATTATTATTATTATTATTATTTTATTTTATTTATTTTTTTAACAAAATATGCAAAGCTTCTTTAGCCGATGTTTAAAGAGACTTTGCGCATTATATATATAATTTATTTCAAGTTACTATTTTCCAGAGGTGAAGCAACCTGTGGAGTTTTAAGGATGTTCATGTAAGTGCTCAATACTGATGTAGGGCAAGATATACTTTTTATTTACATATGCATTAATATGTCGCTACACATTCATGAGCATGTTTCAGTCAGCCAGTTATAAGTAACTAGAGAGCTTTTCAGGCGGTATTGCTTACAGAAATGTAAAGTCCGTAATGAAACTTTCCTTACAGACTTTTTTAATAGTCTAATTCATTTAGTGGTTGATTGTTTCTGCTGTGTCGTCTTCGGATTGTGCTGATTCTATTTATCTTTATTTGGTTTGTTTTATTTGGTTACCTGAAATACGAAGGGCTAATATTTGCAGGATGGCAACTGCCCTCCCCCATGTTGGTTAATAAAGGACTCTTTGCCAATCATGATGCTCAGATCTTCCTCCTGAGCCCTATGACTGTTATATCTTTTTGATGTCATTTCTTACGGTTTTGTTGATGCATGTGACAACACCAGACCCAGACTTATTTTATTTGTGATCTTGTCACAGAGATACTCTTTATCTATGAAATATGTGGAAATAACAGTGCACTATCACACATATTGTTTACAGTGAATAATTTTAATCAGTATTTGCTTCAATAGCCTATAACTAAAAAACCAAACGTTTCTGAACTCGTATACACATATAGAACATAATCCCAAAGTTTATGTCTTGGAATTTTTAAATAATTCTCTCTATACACAAAAAATAGAAGAAAATGCCAGATCAATTCACTGAATCAAACTAAATGGATTGGCTCAACAAATTAACTATCAAAAGAGCAGTGGCGTATCTAGGTATGGCCCGTGCCATGCGCGCCACTCTGACATGGGCGCAAAAATTGCTTGAAAAAAATTAAAATTAGTAGTTAGGTATATCTAAGGTATAAATTATTAAGAATGGGCGCACATTCAAACTTTGCCATGGGCGCCATTTTACATAGGTACGCCACTGCAAAAGAGTGCTCAATATCACAACGACAGAGCTAGTACTAAAAATAGTTAGCACCCCTTTTGAATCCATTTAAAGATTTTGGTTTAGTGCTAAAACACATCTGTGATCAGATAGATGGATCAAAGCGAGAAAATCACTTGTATATACATGTTTACATAACATATTGGAAAGAGAGCCATTGAGAAGTGGATAACAATGCAGACTGACGACCTGGTTGTTCTAAGTTCGAATCCATTTGGTTCCATAGCACTACTTATGGATGTCATCAACATTCATATGGTTCCTGTTCTAAATGTCTGCTTTTAGAAAGAACTGGGGAAACTAAGACGTACAACACATTAATCTCATCAAAAAAGTGAATGCGTTGCATGCTTTAGAACATCCTATGAAACCCAGTAACAGTTCATCAGTTACGTCGATAGAAACGTAACATCCAAGATGAGAACAGTAGTTCAAATAATCCAAATTATCGATCCTAATCTAAAGAATTCCAAAATATATTAACACGGGACTGCTTTCTTGCAGATTACAACATGATGGTCTTCTTCAAAATCGTCCTCATAATCAAATGTTTATTTTAGTCATTACATTGAATCAAATCAAATGAATGGATTAACTCAACAAACGACACAATGACAGAGCCGGTACTAAAATCACAATGACAGAGCTGGTACTAAAATCACAATGACAGAGCTGGTACTAAAAATAATTAGCACCCTTTTTAAATCCATTTAAAGACTTGTGTTTAGTGCTAAAACAAATTTGTGATCAGGTAGATGGATCAAAGAGAGACAATCACTTGTATATACCTGGTTATATAACATATTGGGAGGAGGGCCGTGGTGGAGTGGATAACGATGCGGACTGATGACCTGAGTGTTTCAAGTTCGAATCCACTACTTTCACTTTCGGGTTTTGATAACTTTCATGTGATGTAATTATCTAAAAAAAAAAATGGTCAAAACACTGCCAACAACAGAATGAAATGAAAAAATACCATAGTTATTAATATCATACTGCTTTGAAATTACGCAGTCGAAATTACTTGCGTATTACTGAATTACAAGTATTAAACAAAACAATTTTAATCGTGTTAACAGGTGAAAGATTGCCGTCGTCTTGTTTCAATCAAAACGGAAAATTACATCCCTTCTGAACTCTGTTGTGTCTTATGATCGTTTTCACCAAATTCTATTTTTATTTTCTTTAGTAAATAATTTTCTACCTTATCGATTTTTGTAATTTTTGGATATAATCAACTTAAAAATGCGAGGAATTGGTAGATACCATTGTTTTCATGAGAAATTCAGTTTTACGATTTCTGAAATTTCGTCCCAATAGCGTAGAAGCGCCTAAAATTCCTTCACTATGGTTACCCTACATTGGTTTATGCGAGGATTAGTGCACCTTTTCTGTATAATGTTGCTTATAGTTATAACATTAAGCTGGATTCTCCACCAAACTAGATGAATTCTTGTCCAGTAAGACCAGTAGACAAAAAGAAAGATATGCTATAATTTGGTTAAACGGTCGATAAGTGAGAGGAAAATTAATATCCATGACTTCTTTACTAACTCAACATTTGAGATGTAAAGGAGAAATTTAATGGAATATTCGAATATCTATGTATCTTATATAGAGATCAAGTATTAGTCCCAGAAGGAAGCCCTTTGAATTTTTTTTTTACATGGTAATCACCACTTATCAAGGCCCGGAGCAACTCAAGGATAAGGGTTATTGCGTGTACAGTAATCAATGGGATAGTATCGTAGTAATCATTAGTATTGAAGATTTGATAAAGTGTCTTACTTAAGGGGCCGTTCATCAGGAATTTTTTATGTTGGACTTGAAGACATCCAGGTTGTAGTCAGGTGGGAAACAGGCAAACGGAAGAGAGTTCCACAGGCGTGCAGTGCGTGTACTTCTAAGAAAGAAGCTTTGTTCATGGAATCTATGCTTTGATTTAGGCACAGATAAAGAGTGGGGAAAATTATTGACAGTGGTTTCAGCTAGACGGGTGTTTTTCGTGAAAGATTGGCGAGGGGAGACCAGAGATTGAATCTCAGACGAGCACTTGCCATGGAAATAACGATAAAACAAAGACAGGCTCGCAACGTCTCTTCTGTGGGAGAGAGGTTGCAGGGAAGAGGAAAGGGCATCCCCCTACTAAGCTACGAAGTCTATTTTGTACTCTGTCAAGGCAGGATGGGCTGATTTTTTGAGAACTTTGACGGAAGTAAAATAAAACAAAAAGAGTGAACTGACAAAAAATGAAACAAGAAACTTGAGTCTATATATTTATAAATAATAATTACAAGAAACTTGAGTCTATATATTTATAAATAATAATTACAAGAAACATTCTCAATCACCAATAACTATGACTAAAGATACATTACCTGAAAGTACTTCTTTCAAACTCCTCAGCTTAATGGTCAGTTGGAACAGATACATCAAGAGCATTACCAAGGCTGTTGCAGAGAAGGTGGGCTCTCTCTACCATGCTAGAAAGTTACTTATGCCAGAAAGTATCCTGTATACTTTACAAGGTCACCATTCGCCTATGTATTGAATATTGTTGTCACATTTGGGCTAGTGCGTCTGCTGCTGGTCTCTCACTTATGGACAGGGTTCAAAAGAGTCGCCAACCTGATAGGTCCTGAACTGTCGTCTAAGCTTAAACCTCTGTCCTATCAACGAAATGTTGCATCCGTCTTTTACAAGTATTTTTATGGTGGATGCTCTGACAAACTACAAGCCCTCATAGCCCCCCCCCCCGATGTAAATTCACCCCGATAAACTCGACAAGCAGCAGAATCTCACCCTCTATACAGTAGAGATCCCTAGATATAAGAAAGCCTTTTACTCTAATAGTTTCTTCCCTAGAACTGCTAGACTTTAGAATTCCCCTCCGAGTTCCCGCTTCCCCAACTGAACTGACAAGTTCAAGTGTAATGTGAACAGACATCTTGCTGCTCAACTCCCTACATAGTATCCCTTCAATTTATGTCCCTGATAGTAGCCCCTACATAAAAGTGGCACTGTGCCTTGTTTAGGTAAAAAATGTAATAAAATAAATAAAAATTTACAGGTTAGTAAGGTCAACAAAAGTTTATAAAAATATGACGATTACGCAAAAATTATGTCAAATTTTTCCTGTCTCAGAAAAGTAATTTTTATAACTGTTCTCAATTCATGATATTCTCTTGTAAATTCACTGTAATACAGCTTCCTATTGCGGTAGCTTCTTTCCAATAACCACAAGAATGTAGAATCATCTTTTGTTCTTGTTACGCTGTGGAGTGGGTCATTTATATGTTGTGTGATCGTGTGTCATGTTACTGAAAGAGTAATAAAGAACGCAAGAGAACTATATGCTCAATCCGTTAAATCCAAAGTAGCTGAGCAGCAGCTTGGTTCCCACCAGTTTTGGCAAATAGCAAACAGGATCCTGAACAGAAGCATGCGTTTTATCCCAACAATTATCAATGGACCAGAGGTCATCTCGTTGGCATCTGACAATGCCAAACTATTTGCCAAGAACTTTGCAGCAAATTCTACCCTATGCGACGAATGCCATCAACTCCCCGTATTTCCTCCTATAACAAACAACACGCTAGGTAATATACAAATATCTGTGCGTGAGGTCGCCAAGCTAATCAAGAACCTTGATTCCAGTAAAGCAACTGGCCCTGACGGCATTCCAGTTATAGTGTTAAAAAAGCTTAAAACTGAACTTGCCCCCATACTTACAAAACTGTTTAAGCCTTGTCTTAAGGAGAAGTGCTTTACAACACCATGGAAAACCTCATCAGTATACCCTGTATTTAAGAATTTAGGTGATAAGTCATCTCCCTCTCAGTACAGACTAATAAGCCTCCTGTGTGTCATGAGTAAGTTGCTGGAATCCATATTAAATAGAGAAGTAGTCAACCACCTCAGCAGAAATAACCTTCTTAGTGACACGCAATATGGTTTCCGCTCTGCAAGATCTACAGCAGATGTGCTAACGGTAATATCTAATAGGATTAGTGAATCTCTCGACAAAGGCTTCATTTCTAGGGCAATTGCTCTTGACATATCAAAGGCCTTCGACAAGGTATGGCATAATGACCTACTTCACAAGATTTCCAGCTACGGTATAACTGAAAATGTTTTCTAAATCATTAAATCATTCCTCTCTGATAGGCCCATAAGAGTAGTGGTTGATGGGCAGAAATCAGAGGCCCACAGTATTAATGCTTGAGTCCTTCAAGGGTCCATCTTGGGCCCAACTCTCTTCCTGATCTACATAAATGATCTCCCAAAACACATACTTAAATCATTCATTGACATCTATGCTGATGACACGACCATCTATGGCAACAAATCAAAGGCCGTAAATGACAAAGTTCTCTCTAATTCCCTCTCCTCAGATATTAAGCGCGTGGTGCAGTGGAGGAAGAGGTGGCTGCATCTAAAACCAAACTCCTATCTTTACATCATAAACGCTCTGATCCCTATCTGGCATCAATCGAAATGGATGGCTCTCGTCTAGGGGAGGCCCCATGTTTTGATAAGCTTCTCGGCTTGACCTTTACTCCTGATCTGAAATGGAGCACATACATCAAGTCTGTGGCCAATGTCGCTGTGAAAATGGTGGGATCCTTCTACCGCTCCAGTAGATATCTCACTAATGATGCAATTCTCTATCTATATAAAAGCCAAGTATGTCCAAAGATTGAGTACTGCTGCCATATCTGGGCAGGAGCTGCTAAAAACAGCTTATCCTGCCTTGACAGAATACAAAATAGACTTTGTGGCTTAGTGGAGGATGCCCTTTTCTCTTCCCTGCAACCTCTCTCCCACAGAAGAGACGTTGCGAGCCTGTCTTTGTTTTATCGTTATTTCCATGGCAGGTGCTCGTCTGAGCTCCAATTTCTGGTTCCCCCTCACCAATCTTTCATGAAAAACACCCGTGTAGCTGAAACTACCGTCAATAATTTTCCCCACTCTTTATCTGTGTCTAAATCAAAGCGTAGCTTCCATGACCAAAGCTTCTTTCTTAGAACTGCATGCCTGTGGAACTCTCTGCCGCTGCCTGTTTCCTTCCCGACTTCAACTTGGTTTTCTTCAAGTCAAACACAAACAAATTCCTGATGAACCGTCCCCTTAAGTAAACACTTTATCAAATCTCCAATACTATTACTACGATACTATCCCATTGATTACTGTACACACAGTTACCCTTATCCCCGAGTTGCTTCTGGGTCTTGATAAGTGGTGACCTCCATGTAAAAAAAAAAAACAAACAAAAAAAAAAATTTACCAAGCATGCGCGGAAGCGCACAAGCGTATGAGTCGGCCTACCTGCGGTGAAAAGCAAACCTGGGACCTTTCGATTACAAATCAAGTCTAACAATCAACTCAAAGTGACGAGTTAGTTTCGCCGAACGGCTAAAAAACAAAACAAAAAAAAAAAACAATTATTACATTTCGTATCGTGGCATGTCGATTTGGCGAGATAGTTCGGTGCTACTTGGGAACGTGTGTGTCGATTCAACGGTATTGTTTGAGGTGTCGATTCGGTGGTGGTGTTTGGAATTGCGTGGACGAATTTGTGAAAACAAATATATATATATATATATATAGCCAGTAGAGTTTAGTTTCCTAGAAGTACATCCAATGAAACAACATGTGTCTACCAAATTAGTGCTCAATGAGTGAACAGAGCAGGTATATTAATTTTATTTATACAAACATTAATGGCTACATATGTGCATACATGTTTCTGTAATCACCCACGTTGGGGGATTACGTCTTCAGGCCAAGAACTACCTTCAAAAGTGACATTTCCACCAAATACATTTTTCTATTTCGTTTATCAAGTTAAAAATACAACCTGGGTGGGAGTCAAAAAAAAAACAAAAACGGTAAAAGGATGAGTGAGGTTTTTGAAGATGATAAACATCTTTTTTCTTTTCCCCTTCCCCCATCTAACCTAACTTTTGGCTTTTTATGGCATAGGGTACTTGAGAGTTTAGTTTTCTTGTCTTAGAGTCTGTAAGTTAATAACCTTAGCTATGGTCAACCAAGTACTGACCGGTGCCTTTTTAATCTACCTCCACCCACACACACACGCAACACACACATAACACATCCATACACAGACACTGCCAACACACACATACACACATTAATCCATATATTCAAAAGCGAATCCATGCTGAACGCTCTTTGTTTTATTTACTGAAACTAGACAATGATTCTGAAACTACGTAGAAGATAAAGTAAAAGTTACATTAAGGTAAATAAAAAAATATAAATAAATAAAAATAAAAATAAAAATAAAATACATAAATAAATAAAAAAATAAATAAAAAAATAAATAAAAAATATAATAAAAAATAAAAAATAAAAAAATAAAATAAATAAGAATAAAAATAAAATTAAATTAAAACAAATAAACCAACAAAATGTGAATAAATATAAACCCGAAAGTTATCTAAACCCCACATGTACCTATATGCGTGTATCAATACACTTATAAATGTCTACATTTATCTACACCCGCGCATATATATACACACACATTACAGACATACAGAGACAAATAATAGTATTTTTCTTTACTTATGTAGCGTGGTAACTTCTTCGTATATGCAATATTATGCTACCCGACTACAGACGGGTGTATATATATATATATATATATATATATATATATATATACATACAAATATATACATATATAGAGACAAACACACACATACATACATACATAAATATATACATATATATATATATATATACACATACACATACATACATATAAACACACACACAACAGACATACATATACATACCCACACATACATACATATATAAGATATATATAAACAACATTCGGACATCCATACATTTTTGTAATCTATATTGTTACAACAATTCTATACGAGGCAGCCTATTCTAATAGTTCAGAAATATACGTGTGTATACATACATCTACATACAATAGACACAGAGACACATCCACATACAAACATACACACAGATATATAGATACAGATATATATAAATATAAACATACAAACATACATGCATACGTAAAATACACTTATATATCCAAAGTCACACAAATATAGACATATATATATATACATGTACACATGTACCGTGCCACCAAATGATACATCTAAAGTAGAAACAGACATGAATACACCTACTATATAAATTCACTTTTTCTATCAAATTCCACACGTCTAGTTATGTTTCATGGCCCCATCCGCTTGTTACACTTTCCTAAGTTGTAGGTTTTTACCGTAAAAATTGACACTACGTAAAAATTTATATTGAATTCAGCATGAAGTTCATAGGGTTATCCTCATATTTAACAAAGATTCTTTCGATGGTAAGGCAGATATACATAAGATGTATCACGATACAATAATAATATATAATAACATATGACAGAAATCAGAGTATTTAGGTTATACAAACCTAGTATATAAGCTTATATATTGTAGTACTTACCTTCATCTTTGCTTATTCACTCTAATACCCTTATTCCCTTCTCTTCCATTCACCCTTCATTCCTTACTTTCTTTCATCTATTTATTTCTTCTATTTTTTTTTTTTTTTTTTTTATATTAATAAATTATTTTTCCTACCCAGGTATATAAAGATCATATATCCATACATGCACACACCCAAAAATATCCATATTCATACATTATTACGAGCTTCATTCAAAACGATCTATTACTCATTTAGTTCAAATATACCTTCATACAGGTACTTATTTCGGCTAGTAATACCATAACTGCTCGATGAAGTAGAATATTAAGTGACTTACGTAACCCATATGGGTATGATTATAGTTGCGACCTCACTTATCCTCTTTGTGGGGGCGGGGTTATTTGATGGGGGTTAGTTTTACTTATAGCAGTTCCATTATCCTAATTTAGAGTTCCTTAAGTGCGTGTATTCTGAAATGTTTGCAGGATATAGCAGTTTCTTGTTTAATATTCAATAATTTTTCTCGGTCTTTAAACCTAGTTATCTCAAGTTTTTCTGATAAGCATAATAGACATGGTGAGTTCAATGAGTGGCAAGTATTGGCCCTTCTAATAATATTCCATTCTATACTAGTATACACCTAGTATAGAATGGAATATTATTAGAAGGGCCAATACTTGCCACTCATTGAACTCACCATGTCTATTATGCTTATCAGAAAAACTTGAGATAACTAGGTTTAAAGACCGAGAAAAATTATTGAATATTAAACAAGAAACTGCTATATCCTGCAAACATTTCAGAATACACGCACTTAAGGAACTCTAAATTAGGATAATGGAACTGCTATAAGTAAAACTAACCCCCATCATATAACCCCCCCCACAAAGAGGATAAGTGAGGTCGCAACTATAATCATACCCATATGGGTTACGTAAGTCACTTAATATTCTACTTCATCGAGCAGTTATGGTATTACTAGCCGAAATAAGTACCTGTATGAAGGTATATTTGAACTAAATGAGTAATAGATCGTTTTGAATGAAGCTCGTAATAATGTATGAATATGGATATTTTTGGGTGTGTGCATGTATGGATATATGATCTTTATATACCTGGGTAGGAAAAATAATTTATTAATATAAAAAAAAAAAAAAAAAAAAAAAAAATAGAAGAAATAAATAGATGAAAGAAAGTAAGGAATGAAGGGTGAATGGAAGAGAAGGGAATAAGGGTATTAGAGTGAATAAGCAAAGATGAAGGTAAGTACTACAATATATAAGCTTATATACTAGGTTTGTATAACCTAAATACTCTGATTTCTGTCATATGTTATTATATATTATTATTGTATCGTGATACATCTTATGTATATCTGCCTTACCATCGAAAGAATCTTTGTTAAATATGAGGATAACCCTATGAACTTCATGCTGAATTCAATATAAATTTTTACGTAGTGTCAATTTTTACGGTAAAAACCTACAACTTAGGAAAGTGTAACAAGCGGATGGGGCCATGAAACATAACTAGACGTGTGGAATTTGATAGAAAAAGTGAATTTATATAGTAGGTGTATTCATGTCTGTTTCTACTTTAGATGTATCATTTGGTGGCACGGTACATGTGTACATGTATATATATATATGTCTATATTTGTGTGACTTTGGATATATAAGTGTATTTTACGTATGCATGTATGTTTGTATGTTTATATTTATATATATCTGTATCTATATATCTGTGTGTATGTTTGTATGTGGATGTGTCTCTGTGTCTATTGTATGTAGATGTATGTATACACACGTATATTTCTGAACTATTAGAATAGGCTGCCTCGTATAGAATTGTTGTAACAATATAGATTACAAAAATGTATGGATGTCCGAATGTTGTTTATATATATCTTATATATGTATGTATGTGTGGGTATGTGTATGTCTGTTGTGTGTGTGTTTATATGTATGTATGTGTATGTGTATATATATATATATATATGTATATATGTATGTGTGTGTTTGTCTCTATATATGTATATATTTGTATGTATATATATATATATATATATATATATATATATATATATATACACCCGTCTGTAGTCGGGTAGCATAATATTGCATATACGAAGAAGTTACCACGCTACATAAGTAAAGAAAAATACTATTATTTGTCTCTGTATGTCTGTAATGTGTGTGTATATATATGCGCGGGTGTAGATAAATGTAGACATTTATAAGTGTATTGATACACGCATATAGGTACATGTGGGGTTTAGATAACTTTCGGGTTTATATTTATTCACATTTTGTTGGTTTATTTGTTTTAATTTAATTTTATTTTTATTCTTATTTATTTTATTTTTTTATTTTTTATTTTTTATTATATTTTTTATTTATTTTTTTATTTATTTATTTATTTATTTATGTATTTTATTTTTATTTTTATTTATTTATATTTTTTTATTTACCTTAATCTGATCTCGAGCGCGTGGTTCAGTGGGGGAAGATGTGGCTAGTTACCTTTAATGCATCCAAAACCAAACTCCTATCCTTACATCATCAACGCTCTGATCCCCAGCTGGCATCAATTGTGATGGATGGCTCTCGTCTGGGTGAGGCCCCGTGTTTTGACAAGCTTCTAGGTTTGACCTTTACTCCTGATCTGAAATGGAACACGTACATCAAGTCTGTGGCCAAGGTCGCAGGAAAGATGGTGGGATCCTTCTACCGCTCCAGAAGATATCTCACTACTGATGCAATTCTCTATCTATATAAAAGCCAAGTACGGCCAAGGATGGAATACTGTTGCCATATCTGGGCAGGAGCTGCCAAAAACAGCCTATCATGCCTTGACAGAGTACAAAATAGACTTCGTGGTTTAGTGGGGGATGCCCTTTTCTCTACCCTGCAACCCCTCTCCCACAGAAGAGACGTTGCGAGCCTATCCTTGTTTTATCGTTATTTTCATGGCAGGTGCTCGTCTGAACTCCAATCCCTGGTCCCCCCTCGCCAATCTTTCACGAAAAACACCCGTCTAGCTGAATCCACTGTGAAAAATTTCCCCCACTCTATATCTGTGCCTAAATCAAAACGCGGATTTCATGAGCAAAGCTTCTTTCTTAGAACTGCACGCCTGTGGAACTCTGTTCCGTCTTCCTGCTTCCCTCCGGACTACAACTTGGATGTCTTCAAGTCTAATGTTAACAAATTCCTAATGAACCGCCCCCCTAATTAAACACTTCATAAAATCTCCTCACTAACGTGATGTACTTACAATAACCCTTATCCCTGAGTGGCTTCCGGGCCTTGATAAGTGGTGATCACTGTGTAAAAAAAAAAAAAATGTAACTTTTACTTTATCTTCTACGTAGTTTCAGAATCATTGTCTAGTTTCAGTAAATAAAACAAAGAGCGTTCAGCATGGATTCGCTTTTGAATATATGGATTAATGTGTGTATGTGTGTGTTGGCAGTGTCTGTGTATGGATGTGTTATGTGTGTGTTGCGTGTGTGTGTGGGTGGAGGTAGATTAAAAAGGCACCGGTCAGTACTTGGTTGACCATAGCTAAGGTTATTAACTTACAGACTCTAAGACAAGAAAACTAAACTCTCAAGTACCCTATGCCATAAAAAGCCAAAAGTTAGGTTAGATGGGGGAAGGGGAAAAGAAAAAAGATGTTTATCATCTTCAAAAACCTCACTCATCCTTTTACCGTTTTTGTTTTTTTTTTGACTCCCACCCAGGTTGTATTTTTAACTTGATAAACGAAATAGAAAAATGTATTTGGTGGAAATGTCACTTTTGAAGGTAGTTCTTGGCCTGAAGACGTAATCCCCCAACGTGGGTGATTACAGAAACATGTATGCACATATGTAGCCATTAATGTTTGTATAAATAAAATTAATATATATATATATATATATATATATATATATATATATATATATATATATATTTATTTTCTGGCGCTCTATCTCCCTCGTGTAGCGACAGTCTAATGTGTGGGGTTCTTCACTATCTGAACCCTAAGTTATCGTGTTACAGTCTATTTATTTTCCGTGATCGTCTAAGTGTGTTGCATGCGTGTGTGTCAGACATAACACAAACACATACATGTATTTCAACATACCTTATCAATTTTTCAACTGCATCGTTAGTCTTTTCATCCACTTGGGAATTTCATCTGTTCTTGAATGGAAGCTGGAATTTGTGGACGAATGAATTTCAACTCCAAGACGATAATTGTTTTTTTTTTTTTTTTTTATATAGTTTTTTATTATTACTTCTCATGTGCCGATCGCAGAAGAATGGGAAGTTAATATCTTTGCTTACGTGGTTAATTCTATTCTCCATTTTGTGATACGTCAGCTCCCTCTCTGGTGAGAGGGGGACTATCTGTTAAACCGTCCGCTCTGTTTGACGTCCTCTTTTCAACTTCCAGTTTACACCTCAATATGTTTTGACAACTTTTATCAAAACATAGCTTCACATCCCATCTCTTGTTTAGCTCGCCAATTTGATAGATAGAAAGGTAGATAGATTGAGAACTAGATAAACAAATACAAAGATGGATAGATAGATAGATAGATAGATAGATAAAAGCTAATTTCTCTTCTGTTACACAATTATATAACATTGTGATCTGTTCACATCAACTGGCATCATATCTTAAGCGATTTCCATTAAAAAAAAGAGCATGTTTGAATATGTATTATGTGGACTACTATTCTCATCTTGGTTGTTACTCTAAAACTAAACGAAAATTCCATGAGCAATTTTTTTTCCTTAGAACTAGCGTCTGTGGAACACAATACCCTGGGAGTGCTTCCCAGTTGACAAAAACATGATCGTTTTCAAGTCTAATGTAAATACGTTCGTGTTGGGCCATCCTATTATATAATTAAACCCTACCAAAGTTCCACCATTACTGATCACCACAGTGTTGTCTCATCGTCTGCTTGACACTGATAAAACCTTTATCCTCGAGTGCCGTTTGGGCACTGATAAACGGTGACTCTCCCCCCAGTAATAAAAATTTTAATAACAAGAGTTATGCGCCTTCTCGAATAAGACACGGATATAAAACAATAAAAAACGGTTAAACTAAATTAAAACTAAAAAATGAAAAAATAAATAGGAGATAAATAAATAAAGAAAATAACAAATAAACAAATAAATAAAGAAAATAACAAATTAATAAAGAAAGAAATAAAATAACAAATAAATAAAGAAAATAATAAATAAATAAAGAAACAAAGAAAATAACAAATAAATAAAGAAAATAACAAATAAATAAAGAAAGAAATAAAATAACAAATAAATAAAGAAAATAACAAATAAACAAATAAATAAATAAAATAACAAATAAATAAAGAAAATAACAAATTAATAAAGAAAGAAATAAAATAACAAATAAATAAAGAAAATAACAAATAAATTAAGAAACAAAGAAAATAACAAATAAATAAATAAAATAACAAATAAATAAAGAAAATAACAAATTAATAAAGAAATAAAGAAAATAAAAAATAAATTTGAAAAATACTTATATGTACATGCATGCGTTAAAAAGTTGATTTTAAAAAAAAAATTAAATAATAATTAATTTGACGTCGATCTGCGTTCGTTCCAATAATGGCCGACTAGAGAAAAAAATATAAGACCAAACTTATCTTTTTTAACGTCATCCTTGATAATGAGATTTTAGCCTCCGACTTTCTTCAGGTTCTTGTTGAACTCTATAACCTATATGGAATTTTGAACTAAACCATTCATTTTATCTACAGGAGTATATTATTCTCATTCTATCAGCCATGACTGGGTGGAAATGATACTTTTATACTATTTTTTATTTAATACCATCTGTATCAGAAGACTTTTACTTAGAAATTATTTTTCACTTAATACCTTTATCCGTTGTGCCACATGTACATCCAAGATGTGTGAATAATACAAATAATACAAATTATTAATCCTCATCTGAAAAAACCCCCCAAAAAACACATTTTATATAATATATATTTTGTCATCTCACAATCTTGGTTTGGAATTAGCTAGTTTTCATGGTTAGAATTGTTTTTGCTCAAATTTAATTATCTTTAGAAACTAAATACATATGGGAGGGAAATTTATCTTCCAAATTTCTGGAATAAAATCAAAAACTTATTCTAAGTAGATATTTAATGTTTAACATGTATGTGTGTGCTGTTTTACTAACAAGTGGGGTTTTAAAACTATCTAGTATAGTACCCAGATGTGGAGTTAGCATATTCTGAAATATTGATCAATAGATGTTGGTTAGATTAGCCACCTAGTGCATAAAAGATACTCACACACACACACACACACACATATATATATATATATATATATATATATATATATATATATATATATAATTATTTTTATACCTACACTAGTGTTCAATGCTTTCGTGACAATTCCTATTGGTCTGAAGATTTGGACCCGGCTACAAAGTCATGATTGACTCCATTTGCTAGGATGTTACCTCCAGGTTACTAACAATTGCCATGAGAATTAAGCAAATTTAACACCTATAAATGCCAAATGCAGGCACGACAGTAAACAGTTGAGAAGGTTCAAACGAGTGGAAATATGCATTATGATATTTACATAGAAGCGAGAAAATTCTGAAAAGGTATGAAATATGATATACATATATGTACACTCTCTATATATAAACAATGAGCTTACATAGACAACGAATTATAATGATGATACATATATAAGAACATTAATATATACAGTAGATGAGATTTCATTACTATATTATGAATTAATAAGGTGATGTAGTTGCTTGAAGTATTGTTTGTAATGTATATATATATATATATATATATATATATACATATATATGAAAGAGTCATAGCAGGCTATCATAGTGTAAAATACTAGAAATATGGCAGTGTTGATAAAGCCAAAAACAAAGTAATTTTTTTTTTCACTTATTTTCTACTAAGTTAGATCATTTTGTAAAAACCGTAACTATGTTTAACTATATTATATCATAATATGTTTCGAGGTAAAACCTCTTTATCAAATTGCAAGAGTTTCAAATACTCTAAAACTCGTGTAAACTTATTGTTCTGCATTGCATTAATGCAGTAAATGTCATAGTGATACTGCAGCAAATAGACTTAAATTATTACATAATTCCTGCTAAATTTATTTGTTATTGTTTTATTTATTTATTTTAAGTAACTTAGAGGATGTTAGACCCATTTTAAAAAGTTATATTTATTTATTCATATGCTAGAATTCCAAATTAATCCCGTTAACAATTAAAAAGAAATGAAATATTTAATACTAGCAGGAGGACCCTACATGTCCCGGGATTGAATGAAGATCCACGAATGTTGCAATTTCCCTTATTCTATTATTAAATGTGGTGAAGTCGCACATTCTTAACTCAAATCGATTGTCTGCTCTAGTTGGGGACCCACCATTGGGCATCAGGAGGAAACTTCACATGCCTCTCCGTAGTGACTTAGTCCACGATACATTGTAGTTTACAATGCAAATTATTTAAAATGCAAAAATCAAGTATTATGGTTCAATTCTGTTCTAAATAGAAAAATTAATTTTGTACATGCCCCTGTCATATCAAAGAACCTACTCTTGATTTTATATACCAAACTTTTCTGCTTTTGCAGTAATAAAAATTCTCAAATGCATTTGTGATGTTAGGCTGTAAGGTGTATATTAGATGTTAACTTTATTCAAAATCGTTTGATCAGACTTTTTTGGATTATTGACACTTATCTCTGATAGAAAAGCTACTAAGAACACTGTACCTTTGTGTGAAATTAAAAAATAAAATCAATCCAGCCAAAGAAGTCTATTGGGAATGACACCCCCCCCCCCGCAACACACAAAGTTTCTTTTATATAATACGAGATATATAGAGATAGAGGTTAAATTGTTGAGCAGAATAGGGGGAGATAATAAGGTAAGTTTGAACAGATTAACTTCCCTTGTTATAACGAACTATTTAAAAGTTTTAAACAGTTAAATTCATTCTAAATTAATCTTTGTAATGTTATTCATTTTTCAATTTTTTAAAAATTATTATTGGTTCCCCGACAAAAGGAGGGTGGACCTGTAAATTCATTCTTATCTGTTTGTCTGTTAACACTTTTCTCAATAACTACGTCTTGTAATTTTTTAAAAATTTTGCACAAACACAAAACATGATATGAGTAAAAAAATAACGGAATGTATTTTCCGGGAAAACTCTGGTTGCCCCTGTAAGGGTGCTTTTCAGGTTAAAATGGCTAAAATTGACACTTTTGTGCTTATTAAAAAAAACTGATGCCTTGGATTTTTATAAAACTTTCTGAAAAGTTGTAACTAACTGATTTCTATATAATTTTGTTTGTCTATACATCGTGATAACTCATGCGTGTGCACCAGGGGCTCTTTAAGGGCTAATAAAAACACTCCATTTTTGGGACTATTTCACCATATTTGTCCCAAATTTTCTGTGTATGTCTATTTAGCAGTTTTGCATGATACTGAACTGAAATTTAAATATGTTAAGGCCTAAAACTGCACTGTTTGTTCATTTTCACCCAGATTTGACGTCAACTGGCGACTTTTGGGACTAAATAGACGGGAGGTGGGGGCAAATGCTGAACGTAGTCATTATTTTATGCCTTGTTCACTGTGCACTCATGGGAGACCAAATTAATTTATTGTAAATCTACCGAGTACATTGCGATAGCTTTTTATGATGTTTGTCTACTGCTTGCAAAGATGACTTTTTGTTTTGTTTATTTTACATGGGGGTCACCACTTATCAAGGCCCGAAGGCCACTCCGGGATAAGGGTTATTGCATGTACAGTAATCAATGAGATAGTATTGTAGTAATCATTAGTATTGGGTTTTTTGATAGTGTCTTACTTAAGGGGGCGGTTTATCAGGAGTTTGTTCATGTTGGACTTGAAGACGTCCAAGTTGTAGTCAGGTGGGAAACAGGCAAGCGGCAGAGAGTTCCACTGGCGAGCAGTTCTAAGAAAGAAGCTTTGGTCATGGAATCTACGTTTGAATTTAGGCACAGATAAAGAGTGGAGAAAATTATTGACAGTAGTTTCAACCAGACGGGTGTTTCTCGTGAAAGATTGGCAAGGGGGGAAGAGGGATTGGAGCTCAGATGAGCACCTGCCATGGAAATAACGATAAAACAAAGACAGGCTTGCAACGTCTCTTCTGTGGGAGAGAGGTTGCAGGGAAGAGAAAAGGGCATCCCCCACTAAACCACAAAATCTATTTTGTACTCTGTCAAGGCAGGATAGGCTGTTTTTAGCAGCTCCTGCCCAGATGTGGCAGCAGTACTCCATCTTTGGACGTACTTGGCTTTTATACAGATAGAGAATTGCATCAGTAGTGAGATATCTTCTGGAGTGGTAGAAGGATCCCACCATTTTCCCAGCGTCCCTGGCAACAGATTTGATGTACGTGTTCCATTTCAGATCAGGAGTAAAGTTCAAGCCCAGAAGCTTGTCAAAACATGGAGCCTTCCCAAGACGAGAGCCATCCATTTCAATTGATGCCAGATGGGGATCAGAGCGTTGATGATGTAAAGATAAATGCTTGGTTTTGTATGCATTAAAAGTGACAAGCCACCTCTCCCCCTATTGTACCAGAGAGAATTAGAGAGAACATTGTCATTTACGGCCTTTGATTTGTTGCCATAGATGGTCGTGTCATCAGCATAGATGTCAACGAATGATTTAAGTATGTGTTTTGGGAGATCATTGATGTAGATCAGGAAGAGAGTTGGGCCCAGGATGGACCCCTGGGGGACTCCAGCATTAATACTGTGGGCCTCTGATTTCTGCCCATCAACCACTACTCTTATGAACCTATCAGAGAGAAATGATTTAATGATTGAGAAAACATTTCCAGTGATACCGTAGCTGGAAATCTTGTGAAGTAGGCCCTTATGCCATACCTTATCGAAGGCTTTTGATATGTCAAGAGCAATTGCCCTGGAAAGGAAACCTTTGTCAAGAGATTCACTAATCCTATGAGATATAACCATTAGCACATCTGCTGTAGATCTTGCAGAGCGGAAACCATATTGTGTATCACTAAGAAGGTTATTTCTGCTGAGGTGGTTGACTACTTCTTTATTTAATATGGATTTCAACAACTTACTCATGACACACAGGAGACTTATTGGTCTGTACTGAGAGGGAGATAATTTTTCACCTGAATTCTTAAATACAGGGTATACTGATGAGGTTTTCCATGGTGTTGTAAAGCACTTCTCCTTAAGACAAGGCTTAAACAGTTTTGTAAGTATGGGGGCAAGTTCTGGTTGGAGCTTTTTCAGCACTATAGCACTTATAACTATGATCCTGTAATTGTTCTGTGGGCTCAGAAATGGCTTGTTAGTTTGATCCGAGCTCTGAAGCAATTCCTGCATGAGAGGAACATATGGGATGATTTAGTAGCAGACATGCTGGCAGGTCTATCTTTCGCATTCTTCTATGCATGCATGCAGATTTAGCACTCGTAGCCCCTTTGTAGCAATTTATTGAAGGCATCTTTTTTTGTTTTGAAGATCTGTTTTTGTTTCTTTCTTTATATATATATACAGTGATGATCATATTTATTGGCACGGTAAAATAAAAGTTAAATTTTGTCTAATAAATTCTAAAAAAGGGATTAAATTAAAGAAAATAACAAAGTATATTTTGTATTTTTAACTGGCCTTTCCGATGCAGCAATCGGATTTTAGAAAAAATAAATAACAAAGGAACAACAAACATAATTGCAAAAAACCCTTGTTCAAAATTATTGGCACGGCTTTGTTTTTCTTTTAGTATCAGTATAATATCAATCAATTTCCGGTTTACGTGCTTTCTGAACTTTTTTATAGCCATATTATGCTTGTTTAACGCTAATTCAGTGAATAATTTTTTTCAGATAATTTTTAGATAGCGATTTATTTAAACTATTATAAGTGACTAAATTATAATTTTCAATCGCCATGGTTAAAACTAAGGAACACAGCGAAGACGTCAGGAAGCTTGTTGTAGCATGCCATACCAATGGGGAGGGCTATGATAAGATTTCAAAGAAGCTAAACCTTCCCAAATCCACTGTTAGAGCCATAATAAACAAGTTCAAATCGCAAGGCCACGTTATGAGTTTAGAGGGTAGAGGGAGAAAAAGGATTCTTTCCCCAAGAGATGAACGGAAAATTGTTTGACAAGTAAAATAAAACCCAAGGATCTCTGTTGGGGAGATTGTTGATGAACAGAGCACCTCTGGAGTGAATGTATCTCGACATACAGTTGGTAGAGTTTTGAAGAGAGCTGGTTTAAAAGCATGTCGTCCGAGAAAGACTCCCTTATTGAAGCCTATGCACCTGAAAGCAAGGCTAGCCTTTGCAAAACGTCATATTGATAAAGATGTTGCATTCTGGAAACGTGTTCTATGGACTGACGAAACGAAAATAGAGTTATTTGGCCATAATAAAGTGTCTTATATTTACAGAAAATCTGGCGAAGCTTTCTTGCCTAAGAACACCATACCCACAGTGAAGCACGGTGGAGGAAGTTTGATGTTTTGGGGATCCTTTGCTGCCTCTGGACCAGGGCGACTTGTTAAGGTCACAGGTAGCATAAAAAAGGAAGATTATGTTAAAATATTGGATGAAAACCTGAAAGACTCTGCTAAAGAGCTCTCACTTGGTCGTCGTTGGTGGTTCATGCAAGATAATGACCCAAAGCATTCGGCTAAACTGACTAAGAAATGGCTTGAGGACAATCATATTAATGTTTTGGAGTGGCCATCACAAAGCCCAGACCTTAATCCAATTGAAAATTTATGGAGAACATTAAAATTGAGGGTAATGCAAAGGAAGCCTAAGAATCTTATTCAATTGGAGGATTATTGTCAGGAAGAGTGGGCTAAAATTACTACTGAAGAGTGCAACAACTTGGTTGTAAACTATGAAAAGCGACTGAGGAAGGTAATCAAGGCCAAAGGCTATACAATTGATTATTAAATAAATCGTGTCAATAATTTTGAACAAGGGTTTTTTGCAATTATGTTTGTTGTTCCTTTGTTATTTATTTTTTCTAAAATCCGATTGCTGCATCGGAAAGGCCAGTTAAAAATACATAATGTACTTTGTTATTTTCTTTAATTTAATCCCTTTTTTAGAATTTATTAGACAAAATTTAACTTTTATTTTACCGTGCCAATAAATATGATCATCACTGTATATATATATATATATATATATACACACACACACACATACACATTTGTGCGTTCGTTCGAGGTATCCATGTTTCGTCCGTTTAGCTATATGAAATTTTGAATAAATTCCAGTTTCGAAGACAGTATAGGACTCTTCGGCCTCGTCTAGATGTCTGGAAGCTGAAGAATTTCTCAGTGTTATTTAAAACCGAAATTATATATATATATATATATATATATATATATATATATATTTTAATTCTGGGTGATCCAATCGATGCAACCTGAGTACCTCTAACGTAAGCATAAAGTTATAGTTTATAAGTAAATACAAAATACATATCCTGCTCTTGTATTTTTATAATCAAGCACTTTGATTGTTTTTTTTTTGTTTTTTTTCGCTAATATATATATATATATCTCATGTGAAGACTTTTAGAAAGATGAATGTTCACAAATATTTTTTAAAAATTGAATATTTTTTCTTTGGTTTAATTAATAAAATAAACAAACCAAAAACAAAACAACACATTGTCAAAGTATTATAGAAGTTTTGTAAATATTTTTTCTTTCTTTTCATGCAATTTTTTTTCTTTCCGTAAAAAAAAAATAAATAAATAAATAAAGTGATGATTTTTTTTTTTTTTTTTGATAATCACTTTCCCATGAAAAAAGCGCTTTATTATTTTTAAATAAATTAATTTTGGGGTTGAATACAATAATAAGCCCTTAGAATCTCTATGCATTTCGATATCAAACATAAGTAGTTTTTATATCTTTTTTTTTTTTTCCAATTTAGAATTTTATTAATTTATATATGATTTCTATGCTACGCCAGGAACATCTATTTTGTGTTAGGTTTCAAACTCTTTAAGGGACACCTTCAAGCTGCCTTTGGACCTTTTTTCAGCTCTCCGACAGCTCTTTTCTCTTTGCACAGCTCATCATAAAGAGACTGTTTTAGGAGTTTTGAATATAGCCTTAAAGCCTGTTCTTTTTTTTTTAGAGGTGACGGACTTTAAATTAAAATAAATCACAGAAAATAAGAAATTTCATTGCACAAAAATATGGTTTATTCGAAAGATGAATTTTTGACATTTATAGTTTAAATACAATTTCGGGCATACGACCTCCGTCGGGTAATCTACAGGTTCATCTTTCACAAACTATTCGCATTAGATTAGGCTGTATTTCGGCAATAACATGTTGAATGTTGTCTTTCAAGTGGTCAATTGTGTCTGGTTTATCAGCGTAGAAATGGAACTTTACAAATCCCCAAAGAAAAAAATAAATCACATGAACGAGGTAGCCAATAGATTGGCCCATTTTGTGAAATTATTCGTTCATCAAAGGTTTCTCAAAAAAATGATTATATCATGTGGCTCCTGTTGATGAATTGCCAAACCAAGCTGAACTCGAAATAACCGATAGTTGCCAAATCTGCAATTAAAGAAAATAGAGTTGGCAATTTAGTGTTCGCCGCCTCAAAAACAAAAATTCCTATACATAAACTCATTTATATACATATTAGTGATGGGACGATTCCAAAAATGTTCCCAATTCCGATACAATTACCGATTCCGAGTCTTTTAAAATCACAACATGTAGCTATAGAGTTGTTATTCTTTAAATTACAGTAAAAATCCATGTGATTTAAGGTCCATATCTTTGCAAACGTGTTGCACTTGTGTGGGTGATCTATAGAATTTAATTTTGTTTGTAACTTTTTTTTTTTTTTTACATAGGCATCACCACATTATCAAGGCCAAGAGGCCACTCGAGGATAAGGAGGTTAAAGAATGTACCGTAGAAATTAGACAATATAGTAATCGTTAGTAATGGAAATTCGGTAAATTTGTTAACTTGGAACAGCTCATCAAAAACTTGTTTAAATTAGACTTGAAGACAAGCATATTGTAGTCAGCTGGAAAGCAAGAAAACGGAAGACAATTCCATAGGCGTGCAGTTCTAAGAAGGAAGCTTTGCTCATGAAATCTACGTTTAGGTTTAGGCACAGATAGAGTGGGGGAAATTATTATTGATAGTGTTTTCTGCTAGACGGATGTTTCTTGTGAAAGTTTGGCGAGGGAGGGGGGGACCATAGATTGGAGCTCAGTCGAGCACTTGCCATGAAAATAACGATAAAGCAGAGACAAACTTGCAACATCTCTTCTGTGAGATAGAGGTTGCAGAGAAGAGAAAAGGACATCTCCTACGAGGCTACGAAGTCTATTTTGAAATATATCAAGGCAGGACAAGTCTTAAACAAAAAAAAACAAAAACAAAAAAAAAACAAATAATAAACAATTAACAGAATCGTTTTTGGCATCGGAAAATAGGCATATATTTTTTCCGATTCTGATACCTTAAAAAGTTTCGATTTTCTCAATTCCCAATTCCCGTTAATCGTCCCAACCCTAATGCATATTTTAATTTATTTATTGCGGACTATTTTTTTTGTTTTTAATATTTTTAGTTGTTGTTTCACGCGGTCACCACCTGACAAAGGCCAGAGGAATAGTTGTCCAATAAAAAAAAAAAAAATGTATAAAATTCTGAAGAAAGTGTCTATTGCTGAAATATTAATTTTAAACAAATAAATATTTGTTTATTTTACAAAATATTGCGTTGTAATTTGGCTTATAAATTATTCTCCATTGTGGAAAAAAAAAAAAAAAAATGAGGATAATAGTCCGCAATAAATAAATTAATAAATAATACTCATCTCAGTAATGCATTCCAAATAAATAATACATAAGTTATTTGATATAAATCGAAAAATAACAAAAATCTGGTTAATTTTTTAAATTTTGTTTTACTCATCGAAAAAGTGATATATATATATATATATATATATATATATATATATATATATATATATATATATATATATATATGTATATATATATTTGTATGTATGTATGTATATATATATACGCATATATATATATACACGCATATATATATACACACATATATATATATATACACACATATATATATATACACACATATATATATATATATATGTATATATATATATATTTATATATACATGTTTTAGTTCTTGCTTTTTAAGATAAAAGCTGTACGGAATGAATGAATGTTCACAGATGACATTTTTTTTCACTTTTTATACAAAACATTTTTTAATGATTTACAAAATAAAAAAAGGAATAAGAAAAATGACATTAAAAATAACAAAGTTTTTGTGCATGTTGTTGTTGTTGTTAATGTTGCTTATGAGAAGGTGTTTAAAGGGTCAAGGGTTAAAGGTTACGTGGCATTGTCCTTCTTCAAATTTTTTTATTTTATTTTTTATTTATTTTTTTTTTTTTGTTTAAAGCAAGTGAAAGATGTATAGATGATGGTGGAGGTGAAAATGGGAGATGGGGTAACTATGGTTACAAAGCTTTTCTTTCCAATTATTTTCTTCTTTTCAGTTAAATGCGTCCATGTATCTTTTAAAAGAGGTCCCGTCTGTTGATCTGTCATGATTAAGTTTGAAGTAGCATTTTGATTGCAAATTTATTGAACGCATCTTAAGAAGAGCTGGTTTTGTTTGTTTCTTTTATATATATATATATATATATATATATATATATATATATATATATATATATATATATATATATATATATATATATATATATATAGACACACACACACACACACACACACATACACACATTTATGCGTTCGTTAGAGGTATCCATGCTTCGTTTGTTTAGCTATATGAAATTTTGAATTAATTCCAGTTTCAAAGACAGTAGAGTACTCTTCGGCCTCGTTTAGATGTCTGGAAGCTGAAGAATTTCGCAGGGTCATTTAAAACCGAAATTATATATATATATATATTTTTTTAATTCCGGGTGATCCAATGGATGCAATCTGAGTACCTCTAACGTAAGCATAAAGTTATAGTTCATAAGTAAATACAAAATACATATTCTGCTCTTGTATTTTTATAATCAAGCACTTTGATTGTTTTTTTTTCCGCTAATATATAATATATATATATATATATATATATATATATATATATATATTTCATGTGAAAACTTTTAGAAAGATGAATGTTCACAAATATTTTTTAAAAATTGAATATTTTTTCTTTGGTTTCATTAATAAAATAAACAAACCAAAAACAAAACAACACATTGTCAAAGTATTATAGAAGTTTTGTAAATATTTTTTCTTTTTTTTCATGCAATTTTTTTTTTCTTTCCGTAAAAAAAAAAAAAAATAAATAAATAAAGTGATGATTTTTTTTTTTTTTTTTTGACAATCACTTTCCCATGAAAAAAGCGCTTTATTATTTTTAAATAAATTAATTTTGGGGTTGAATACAATAATAAGCCCTTAGAATCTCTGTGCATTTCGATATCAAACATAAGTAGTTTATATCTTTTTTTTTTTTTTTTTCAATTTAGAATTTTATTGATTTATATATAATTTCTATGGTAGCACAACAGAACTACTACTTTGATAATTGTGAAGTTTATTTCCAATGCTTTATGCATCTAAACATCAGAATAGTGGCTGTCTTGTGCTGCATTACATTGTAGAACAAAATGGCTGCCATCATCACGACATCATCTAAGAAATACAATGTTAAATAAAAAAAAAACCAACAGACATGTCAGAAGAATTTATTGAGATTCTAACTATTAAAGTATCCACTACAAAAATTGGCCTATTTAAAAATCAGATGCTTTATTCATGGGGGAGTGATTGTGAATACACAATAGCATTTGTTTTAATTAATCTTTTTTTAATTTTTCATTAATTTTTTGTTTACTTTGTGAGTGTGTGTGAAATGTTAGTCAGCATTTCTTTTTTGCAACCGGCAGCTGAAGCGTCTCTGGTATTGATTCTGTTTTTTTTAATTGGTATGAGCATTTATTTGGGTACTGGTTGCGCGACATAGCAGGGGTATTGTCCATTTTAGGGGGTCTCATATCCATCCATTGTGTGCAGTCGGGGATGTGGCCAAGGTTCGGGGTCTTTAAGCACCGGGAAGTGACCCTTGTCACCTCGGGGCAGGTGAATTTTTGGTTGCAGTTGGTTCTGACGAGTACTTTTTGTTTTGGTTGGAGCTTTTGCTGGGTTTGGTTTTGGTTTGCATTTTGTTTCTGGATTGGGATCTGTTTTTGATTCTGGATTGGGATTTGTTTTTGATTCTGGATTGGGATTTGTTTTTGATTCTGGATTGGGATTTGTTTCGGATTTTGTTTTGGGTTCGGGTTTTGGGTTTGTTTAGGGTTTTGTTTAGGATTTTGGGTTTGCTTGGGGTTTGGGTTTTGTTTTTGGTTCAGGTTTGGTTTTTGATTCTGCTTCACAGGGTGTTGGTTCTGCTTCTGAAGGTTTTGGTTCTGTTTCGCAGGATGTTGGTTCTGCTTCACAGGGTTGTCTGATCTAGAAGGACACATTTCTAAAAAAAAACAAACAAGAATAAATGAAAAGAGAAATGATAGAAAAACACAACACTGTTTAATTCTACTACACTATACAACAAAATCAGTTCTTCGTTATTTTAGTGAAATTCAAAAACTGAAATATTGAATTTCAAGTAAAACCGATGGTACCTCTTTAATTACCATGTCACAGTAATGAACATATCCAAAAATAATGAAAAACGATAAGGTAGAAAATTAATTATTAATGAAAACACTTTTCGAAGACAAAAATAAAGTTTTGCTAAGTTGGCCAACGATTTTCAGTTTCCAGAAAATATTTACCTCCCTTTTATTACAATTAGAACTCTCCTTTTTTTTTTGTTTTTTTTAAAACTCAATTTGTATATTTCGGCGTATAAGGCGACCGTCAGATAAAACGAGGTAGAAGATTGGAGCAAATTTTAATAAATTTATCATATATCGGTTGTATAAGACGACTGTTAAGCCACTGTTTAGCTTTGGCTAGAGATTGCAACACCCGGTATCTTATGAAATATTGGATTTTAAAGATGATTTTTTAACTTTAAGGGTCTTCTTATACACCGAAGTATACGGTAAATGTTCTTGAAAACTATTTTCATTCATAATTTTATACCTTATTGTCTTTCATAATTTTTGGATATGTTCATTATTACAATGTTCAGTAGATACCATTTGTTTCACTTGAAATTGCTCAGTAACTCAAATTAAATTTTTCTAACCTTTTACCATCATGGCGAGGAAAACAAGGAAAAAAAAATGTATAAAATTCTGAAGAAAGTGTCTATTGCTGAAATATTAATTTTAAACAAATAAATATTTGTTTTTTTTACAAAATATTGCGTTGTAATTTGGCTTATAAACGTACTTCATACGTATCTTATTTCAAATTTTTAATTTTTTTTTTCCTCACATAATTGATGTTTCTATTAAGGAAACCTTCGTCAATATCAATCTATAAAGAGATTAACCTTTTTTTTTTTTTCTTTCTTAAATTAAAAATAAAATATGTTCTCATATTTTCGTATTCTCACATTCTTCCATTTTTAGGATCAATCTCTTTTACTGATGATATAAATCTTCATATTTCTATGATTGTTTAAAGAAGCCATCGCTTTTTTTTTTCTTTTTTTTTTTTTTTAACAAAAAAAGATCTGTAATGGACGCCATAATTAAAATAATCAGTAAAATAAAATTGTCTTAAAATATGAAACCGTGTGCTGTTACTGCTACAACTTATTCACACAAGTAGAATTAAGTATTATTGTTACACCGTGTATAAAGGGAGATAATTTGATTCTACAGAATATAAACAACGATGTGATTATTATAATTATAATAAGATATGCTGTTAAGTGTAAGACAACAATTCTCATGATTCAAGTGCCGTGCAAAGGACAAACATTATAGGATATGAAAATGTGATCATATTCAATATCAAACAACATGGACAGAATAATAATTAGGGCACACGTTGTTATCATTGACAATATCCATCATATATGCACATGGAAGAATGATTATGATGATGATGATGATGTGATGATAATGATGATGATTACACTTCATGCTATGAAGACACTGAACATTGTACATTGATTTCGAAGGGAGAGGAACATTCCGAGAATTCATTTGAAACTAATACACACAATTATTTAACACTGAAGGTGAAACGATCAGGAGGAACATATGTGATTCTAAATCTATAGGCGCTGTTATTAGCAGACAAAGACAAAAATGTTGTAAAGATTGTAGGAATGACGAAACAGCTCTCTGTGGATGACTTTGTTTATGTGTGTGTGTGTGTATATATAACAATAAAATTTTAACGTGCGAGTCTAATTCTGGCATCATGAAATTTAAACATCTTTCCTGGAACAGTGTGAAAACGTTCTCTCGGCATCTGACTGCCTTCACAGCTACTTGTGGAAATTTTCTTCTTTTTTCCAGCTTTTTTTTCTTTTTCTTGTTCATTTGCATTTGCACCCAACAATGGTTCGACAAAGAATCGAAAATGTTCGTGATACTTATGGAACTTATATTAGTTTTTTTTTTTTTAGTTTTAACACAACGATCCTTAGAAAAATCAAAGAAAAAAAAAGTAAACTAAGCGGAAACTTTCTGTTATTGTATCAATGTTTGCTTAAATAAAAAAATGTTGCCTAGACACCAACTATATATATATATATATATATATATATAATGTAAAGTTAGTGAGAGGGAACTCCAACAAAGTGCTCGATTATTAAGAAAATTTAAAAAGTTAGAATGTAGAATATGTTACAGACGATCAGAAAAAAATTGGTACCGTCAGTTTCAAATCCAAACGAAGAAAACCAATATCTTGTCACCTATGTCAGACATAAACAGAGGCTGAAGAAAGTCCAGTATAGGTGATCAGATATTCGTTTCTTTTATTTCGATTTGAAATCGACGGTAGCGACGTTTTCTGAATCTTTTTGTAAAACAGGCCCCCACACACACGCGTATATGTGTGTGTGTATATATATATATATATATATATATATATATCAGTAGAGAAAACGAAGGTATAAAAACTATATAGTAATATATATAGAGATTTATTCATTTGTTTAATAGGTGTATACATCAATTAGGGTATTTAGGGAAAAAGGAAATCATTAAACAATGGTATTTCAAAGCCTAATGCTTCTCATCAAAACAGTAGAAAAAATGCTAAGTAACATAATGGGGGTGCGACATCTAGTGATAGTTTCATTTGGAACGAAATAAATTATAGAGGCTGTTTTGGGGGAACTATATTGATCTCTGTGATTAAGGAGGAGTGTAGTTTGTAACATATAATGTAGGTAGGTATATAGCATATCTTTCAAAGTGAGTTTAATGTATGTGGACAGTATGTGTTTTTAAGCTCTCAAGGATAATATAGGGTGAGTTGAAGTAGGTTTCTTTTTAACCATATGTGTAGATGTGTTGTAGCTATAGGGGATGTTTTTATATGAGATGTGTGGTTTATGTTAACTTGGTAATTTTTTAGCAGGGGTATCTGAGACTACAACAGCACTTAGCAGAGATATATATTATTGGGCATAATATTATGATACTTAAAGTGATGGGGATAAATTATACGGGGTGTAGTGTACTAAGATTTTAATTGAGTAAGATAGAGGATGCAGATGGTATAATAAAGGGATAAATTACCTGGAGTTATGGGGTGGATAGTTGTTATATATAGTAATTCATAAAATATATATGGCGATTAAGCTACACTGAATATTCTGCGTTTCATCCACTATAGAATTCGTCAGGCTTATGCACGAATTCTGTGGTTGTTTCTCATTTTTATATATGTTGAGGATTTTAGTTAGCCAATCAGCTTTCTACTATCCACCACACCCCTTCCTATCAGCCAATGGGCATGCATTTTATCGAACAAAGGATCTGTTTTAGAACTAGGTTAGTGGTTTAAGGCAGACGATTTTCCTCCATTTTTTTATATATAAATATACATATGTGTACACACATACATACATACATATATGTGTGATCGTTTATGTATATTCATGTTTATTTAATTTATTTATTTGCGTACATATATATATATATATATATATATATATGCACGCATATATTGGATCAATAAAGGTGAGACTACATAGTTTATTCCCTTATATATCTTAATTTGCTTCAGCTTGTGTCTATCCGTTACACCTCTGCATGTATTACCTCCTATAAACCTAAATTTCTTTTTTAAACACATTAAACAATGCTTCAAGCAAACTACATTAATCTTTTATACATTTTATTGAATTTAAAAACCTTCTAAACATAAGATATTATCAAAGACAAAGAGAGATCTCCCCGTGGAGGCCCTTTTGTATCATAGATGAGGTTTATGAGCCCCTATTTATATTTTTGTATCATAGATGAGGCTTATGAGCCCCTATTAATATTTTTGTATCATAGATGAGGCTTATGAGCCCTTATTTATATTTTTGTATCATAGATGAGGCTTATGAGCCCTTATTTATATTTTTGCATCATAGATGAGGCTTATGAGCCCTTATTTATATTTTTGTATCATAGATGAGGCTTATGAGCCCTTATTTATATTTTTGTATCATAGATGAGGCTTATGAGCCCTTATTTATATTTTTGTATCATAGATGAGGCTTATGAGCCCCTATTAATATTTTTGTATCATAGATGAGGCTTATGAGCCCTTATTTATATTTTTGTATCATAGATGAGGCTTATGAGCCCTTATTTATATTTTTGTATCATAGATGAGGCTTATGAGCCCCTATTTATATTTTTGTATCATAGATGAGGCTTATGAGCCCCTATTTATATTTTTGCATCATAGATGAGACTTATGAGCCCCTATTAATATTTTTGTATCATAGATGAGACTTATGAGCCCCTATTTATATTTTTGTATCATAGATGAGGCTTATGAGCCCTTATTTATATTTTTGTATCATAGATGAGGCTTATGAGCCCTTATTTATATTTTTGTATCATAGATGAGGCTTATGAGCCCTTATTTATATTTTTGTATCATAGATGAGGCTTATGAGCCCCTATTAATATTTTTGTATCATAGATGAGACTTATGAGCCCCTATTTATATTTTTGTATCATAGATGAGGCTTATGAGCCCCTATTTATATTTTTGTATCATAGATGAGGCTTATGAGCCCTTATTTATATTTTTGTATCATAGATGAGGCTTATGAGCCCTTATTTATATTTTTGTATCATAGATGAGGCTTATGAGCCCTTATTTATATTTTTGTATCATAGATGAGGCTTATGAGCCCTTATTTATATTTTTGTATCATAGATGAGGCTTATGAGCCCTTATTTATATTTTTGTATCATAGATGAGGCTTATGAGCCCCTATTTATATTTTTGTATCATAGATGAGGCTTATGAGCCCTTATTTATATTTTTGTATCATAGATGAGGCTTATGAGCCCTTATTTATATTTTTGTATCATAGATGAGGCTTATGAGCCCTTATTTATATTTTTGTATCATAGATGAGGCTTATGAGCCCTTATTTATATTTTTGTATCATAGATGAGACTTATGAGCCCCTATTTATATTTTTGTATCATAGATGAGGCTTATGAGCCCTTATTTATATTTTTGCATCATAGATGAGACTTATGAGCCCCTATTTATATTTTTGCATCATAGATGAGACTTATGAGCCCCTATTTATATTTTTGTATCATAGATGAGGCTTATGAGCCCTTATTTATATTTTTGCATCATAGATGAGACTTATGAGCCCCTATTTATATTTTTGCATCATAGATGAGACTTATGAGCCCCTATTTATATTTTTGTATCATAGATGAAGCTTATGAGCCCCTATTTATATTTTTGTATCATAGATGAGGCTTATGAGCCCTTATTTATATTTTTGCATCATAGATGAGGCTTATGAGCCCTTATTTATATTTTTGCATCATAGATGAGACTTATGAGCCCCTATTTATATTTTTGCATCATAGATGAGACTTATGAGCCCCTATTTATATTTTTGTATCATAGATGAGACTTATGAGCCCCTATTTATATTTTTGTATCATAGATGAGGCTTATGAGCCCTTATTTATATTTTTGCATCATAGATGAGACTTATGAGCCCCTATTTATATTTTTGTATCATAGATGAGGCTTATGAGCCCTTATTTATATTTTTGTATCATAGATGAGACTTATGAGCCCCTATTTATATTTTTGTATCATAGATGAGACTTATGAGCCCCTATTTATATTTTTGCATCATAGATGAGACTTATGAGCCCCTATTTATATTTTTGCATCATAGATGAGACTTATGAGCCCCTATTTATATTTTTGTATCATAGATGAGGCTTATGAGCCCTTATTTATATTTTTGTATCATAGATGAGGCTTATGAGCCCCTATTTATAGCGTTCTCTAAAGTAATCCAATTTGTTTTGCATCCTTTCAGTTTCATTACTTAGAGCTGGTTTCCTAAATTTATTTTTACTTTTCATTTTGAACTTATCTTTATAATTCACAGTTTGTGAGTGTCTACTTTTTTTTTTCAAAATTTATTTCTTCAGACAAACATAAAATAAACCTTGCTCGTAAAATTTTAAAGGAAAAGAGAGTAGGCTTAAAAGGCAACTGGTTAATACGTTAATCTATTTTCTTATTGAAAGAGTAGCGAATAGGTCGTCTGCTTAAAATATTAGTGTTTTTTTTTTGTGTTTTTTTGCAAGATTTCTCGTGAAAGAAAAGAGATAGTAATTGGAGATAGAGAGAGGGATTATAATTGGAGAGTGAAAAAGGAGGTGGTAATTTAGAGAAAAGGGGGATCAGGGAAAAAGAAGGAGAGGAATTGGAGAGAAAGAGAGAGAGAGAGAGATTAATTTGAAGGGAGAAAGGAAAAGAGAGACGGAGGGAGGGGTTTCATTGTCATGTATTAACGACACGGACTGACACTATGGGTGTTCCAAGTTCGAATCCAGTACGTTCCACAAGGCTGTTGGTAATCTTCACGCTGTCCTTTCCATAAATACCGGATGTCTTTCTAGAAAGAATTCTGACTAGAAAAATATCAGAAAAACCAATGCCAACAATAAAATCTTCTGATTCATATGTTGATGATGATTTGTTATCATCGAGAACATCTTCCAAGTCATTTCGCCTCGAATAATTCAACTAAATATGGTTTTAATTCCATTCAATTCGATAAAGCTATTGGAACAAATACACAAGTATAATTACTTTCTTCCAACGCAAATTTTCTATTTTCGCTATTTGAACCATACGAATCAAGAGGCACAATTTTCGAAACTATTTCTTTATTAATTTTATCATGAAACGCACATACAATTAATTCTTCATAACTTTGTTTTCAGAATATACAACTCTGGACAAATTTTCGCTGGAATGCAAGCTATCATTAAAAACGAAGGGAATTAAATAATAAGAAAAAGAGTTTGCGAGTCTCTGAGACGATTTAAATTGTAGTAAAATCTGCATCTTCCATTTGCAATTAAATTATTGTATTGTAGAAACATATAAGAAGATCCTGATCAAAGTTCAAAGAATTTTGTGGAAGTATAGTTTTAGTGTGCGTGAAGGTAACCTTAAAGATCAGCTGTGTGGATTCGAACCATATTTGAAGTAGAAATATTAAATATACATTCGAACCATATTTGAAGTAGAAATATTAAATATACATTCGAACCATATTTGAAGTAGAAATATTAAATATACATTCGAACCATATTTGAAGTAGAAATATTAAATATACATTCGAACCATATTTGAAGTAGAAATATTAAATATACATTCGAACCATATTTGAAGTAGAAATATTAAATATACATTCGAACCATACTTGAAGTAGAAATATTAAATATACATTCGAACCATACTTGAAGTAGAAATATTAAATATACATTCGAACCATATTTGAAGTAGAAATATTAAATATACATTCGAACCATATTTGAAGTAGAAATATTAAATATACATTCGAACCATATTTGAAGTAGAAATATTAAATATACATTCGAACCATATTTGAAGTAGAAATATTAAATATACATTCGAACCATATTTGAAGTAGAAATATTAAATATACATTCGAACCATATTTGAAGTAGAAATATTAAATATACATTCGAACCATATTTGAAGTAGAAATATTAAATATACATTCGAACCATATTTGAAGTAGAAATATTAAATATACATTCGAACCATATTTGAAGTAGAAATATTAAATATACATTCGAACCATATTTGAAGTAGAAATATTAAATATACATTCGAACCATATTTGAAGTAGAAATATTAAATATACATTCGAACCATATTTGAAGTAGAAATATTAAATATACATTCGAACCATATTTAGAGTGGATAGTTCAAATATGCATTTAAACCAAAAAGTATAAATACAGAATTGAGTTAACGACACGGACTGACACTAAGGGTGTTCCAAGTTCGAATCCAGTATGTTCCACAAGGATGTTTATAAATCTTCA
Source organism: Euprymna scolopes (assembly GCF_053919585.1). NCBI lineage: Eukaryota > Metazoa > Mollusca > Cephalopoda > Sepiida > Sepiolidae > Euprymna > Euprymna scolopes. Next base: position 112,624,170 of record NC_136502.1, read on the forward strand.
CGCTGCCCTTTCCATAAATACCGAATGTCTTTCTAGAAAGAATTCTGACTAGAAAAATATTTGAAGCAGAGATTTTAAATCTGGATTTGAACCGTATTTCAAGTAGAATTTTAAAAAATGGATTTGAACCATATTTGATACACAGATTTTAAATATGGATTTGTAGCAGAGTTTTTAATATGGATGAGAACCATGGTTGAAGCAGAAATTTTAAAGATGGATTTAAACTATATTCAAAGCAGAAAGTTTGAATATGGATTTGAGCCATATTTGAAGCAAAGATTTTGAATATGGATTTAAAACAGGGATTTAAAATATATATTTGAACTATATTCTAAGTGAAGATTTTAAATATGTATTTTAAATATCATATTTAAAGCAGAGATTTTAAATATGGATTTGAATCAGAATGTGTGAATATGGAACCGAACCATAACCAAAGAGTTTTAGTTTAAAGCAAAGAGTTTAGATTTTAAATTGAGGAGTAAAAATTAACCATGAAACCAAATTAATTTCTTACAGAAGTATTATTAATTTATATTTAATCTCATATGCACTTATACAATAAGAATTAAAGAAACAGATTTATTGATATATTTTATGTCGAACTCAAATAGGATTTCAGCTGACAATGAAACTTCCTTTCTAGCGAAATCCTATTTGCTATGATTATACCATCTTGTTGAAATATAAGAACGTGCTTTGTTATAATTTTATTTAACAAACGACTAGTAATATGACACATTTTTTTTTTACTAATTATCTAATTACGCAAGGGCTAGAATTATTATTTGGATATTGAAAATGTGGGTTTGTATTACTGTACACATAGATTCGAAAAAGTTGTCAAAAAAAAAATATAACAAATAAATGTTATCAAAGGCAATATAAGTTACTTTTTTGCCAAACTGGATATATTTTTTGTGTTTTTATTCAATGTAACATGTTTATTCAGCTCGAAAAACATACAGTGTTTACCGATGTATTCGAAAATTCAAGATGGCGTCTCATACCCTCTTTAACACCGTAAGTTTGGGAAAAGGTGTTATAAATAATAAACTATATAAAATACTATTAAAAACCCGCCGAATATATGTCAACCTATGTCACGATAACATATATTGAGCGAGTTTTTAACAGTATTTTATTCGTTTTTTTATTTATAACACCTTTTCTCAAACTTACCGTGTTAAAGAAAGATTCAGACGCCATCTTGAATGTTCCAATACATCGGTAAACACTGTATGGTTTTCGAGCTGAATAAACATGTTACATTGAATAAAAACACGAAAAATATATCCAGTTTGGTAGAAAAGTAACTTATCTTGCCTTTGATAACATTTATTTGTTATATATTTGTTTTTTGACAACTTTTTCGAATCTATGTGTACAGTAATACAAACCCGAAAATGTAATAAGAGTTGTCTACCTTTCAACTAAAATTTTATTTTTTTCTGTATAAGTTTGAAAAAGTGCAAAAAAAAAAAAAAAAAAGAAGAAATTAAAGACTAAAATGGCCCCAATGTATCCCGAACAATACCGGGTCCGGTAGTGTTAGAATCTGTGCTATAATCGAGCATTTGTTTCAACATGAAAAGGTTGTTTTAAAAAAACTGGAATCTTGCTGAAAATTTTTTCTTTGTGAAGTGTCTAATTTCATAACAATAATCTAAGACTATATCTAATTTACTATGGCCAATTGAAATATTTCTGGGTTCAAGTAAAATTTTAAAGTCAAGTATTATGGTTTATTTGTGTTTATAATAAAAGGAATATTTGAATTTTTTGAATTATCAAAGGTGTGGGTGTCTTTTTTTTCCACCTCTTAATCTCAAGAGTGGAAGTTTTTTTTTTTTTTTGTTTTTTTAACCATTTATTTATAAATAATAACATTAAGTATGTTATCTTAATGTTATTGTTTGGCATAAGTCAAACGAAATCGTACATTTTCTAGTAGCTTGGAGATTGGGTGAATTTTTGTAACTTCTTTGTCTAAAGAGTTACAAAAATTTGTGAAAAAAAAATAATTAAAAAAAAGTAATGTTATTTTGTCATGTTTGTGTTTACCGTTTTTTTTTTGTTTGAACTGTGATGATTAATCTGGCACCTACCTGAGTGTTGTCTTAGTTTGCCTGTGTCTCCATCACTCCAACTATCTTCACTGTCATTGTGGGAGGAAGGCATCACGCTAGCGTGAAAGCCAGAAGTCATGAACTCTCTTTGTTCAGCTTCTTCTTCCTCTAAATCCTGTGGAGAGCAGGTGTAGAAGAGTGGAAAATGGAAAAATGACATCAACAGAATTTTGGCTGCATCGGAGAAATACACGTTCAGAGCAGATTGGAAAGAAGGGGAGATAACTCAGAAAAGACTTAGGCAAAGGGAGATCACTAGAACCAATATAATTAAAAAAAAAATGAATGATTTAAAGGAAAAAAAAATTAGATTACAGAGTTAGCCTTTTATGCATGCGCGTAATGATTTAAATATAATCGGCAACTTCTTGAAATCACTGTAAAAAAATAATAATTTAGTTAATTTGCATGACTTGTTATTTTCAATATGAGATCTATTATTTCTTACTTAAAAAGTTTTCAAAGTATTTAACCAACACAAAGTTTTGTTTTTCTGGTTTTAAATTTAAATAAATTTCACTAGACTTGTCAGGTTTCTCATTATTTATTTCATGCGAGCTGTACCTAACCGGCGTTGTCCGATCCGACTAGCAACAAAATCCCACTTCTTCACTTGTAGAAGCTTTAGATAATGGACGATTTTCTACTCTGATATTTCTTTCCTCAAACTGCTTGCCTTTGGAATTCCCTCCCTGCTTCCAATACTGTACCCTCTTACTATACAAACATGTAAGTATTTAGATGTAACTAGACTAACCGTGACCCGTTGGGTCAGTATGTTATATTAGCTATGGAATTCATGTATGAGCGCGACACTTGTGACGTAAAGAAAATAGTTCTTTTTTGACATAACAGAAACATTTCTATGAAAGTATATTAAAATGAAAAAGCACGGACGGATCACTCAAACATGAAAAAAAATCCTCCCTATTCGTGTAAAGTTACCTATCTTTCCGAATAATCGCTCCAAAATTGAAAATTAAACATGATTTTCCTACGAATCGAACACCGACGAAAGTCATTTAGCAGCAAAAACGCACGTGAACCTACCGATGAGAAATATAAGAATGAAAAACCCATATTGGAATCCTTCAACCAAGTTATAGAAACTTAAAATCTAAAAAAAAATAATTAATAAAACCTGAAGCAAAAAAATAAAACCTAAATAAATTAAATAAAATAGAAATAATATTGAAATAGATTAGCAAATGTGTCAACAAATTCACCGTTCTCACACAACTATTTTGTATCTAGAAATGTAAACAAAAAATTTAAAAAGAAGGAAGAAAGGAAAAGGGACAGATAGAGAGTAGCAGTATTAGTAGTAGTAGTCTTGGTTTTACTACAATTGTTCTTATGTTTGTCAACGGGTTAAAGTTGTTTAGTTGTAAGAAAATAGCAACAGTATAGTTGTAATAAAGAATAGTTGCAAAACACCCCCACTCTTCCCATGTTAAATAATAATTTCGAAATAATAACGTTATTAGTTCAGTGCGCAGGTCAAAATCTGCAGAAGAAGCGATTTGTGTTTATTTGTTTACGTTGTTATGGGTTAATGTTTATGCGCGCATGCGCAACCGGATGTCATAAACCGGAAAGTGGGTTACATCACTCGTTACAAGGTCATTTGAGTTTTATAATTATATAGATTTCTATTTCTATTCAAACATCTATTTCTTCTTCTTCTCCTCTGTCTTTCTATCTATCTATTTCTCTCTCTAAACGCTTCTTTCTCTTCTAACCAGCCCATTCCTCTCTAGCCGAACACACACACAAGTAAAAATCTCGTTTATATGATAGATTCCTTGAGTAATAAGTACGGCTATGACAACAGCATATTCTTTTCATTGTTTTGACTCTCGAGTGTGTATCCATTGATATCTTATATGCTTTTATGTAGAGTGATGTGGTTCTCGGTTGATTAATTGTGTTGGATATATATTCAAGAATCAAAACAATGAAAAGAATATGCTGTTGTCATGGCCCTAGTAATGAGTCGGCATTTTTCCAAATAAGTAAATAATAACATTGAAAAACTAACCTTTCTACTAACGAAACCTGGCCGAGTTAAGCCCCATAAGAAAGAATAATATTTTCTTGTTTCTAGTATTATTCATCTAGGGTAACACTGATTAAAAAGTACCGACTTTGTGGGTGTTTGTTTTGTAATTATTTACTTTTAACTGGACAAACACACATGCATACAGACAACTGCCCTCTGTATAATAGATTCAATTCTTTCCCACACCGCAGGAAGATGTGACACAAGGTCTGCAGGTGGGGAAAGTCAAACCAGGGCCTCTAATGGAGGAACACTTTGTTTTTTTTTTTTGTTTGTTTTTTTAATTGTCTGGTTAACTCCGTTGGCATTCCCCAGTAGAGACACCTCAGACAATAAGCAATAAATTTATTCCATCCGAAAGACGAGAGGTTACCGCCTGGGAAGGTGGACCTCCTAGGACTATCCAGAACCATATGTCAGCCTGACAAATGCAAGTTCATTCCTTACTCAAAAATTGGCAAGGTTCTGCCCAACTATGCCGAGGACGTATCCTAGACTAGTACAAATACAACCTACTCAGACTGTGTCAGGTAAGTAGCATAGTAATAGATACTAGTGGAACCGGTGGAAATTCCACAGCAGAATTTTTTATAGGTAATATATTGCTGCTAAGCATTCTGTAGACGTTCAGTGCGAATGGAAACTCTGCGACATTATTGTAGCCCTTTTGTTAAAACTGTAGAAGTATTTATCTGGTTAATGTAGTGTCAGAATATATCTGGTTATTACGGTTTATCTCCAATATCCTTCTAGGAGTCTGTGACATATTTCCATTGTATGTATTCGTGCCGAACAGAAACCCCACAATATCATTATACTTCACGCCTGTGGAACTCTGTTCCGTCTGCCTGTTTCCCACCTGACTACAACTTGGATGTGTTCAAGTCCAACGTTAACAAATTCCTAATGAACCGCCCCCTTAAGTAAACACTTCATCAAATCTCCACACTAACGTAATGTACTTGCAATAACCCTTATCCCTGAGTGGCTTCCGGGCCTTGATAAGTGGTGATCACTGTGTAAAAAAAAAAAAATAAATAAATAAAAAAATTATACCATATTTAGACAGAACAAATACTACCCATGGATCCTATCCAGAAAACCAAGAATGTACATTTTAATTTCACGTACTACCGAAAAAGCGACATCGTATTTTTCTTCTTCTTCTTTTTTTTTCTTTTTTTATTTAAATTTTTTTTTTTTTTTTTTTAAATTTTTTTTTTTATTTAAAAATTTTTTTTTTGTACATTGCATCTTCGCTGATTGAGAGATCCTGTTTACAACATACCACGAACATTGAATTAGTATATCTATATACTAATTTAATGTTCGTAGTATACTATCACCTTTTTAATAAATAGGATCTCCTGATCGAATTATTTATAATCTGGAATTCGTGTCATGCGTACGTACGTTAAAAGTATTATGGTATTAATAAATAGATTCTCCCGACTTTATTCCAGTGTTCCGTCAAAATCCTGCGTACATTTTTTTAACATTTTGAGCTGAGGAAACATTTTACGTTACATTTACATAGAAAAATGAACCCTCGTCTAAAATCTGAACAAGTCGATTTAAATCAAATCATTTTGTAATCTGCAAAATTTGTACTCAGTCGATTTTTTTTTTTTTTTAGATTGTGGAGAGAGCGCATGCGTATTAAAGATGAGACATGAACCGGATCCGGAAGCTTCTAGTCTAATCTATATGTTTCTACTTGTTAAACTATCAGAAAATTTTGTAATGTTTTGAGATCTTGGACATATTTTTCTTAGAGTAAATTAATGCGTTGTTACAAGTTGCACTTATCGTTATAACCATAACATCTTTATTTTTGACCTTTATTTTGTTGTTGTTTTGTTCTTTGAATTAATTTGGCAAGCAATGCTGACATAATATCTTAAGCAAATTCGTTCTGTTTAAACAAGCAGAGATCCATTCTTAAGATATGTTAATTCAATCTAAACGTTCAGTTAGCTCAAACTTGAGCTTTATATGCCAGTATTAATATAATTTCAAACTTGAGCTTTATAGATTAATGTCATACGATATCAAACTTGAGCTTTATAGGCTAAATGGTAATACTATTTCAAAAAGGAGCTTTATAGGTCAGTGTTAATACAATTTCAAACATGAGCTTTATAGGCTAATGTTAATACGATGTCAAACTTGATCTTTATATGCTAAAATGAAGCCAGGCTTGAGATTTTTATGTCAATGTTAATACGATTTGAAATTTGAGTTTATAGGTCAACGAAAATGTTTGAATGTGGCAAATTAATAAACTGACGAACAAAACGATGCTTAGATGCGTGCATTTAATTAGTATGTTTAGTGATGAACATCTCATTTGAACCTGAAACGAGGCTGATCAATGGTCGGAGAAAAACTTTTTCTAAAGACTCATGTAAACATAAGCGAAAAAAAAAATCCGTGACTCATTTTTCGTAGTTTCCATTTTCCTTGAGTCACACGATTTGTATCATTTAAAACATATCGATTTTTTTTTTCCAGAAAGAGCAAGATGACATGTAACTCATTAACTCTGAATGCTAATTAACTGTAATTGGTTGCGATCCTCTATTCTATGATAAACACATGTACGTATTTATATATAAATAAATAAAAGACATATACAGATATATAAATAAATATATTAGATATATAAATAAATACATCAGATATATAAATAAATATGTATCTGATCAACAAATGTTCCCCACTTCTAATACTTTTATTGCCATTGAAATCGATGAACTCGTCCATTTTTCAATTCATTATTTTCTGCTCTAATCAGTGTACCGGGAGGAAGTTTCACATGCGTCCCCACAGTAACTTAGTCTACATTGCACTGTAAAGAACCTACTATTGATTTTATAAAATTATTTGAATTAAAGTTTAAAATTAAAGTTTAAAATTAAAGTTTAAAATGCAAAAGTCAAGTAGCATGGTTCGATCGTGTTCTAAATAGAAACATTCATTTCGAACGCGTCCCTGTTTTATCATCTTGATTTTATTTGCTGGGCCCTTCTGCTTGTTGCGGTAGTAAAACTTTTCAAATACACTTGTGCTGTTAGGCTGTATAAGAGTCAAAATCGCTTGTTCCTTTTTTCATCGGATTTTTTCGATTATAGATGCTTGTCGGGGGCATTCCAATAAAAGAACTATCTAAAAACACTTCCAGATACATAAAGTACATATGTATTAATGTTTTAAAAAAGATCGGCCCAGAAGTTTCGGAATCCAAAGGGAATGAACTCACACAGACACGCAATCTGTCTTCTATAGTATAAATCTAACCTGTTTGTTTAAATGTATGTATGTATGTATGTATGTATGTATGTATGTATGTATGTATGTATGTATGTCTCGCAAAAACTTTCGACAGAGGCGACGGATTTTCACGAGATCTGTCTCATTTTGAAGTTCGGCCGTTCGGACGACAAGTATAAAAGAATTGGCTAAAAACAGTAATTCCTTCACCCTCAACTGGGGCACTTTTCTACAGGGATGGGTCGCCTTTTTCGTCGATATTTTCGAAAGTCATCCCCTCTTTTTGATTGACTAGCCTTAATTTAAAAATTCGTCACTTCTGGTTTGGGCGCAACAGCAAAAACGTCACGTTTTTTTTTTAAATTTTTTTCACGTTCTTTTCCTCCTTTGCAGTACAGGTTCGAGCCTGCCTTCCTATTACCACATTTTTTTTTTTTTGCTCTACACAAACCTCCAAACACCCGAGCAACGCCGGGTACCAAGGCTAGTTTATATATAAATAGAACTTTTCTTCTTTTTTTTTTTTGATTAAAGTCTTAAGATTTCTTTAAACCAATCTCATTAATTCTGTTGCCATGGCATCAAAGCCAGAATAGTCCCATTTATCTTTAACGATAACCAAAATAAAACCAGGAACCAATTTGTCTTGAAGTTTGTTTTTGCTTGTAAAATATTATTTAAATAGAAATTTAATTTTATCCAACATCCAAGATAAAAAAAAAACATTAGCATAAACAGAATAAAAAATATTCCTATTTAACGTAGAATGATGAGGGCGTAATAATTTTATATTCACGAGAAATGTTTCAAGAGCTCGTTGTCGTTCAAATAAAATATCTGGGATTACTGGTCCTAGGAAGTACACCTTCCCAGTCTTTACCTCCACTTTTGAGAAGGATTTGGTTTAGTGTTAGTCGTCTGGAGCACCATTGCCTGTAAATAGTGAAGGGTTGGTTCTTTGCTATTTTGTACCGATTAGAGTGCCCCCTAGCTGGTTTTTATAAACTTCCGACCTTGTGTCTTGCAATGAACAAGTGAATCATACCAGTCCAAGAAAACCAACCTTTTCAGGCAGTATCTCCCCCGCTTTCAGCGAAGGGGGATGAGCATAATATGTTGCTGGAGAAGCCGAATTAATTTCTGTACAAAACCTATCTAAGAACACTGCCAGTAATATAAATAATCTTTGTGTGAAATTTGCAAAACATGGGATCAGTCGTTTCGGAACTTATAATAGGAAGGAACTCAAACACAGAAATTGATTTTCATATAACAGTATATATACAATGTGTGTGTAAAAGATAAAATATGTTTATGCATATACTTTTTATTTTTATAGTTAAAAATTATTGAAGCTAAAGGCTCGATTATTTCTGACAATTAACAACAGAGTTTTTCGTTGTCTTTGTTTGCCGCCTTGTAATAAATTTTTCTGGGGGCTAACTTCCGTAATTGACATATTAATTTCAGTTCTTTGTCTATGAGAGAAACAATCTGTAAAAATGTATATTCAGCCTATATAAGTTGAGGTTGCTGTTTTTCAGAGGTAAGGTAACCAGTGAAATACAAGAGTGCTTAATACCGAGATAGAGCAAGTTACACTTTCAATTTGTCTTTACATAAGCAGTAATTTGTTGCTACACAGTCATGAGCATGTTTCGGTCTTCTAGTATTTAGTAACTAGAGACCTCTTCAGACAACAACACATTTGAATATAAGCGTTGTTGCCTGAAGAGGTCTCTAGTTATTAAATACTAGAAGACCGACACATGTTCATGACTGTGTAGCAACACATTACTGCTTATGTACAGACAAATTGAAAGTTCAGCCTATATATATATATATATATATATATATATTGCAATACTAAAGCTTAATTAATTAAAGTTTGGGTCCTTAACGTTTTTTTCATATGTATATTAATCACACAAAATACATGTTAAGACATTCCTCAGTTTCAAGATTGAATTATGTTTAAAAATGCTTTCATTTTAATTGTTCCAATCAACCGCATTTTTAGTTAACTAAAAATTACCCTTCTCTTGCTCAATATTCTCGGCTTTTGGGTTGAGATATTATTTAATCTATAATTTTTGGAAGGCAAGGAGGGCGCGTAGTCTGCAAAAACGGCTTAAATTTTTTTTTTTATTATATTTAATGGTTACAGAAAAAAACTAAAAAAAATCTGCTAAATACTTAATTTTCTGTTCGTTTTGCAATCAGTCAATTTGTCTTTGTATTACTTATTTTTTTTACTGTTATTTTTCCCAAACAAGGCACAGTACTGCTTGTGTAACAGGGCCACTAGCACTGGTAGCAGCAGCTGCAGCGGCATAATGCTTATGCAAATGACCGAGCCAGTGCGTAATGTGACGTCACAGCAGAGCAAGAGAAGGGGGAAAAAAAGAGAAAAATATGCACCACGTGGCGAGGATTAGAAAAGAAATTGCATTCCGGGGGAGATCTACACAATACGGACCAAACTGTTTATTATAATTATCCTAATCTAAGTTTTACCTTAATTTTGTAGGAGTAGAGGAGATAAAATGCACCCGGAACATTAAGCATGGCTTTTGAACTTTATTTTATTGTTAGGAATACATTCATTTTTCTTTTTAGACAACTCCTTTCTTTATAGTTAAACTATTCTTTTATATTACACCCGGGCAATGCCGATATACAGATCCTGCTCATATATATATATATATATATATATATATATATATATATATATATATATATATATATATATATATATATATATATATATATATAGAGAGAGAGAGAGAGATAGGAGAAGGAATTATGTATGATTGATAAAAAGTGTAGCATTCAAGGGCACTTTATTTTATTGTAGGTAAAACATTTATTTTTCTTTTTAGGAAACTCCTTTCTTTACAGTTAAACCATTCTTTTATATTACACCCGGGCAACGCCGATATACGGGTCCTACTTGTGTATATATATATATATATATATATATATATATATATATATATATATATATATATATATATAGAGAGAGAGAGAGAGAGAGATAGGAGAATTATGTATGATTGATAAAAAGTGTAGCATTCAATTCAAGGGCATATATGCAAAAAAAAAAAAAAAAGGTTCGAGTTGCAAATCTCTGTTGTGTGCCTCTGTACTTTGCAAGTGACGCCTCAGTTAACATGAACAGTTTCATGGTTGAACAAACCTAAGTAAATTATAGGCAGTCATGCGTTGCACATACTCCCTTATATGGAGATTCAACCGCATACAGAAAAATGCTATTGCGAAATGTGCAAAAAGAGACACATTTACACACACACACACACACACACACACACACACACACACACACACACACACAAATATAACAATTAATGAGTATGTATATATACGTACACACGTATTTCTTTTGTATTGCTACCATATACATATATACACATTAAGATTTTTTTTTCACTTTCGTGTGTGTATAACGAAAAATAGAAAATAGTCGAGCAATAGCCATGCTCAAGCACGAATTTGCAGCCATTGTAACTATAAAGTTGACTTTTTTTCTCGCACTGACATTGATGCTTCTTCTATTTAAAAATCATTAAAACGAACTTTTTAATATACTCAGTCATGAATATGCGAGCGACTACATAAAGGTGAACTAATTTGCATATTCCTTAAAAAAAACGAACGTTAATTAATTACTTATTCATGTTTTATGGTTTCTCATTAGATGATTGGTTTCATTTCACTATTATGCTGAATTCTATTTATGCATAGTTTCTACATTCTGCATAATTGTGTAGAATTTAAGATGAAAATGTTCAAGCCCACACATATAAACAAAGGTTACTTGAAAAAAAAATTTTTTCTGAAAGAAAGGGTTAACTTGTCTGAATAGATATAGCTCTACTCGATTAAGAGGAGCAATTATAAGAAACGATGTAATTAATAATTAAAGTTACAGTCTTCCTTGCCCTTATTCTTGTATAATGCTGCTTTTTTTATCCTCTTCTGATAAGAAGCATTTAGCTTTGAAATCACATGGCCTAAAGAGGTTTCTCCCCACCTCGTTTCCCTTTCATTTTTTGTGATCATCCTCATCCTTATTGACATGACAATGTATTAAAGTTATAAATTAACTTTAATCATTATCTCCCTATCTTTTCTTAGATATACTCTTATAATTGTTTTTTTGTGTATTCATATTCGTATTAAAAACCCGTTCTTTTTTCTATTTATTTAAAAAGAAAATACAACTTTGTTATATATGGGTCGTGAAATTGCAAAAACATTAGCTAATTTGCATATTCTTTTAAACATTCATTTTAATTAATTCCCTATTAGTTGATTCGGTTTTCTAATGGGATGATCATCTTTAGTTAACTATTATGTTTAATTATATTCATGCAGATATTCTACATGATTTATATTTGTGTAAAAAATGTTATAGTAAACACAAACCTCTTTCTATCTGTATATATATTTAAGTATGCGTATATATATTTGTCTAAAAAAATTTGCCTACCAAACTCCTCTGTCAATTTTTGGTCTACAGATATGAAACTTAATATATAGGGTATTCGAACCCATGTGAAACTTTATATTTCGGTTTTAGCCAGGAAAAATCGGTACAAAAATGTGAAAATTAAAAACATGAAATTTTTATAGGTGAAGTTTGAACGACGGCATTACGAATATGCATGCGTAACGTAATAACTATTGGTTCATGTTTTAATTTTTAGCCTTGCAGCAAACATGTCTTCATAGCGCAGGTATTAACGTAAAGGAAAAATTAAATCGTGAGTTGAATGTTTTGGTTTCGATTCTCGGTGGTGGCGCACGAGTTATTTATTTTTTTTTTATTAACTTTTTGAATCATTACTGTATATTGAGTCCAATATAATATAATTAATATGAAATCTGCATTAATCAAAATATCATATTTAAGTATAAATCCGGATAGCCTCCTCATATGTAAGCGATTTTGTCAATATGTGTAAAAAATCTCTGCTAAACTCCTCTCTGAATATTTGGTCTACAGAGTTGAAATTTGATATATAGGATATATATATGTAGCAGACCTTCGATTTGGGTTTTAGTCGAGTAAACAGCTGTTAAGGGCCGAAATGAAAAAATAAATAAAAACTTGGCATAATATCATTTGTAAGTGATTCATTACATATAAATTTCTATGATATTTTTATGATAAACTGCCTTAAATTGACTTAAATTAAGGCTTCGCCATTTTTAAACAGAATGTAATTGTGATTTTTTTTGTCTACTGGATCAATAAAACTCGATAATTCAATAAATTTTTACTTGTATTTTTTTTTTTTTTTTCTGCTGAATAACTTTTCTGTAATTTTGGAATTTATACTAATTTCGAAATGACACGTAAGTACGTAATGTTTTCACGTGAAATGCGTTGTTTAAGAAAATCGCCACTATACACAGGCACTGAGTTCTTATACAAGTTGATGCATGCCTTTAGTGGTTGCATCTTGGAGGAAACTATAAATCTGTAAGATGTGATATCATTATTTACGGCATGGACTGTCATCCAAGATTTCGTACTGATCCCAACAACTCTTCGGGCGAGGATCACAGTGTTGTATCTGTTCTGATGCTACATTTCATCTTTTCTGTTCTCGGTCAGTAGAGGAGAAATCCTTCATGACTGAGACAATCTTTATTTTTGTTCCTATCCAGAGTACCCCTTTTGGAGGAGCTGGATTTTTTTCTCTACATTAAAAACTGACCTTGTGTCTAACTCTGCCCTCTTGGGGAGGCAAGTAAATGGGAATAACTACTTGTTTGTCAAGATTGAGTAATGAGTGCTTAGAAATTCTCACAACCTCATGAAGTTGGGCACCGACAACGAAGGGAATAAAAACCAGATTGAAAAATAACTATGAGAAGAACCGGTCAGCATTATATTCCAACATTCAGTGTTCCAGTATTTTGGTCACCGGCAAAAATGACATCAACGAACAGAAGATGAGATAATCGGTGACACTCGGCTGTTCATCCACCTCGTAATTATTGACCACGCAACAAAAACGGTAACTGACGTATCCATTAGCAGTTTTGACAATATCGCTTTAGATAGCGGACACACTCTGTAAGTGATTTGGAAAGATTGGTTTCTATTTGATTTTTTTTTTCTTTCTTTGGAAAAAGTTTCTTCAACCTTAATAAGAAAACATCCATCGCAAAGTTCTGACTTATTTATTTTTTGTTGTCCTGTTTTTCTATTTTATTCTTCTGCTGCTGAATTCCTTTTACCGCTCCTCCTTGTTTTTGCCCCCCCCCCCTCGACAAAAGGAAGATGGATCTGTAAATTTACCCTTGTCCGTTCGTCCGTCCGCACTTTTCTCAATAACTACACCTTGGAAGTTTTTGAAATTTTGCACAAACATTAAACATGATATGAGTAAAAAAGTAACAACGGATTGTCCAGAAAACTCTGATTAATCGCTAAAATTGACACTTTTGTGCTTATTAAAAAAAAAAAAATGGATGCGTTGGATTTTTATAAAACTTTGTAAAAAGTTGTAACTAACTGATTTCTATATAATTTTGTTTGTCTATACTTCGCGATAACTCTTGGGTGTGCCCAGGGGCTCTTTTAGGGCGAATAAAAACACTCCATTTTTGGGACTATTTTACCATATTTGTCCAAAATTTTCTGTGTATGTCTACTTAGCAGTTTTGCATGGTGCTGAACTCAAATTTAAATATGTTAAGGCCTTGGGGACTTTTGGGGCTAAATGGGGGGGGGGAACAAATGATGGACTTAGTCATTTCTTTTTTTGCATAGTGCAGAACTCAAATTTACATATCTTAAGGCCTAATACTGCACCGTTTGTTCATTTTCACCAGGATTTGACGGGGGAGGGAATGCTGAACTTAGTCATTTTTTTCTGCCTCGTTCACTGTGCATTTACGGGGGACCATGCATGCTTCACTTGTTTTCTCTTATATCAAGCACATTTACAGTCGGCTGTTTTTAATGTCGCTTTTTAAAATCTATATTTTATATTCTAGGTCTCTACCCCTATTGTCACTGCTTAGTAGTATAAGACTACACTTAATTTGCAAAATGATTAAAGTGTTCACTAATGGGTCAGGAGAGTGGTGTTCATACCAAAGACTTTAAAAAATGGCGCTTGTTGTAAAACACTCAGCATTATCAGGTGGGGATCAAGGGTAAGTGGCGCAGTCCAAAAAAAGAATGGTACCTTTCACTACTGTTTGACATTAATAAAATTTACCATCTCTTCTGCAATCCAACCATATTTGGTACAACTAAACTTCAGTGTATGCCTGACTTACCCACCACGTTTCTGTCCTTAGTGTCCAACTATCTTTATTTTATCACCAGTCAACGATCCATGCTCCAAAGTGAGTGCGAAGCCAATTCAGGATCACACTTGTAGTGATGAGGATGCCACTAAAATATCCTTGACCGGTGATAGAGCAAAGACAGTTGAACATTCATAACTGAAACTTGATGGGAAAGTCAGACATAGACTGAAGTTTATGGTTGGGTTATAGAAAAGATGATGAATTTTGTTAAAGATTTTTTCGACTTGGGTGGATCATCGTAAATTATTGAAGTAATTTATGTTTTGGCAATGTTCATAAGTTATTTATTAGCTTATTTTTGAAAAGATACAAGTTTAACTCCCACTCATTATTTGTGAATTAAATGAGGTGTTTCCATATAAACTTACACATACAATGCATCTATAATATAAATCTTACCTGTCTGTTTAAATGCATGTATGTACGTATGTATGTATGCCTAAAACCTTCGACAGAGGCGACGGATTTTCACAAGATCGGTATCATTTTGAAGCTCGACCCTCCGAACGACAAATCGAAAAATTGGCTAACAATATTGATTCCTTCACCCTCAACTAGGTACTTTTCTACAGGGAGGGGGTCGTTTTTTTCGCCGATATTTTCGAAAGCCATCCCCTCTTTTCGATTGTCTAGCCTTAATTTAAACCTACGTCACTTCCGGTTTGGCGATGGGCTCAACAGCAAAGACGGCACTTTTTTTTTACATTCTTTTCCTCCTTCGCGATACGGTTCGAGCCTGCCTGCCTAGTACCACTTTTTTTTTTTTTTTTGCTCAACACACACCTCCAAACACTCGGGGCAACGCCGGGCACCCAGGCTAGTATTACCATGAAGGATAGAATCGGCTCGCCCAGATGTGACAACAATACTTCATGCACGATAAAGGCTAAATATGGTTTGAAGTCCCGATAGGTTAAAAGTGAAATACTGCAACACCCTTCCAGCAACCCCTGTAGCTGCACTGGCTCCGATCGTATTGGCTTGCCTTTCCGTCACACTTTATCTGCAATACTGAGAGCGAGACCCTGGTAACTGGACAATCCTCATCACCCACCCGGGCCTGCATCTGGAGAGGCAACTCCAGTTTCCACTTTATAACCTCAGTACATGCTACAGTGCACCAGACTAGATGCAGAACGCCATTGACTAATTAGATAGACGGTTGTCATAAAAAAACTCCATGCATGGGCGAAAGGTGGCAGGTGTAAGTAATTTTTTAGCACCGTAATATTCAACATGGATCGATATTTGCTGTAAGTATATATCTCGTGTAAAAAACAAAAACAAAAACAAAAAAAACAAAACAAAAATAAACAAACAAAAAAGGCTATTAACATTAGAGAAACCGAGATGAACCTAGTTTTACTTTGTATATATAAGAGATGGCGAAGTAATTTTTCTTTTCCTGGAATGACATACAGAAAAATAATTTTTGTACAAGCACAGAAGACATAGTTGCTCATTCTCGCTCTTTCTCACAGAAGAACACAAAGGGGATGTTAATGTTTGAATTAACATTATTCATTTCATCATTTTGACACCTGACACTTAAAAAAAAAAAAAAAAATCTTAAAAGCTTTCCAGTTTTTTTCTTCTTTTTCACACAATTCCATTTTTTTTTTTACCTTTTTTTTATACTAACTTCATAAAACAATCGAAAAAAAAAGTAGCAAGTGACGAAAGGACAACTGTCTCTCATTTATTCTATTATCCCCCCCCCTCCCCATTAAACTATCAAAAGTACAATTGGTACTAACTTTATTGAATAGTAAGTGTCAGTAACTTCCGCGTTTTTTCACTGTCATCCACTGTGCTAACATTTTTTTGAAATTGCAAATTATTTAATGCTTTGCACTTTTTTTAATTCAGCGTTGCGACTGGCAAAGTACTTTGTCGGATTAGTCCGCCATTAATATCTCTATCTTTACTATTATATGAAAGGAACTTTATGCGTGTGAGTTCGTACACTATGGACTCCTAAACGACTGGACAGATTTTTATGAAAATTCACACAAATGTACTTTATTTAGCTGGCAGTGTTCTTAAATAGGTTTTGTATGGGAATGTCTCTGTTAAATATCGATAATTGAAATAATCCGATGAAAGAAGATACACGCGATTTTGACTTAAGTTAACACCTTATACCGCCTAACATCATAAGTGCATTTTTTTTTTAATTCAATTTTCACCCCAAACAAGGCACAGTGCCACTTTGAAGTAGGGAGCTACTATCGGGGACATAATTTGCGGGGGCATTATGAAGGGAGATGAGTAGCAAAATGTTTGTTCACGTTACACTTGAACTTCTGCATATCAGTACAGTTGGGAAAGCAGAATCCCGGAAGGGAGTTCCAAAGACTTGCAGTTCTGGGGAAGAAACTATTGTAGTAAAAGGCTTTCTTACACTTAAGGATATCTACTGTAAAGGGGTGGGACTGAGTTGCTTGGGTTTGTTGGGGATAGTCACGTCGAGGAGGTACAAGTGCTTGCAGTTCATCAGAGCATTCACCATTAAAGTACTTGTAGAACAAGCAGAGGGATGCAACATTTCGTCGATGTGACAGAGGCTGAAGCCTAGATGACAGTTCAGGACCTATCAGGAAGGCCCGGCATATAAAATTAACATGAGGTTCTTTGATATGACAGGGGCGCGCGTTTGAAATGAATGTTTCTGTTTCGAGCACAATTGAACCATGATACTTGACTTTTGCATTTTAAACTTTAATTCAAGCCATTATATATAAAAAAATTATTTTATGAAATCAACAGTAGATTCTCTACAGTGCAATGTAGACTACAATGTATTGTGAAGTCAGTGAGAGGAGGCATGTGAAACTTCCTCCTGGTGCACTGCGGTGGATCCCCAACTAGAGCAATCAATTGATTTGATTGAAAATGGGCAATTTCACTGATTTCGATGACAATAAAATATGGGAGGATTAAACATTTGTTGATCCTTATTTAATCGCGGGCAACGTCGGGCCTCCTTGCCAGTTATACTTATAATCATCATATTTGGTATAGTGTCTATTTTACATGCTGGAAAATTGACTTCAAACTAACTTATCTTTAGTCAGCCTAGCTGAAACAACCGCCAACAATTTTCCTCACTCCCTATCTGTGCCCAAAACTAAATGAAAATTCCATGAGCAGAGTTTCTTTTTAAGAAATTTCCGTCTGTGGAACGCAATACTGTTTGTCTGCTTCCCAGCTGACTATAACATGGTCGCCTTCAAATCTAATGTGAATAAATTCGTATAGAGTCGCCCATCTAGTTAATCTAGCTCTACCCAAGTTTCACCATAACTGATCTTGTTTCATTATCTAACTAACACTTAGCCCTTATCCTTGAGTAGCCTCCGGGCCTTAATAAGTGCTGACACTCTAAGTAAAAAGAAAAAGGTCTTTAATTATTCCTTTTTCAGCATAACTCTCGCTTCTCTGATGTGATCCTTTAGTCCTCACATTTCATAAGCGATGTTTCTGACAAGGGGGGAAGAATTGCTGTTTTCTGGGTCAGAATATAACGATCTCATACTTATTGTTGACCAAGTTTTGATTTTGAAGTAGTATTTTTACTTAGCACCATACATCAGGTGATTTCATTGACTGTATTAGTTGGGAGGTGACAGTGGCCTAGTGATTAATAATACGGACTGACGAACTGGGTGGTCCAAGCTCGAATCCAGTTCATTCCACAAAAAAAATCACTTTTATTTAAGATGTTGGCAACCTTCATGTGGTCACTCCCGTAAGTTCTCGATTTTTTTCTAGCAAGAATTTTTACTATAAAAGTTATCAGGGAAACCAATGCCAACAATAGAATTTTTGGATTCATACTATATGATGATGTAATCCCTATATCTATAAAAGTGAGAATGTGTGCGTGTGTGAGGACACTTCTCAACCTATATACTCAACGAATTTTTGATCTACAGACTTGAAATTTGGTATATAGAATATTCAGATATGTGGAAAACTTTTTAATTCGTTTTCATCCGGAAAAAAGCTTCTAAGGGGGTCCAAATTGATAAAATTGGTACGGGGGGGGGTCATCGGATTTTTATCATTTTTTGTCAATTGTTTCATGAATGTGCCTGCGTGAATGGTTCACAATACACATTCCTTATGTTAAGGATAAGTAGGTTTTAAAACACTTTTTAAATAACGTGTCAAACTAGCCTAATGGTTATCGTACTTGACTCACTGTCTTTAAGTTTTTATTTCTATCTCAGCTCCAGTTTTTTTTTTTTACTTACAAGAAGTGAAAGGTTTAGAAAAAGCATAAACTTCACATGCGCATGTCTCAGTCTCTTTCTGTTTTTGTTTTTTTATTTCATTTTTTTTTTAAGGCATTTTACGTTACGTTTAATACCTACGCTACTTCTGTCTATAATCAATAAGAATTCTGCATTAATTAAAATATAATATTTATATGTGTATTTTATGACCGGGCAACGCCAGGCGGTCTGCTAGTAGTTCATATATGCTAATAGGAATACTCGCTGTTGACTGGGATTTAATGCCGAAAAACATGTCCTGTACAAAGCCAATAAAAACATATTACTTCTTTTTTTTCTGAAAGAACAAATTCTTTCATATTTAGACATGAAAAATGGTGCCGGCACATCAATTCTGATTCAATCAAATGACAGGCACATTTATATTTTACAAGACTATCTTTTAGGTGTTAACAGGTTGACCACCTTAAATGGCAGAAAGGGCAACCCGGAGTCTGGGATATTCACAATCAATCTTGTATAATTCCTTCTGTTTCAGGAAGGTTTTAGATGACGATGAATTACTTGGATTATTCTAACTATTAATAACTTGGCCTTCGGGACAAGATCAAAGTGTAGTATCTGCAGATACTGCAAGCAAAGACCATATGTGGGAGAGACCCCACAAATAAGACCTTGGTCAATGTAGGGGCAACCCTTCATACCAATTGTCACTATCCAGCTCCCCTACTCCCCGGGGAGTTGGTCCCTATTTCCCCTCCACTCCTCACTTTAAAAATCGGCCTTGTGCCTAATTTGCTCAGTGGGGGAGCAAATAAATACCTCAAAGTGTAGTATCTGTTCTTCAGACGCTGCACTTCAATTTCTTGTTCTCTGTCAGTGGAGGAGAAATCCTTCACGACTGAGACAATTTTTATTATTGTTCCTTTTCTCCACGTTAAAAGACGACCCTGGTGTCTAACTCTGTCCCGTGGGGAGACGTTGTAAATAGGGACTATTAATCTAAAAATTCTGCACAGACTTTTGCATATGATACAAGGTGCCTTCAATAAGTCTCCAGACTTTTTGTACAGGCATTTAAAATTGTCGTAGACTCTTGAAAGTTCAGTATGTTATTGCTATACATCTTATGAGATGACTGACCAATTTTTGTGATTTCAGGTTTAAATGTTGAAATACACCCTACAAACGCCTAAGTGCCACAGCTGGTGAATTTCAAAAACGCAATCTGAACACGAGAACACTTTAGAAGAATGATATGCGATAAAATTTTGTTTTAAACTTGAAGAAAAGGCCATAGAAACGTATGAACTGTTTCAGGCTGCTTTTGGACCATCTTGCATGAATCAAGCATCAGTTTTTGAGTGGTATAAGAGATTCAAGGAAGGCAGGGAGTCTATAAGGGATGATGAGAGGTGTGGGAGGAGAAAGGAAGTCAGAACACAAGAGTTGATTGGCCAAATAAATAATTTCATGGATAAGGACCGTTGTGTGTCTAGAGAGACAATGAGTGCACAGTTTGATGTCAGTGTGGGAACTGTATGAACAATTTCTTTGCAAGGAACTGAAGATGCGGAAGATTTGTGTGAAGTTTATTCCAATGCACCATATGAAAAAGTCAATAAATGTCATTCCATGAGCAATGTTTCTCGCTATTGCTAAAAAAAATGCTAAGAAAAACATTTTTGCTCTTTTATTTTTAGCTAACCTCAAAAGATACCGAGTTTGACTTTAAAGTTTTTGAGTACAAAAAAAGAAATTGCATCTGGAGAAAATTTGATGTTACATTGGCCGAAACGTGTACGAGTATAGTAGTCCGAATAATACTGATTGATATTTTTGTTAAGAGAAAAAGATAGTTTTACGTGTGTGATTTTGCTAACTCTGTAAAACTAATTTTTTGAATTTTGAAAAAAAAAAAAAAATGAATAAAAAAATTAGGTGAATATGCGGACCAAAAGGTTGGGGCGGGAGGTAAAGAGGAAGACAAACAGAAAGTGATGCAAGCAAACACAGAAATGATGATTTAAAAAAAAAATCACAGAATGTTTTTAAAAAAAATATTATTGTACAAAAGGGATTACGGTTTTAACAACAATAAACACCACAACAACAAATGAATAATGAAAGCAATTTTTTTACGTTTGGTTAGATTAATGTGCAGTGCTTTTTGATATGATAAAACGGCAGATTTAAATAAAACAAATGTTTGTAAAAATAAGAGAAACATTAAAAATAAAAGATGCTAAAAAAAACATTAAAAATAAAAAATGCTAAGAAAAACATTGAAAATAAAAAAAATGCTAAGAAACATTAAAAAGTAAAAAAATGCTAAGAAACATTAAAAATAAAAACAAAATGCTAAGAAACATTGAAAAAAAATGCTAAAAAACATTAAAAATAAAAAAATGCTAAAAAAGACATTATAAATAAAAATAAGAAACATTTTAAAGAAAAAATGTTAAACACATTTTTTAAAATTTTAAACTTATGAAAACAAACATAAAAAAATGTTAAGAAAAAAAGAATCATTTTTAACGTCACACTAAAATTTATTTGAAAATAATTATCTATTTCTTTGATATTTTTCTCAAAGCAAAAGAGTCCCTCCACCTCAAACTCAAACAAAACTGTTAAAAAGAAGTGCTCCTCCATGAATTTATCACTAAGCAAAATTACTCTGTGTGTATATATTTTGCTCTTTTATTTTTAGCTAACCTCAAAAGAATTCATGCCTTGTTATATTATGATGGTGACGTTTGGGTTGATTTCAACAAAATTATATATCTGATTGTCAAATAAATAATTTGGTGGACACAATATAATCATCCACAGCAAAATACGATGAAATTATATCCGTTTAAATTATAATTCTTTAAACAAAAATATGAAAGGAAAAATTCGAATAGAAACACACTGTTATTATGTCAAATTTTTTTTTTTATCCATATTATCTCAGTTTTTGAATTTCCCTATATATTCAGAACAAAAATTAATTTTTATTTTGCCATTCCATTTTTTTTTTTTACACAATACCAAAAGAATAGCGTAACACGTTCTGTTAATTAATAGTGTTGGGACGATCAATCGGAAGCAGAAAAATCGGAACATTTTGGGGTATCAGAATCGGAAAAATTTGTATTTATTTTCCGATGACAAAACGATTCCTTTAATTATATATTTTTTATTTGTTTTTAAACTACCAGTAAAACTAAAATATATAGATCATCCCCCACAAGTGTATTTGAGCAAAATATCTGCAAACTGAACATGTGTTTTTAGGGTAATCAGATAAAAATAACAACTTTATTATAAATACTTAGAGACTTCTAAAGAATCGGAATCAGTAATTGTATCGGAATCGGGAAAATATTGGAATCGTCCTATCACTATTAATTAACAAAACAAGATGGCTGACAATCAAATTACGAATCTATGACAGTTTTGCTGGCTCTTTTTTTTTTTTCAAGGGGGACTTTTCTTTATTACCAATATCTATCTACTTTACTCTACTAAAAGGAACTTTGTCTGTGCGAGTTTGTTCCCCATGGACTCTTAAACGGCTGGACAGATTTTAATTAAAATTCACACAAATGTACTTTATTTAGCTGGCAGTGTTCTTAAATAGGTTTTGTATGGGAATGTCTCTGTTAAATATCGATAATTGAAATAATCCGATGAAAGAAGATACAGGCGATTTTGACTTAAGTTAACACCTTATACAGCCTAACATCATAAGTGCATTTGAAGTAAGTCACTGCAGAGAGGCATCTGAAGCTTTCTCCCAGTGCATCGTGGTGGGTCTCTAACTAGAGCAAGCAATTAATCGATTTGATTGAAAAATGTCCGAATTCACTGATTTTAATGAAAATAAAAGTCTGGCAGAGTGGAACATTTGTTGATTCTAATTACATTCCCGGGCAACGTCGAGTCCCTTTGCTAGTGTGTATGCATTGGTGGGAACAGAAGAAATCTTTAAAATCTCAAATTCTGTCTCCTATACAGAGAACTAACCATATATTAACAGAGATGGTAAGTTATGAATAAAGATATGGATATCCGTTGAGTATATATTTTTTTTTTTTTTTTTAACACTTTTCGGGCGAATTCTGATTGGTCACAAGTTTTGAAGAAATTTTACCCCAAACGACTTGCATTACTGTAAATTCTGTTTGTATTCCAGTCTATCTGGCGTCTTGAGAGGTCATCAGAGGCCATGCTATTAAACAAAAAAGATTAAACACTCATCGTCAAGAAGGTTATTAATATTTAAATAGGAAGTGTAGCTTTAATATTCAAGATTCTGTATCTTTCTTCCATTCCTTGCCCAAAGGTTCTAAGATCTAAAAGAAAGTGATAAGAGGTGAGAAAAGTAGAAGCAGTGCCAGGATATGACTTGGGTGGATGAAAGATGGATACGTGGAGAGCGGAGTTGCAAATGGGGTCGAGACACGGACGGACAGACAGACGCTTCTATCATTGGCCCTCTGTAAATATGAACGATAATTTGTCAGTGTGAGCAGGTAAAAGAGTTTTTCGATGTGTCAGAGGTGATGAAGAAGATGCTTAAAAATTCATGAGCGATGCGCGGATTTTGTAAATGTGAAGATGCAGAAAGGGGCTAATAGACGCGTTATGGTATCGGCTGTGTCGGTAGCCTCGGGCGACTATTTATTTATTTTTTTTTCTTTCTCGATAGCACTTCTGCCTTGTCTATTGACTTTTCTTAAAAGATGAAAGCCGGCGAATATAACTGGGGAAAAAAAATTTATGGGGAAATTTAAAGCCAGTTGGAGATGATACGAAAATTGAGACACGGCTTATTTCATCTTTAGTTTTCTGTATTCTACCAGGCTTCCGTTCTGTCCTGAGAGACAATGGATACTCCCTGTAAGAGTGTTTGCACGTGTAATTGTGGAACAAGAGTTGTACAATCCCAAACCTCAACTCTCCTGAGCAATGACGTGCACAGAAATTTTTCAGGACAGGTGCTCAAGTGAAAAAAAACAAAAAACATCGTCTCGGTGGACCACAGGCTTAAAGTACATTCCTCTGAAAAGAGCACTTTTAAAATAGGAGTAAAATGGGTAAGTGGTTAGGCCCCCCATAGCACCCCCTCTCTGCGCATCCCTGCTCCTGAGTCAGTATTGCCTGATTCCAGTGGCAAGAAGTCCAGGATAACTTAAAACAATGCCAAGATAAATGAAGAGCACATACAGCACCTGGTATTCCCAAATGGTCACCCATTTTAGTACTGACTAGGCTCAATGATGCTTAACTTTGGTAATTTAATGGGAACCGGTGTTTCAGTGTGATTATGCCATACATGATTCTGTACATTCGAAAAACTGTTAGATTAGTTTTATGACTAAAAGTAACACACGCACACACACACACACACACACGTCCAAATGCAAAACACGATGAATCCAATTAGTTAAAATTTCGAGCTTAAACACTAAAAAGGACGAATATATTATTCAACAAAAAGATTGTTTTGGTTGAGAACAAAAAAATAAATATGATAGCAACCTTCTCTCTTGTGAGACAAAAGTTTTCTGCATCTAGTCTGGTGCACCGCAGCATCATCTGTGGCTATACAGTCCGAAGTTGGAATTGGTTCTCCAGACACAGGACTGGACTGATAAGGAGACCTAGGTTTGCACAATTTTTTTTTTTTTTTTTTTTTTTTACATGGAGGTCACTACTTATCAAGGCCTCTAAGCCACTCGGGGAAAAGGGTTATTGCGTGTACAGTAATCAATGAGATACTATTGTAGTAATCATTAGTATTGGAGATTTGATAAAGTGCCTTACTTAAGGGGGCGGTTTATCAGGAATTTGTTTATGTTGGACTTGAAGACATCCAAGTTGTAGTCAGATGGGAAACAGGCAAACGGAAGAGAGTTCCACAGGCGTGCAGTTCTAAGAAAGAAGCTTTATTCATGTAATCTACGTTTTGATTTAGGCACAGATAAAGAGTGGGGAAAATTATTGACAGTGTGTTTATCGTGAAAGATTGGCGAGGAGGGGACCAGAGATTGGAGCTGAGACTTGATTACTAGGTTCCCATTCTCGGGGTTGCAGACATAGTCCAATGGAAAGGCAAGCCAAGATGGTCGGAGCCAGCGCAGCCACAGGAGTTGTGGGAAAAGTGTTGCAGCGCTTCACCATCCACCTATCGGGACTCCAAGATTTCTGTCAGGGTTTACTCCCTTGCCAAAGTCACCCACAAAGCAATGGAGCTATTTGCCCATAGCTATTGAAAAAAAAAAAAAATGATATCAATATCATATCTAAAAAATAACTTTGGAGTGCGATCTAGTGTTGAAATGCAACACTTAATTATTTTCAGAATTTTGAAAATGGCGCTTTATACATTTTGCATTTAAAGTATATATATATATATATATATATATATATATATATATTTTGCCAACCGGTAATTTGTTTGAGTCATCAGCTCTAGGAAGATTGTCGTCCAGGACTGAAGAGTCCTCCCTCCCCTAGGTTTAGCTTCAGAGTTTTCCTTCTCCTAGACGGATGATCCTGGAAGATCTATGGGTCCCATCAGCACCGAGAGGGTTTGCCCATCGCCTGGGTCCTAATCCAGGTATTTCTGTGACCCCTGCATGGGTAGTTAATATTAATCGGTTATTTAGCTTATACATCTACTGAAAAATTACACTCCTCGAAGTGATTAGAAAGGATATTACTATGATTTCATCTTCATTATTAATGGGAGAGGGGCTAAGTAAAAATTCATGCAGTGGAAGCAACTAAATTTGCAACAGGATTGGTTTAAGAGAGAGAGGAGTTAATGTATGGTTAGATATAGTTTTGTTAGTTTAGCAATAGAATAACATGTTAAAATATGATTTACTTAATATTAGGAATTAAAATTTGGTACCCAAACTGAGTATTTAATACGACTGAAAGATAAGATATATGCTCAATATAGATACAAGAAACATTTGATTTGGAGTACAGTTTAGTACAGGTATAGCTGAAAGATATAATTTATGGCGTATTCTGTAAGTATAATAAAATATAGATGGATGGATAAGTGGCATGTTTTCAGTATATATGAATGTATATTCGCCCATGTATGGAGTACTGTTGTCACATTGGAGCTGGTGCATCGGCTGCTTGTCTTTCACTCCTGGACAGGGCTCAAAAGAGAGTCGCCAACCTGATAGGTCCTGAACTGTCATCTAGGCTTCAGTCTCTGTCCCATCGACGAAATGTTGCATCCCTCTGCCTGTTCTACAAATACTTTAATGGTGAATGCTCTGACGAACTACAAGCACTTATACCTCCTCGACGTGAATATCCCCGACAAACCTGACAAGCAACTAAGTCCCACCCCTTTACAGTAGAGATTCCTAGGTGTAAGAAAGCCTTTTACTCCAATAGTTTCTTTCCCAGAACTGCAAGTCTTTGGAACTCCCTTCCGGGATTCTGCTTTTCCAACTGTACTGACATGCAGAAGTTCAAGTGTAATGTGAACAAACATCTTGCTACTCATCTCCCTTCATAATAACTCATGCAACTTATGTCCCCGATAGTAGCCCCCTACTTCAAAGTGGCACTTGCCTTGTTTCAAACATATAGTAATTTAAAAAATTTCAATAGAGCTATAAATAAAATTACAGTTCACAGTTATGTCATATTGTGATTTTAATGTCAATTTCGGAGCAAAAGAAATCTTACACGTGTTTCTGGAGAAAATTCAGAGCATACTTGAGGAAATTCAAGTTACCACATAAATATCTTCAGAGTTAGTTGCCAGATGAATGCCGCACAATATCAATGTGAAAAGTCACACAAAGAAGCCCCCCGAAAAATACCAATCTTATTGGTAAAGCACTTTGGTTAAATTATATCGCCTGCATCTTATTTAACATAATGCAAAGCTCTATGTTGGCAAACAAACAAATGGAGCACTTTAAAAGTGGGAATCAGTGTTTATATAAAGATATTGAAGATATGATTCATGATTGCCGATCCTGTGGTTTGGCGATACAACTGCCAACTATCAATTAGACGGTTGTAGGCTCGATTCCCGGTTTGGGATGGGTGCTAGTCTAGCTAAAATGAAGAACTGTGATGCAGCGATACAGTATGTCTGTGGTTTAGTTTATTCAGACTACTTTTCTCATCTTGGGTGGTAAAGATAGAAATAGTGGAGAGAGAGAGAGAATGAAAGATCCTAACATCACAAGTGCATTTGAAAAGTTTTATTACCGCACAAACAGAAAGGCTCAGCATATAAAATCAACAGTAGATTCTTTGCTATGACAGAGGCGCATTGGAAATTTGAAATGTTTAGAGCACAATTGCACCATGATGCTTGAGATTTGCATGTTAAACTTTAATTCAAACCATTATATATATATATATATATATATATATATATATATATATATATATATATATATATATACATACATATATATATATACATACATATATATATATACATACATATATATATACATACATATATATATACATATATATATACATATATATATATATACATATATATATGTATATACATACATATATATATACATATATATATACATACATATACATATATATATATATACTTATACATATATATATATACATATATATATACATACATATATATATATATATACTTATACATATATATATATATACTTATACATATATATATATACATATATATATACATACATATATATATATATACTTATACATATATATATATATATATACACATATAGACATATATACTTATATATACATATATATATACATATACATACATATATATATATACATATATATAATTTATATAAATATTATATAAAAATAATGATATAAAATCAACAGTAGATTCTCTGCAGTGCAATGTAGACTTGTGGACTAAATTACTGCAGAAAGGTATGGGAAGTTTCCTCCCAGTGCACCTCAGTGAGTCCTCAACTAAAGCAGGCAATCAATCAATTTGAATGAAGAATGGGCGATTTCTCTGATTTCGATGACAATAAAATATGAGAGGGTGAAACATTCGTCTATCTTTATTCTATCTCCGGCAACGTCAAGTTTCCATGCTAGTGTATATATATATATATTTAAATAAGGGAGTAGCCACCAACAATGTGTATTTTTAACATTATTTTATTATTCCGTGTCTTGGTTTTTCATTGAGAATTATGTTTGGATCATTGTAATAATGTTTTTAAGTCATTGAAATCGTTTACGCGCGTTTCAGACGGTCTGTGATGCGTCCTCGTCAGAAATTATTTTCAAATGTGTAAAAATGGCGATTTTCGTAGTTAGTTTGAATAGTATAAACGATAATGTTTTATAGATAAATATTGACATTTATTTTTGTATCTACAGACGCTAATGTTTCATGCTGGCGCAATCTTCAGTGCAGGAAGTGGTAATTACGGCCTGTTGAAGGATTCGAACCTAGTTACAAAGTCACCTTTTAATTTTGCATATGGAAAGTAGAACTCGAGTTTATTTTCGGCAGCCGTGTAACTAATTTCCCTATTTAGCTCTTCAATCTTTACATTACATGAGAAATGTTTCTGACAAAGGGTGAAGAATTGCTTATTTTTTTCTGGGTCGGATTCTATCCATCTAACACGTATCTTCGAATAGTTTTCGATCTTGAATTAGTAGTTTCTTTTTTTGTGCACGAAGACAACCAAAAAAATCAGATGCACAAAAACTGTTAGGGTCACAGATAAGATAATAAATGAATCGTTTAACTTGTACGTCAGAAAACAAAAATCATATTTTTGGTTGAGGAAGCAAATTCTATGCGGTAGTTTTATCGAAATCGGGTCAACCAAAATTCCAGATCATACCGATTTTGTCTACTTATTAAGAAAAAAACAAAAACAAAAAAAAACCTTGAAGGGAGGAAGTGGAACGTTCTCCGACGTTTTCTTATTTTACTTTGTCATCTAAATTAATTAATTAATTGATTATCACGTCGATCAGTGATAAAAATATAACTGATTCTGTTGATAAAGGAGAAACAAAAATGTAATTAATTGGATAAAATCGAGATAAGAATTTCAACAATTAAACCTGACGTGTTTTCCCCCCTTTTTTCTTTTGTGTTGATTGATTAAGATCGCTTACAACGCATATTCATTTAAATCGTCTATCTGTCAATGTTGCAGACGTTTCCGGTCCAATTTTGTCCGAAAACTCTGATCAATTATGACTATTCTGTCGGCATGTCTCTCTCTCTCTCTCTCTCTCTCTCTCTCTCTCTCTCTCTCTCTGTCAAAATTGACTTGTCCTTCTCAACAATCACTTTTTTCTCTCCCTCTCAAACGCTCGTCCTTTCTCCTTTACCCCCCTCCCCTCTCCCCTCCACCCATCAAATTCTGAATCCAATCTTAATGACATCACTTACACACATTTCATTTTTTTTTTCATTTATTTATTTCTTCTTCTATTTTCGACAAAGGAGTTATCACTTATCTAGGCCCGAAGCCACTCGAGGAGAAGGGTTAATGAGCGTGCGATGAATGTACGGTTAACTGGAAACAATGCCGAGATAAGCGGAGAGCATATAAAGCACGTCGTATTTCCAAATGGTCACCCATTTTAGTACTGGCCAACAACAGGCTTAACAATGCTTCAAACTTCGACAATCTAACGAGAATTTGTATGTCAAATTGATTACGTCGTATATATTTGAGGACTTGGGAAAATATGAACCTCTAATTTTCTGTCCAGCTATGAGTACAAATTCAATATCTACGGGTCAAGATCACAGTGTAGTATCTGTTCTGATGCTACACTTCACCATTTCTATCCTCGGTCAGTGGACGAGAAACCCTTCATGACTGAGACAATTTTAATTTTTGTTCCTATCCTGAGTGCCCCTTTTTGGGGAGCTGGATTTTTCCCAGATTAAAAACCGACCTTGTGTCTAACTCTGCCCTCGTGGGGAGACAAGTAAATAAGAACAAATTTAATATCTGTTTAATGTTTACATGCGGCATTAACTAAATCACCTCTTCCCCCGCCGGGATCGATTTGTTTTGCCAAAAAAAAAATAAATAAATAAAAATAACAAAAAATAAACAACAACAATCTGTGATGTCTTTGTTTGTTATGCAAAAAATCTAAACTGCAGAAACATGCTGTGCAAGGCCGGAAAGTGTGGATGGTAGGCGAGCACAC
The DNA here is from genome assembly GCF_053919585.1 of Euprymna scolopes. Classification (NCBI taxonomy): domain Eukaryota; kingdom Metazoa; phylum Mollusca; class Cephalopoda; order Sepiida; family Sepiolidae; genus Euprymna; species Euprymna scolopes. The sequence goes on from NC_136502.1 coordinate 112,654,445, forward strand.
AATAATAGCACACTCTGAACCTGCAAAAAAATGCCTGAGCAGCACCATCTGCTCCTGAACAGGATTCTCTATTCTTTTAGTAAGGAGTGTCCAAGTTGGTGCTTGATATTTTTTATTACAAGGGAATCACCGTTTATCAAGACCCAGGGGCCATTCGAGGATAAGTGTTAATGAGTAAACACTGATAAACAGTAATGGTAGAAATTGATTGTTTACAAGTACAGCTCTGCAAGAACTTATTTACATTGGACTTGAAAACGGCTATGTTATATAGTCAGCTGAGAAGCAACCTGGCGGTATTGTGTTCCACAGACGGGCGGCTCTAGGAAAGTTTTATTAATAGGTATAGGAATTGTTGGCAGTTGTTGTAAGTAGGTGAGTGTTTTCCGATACCGATTCCAATACCCCAAAAAGTTCTGATTTTTCTGATTCCTAATTCCGATTAATCGTCCCAATACTAATAAAGTATACAGCTTGCCACAACCTGTATGTCTTCTATTTTTATGGTTCTCTGGTCACTGGAGCAAGAATGCAAGAATGATGCTTGAATTGTTGTTTTTCGCAAACCTCTGTTGATAGTTGCTGAAGGAACTATAATTGCCTTTCTATCTTACCTGTCTGTTTAAATGTATGTATGTATGTATGTAACCCAGTACTACCTGCCTCATGGTCGGGTCACGGGCGACTAAACTGGTTCTCCCACCAGACTTGTTTGGTGAGGAGGGTGGCTAGTCTCCCTGAAGGATTAAAAACAAGACCTTCCAAAGGGCGAATGAGCCCTTTTTGGGGTCAACGGCCAACTAGCACCGTGTGTGTTTGTGTGTATGTATGTGTGCGTTGGGGGTGGAGAGGGCTCCCGTAAGCCGTGGTGAAGGCAACCTTTCTAGGAGAAGCAAATCTCTAATTTAAAAAAACCATAAAGCGGGAGACTAGTACCCGTATTAAGCTGGTCTGCAATTTAACTTGTTGCTGGCTATCTTGCTCTTGCTTGTTCCTGGATCTCAACATTTTGAACCGAGAGAGAGACTTAGCTGTCGTACAAAGCTAAGACTATGTAACATCATCTGTGTATAGATACTCCTTCACGCATTTGTCTATTAAAATGGTCCTGTGGCGATGGAAGTCATTTTTGGGCTCGTGTCTGAGGGAGTGGCACTCGTCTGAAAAGGCGTTGCAGTCATCATGTATGTATGTCTCACAACTTTCGACAGAGACGACGGATTTTCACAGGATTGGTATCATTTTGAAGCTAGCCCCTTCGGACGACAAATATCGAAAATTGGCCCAAAACATTAATAATCCCTTCATCCTCATCTGGGCAGTTTTCTACAGGGAGGATCGTTTTTTTCGCTGACATTCAACCCGCGCGTTCATGACGTCGCTTAAAAGGCATTATTTAGACCGCTCGTGACGTCACAACTACGGATGCATTACGGAGTCGCAGAGCACGTCAAGGGGAAGTGGTTCAAAATAAATGAATGATTTGTATCGAAATCGGTTTCATCTCGCACATTTTTATTTTACTGTTTACATTAAAGTCATTTCAAGATATATTTTTTTAAAATGAAGTTTTTCGAATAGAAAAAACAATGTACGATTTTATAAAAATCATACATTTTTTTTAAACAACATCAGCTTTTACGAGTTAGAATGATATTTTTTCTGTTTCATTCATTTTATTTCTTTTTAATAAAATTAGAATTTCTTTCCTGTGAAATTAACACATTTTTTTACTGAAAGATCGAAATTAACAAATTCGAATATAATCGTATTCGGTAATCTTCATCGTGATACTCTTGCAAACACAATTAACATTCCTTTAATTAATTTTTACAACATTTTCCTTTTTTAAGTACCCTCTTCCTCTTCATCTTCCCCCCCCCCCTCTCCCACATCCGTAGGCTGCACCCTACCCCGGATACCAGGATGCAAAATGATTTCATGAACAAGCAAAAAGATGAAGAAGGCAGATATGCAGCAGCCAATGATTCTGAGGTAAATGATTTGGGAGCTGAGTGTGGTCGGGGGTTGGGGGACAGGGTGTGACATGAAGAGGGTTTGTTTTGAGACGGGGCTGGGTGGGAGTTGTGCTAAGGAAAAAAAATGAAAGGTATGAAAGTGATGTCATTAGGATTGGATTCAGAATTTGATGAGAGGAGAGAAGAGAGGGGGTAAAGGAGAAAGTGTGATCGTTTGAGAGGGAGAGAAAAAAGTGATTGTTCAGAAGGATAAGTTAATTTTGCAAGAGAGAGAATGTGTGTTTGTGTGTGTGAGAGAAAGAGAGAGAGAGAAAAAGACAGACATGTCGACAGAGTAGGAACGGACAAGTCAATTTTAAGAAAGAGCTGGAGACAGACAGACGTACAGACAGACTTAAATTTTGTGTGTTACAATGCGAGAAAGAGTGAGAGAGAGAGAGAGTGTGTGTTGAAAGAGTGTGAGTGTGTGTGTGTGTGAGAGAGAGAGTGAGGGAGAATGTGTGAGAGAGAGAGAGTGAGTGTGTGAGAGAGAGTGAAAGAGACAGTGTGAGAGTGTGTGCGAGAAAGTGTGTGTTTGTGTGAGAGAGAGAGTGTGTTGAAAGAGTGTGTGTGTGTGAGAGAGAGTGAATGGCGTGAGAGAGAGTGCGAGAGAATGTGTGAGAAAAAGTGTGTGTGTGTGAGAGAGAGAGAGAGAGAGAAAGAAAGAGACAGTGTGAGAGTGTGTGCGAGAAAGTGTGTGTCTGTGTGTGTGTGTGTGTGTGTGTATGTGTGTGTGTGTGTGTGTGTGCGTGCGTGCGTGCATGCGTATTATTGAGAAATAGCACAAAGGAAATAAGAGAGGCTGAGATAAATTGGAAGAGAGAGAGACGATGTAAAGGGAAAAGAAAGAGGTATAAGAAATGAATAGAAAGAGAGGTAGAGAGAAATAGAAATTAAGAAAAGGAAAGATGATAAAACGATACGAAAAAAAAGTGAAAATTCTTATCAAAATTCCAGTAAAGGAGAAATGTGTTGTTTTTTTAAATTTAATTTTAGATTAAAGTAATAAAAACTCATTTGTAATTAAAATTTATAATAAATAAAAATTTCTAAAAAAAAATAGTTTACATTTTTTTTTTCGGTATTATTTTCGTACATTTGTTGTTTTCGAAAAATGTAATTAGCTAAAACAAAAAAAAAAAAAAAAAAAAAATAGACACGAGAAAGAAAACATAGAAAGTAATTTTAAATTTAATAAAATAACTTTAAATAGAAAACAAAAAGAAAATAATCATCTGAGAAGCCGACATGACAAAACACAGTGTTTGTCTTGTACAACGGATCACTCCCAAGTGATCACGTCAAACATCTCAAGGTAGACTAATTAAGATATCGTTCTCTTTAACGTTAATAAAATAGCCAAGCACGAGTAGCAAATTTAGTTGTGAGTACCTATTTACAATGCCTCCCCACGGGACAGAGTTAGACACCAGGGTTGTTTTTTAACGTGGAGAAAAGGTACAAAAATTTTAAATAGTCTCAGTCGTGAAGGATTGCTCCTCCATCGAAAGAGAACAAGAAATGGAAGTGCAGCATCTGAAGAACAGATACTACACTTTGATCTTAGCCAAAAGGGTATTTATTTGCTCCCCCCCCACAGAGCAAATTAGGCACAAGGCTGATTTTTAATGTGAGGAGTGAAGGGGAAATAGGGACCAACTCCCCGGGGAGTAGGGGAGTCGGATAGTGACAATTGGTATGAACGGTTGCCCCTACATTACTAAGGTCTTATATGTGGGGTCTCTCCCACATATGGTCTTTGTTTGCAGTATCTGCTGGAACAGATACTACACTTTGATGGTATTTATTTGCTCCCCCACCGAGCAAATTAGGCACAAGGCCAATTTTTAATGTGAGGAGTGAAGGGAGGGGGAAGGGAAAAGGGGACCAGCTCCCGAGAGGTGGGAAATGGGAGCTGGTTAAAGGTCAGGCATGTGGGGTTGCCCCCACATCTGGTCTTTGCTAGTCATAGCTAGTCATAGCTTGCAGTATCTGCCGGAACAGATGGTGTTTATTTGCTCCCCCACCGAGCAAATTAGGCACAAGGCCGATTTTTAATGTGAGGAGTGAAGGGAGGGGGAAGGGAAAAAGGGGACCAGCTCCCGAGAGGTGGGAAATGGGAGCTGGTTAATGGTCAGGCATGTGGGGTTGCCCCCACATCTGGTCTTTGCTAGTCATAGCTAGTCATAGCTAGTCATAGCTTGCAGTATCTGCCGGAACAGATGGTATTTATTTGCTCCCCCACTGAGCAAATTAGGCACAAGGCCGTTTTTAATGTGAGGTAAAAACCAGCTCCCCTAAAAGTAGGCAAAAAGGGGGCACTCTGGTTACCAAAAATAATAATTGTCCCAGTATAGAGGGTTTCCCCTCCATTGACTGGTACAAACCACCTTAAGTGCAGCATCTGCCGGAACAGGGCCAAGATGGGTAGGGATCGAATGCAAACCACATTTAGTCGGATTACCCACCGAGGAAATCTGTTGGCATTTATTTCTCTCTCTCACCATGATAAATGTGACATTAGGTTCGAAAGGCAGGACCGAAAAGTCAGTGCCCTAGAGAGGCTGTACTGTACGCTAACCGTACAAAAGATGCATAGGCAACCTTGTCAGCATTCCCCGAAAGAGACGCATAGGCGAATAGCAATAAACTAACCCCTTCTCAAAAAGAGAAGGCAAAGCCTGGTAGGGTGAACCTCCTAGAACTGCACATGATCAACTTTACTCTGCAGCCAACAGAGAACAGATCATTACAAAAATTGTCCAATCTCTGTTGATTTTGTCCAGACCCGAAACTTCCAGCGACATGGGAGTAACAGCACTGCTGACATTCTCACAGATTGCACAAATAAGTGTAATTCAATGATAATAAAGGGAAATGAGTTTGAAGACTTTTAAATGCCAATAATCTTTAAAAAAGAAACCTTCATGGTCAGAGAAGAATATATTGAATAATCATATATGACATGCCATTTAGGTTCGTTTGTTTTATGGCATATCAACCCTTTCTAGGTTATTAAATGTCGAATCCAGAAATTTTGGTGAAAGTTTTTATGCTTCAAGTTCTTTATATCTTCAAATATTTATTCCTGGCGTTTGGTTTGGTTGTTTTGTTTTACGGCATATCAACCCTTTTCAGGTTATTTAATGCCGAATCCAGAAATTTTATTAAAAAAATTTATGTTTCAAATTCTTTATATCTTAATTCATTATGTTCAGTTTTGTTTTGTAGGAAAAAAAATGATTTTGATTTGCAGAACATGATTGTAAAGGGAAAGAAAAACAAAAAAAAAAATAATTAAAAAACAAAAAAAAGAAAGTTTAAAACAAAAACGCCAATGTTTAATGGATTTAAGTTAGGAAGCTGATATCTTCAGACAGCCTGATCTCGTTACAACGGACACATATTTGAGACAAATCATAACTTTGTGATTTACAGAGTACTAGCTTGGGTGCCCGGCGTTGCCTGGGTGTTTGAAGGTGTGTGTTGTGCAAAAAAAATAAAAAAAAATTGTAGTAGGTAGGCAGGCTCGAACACGTGGCGCAAAGGCAGAAAAGAAAGTGGAGGTGTGTGTAAGAGTGTTATTTGACAAAAAAAAAAAAAAGAAGAAAAAAAAATAGAAGTAGTAAGCAGGTTGGAATCCGTAACGCGCTAGGGGAAAAAGAGATGAAAAAAACGCTCTTATCGATGAAGCTACCATGGTTGTGACGTCACGCGCGGTCTAAATAATGCGTTTTAAGCGACGTCGTGAACACGCGGGTTGAATGTCACCGAAAAAAACCGACCCTCCCTGTAGAAAACTGCCCAGATGAGGGTGAAGGGATCAATGTTTTTGGCCAATTTTCGATATTTGTCATCCGAAGGGTCTAGCTTCAAAAAATGATACCAATTCTGTCAAAATCTGTCGCCTCTGTCGAAAGTTTTTGTGAGACATGCATACATTTAAACAGACAAGTAAGATGTATAGAAAGGCAGTTGTAGTTCCTTCAGCAACTATCAAGAGAGGTTTGCAAAAAGACAACAATTCAGCTTTGGGAAACATCATTCTTGCATTCTTGCTCCAGTGACCAGAGAACCATAAAAATAGAAGACATACAGGTTTTGGCAAGCTGTATACTTTATTAGTATTGGGACGATTAATCGGAATCAGAAATCAGAAAAATCCGGGTTTTTGGGGTATTGGAATCGGTATCAGAAAAATGTGTGCCTAATTTCTAATGCCAAAAACGATTCTTTTTATTGTTTTGTTTATGTTTGTTTTTTATCTAAAACTTATTCCCTTTGCTGGTACAAATAATAAAATAATAAATATTGGTTTTAGATTATCGATAAAATTAAAATCCGTGTATATCCATCCCCACCACACACACACACACACAGACGTATTTTTACATTTACGAAAATATATGCACATGGGCAAAAAAAAAAAAAAAAAAAAAAAAATTAAAACAAAATCTCTATTCCTAAATATTTAGAGGTTTTAAAAGATTAGAAATCAGAATTGATAATTATATCGGAATCAGGAATTTAAAACAGAATCGGTAACCATATTGGAATTGAGAATTTTAATAAAAATCGGAATCAGTAATTGTATCAGAATTAGAAAAAAATATTTGAATCGTCCTATCACTAATACTTATAGCACCGTGAAGATATCTTTAGAATGAACTTCAGTATAATCTGTTAAAACCTGCTCTACTTCAAATGAGCACTACATAAAACAACTTGTGGGAGAGATACACAAAACTGTTCATAATTATACAATCAGCAGAAGCTTGACACTTGGCTTAGTTTATTTCAACTTAAATATTTCTGGATTCCTTTTTCTGTTGTACAAACTTGTAAATCATCTATACCTTTCGATATTTGGAAAATAAAACGCATATAATTTATTTGTATCAATTACGTTATTAATTCATTTAAGTTAATTCTTCAACAGATGTGATCGGATAATCTGAGTCTAGTGTTGATCTTTATATAAGTAATTACATTTTTATGGATATTATACAGATTGTATTTGTAACAAATGCAAGTATTTCATTTGTTAATAATTTTGTTTATTGTCCAATGAAAATAACCGGTGAATAGGGTGAAACGTCTGTTAACTAAAGAAACTCCTAATCGGATATAGTATGTAATCTATGAAATCGATGGGAATTAAACATTTTGTTTTTGGAAAAAGGATTCTCTACTAAGAATCAACTATCTTTGTACAAAAGATCCTACTTTGTTATGGTTATTATGCTAGTTGGAACCTACTCTACTTTAAATAAGCAATACTTAAAACAACTCGTAGGAGAGATAGATGAAACTGTTCATAATTATACAATCAGCACAAGCTTGTTACTTGGCTTAGTTTATTTCAACTTAAATATTCCTGGATTCTTTTTACTGTCATATAAACTTGTAAATCATTTATATCTTTTTGACATTTGGTAAATAAAACGAATATAATTTATTCGTATTAATAACCTTGTTGATTCATTTATGTTAATTCTTCAACTGATGTTATCAGATATTCTGATTTACTGTTGACCTTTTTATAAATAATTATATTTTTGTGTATATCATATTATATAAACTAATATTCATCTTTCAATAGATTTTTTACAATGAATTTATTTAACTTCAAAATTTCATTGAAACTTTCTATGAAGACATTTTTCCTTATAACATTTTTTTTATGTGTAAAAATAGTTTTTTTCTTTTCGTTTATCATTCTTTTTATTGGTCAATAAAGATAACCAGTGAATAGTGTGAAAAGTCTGTTAACTAAAGACATTTCTAGTTGGATATAGTATGTAATCTATGAAGTCGATGGGAATTAATAATTTTGGTTTTGAAGAATACGAATTGAAATTATCGTCAATGATTGGCTACTAAGAATCAAATATCTTTATATAAAATATCCTGCTTTGTTATAGGTATTATGCTAGTTGGTTTATGGGCGATAGTTGTTTTTCATGAGAAATGCACATATGAGCAGATTTAGAAATCTCAAAGTGTTTGGCTAGGGTGTAGACATGATAGTGAAGGTTCATTAATAAACAAGGGATGTTTCAGTACTGTGGCGATGTGGATATGGGTGGGGATATCAGATAGAGAGATTTGGTTGTAATTGGGCAGAAAGAAACGTCGATGCTGTTCATAATTCGGATTCGCTTGCTGTGTTTTTATCTTCCATTGAATAAAAGGAAAAGAAAACAAAAACAATGGCGGCGTCGAAAGATTTGGACTCAATTTTCCTGGGGACAGAAGAAGGAAAAGATCAAAGTATTTGGTAAAATGGGAGGAGAAAATGAGGGAAAGGGGAAAACATTGATAGGGATAAAAGAAAAAAAAACATGGAAGAAGAATAAAGGAAATAAATGGAGGGAAGAGAAAGAAAAAAGCAGGAATAGAAAAGGGAAAGAAAATGAAAAGGACTAAAAATGAGGAAGAAGAAAACGAAACAGCTACATGGACGATTCATAAGAATGATAAGAGAACTAAAAATAGACAAAAAAAAAAAAAGAAAGAAGAAGAACTGAGTGTGTGTCTACCTAAAAATAAATAAATAAATAAATAAATAAATAAAATCAGAACGTTGGGGACATAAAAGAACTAGCGGTACAAAAAAAAAAAAAAAAGAAGAATACGGTAAATATAGAAAACTAGCTGGACACTCGGTGTTGCCTGGTCGTACATACGCTTAAACATAATATTTTAATTTATGCAGATTGCATATGTATTATTATAGAACCAATCCTCTATTGAATATATAATATGAGGAATAATTTGCAAAAAATATAAAAAATAACAATGGTATTATCGTTCATCAAATACCGTCTGCGTTTGTTTACAATATCACGTCAGCTGATATTTGGCCTTAACAATTAATTCCGTGGAAAAGTCGTTTCTTATTAATGTTTAGTTTGAAAATATACAAGCGAAGAAATAATTTGCAGTGATTTTAAATGGAAACTCTTCTTTTATCATAAACTGAACTCATTATTGAGAAAAAAATAAAAATAAAATGGTGAGGTACACCCGAGCTTGACAGGGGATCATCCGATCTGTACTCAAATGCTCTACCACTAAGCTATATCTCCATATTATAATAAATCTGTTTTTTAAGAAGAAATGATTTGCTGAAATTTTATTATCTTCCTTACAGGTGTAACGTAAAATATTCCTTTGTGAAAATTCTTCTTTTTTATATATAAGGACTGTTTTTTGGATCGTTTTTTTTTTTTCTCGATTTTCGATACTTAGCAGACGAATTTCTGTACAAAACATACCTAAGAACACTGCCAGACATAAGTGTGTGAAATTTGCAAAAGATAGGCTCAGCCGTTTCGGAACCTATGAGGAAGAAACTCTCTCTCTCTCTCTCTCTCTCTCACTCTCTCTCTCTCACACACACTCTCTCTCTCTCTCTCTCTCTCTCTCTCACACTCTCTCACACACACACAGTGACTTTAACGGTAAAAAAAAGGATAAATATAGAAAAATGTAACGGTAATGGCAAACGCCGACGAGAAAGATGAAGAAGAAACTAAAGACCGCCAGAAAGATGAAGGAAAAGAAACGGACGGTAAAAAAAAAAGAAAGAAAAGAAACGGACGGTAAAAAAAGAAAAGAAACGGACGGTAAAAAAAAAAAAAAGAAACGGACGGTAAAGATGGTAAAAGGAGAAATCAAGTAATGGTCAAAGAAAAACTCAGTAAAGATAGAAAAAGAATACAAGAAAAAAAAAAAGAAAAAAAAAGAAAAGAAAACTGAAGTCGGACGTGAAGGGTTTCAATTCCTTTTATGAGCGTTCGAAAATCTTTGTAGTGTAAGGTTTCAATCATGGCAGCCGAATTCACAAACAATAATAAAAACGGGGTTTCAGGTCCGGACGAAAGAATCGACGAAAACAACAGACGTCTTCCCTTTCAAAACATCTGTCACGCAAAGCAGCGTTTTCCCACATTTCAACAGTCTAAGGGAAACAACTCTGTTTATCATAAACAAAAACAATTCTGAACATCTCTCAAATAACGACGATTCGCATATTTGGCGGAAACATTACAATTATTTACGCTTACACTAGAGTAGGAGGGGGAGTCTAGATCATGTGGTGCATGCCTTATTTCTTTCTCGTAAAAATGCATTTTAGCATATATTGATAAATATAATTAAGAATAATATATATATATATATATCTTTACCAAATATAATTTATTATAAATAAATATATATATATGTGTGTGTGTGTGTGTGTGTGTGTGGACACTAAAACCAATGCAACTTCGAGGAATTGTTTTTTCGATTCTATTTTGAATTAAGAAAACGCTATTTCAAGTTATATATATCATGCGGTTGATAAGAAAAAATTATTAATGTAATTTTCAATCTAATATTAATCTCAATCTAATCTAAAAAAAAAAAAAGCTCAATACGATGACAATAGGAAGTAGAGCTTGCCACAAGAAGCAACATTTATGCTTCTTGTATGTGTATGTGTGTGTGTGTGTGTGTATATATATATATATATATTATATATATTATATTAGTGTTGGGACGATTATCGGAATCAGAAAAATCAGAGCTTTTAGGAGTATCAGAATCGGAAAAATGTAGGCTTATTTAAGATGTTTTTACAGTAATTGATACAAAATAACACTTTTATAGTTAAATATTTAGAGATTTATATAGAATCGGAATTGGTAAATGTATCGGAATCTGGAAAATATTGGAATCGTCCCATCACTAATATATATATATATATATACAAATAATTTAAGTATACAATACATATATATAATATACTAATGCATAATACATATATACAATGTTTTGAAAATATATTTGACAATTGAGCTACACAGAATTTTCCACATTTCATACTCATGAGGATATGTCAGCCTATTGCACTTTTGTTTACTGCATGTTGCTTGAACATTTTGAGGTAATTCAAATGTGTCCAGTAAAACAATTTAATGGAATGATTGTGTTATTTGATTGTCTCTTTGGAAGATATGAGTGACGAAGTTGATTTGCATGTTTGACCCAAATTTATCATTGTACATCCACATCATAGATTACATTACCAGAACGACTACTATGTGACCTTGTGTACAATATATACAGTATATTGAAATCGTCCCATCACAAATATATACACACAGACACACATTTTTACATCTATTATAGTAAATCTATATTCTTGCATTGTCTGTTTTTTGGTTGGTTACAATGACGTCACATACGATGTCATGTAGGAGGAGGGCAAAGCTAAGTAGATTCCCCAGGCAACGGCGGGCAGCTTAAATATGTATGCATACATAAATGAACACACACACATATAGGTGTGTACATATATATATGTACATATATATATATGTGTATATATATATATGTACATATATATATATGTGTATATATATATATATATATATATACATGTGTGTACATATATATATATGTACATATATATATATATATATGTGTATAGGTGTGTACATATATATATGTACATATATGTGAGTATATATATATATATATATATATATATATATATATATATATACACATATGTACATATATATATATATAGGTGTGTACATATATATATATATATATATATATATATATATATATATATATATATATATATAAAGCTTGACACAAAATTAAAATTTACATGTAAAATGTATTTTTCGACAGAATACCTCAAACAAAATTAATTATCCTTGGGGTATTCTTTCGAAAAATAAATTTTACATGTAAATTTTAATTTACAGTTTTAATTTATGCTTCTTATATATATATATATATATATATATATATATACACCCATTATTATTTGGACGCTAAAACTAAGGCAACTTCGAGGAATTGTTTTTGTTTTTTATTTTTTTATTTTTAATTAAGAAAACACAATTTCAAGCAATTGTAAGAAAAGAAAAATGCAATAACTTAAAAAAAAAAAAATGTATAATAAATAAAAAGTAATTGTAACACTATGTAGCACCTCGACATCCAAAATTAAAATGCTTAAACTCATTTCTGAGCACCCGAACTCATTCAGACCTGAATTAATAAAAATAATGCTATATTGGACCAATCAGAGGGTTTTCTATATTTATTCCAAATGGCAACCTCAGTCCTTTAAAAGTCAGATTTGTCTTCAAAAAACTAGTTGAGCCAGAGTATGACCTTTAGTCTGCTGCAATGTCTCAATTCACTCAAACATTAACGAACACGCATACACATAACTCATTGACTCATTATCGTCTGCCAATCTGTATAAACTTAGTTATTGAAACCATTCTCATTGAAGTTTCTTTCTAATTTCAAACAAATAAACATTAACGCTTATTAACAACTTTTAATGAAATGTAATTCGTATAATTGAGTGGATAAGCTTTTTATTAAGATTTTCAGAATGCGAGGCTCATAATTATCGGCTCTAGCTTCTTCAATATCTCAGCTAAAGAATTCCTTGTTTATACAAGGATTCTAAAATATTTACGAACATTCTGTTTTTTTTACTGCTGTAATCTTCGATTTTAAACATATATAAAATATCTATTTTGTGAATGTATGCCCCGGAATTTTTGTTTATTGTATAACATGTCTCTCATTTTCTTACATCTATCTATTATATCTATAAAAGTGAACGTGTCTGTGTGTGTGTCTGTGTACATTTTCCTATGCAATAGCTCTGTCAATTTTAAGTCAACAGACTCGAAATTTGATATACAGGTTACTGAGATTTGGCAAAATCTTTGTAATCCGTTTTTGACCAGAAATTTTGCTGTTAAAGGGTACAAAATTCAACGATTTGACCTTTGAGAACTCTACCAAACTCCTCCGCCAATTTTGGGTCTAAAAAATCGAAATTTTAGATATAGGTTCTTTTGACATGGATCTAACTTAATAACTTAATTTGAGCCCAAAACAATAAATGTTAAGGGGTCATAATAGGGGTCAAAAATTAAAAAGAAATTACCTCTGCGATCTCTACCAAATTACTCAGACAATTTCTGGTTTAAATATTTGAAATTTTACATAAAGGGTATTCAGAGATAGGGAAAGCTTTTTGATCGGTTTGGGTCGAAAATTTTAGTTACATACATACATACATTTATATATTGGTATGTTTGCATATCTGCCTAAAAGTTTCGACAGAGGTGACGGATTTTACCAAGATCAGTATTGTTTTGAAGTTCGACCTTTCAGGCGACAAATATCGAAAAATTGGCTAAAAACATTAATATCTTCACCTTCAACTGGGTACTTTTCTACAGTCATCCTCTCCTTTCGATTGTCTAACCTTAATTTAAACATAAGTCACTTCCGGTTTGGCGGTGGCCGTAATGGCAAAGACGTCAGGTTTTTTTTCTTGTTCTTTTTCTCCTTCGCGGTACAGGTTCGAGCCTGCCTTCTTACTACCACTTCCCCCCCCCCAACATACACCCGAGCAACGCCCGGCTGAAATGCTAGTTTTATTATAAATCTAAAAACTTTTTTAATGAAAATATTTCTCTAAAAGCGGCTCATCTTAAAAATAGTTTAATCAAATCAAAACGCTACAAAAAATCCTCCATAAACTAGTGACCTCTCAAAATAAGAATCAAGATAAGAGATCCCCTAAAGTGGCAATTCCCTAAATAGAGAGAGAGAGAGAGAGAGAGAGAGAGAGAGAGAGAGAGAGAGAGAGAGAGAGAGAGAGAGAGAGAGATTCCTCTAAGTCACGTTGGTTTTAGCATTCCAATTCTCGTAAAAAAAAAAAAATAAAAAAATGAACGAAACTTAGTAAAATGGAGTTATCTCCCTTAGATCAGAGACGAATTGTCCCAAAGCGCCCGTGCCCGTGACTCTTTATGATTTATATGAGTGTAATACAGAGATCAGTTATATCGTTAATTAGAATAGACACAAAATCTGAAAATATGCAGTACATAAACATTAAAAAAAGTTATTTAAACAAGGTTTTCATTGTTATCTGTCATACTTAAGTCTGGAAAATTGTCACTTGAAATGAAACATATTTGATCTGAAATTTATTTTTGGAGTTATGTCCCTTGGTAATTCGTATCTGCCACACTGTACATTATGTATCATTAAGTTTCACAGCGTTTGATACGGAGCAAATTATCTATGAAAACGTTCCACCGCCCAATCTGGTGTTTATATATACTATGCACTATAGAAAATGTGAACCGCCGAGGCAACCGTTGAGCTCTAGTGAGATTCTTCGAATAAAAAACGGTGAGTTTGCAAAACTAATTAAATATAAAAAGAAAAAAGAAAATAGTCCAAAAATATTCCCTGTCTGTTCGCCTTACTCCCCCTCCCCATCTCTCTCTTTCTTCTCCTCTATTACTGTGCGGATTAAATAGTATTCCTATTGTGGGGATATTCACTTTTGTTTATAATGAACTTATTTTGTGTATTACTTTCGACATTTAAGGAAAGATATACGGACAACCATATGAAATTAAATCGGGGTGGGTGGGTGGGTGGGGTGGAGAGGATACAAACAAACAATAAAAAGTGGGGGAGAATAAAAGTGATAGAATCTTTGTAAGAGATGTGGGGGTGCTTCTTTGGTAATGCAATGTTGATGTTTGGGTGTCCCGTGCGCCTAATATTCGGGGAACAGGTGTGTGTGAAAATGTTGTCATGCAAAGGAATTTGAAAGAATTGCCAATTAATTGAGAAAATGATTAAAAAACACAAACGAAAAATGTACTTTTTATTTACAGAATATATCGCTATTGTTACACTAAAGCAAAGTTAATGAACGTTTGTTTCTCTTACGTTTTTTTTTTAAACATATACCAATCAATAATCATAAAAATTACATGCTAAAATATTTATCGATTTTGGGCTTTATGTTTGAAATAAACAAACAAAAAAAAATTTCGATTTGAATTGTTCTAAATTTGCCATTAACTCACCATTTCAGTGATTCTCCGTTACTAGAGCGAAATTCAAAAGCAAAGCTACAGAAAAATCTTTGCGATAGACTCGTCACATACAGCGGATGTCATGTTCGAAAAATCACGTGAATTGATCAATTTTTAATAAAGAAAATAATATGTCACGATTTTTAGCAATTAAATTAAAAGTTTTAATTATTTTGAATACAAAGTCTCGGTAGTCGAATTGAGGTGTCGCTCTCGAATTCTAAAGCATCTAAAAAATATGGCGGCTAGAGAAAATAAACAGAACAAACCGTATTATGTATTCATCAAAGATGAACACATAATACGGTTTGTTCCTTTTTATTCTCTCTCTCTCTCTCTCTCTCTCTCTCTCTCTCTCTCTCTCTCTCTCTCTCTACATATATATATATATATATATATATATATATATATATATATATACACACACACACACATGAATTAAGTGTATTTTTTAAAATTAAGTTAAATACGGCATAATCACATTGACACACCGGTTCTCATCAGATCACCGAAGTTAAGCAACGTTGAGCCTGGTCAGTACTAAAATAGGTGACCATTTGTGAATTCCAGGTGCTTTATGTGCTTTTTGGCAATCTCAGCATTGTTTCCAGTCGTCTAGCACTTCTTGCAACTGGACCCAAAGCAGAGCCGATTCAGGAGAGGTGTGGTTGTTGACGATTGTGCAACCCTTACGTCACAATTAATCGCGCAGTTATCCTAACAGATGTATCCATTGTCTCTTAAGACTGAATGGAGGCATTAATTTAGTGTAATTCTAAAGAAGTACCAAAATTACATTTTTGTTATCAAAATGCATCGATTGGTTTAACGACAAAACATTATAATCATCGAAATGATCCAAGGGAGATAAATGCGTTTTTCTGTTTCTTCATCAGCCGAGGTAAATCGTAAAACTGAATTTCACATGAAAACAATGGTATCTACGAATTACTCGTATTTTTAAGATGAATATCCAAAAATTATGAAAATCGATGAGGTAGAAAATCATTTATTACAGAAAATAAAAATAGAATTTGATGGAAAGGATCGTAAGATACAGGAGAGTTCAAAAGGGAGGTAATTTTCTTGTTTCAATTGAAACAAGGTGACCGAGTCAGTCATGACCACATTTTTTTCACTTGCTAACACGATTAAAGTTTTCTTTGTTTGTTTTTTTAATAATTCAATAATATTCAAGTAATTTCGGCTGCATAATTTGGAAATTATCATTGTAGGTGATTAGAATTGACAAAAAAAAAAAAAAAAAAAAAAAAAATCGGTAGAAACCATTGCTTTTTTTAATCTGAAAAATCCATTTCTCGACTTGAAGTTTTCGTCCTAATAGTGAAGAATCGCCCAAAATATTATCGTAACAATGTTACAATTAGGTGCGGTGCGCCGGTGCGGTGCGCCGGTGCGTATGTAAAATTACACTTGATTCAAAAATACAAAAAAAAAAAATACTTTATGATGTAAGTACGAAGATGACACATTCCAAAAATCAATTAAATTGATCAAGTAGTTTTTTTTTTTTTAGAAAATCAAATTCTACGATTTTTAGCGATTTTAAAAAGTTTTAATTATTTTGAATACGAACACTATTTTTGTCGACGAATTGAGTTGTCGCCCTTGAATTTTGGCAATATTTATAACAACATGGCCACTCCTCATCTCTTTCTCGCTTAGTAAAAAAATTTAAGTTACTTAAATAAAAGAAACTGTTTGATCAATTTACGCGATTTTTAGAATATGACATGATCGTTCCATGATGAGTACGCACACCATAAAGATTTACTTGTAATTTTTTTTTAATTAGGTGTAATTTTAAATAAACATCCAATTTGGTTCAATAAATAATTTAATGACCAAAGGAAACAGTAATAAATTTAACTTTAAAATAATTAAAAATAATTATAATAATTTCATAAAAAAAGAATAGTATATTAAAATAAAATCAATAATAAAAAAAGAAGACTCCCAGGAATAAAAATATATATATAAAAAAATAAAAATACTTAATAATAAAAATAAACAGAAACAAATATTTTAAGTCATATATAAATTAATGCGTATTCAAATACAAGTCACGGAACGAAGATGTCCTATTCCAAAAATCAGGTAATTTTATCAAGAAAATTAAATTTTACGACTAAGCGAGTCGTCGTGTTTTTGTCGACCATGGTGAAGTTCGATGGAATAAATCAGGAGAGACAAGTTAATTTAGAGTGTCGAGATCAAAAAGCAGTCTTATGTTTAATAGTTTAGTAGTAAAATCACTAAAAATCGTAAATTTTGATATTTTTTAGTTCAAGAAACCTACTTCAACGATTTACGTAATTTTTGGAATATGATTTTTGTTTGTTCTGTAATAAGTACGTACATAAGTTAGGTTCTCCGTATTTTCTTTACTTTTTTTTTTTTTTAAACTTTTAATTGCCGCTATAAGTGTCAAAATTTGTGAAGTTGAATTAATAAATGAAAAGTAACTGAAAAACAGATTTTAACTAAAGTAAAAATTTGTTCTTAATTAAATGTATTTCGCAGAATAAATGTTGTTTAAATACGCTAAAAAATAAAATATTTAAAATTGTTTAAATCATTTAAAATCAAATGTCTGCCTTCCGTTCGGAGAAAAACGTTGTGATTCAAGGGAGATAACTTTAGTCGATTTTCCTCGATAAATTGATTTCTTCGTGATATCAATGTTGACTGTGATAGAACATTACGAACATGAGTTATCGTACTTCCTTGTGTAGCCTCTTTTTCTTTACATGATAAAATAGCAACCCTATTTTCTTCGGCCGACTTAATTTTAGAATTTTATGTGTGAAATGAGACTTGCCATCGCTTTTTATGTTATTTGGATGCCTGTACATTAAAGAAACGTGACAGATGAAACATGGGGTTTTTGTGTAATTAAAATTGATAGCTGAAAGTACAGAATATATATTTTTTAATCCCCCCCCCAACCATTCCAGTATTAAAAATGGCTTTCTAAATGTTATTCTTTTAGCACGGTCCGTAAATTGCAGAAGAGTGCTTGTACAAAGATCAAACAAGGGAGGTAATTCGTGAAACAAAAGATTATTATTATTATTATTATTATTATTATTATTATTATTATTACTATTATTATTATTATTATTATTACTATTATTATTATTGTTATTGTTATTGTTATTATTATTGTTATTATTATTATTAAACTGTTAGGTGAGGGTATAGAAAATTTGTAAACACCTCCTCATGTTAAGAATGACTTTCTAAATAATAAGGTTATTATTTCAGTGCGGTACAATAAGTGCATAAGTGCCAATTTAGTTGAACAAAAAACAGGAAAGAACTACTTTAATTAAATTAATTAGAATTTGAATTTCCAGTTTTTTTTTTATAAATTGATATCAAGACTTTGTTTAATAATAAAAAAATAATTTAATCAAATAACGAACAATAAACAAACAAAAATTAAATTAATTCAAAATATACTTTCTAAAACAAGTAATCTGAGTTCTGCCCCTTGTTTCTGCAATCTTGTTTGAAAAAATCGATTTGTCACCTTCCTTTGTAGAAGCACAATCACTTTTCAAAAACTTGGTGAAGTAAAATATAAGTTGCACTCTAAATAATTTAAAGGACAGAAATAAGAATTAACACAACGTAATTAGTTTTATATGCCATAAAACCGGAGAAATTTAGGTACTTGTACAGTTTGATCAAGACATTCAAAAATGAAAATATCGAGAAAAGGTTATATTGTACGTATCCGTTTTGGACTGAAGATCTCCGAAAAATAATTTCATTTAATTTGATTCAGTAGTTTTTTTTTTTTTTTTTTTTTTTTTTTTTTTTTACAGCGGAAAAACATATTCTTATGAGAGCACATTGAAGTCAGCCATTATGGAATTTGTTGAACACGCCACGGGGAGATAACTCAATGTAAAGCGCCGACACTCCCTCCCCATCTTTATTACTAGCTTTTCTTCCTAAAAATCGAACCTTTTGCTCGGTATCATAACAAATTGTTTTTTCGCTGTAAAAAAAAAAAAAAAAAAAAAAAAAAAAAAAAAAAAAACTACTTGATGAAATTAAGTGATTTTTTTTCTGGAGAACTTCATTCCATAACGGATAAGTGCAATATAACCTTTTTTTTCTTTTTTCGATATTTCTATTTTTTAATGTCTTGATTAAACAGCACAAGTACCGAAATTTGTAAATTCAACTTGGAAAATGTAAATATCATTTGGCGAATATCAAATCACCATTTATATATATATAAAAAAAAACATAGGAAATAAATTTATCTTTTTTGCTTTCTTTAGAAAATAATTATTTAACTCAAAAACTCGTGTCTGTCTCTAATTACGTTAGTGAAAAATAAATAATTATAATATTTTATTCAATATGTCGGTTTTTGAAGAGAGTTGGGGTTTGTATTACTGTACACATAGATTCGAAAAAGTTGTCAAAAACAAATATATAACAAATAAATGTTATCAAAGGCAAGATAAGTTACTTTTCTACCTAACTGGATATAATTTTCGTGTTTTTATTCAATTTAACATGTTTATTCAGCTCGAAAAGCATACAGTGTTTACCAATGTATTGGAAAATTCAAAATGGCGGCCGACTCTCTCTTTAACACGGTAAGTTCGGAAAAAGGTGATATAAATAATAAACTAGACAAAATACTATTAAAAGGCCACCAAATATATGCCAACTTATGTCACGGTAACATATATTGAGCGAATTTCTAACAGTATTTTGTCTAGTTTATTATTTATAACACCTTTTTCCGAATTTACCGTGTTAAAGAGAGAGTCGGCCGCCATTTTGAATTTTCCAATATATCGGTAAACACTGTATGCTTTTCGAGCTGAATAAACATGTTAAATTGAATAAAAACACGAAAATTATATCCAGTTAGGTAGAAAAGTAATTTATCTTGCTTTTGATAACATTTATTTGTTATATATTTGTTTTTTGACAACCTTTTCGAATCTATGTGTACAGTAATACAAACCTGAGAGTTGATATGAACAAAGCAATATACAGGGTGGCCGACTTAAAAGTAGCCCAATCTTTCTAATCTCCATTTTTTTTTTTTTTAACATTAAGCGGTCCATTTAAAAGTAGCCCGATCTTTTCTAATGTTTCTCTAATCAATTTTTTTCTACAGATCAAGCGGCCCACTTAAAAGTAGATGTATAGATGTCTACAGGGAGCACTTCCACCATTCCAGGTAATTTGAACAATAAAAGAATGTTCTCCACCGCTACTACATTTTCTGGGCTACTTTTAAGTGGACCAGGATAACCCTGTAGAAATGTCTTTGTTTGATTTGCCGTTAAAGGTAATCGAATTACCTCCCTTGAATTGATCAACCCTTCTAGTTGTATTTTCATCGTCGACAATTAAACAAAATGGAAACATGACATATATATGAAGAAAACTAAAAAGCATAATATAGCTTTATAAGGATCTCCAACGCACGCGAATGAGTTACCTCCCCTCCTATATGTAACACGGCGTAAT
This sequence comes from Euprymna scolopes, assembly GCF_053919585.1. Lineage (NCBI taxonomy): Eukaryota > Metazoa > Mollusca > Cephalopoda > Sepiida > Sepiolidae > Euprymna > Euprymna scolopes. The sequence goes on from NC_136502.1 coordinate 112,674,939, forward strand.
TGTACTTTAATTTAATATTATCGTCATAACTTTTGTACCCTTTAAAAGATGCTTCAAATAAACTAGTAATATTTTATTGATTTTTTTGTTGTTTAAGAAAGTCGGCAGATCGATTAAAAAAAAAATATGTTGTTTTAAGCTAAAACAAGTTCCTACTTAATTGTCATGTCGAAAATATTAACATATCCAAAAAGTATGACAATTCATCAAGTAGAACAGCTGCTATTGTGCTTTTAGAAAAAAAAAAAAAGAAAGAAAAGAAAAAAGAAGTCTATCGCTATAGGCTACAAAATGTCGGAAGCCATCAAAGTGGCGAAAAGGGAGATAAGTACGTCCTCTGTATTCGCAATCTTCAAGGTGTTCACATCTAGGGAAAATGCCATTTCCCCCAATGTTCCGTAAAAATTACTTATAACTATCAGTAATTTTCTACTCAATGAATTTTCATAATTTTTTTTAATACATTACAGTTTTCGACATGACAAGTAAGTACTGTTGTTCTAAAGCAAAAAGAAAAAAAAATCGATCGTTCGATTCTATCTTAACAAGCACCGTTTATTTAAACAAAAATTCAGAAAAAAAAAACATTAATATATACAAGTAATAAATAAAACCATTAATATATACAAGTAATAAGTATACAGATAGATATATATTAATATATAGTAACAATTAGTAATAAATGGGGATATTTACAACTAGAAATACAAAAGTAGGTTTAAGGCTCCTAAAGTTCATACTAGAATTGTCCACAAGGACCCGTGGCGCAATGGTTAGAGTACTGGAAAAAATCAATTGTAAAAGTGATATTCTCCTGAAGGTTGAAGGTTCAATCCTCAGTGTGGCCGACTGAAATATACATTTGCGAATTACTTAGGACCTCTATCCAGTCATGGCAGATGGAACAAGAGCACGCTACCCTAGTGAAGTAAATAAATTCCCAAGTTTGACAGAAACATCCCTGAGTTCAACAAGATACACCTGAAGAAGGTTGGAGGTTATATCGACCGAAACGTTGTGAAAATGACACTCAAGATGAGAACAGTAGTTCGATAAATAATAATACAAAAATTCAGATGTTCAAATGTTTTTTTTAATCAAGTTATGCAACAAGTTAAATTGTAAACACTCGACTAGCTACAACCACTATATACGATTTCACCCGCTCTATCTGTGCCTAAATCTAAACACAAGAACAAAGCTTCTTTCCTAGAACTGCATGCCTCTGGAACACTTTTCCTCTGGCCTGCTTCCCAGTTGAATACAACATAGTAGCCTTCATTGTTTGGAGGTGTGTGTTGAACAAAAAAAAAATAGTGGTAGTAGGCAGGCAGGCTTGAACCCATATTGCAAAGGAGGAAAAGAACGTGAAAAAAACCCAAAAAAACGTAACGTATTTATCGCCAAACCGTAAGTGACGTAGGTTTAAATTAAGAGCAGTCAGTCGAAAAGAGGGGACGACTTTAGAAAATATCTACAAAAAAACGACCCCTCCCTGTAAAAAAGTGCCTAGTGGAGGGTCAAGTAATTAATGTTTTGGCAAATTTTTCGATATTTGTATTTGAAGGGTCGAGCTTCAAAACGATACTGATTTTGTGAAAATCCATTACCTCTGTCGAAAGTTTTAGGCAGACATGCATACATACATACATACATTTAAACAGACAGGTGAGATTTATATTATAGATTTCTTCTAAACATAGCCAACTGTTTCTATTATTTATAGTACAAGAGCAAGACACTAGTTTTAAGATTTGCCAAATGATATTAGGATTAATCTTTATATTTTCTGGTTTCCATATATATTCGGACAATTTGGAAACCGAAACTAGTATACAAAGCTGGTGACGTTACCACTGTACCAACGTGACACACATATAAACAAATTAAAATTTAAAAATAAACTAAGATGAATGTACAAAATGTTTAACGATTTTTAAAATTTTGACTCATTTTTGAGCCCTTAAAAACAATTTTAACCAGCTAAAGATCCATAAAAGAACGGCCCGTAAAAAAATCCAATCATTTGAAGCCCCTAGTGCTGCTCTGCGACTTTTAGTTTCAGTAGAGATAGAGTTTGAAAATATGGAGGCAGGCAGAACGACAGACAGACATATAACCGTTTATATATTAGATTAGCACTGACACCTCCATCAAACCTGCTATAAACGATGGACCAACCAAAAACACAGAACGTTGGTCATTATAATTATAAATGATACCAACTTTAAACTAGCGCAGGATAAATGCTTAAACAACTAAACAGACTTGAAAGCATTTGCTTAGGCAGCAAACGCTCAGGTTGTTAATGCAATGTTGAATTGTAAAATCGAATGTTTCCAATTCAATTTAATCCGTGTAAATGGATTTCAAATTAATGGACCGAATTCCATTCTTTATTGCACTTTTTTTGGCAACCAACTTTCGTTAATTTTCAGATATTCTGTTTTCTTGTTTGTTTTCGAACGTCATCAAATGTTCTCTGAGATAAGTCCTCTCCACTTTATAAGAATTCTTGTCCGTACGTCTGTTTGACACGCTTAATGCTAAATGTATGATCGAACGGATGAATCCGATTTTAAATGCGACCATTCAGTTCTACAAGAGACTCTGTTTGTCAGTCTATCACACGTAAGTTTGAAATAGCGTTTTCATTGGTCTATCAAGAATTATTGGTCTGTAACATTTAAATTTGGAATAACTTTTCCATTGGTCTGTCAATCGAAAGTATCGTTGGTCTATCACGTTCTATTAAGTGAAAGAATGGTTAATCTGACACGTTTAAGTTTGGAATAACTTTTCTGTTGCTCTGTCAAGGTAAAATATCATTGGACTGTCATATTTAAATTTGGAGTAACGTTTCTGTTGCTCTGTTGTATTCAAATTTCAAATAGCATTTCTGTTGGTCTGTCAAGCTAAAGTATTATTGGTCTGTCACATTTAAATTTGGAATTCATGCAAAAGTATCGTTGGTCTGTTACGTTTGGAGTGATATTCTTAGATGCATACACGACTTTTTTATAAGAGGTCATGTCCATATGTTAGTTTGACTTGAGTTAGAAATAACAATCTCATGGCTAAGCACGCAGACTCATCATCCGAAGAATATCCATTGTTCTGTAAAAGAAAATCTAAAAATGCTAATTTTAGACCGCCATAAATCACGTGATTCCCTAACATCCAATTAACATCTTAATTAAAAAAAAAAAAAAAGTTCAAGTTGGAATAAAGTGCAGCTTAGGGAAACATTGTTCTGAAAACAGAACAAGTCTCTTGTTACAAATAACGTGTGTGTATGGATTGAGGGGGTTCAATTGGTTCACACAAATGTTCAAGTCATTAGTTCTTGACTTAAATAATAGTTTTGAGCTGAGCTATTGCTGTTATTTACATTTTGGGTGTTTATATCCAAAACGTTTCAGCAGTTCTACTCCTCGGCCTCCCTTGTATGTCAGTTGTAAATGTTTACTGTGGATACTTATTAGATGACGTTGTAGATAATGAAGCTAATTGTAATGATTTTGAAAATAATACTAATTTTATTGTTTTATTGCTTATATAAAATAATACTATACTGGTAAAATTTGATTCATGGTATTGATACCGCCGGTTTCAAAAGGTGTGACAAATTTGGTCTGTTTGGTTAGGAAATTCACTACAGCTTCATCCTCAGTCAGATTTGCCATGTTAGCAGCTTGGACCAACTAGCTTGTACATGTTTGTGGATTAAGCCAATGGGCTCACACACATTTTCAGCTTGGGCCAATTAGCTCACACGCATTTGTGACTTGGGCCAACTAGATCGCATGCATTTGTGGCTCAGGCCAATTAGTTTGCATATGTTTGCAGCTTGGGCCAACTACATCGCATGCATTTGTTGCTCAGGCCAATTAGCTTGCGTATGCTTGCAGCTTGGGCCAACTAACTGGCACACATTTGCGGCTTTGGCCAACGAGTTTGCACACGTTTGCGGCTTTGGCCAATGTGCTCGCACATGTTTGCAGCTTGGGCCAATATGCTCACACACATTTGTGGCTTGGGCCAATTAGCTCGGATATATTTGTGGCTCAGACCAATTAGCTTACATACATTTGTAGCTTGGGCCAACCAACTGGCACATGTTTGCCGCTTTGGCCAACAGACTCACACATGTTTGTGGCTTGGGCCAATGGGCTCGCACATATAAGCAGCTGTGGCTAACAGGCTTACACACATAAGCAGATTGGGACAACGGGCTTGCATATGTTTGTGGCTTGGGACAACAAGCTCACACACATTTGTGGCTTGGGCCAATTAGCTTACATATATTTGCAGCTTGGGCAAAACAACTTTGTGGCTTTGGCCAATGGGTTCGCACATTTTTGCGGCTTTGGCCAACGGGCTTACACATTTTTGCAGCTTGGGCCAATGATCTCGCACATATATGTGGCTTGGGCCAATGAGCTTGCACATATATGTGGCTTGGGCCAATGAGCTTGCACATACATGCATATGTTTGTGACTTGGACTGATTAGAATGCATACATTTGTGGCTTGGGCCAACAGATTCACACGCATTTGAAGCTTGGGCCAACCAGCTTGCAAACATTTGTGGCTTAGGTCAGTGGGCTCGCACACCTTTCCAGCTTGAGCCAATTAGCTGAAATACATTTGTAGCTCGGGCCAATTAGCTTGCATACGTTTGCAGTTTGGGCAAACCAACTGGCACACGTTTGTATCTTTGGCCAATGGGCTCAATCATGTTTGCGATTTGGGCCAACTTGCTATATTTGTTGCTTATGTGCTATTTTGCATGTGTATAGCTTTGATTATATTTACTTATGAACTCGCTGTTCTTAATATGAATGCAACAAATTACTGATCAGTTACAATCACCCACTTTTCTCGCAAAGATAACATTTTCAAACATGTAGAAAATTTTTTAATCGGGGTTCATCCCAAAAAAGGGTCAAAATTGAAAAATTGGTAAGTGAGGGGTCGTCAGATTTTTATCTGTTTGCTAACTGTCCCACGAATGCGCATGAGTGAATGGTTCACATGACAGATTCATTATGTTACAAATAAGTATGTTTAAAAACACTTTTTAAAGATCGTTTAAAGCCGGACTAATTATTATCATACTTGACTTATTGTCTTCAGGTCTTGATTTCGATCTCAGCCCGAGTATATTCCTTTTTATTTTTATTTAATTACAACAAGTGAACTGTTTGGGAAAAACAATACTCACACGCATGTCTCAGTTTCTTTATAAATCAAAATACGATATTTATGCGTATTTTACGACTGGGCAACGCCGGGCTGCCTGCTAGTATATTTATATATAATAGAATAATAGTGTAGTTATATTTCGAGATCCAAATATTTATTTTTCATGCGAAAAAAAAAAAAAGAAAACAAGATGGCTGCATAACAACAAACACACGGTTTCGTATCACATTACAGCATGATATTGTTATGCATTTCTTTCTAAGCAAATAACTTGTAATTTTTCTGAGGAGTATATGTATGAAAACAGACGGTATTGACATAATAATGACGTTTGTTTCTGCATAACAAAACGGATATGTAAAAAAACGTACCGAAATTTTAACATGCTGGGGGGTACTGTTTTGCATGAAAAATAAATATTTTGAATTTAGAATGTAACAAACTGTTATTCTTTTATGTATGTTCTGTTATGATATTTAACATAGATTGAGCTTCTATAAAACAAAAAGGAATTGGTCTCCGTGGATTAAGGAAATTTAAATATATCTTTTTTGAGTATCATGTCGAACAATAAATTCTTAATATATATATATATATATATATATATATATATATATATATGCTATATATATATATATATATATATATATGACTACTTCATTTAATCACATAAATTAATATATGAAAATATAATTTTATGCGTAAATTTCCAGTTCAACAGTACTCAATACAGACACTTGTGCCCCCACGACGTGAGCACCCTCGACAAACCCGAAAGGCTGCTAAATCCCACCCCCACACTGTAGAGATCCCTAGATGTAAAAGATCTTTCTACTCCAATAGTTTCTTCCCCAGAACCGCTAGACTTTGGAATTCCATTCCAGATCCCTGCTTCCCCAACAGTACTGACGTGCAGAAGTTCAAGTGTAACGTGAACCGACATCTTGCTGCCCAAATCCCTACATAGTACTCCAGTAGTCGTTGCCCCTGATAGTAGCCCCCTACACCAAAGTGGCAATTTGCCTTGTTTGGGGTGAAAATGTAATTAAAAAAAAAAAAATAAATACATAGGTAAAGCTATGTACCTATTTACTATGCCTCCCCACGGGACAGAGTTAGACACCAGGGTCGTTTTTTAACGTGGAGAAAAGGTACAAAAATAAAAATTGTCTCAGTCGTGAAGGATCTCTCCTCCACCGAAAGAGAACAAGAAAACGAAGTGCAGCATCTGAAGAACAGATAGTACACTTTGATCTTGACGGTAAAAGGCTAAGAATAGGGATATGTAGTAAGTTATAAATATATATATATGGCAATTAAGTTACACAGAATATTCCGCGTTTCAGTTTTTATAAGACTTCATCAGGCTTACGCATACCTATATATATATATATATATATATATATATATAT
>NC_136502.1:112686558-112704058 GCF_053919585.1 Euprymna scolopes
TGCCAGCACCTTCAAAATGCATCGCTGGATCGGGATGAATAACAGGAATAGGCTCAGGGCGATAAAAACAAAGTTTCTGAGGTAATTTTTAAAAGGTCAGTGTACTCCTTGTTTAGAGGCGATGGCTTGACTCTCCTCACCTGCTGGCCTTGTGTCACATCTTCCAGGAAGAAAGTAAATAACACTGTAAGTCCAGTGTGAGTTTGCCAGGGACGCTGGGAAAATGGTGGGATCCTTCTACCGCTCTAGAAGATATCTCACTACTGATGCAATTCTCTATCTTTATAAAAGCCAAGTACGTTCAAGGATGGAGTACTGCTGCCACATCTGGGCAGGAGCTGCTAAAAACAGCCTATCCTGCCTTGACAGAGTACAAAATAGACTTTGTGGTTTAGTGGGGGATGCCCTTTTCTCTTCCCTGCAACCTCTCTCCCACAGAAGAGACGTTGCAAGCCTGTCTTTGTTTTATCGCTATTTCCATGGCAGGTGCTCGTCTGAGCTCTAATCCCTCGCCCCCCCCCTCGCCAATCTTTCACGAGAAACACCCGTCTGGCTGAAGCTACTGTCAACAATTTTCCCCACTCTTTATCTGTGCCTAAATCCAAACGTAGATTCCATGAGCAAAGCTTCTTTCTTAGAACTGCACGCCAGTGGAACTCTCTGCCACTTGCCTGTTTCCCACCTGACTACAACTTGGACGTCTTCAAGTCCAACATAAACAAACTCCTGACAAACCGCCCCCTTAAGTAAGACACTCTATCAAAACCCCCAATACTAATGATTACTACAATATTATCTCATTGATTACTGTACACGCAATAACCCTTATCCTTGAGTGGCCTTCGGGCCTTGGTAAGTGGTGACCCCCATGTAAAAAAAAAAAAAGGTATTAGCAAAAGGATGTGCCACAGTTCGAAAGAAATCCTTATACACATTGAATGGTAGCAAATACGTTATTTCTATTGAAGCGGCTTTCTGAATTAGATACTGCTTTGGTTAATTAAGAACATAGACGGCTAACACCCGACGGTTTTGCAACAATGCTTCAAAGGAAAGAATACAGAGAATAAAAGGGAACATAATCAAGTCAATATAAAAGAAAACTTCCTTCCTTTATAAGAAAAAAAGAATGCGCGGATATATTTATAACCATTAGGAACAAGTGTTCTGTAAAGATAAGACCATTGTGAAAGAAGAGAAAGGGAAAGCTGTATATTAACCGAAATTGTACGAAGCATCAATGAAATAGTTTCAGATAATATGAATAATTTAGACATTTTTGATGAGAACTCTTATGTGTTTATTTCTTTGTCATTTCTTTGGGAAGGATGAACCGGAAGTCAGAGAATTTAGAGTGCAACAAAAGTATTTTTGGGGAATCTCCCTCTTATATATATATATATATATATATATATATATATATATATATATATATATATTCGTATTATTTGGATTTATCGGACTACTGTTCTCATCTTAAATGTGATTTTCCACAATATTTCGGTCGATGTAACCTACGACCTTCTTCAGACTTTACATCGACTGAAACGTTATGAAAATCACACTCAAGATGAGAACAGTAGTCCGATGAATCCAAATAATACGAATAACCAATCCTCATCTCAAAAATTTAGAAATGAGATATATATATATATATATATATGAGATATATATATATATATATATATATATATATGAGATATATATATATATATGAGATATATATATATATATATATATATATGAGATATGAGATATATATATATATATATGAGATATGAGATATATATATATATATATATATATATATATATATATGAGATATGATATATATATATATATATATATATATATATGAGATATGATATATATATATATATATATATATATATATATATATATATATATATATATACCGTTAACTAGACAAAACATGGGAGGGTAGAGCGGTATCCCTCGATATATCTAAGGCTTTTGACAGGGTGTGGCACGCTGGTCTTTTAAGAAAACTAGATCATATGGTATCACTGGAAGAATACATAATGTAATTAAATCCTTCTTAAGTAAGAGAAAAATCCAGGTTGTCCTCGACGGTCGTATATTTAAACAATATGATATAAATGCGGAGTACCTCGAGGGTCTATCCTTGGGCCTTTATTATTCCTGATATTCATAAATGACCTTTCTGATTCGCCCATGTATGGAATACGGTTGTCACATTTGGGCTGGTGCATCTACTACTTGTCTCTCACTCCTGGACAAGGTTCAAAAGAGAGTCGCCAACCTGATAGGTCCTGAACTGTCATCTAGGCTTCAGCCTCTGTCCCATCGACGAAATGTTGCATCCCTCTGCCTGTTCTACAAGTACTTTAATAGTGAATGCTCTGATGAACTACAAGCACTTGTACCCCCTTGATGTGAATACCTCTGACAAACCCGACAAGCAGCTAAATCCCACCCCTTCACAGTAGAGATCCCTAGGCGTAAGAAGGCATTCTACTCCAATCGTTTCTTCCTCAGAACTGCTAGACTTTGGAACTTCCTTCCGGGATTCTGCTTTCCCAACTGTACTGACATGCAGAAGTTCAAGTGTAATGTGAATAGACATCTTGCTACTCATCTCTCTTCATAGTACCCCTGCAACTAATGTCCCCGACAGTAGCCCCCTACATCAAAGTGGCACTGTGCCTTGTTTAGGATGAATATTGAATAAAAATTTTTTTTAAATATATTAAATATCTTTTTAGGAGTACAAAATTTAATAATAGCTATGTACAGACCAAATTTAGTAATCATGATGAAATTAAAAAAATAAAAAGTCAAAAGCTAGCTGACCGGTTTTGAACCTCACCTGACAGAACTAAAATCGAGGCGCATAGCGATTAAGAAAAAAAAAAAAAAATTAAATGGAAATATATACAAGTGATCATGTCTATGTGCGTGCGAGACAGTATCTACCAAACTAATGTAAATTTTTTGTCTATAGACTTGAACCGGAAGTCAGAGAAGTATTTTTGGTAATATATTTTAAGCTCCTCCCCCTCTTTGGGTAGAGCACTATCGTAAATAAGCTCACCCGCTACTTAAATGGCTATAAAGCAAGGCTTGCTGTTTGTTTGTTTGTTTGTTTGTTTGTAAGTAGACAAGCAGCTGGAGCACTGTAAAAGCGGTGGGCGAGTGTTTATTTAAATGGACATTTGTCGAGGTCATTTGCGAGCACCGATCCCATAGGTTGGTGGGTAAAACTGCCGAATATCAACGCGATGGTTGTAGGTTCAATCTCCAGCTAGGGAAAAAGGCCCTGTCGGTGGGGCATTAGAATACGCCGACTGCCCCCCCCCCCCCTGCAGAGGGTAAAAGTCTCTCAATGGGGGTCCTGGATATGATCTTAAACTATATCCAGTGGTGAGGCCCCAGCTTGTGGGCTTTGGGGAGTGTGGAGCCACCCTTTAATCACCATTGCTCCCAAGTCCACTCTGACCCGGACTGGTAGTACCTGTTTAGGTCCCAGCTATGGGTTAAATAGAAACCGACGTGAAAACAACAAATATATTCTATTAAAAAGATTTTTCTTCAAAATCTTTGGATTCGGCATTAAATAACCCGAAAAGGGTTGATATGCCGTAAAACAAAAACAACCAACCAACCGGCTAGGGAAAAGTGGTAGTCTATCTGCACTGATGAGTTGTGCTACAACAAAATAGTACTGTATAGTAGTGTATATATATATATATATATATATATATATATATATATATATATATAAAACGTAAATCATGTATTATATACGCGCACATATATATTTTATACTTCGACATAAAATTTTAAGTATCGATTTTCAGTATTTACTTCAACAAAGAGCTAGGTAGTAAATTATGAAAATATGGCAATTAAGCTACACATGAGAATTCGTCAGGTTAATGCATCTCCTTATAAACTTTTATGTAGATACTTGAAATAATAATATATGTACGTATGTATTCATGAAAATTTGAAATATTTTAGATATTTCTGAAATTGCACTTTAAACAAATATTTTTTGCTGTTGTTCTTATTTTCCTATAATTCTTCATATTAAATTGAAAAAGATAAAATCTTAGGTCGGATGACAATTAATTCCGCACATTTTTTTTCTCCTATTTAACTGTAAGCTAATAAAAAAAAAAAACCTTCTACAAATTAAAAGTAATTCAGTATATTAATCATGCCATTTTATTCTAAAAAAAATTCTATCATTTTTTTTTTTTTTTAGTTTTTGTTTGTTGGAAAAATGAAAAACATCTATTTTTCATGCGTCAGCAGAAAATTCCATATTTCATATTTTCAATTGAATGATTGTGGAATTTTGAAGTTTTGTTGCATCATCAGATTTTATGGGAGAGGGGAGTGGGGGGGGGCGGGAGATGTAAAAATGATCCAAAAAATGCTGCACACACTCACAGTCACACGCACATATATATATATATATATATATATATATATATATATATATGTTTTTAAAATATTTATAAAATTTAGCGAGATTGGAAATTGGAACCCTGCGGTAATAAGCCTACCGCAGAGTCCTGATTTCGAATCTCGCTAGATTCAGCCACTCTGATGAATCGTAGACGACGAAACACGTGTCAGTGGATAATTATATTTTAAAACAATATGTATGCTGCTCCCCATGTGAGGGTACCAAATTAGTTAAAGGGAAAATTATTCCCAACTCGCATTTAGGTAAAAATGCACTTTCGTAAATAATTGAATTCATTCAAAACGTATCGCAAAAAAACAAAAACAAATAACACACACACACACATATATATATATATATATATATATATATATATATATATATATATATATAAATTTTTTTTTCGTGAAAGTCTGGCGAGGGGGGACCAGAGATCGAAGTTCAGATGAGCACCTGCCATGAAAATAATGATAAAGCAGGGACAGGCTCGCTACGTCTCTTCTGTGGGAAAGAGGTTGCAGAGAAGAGAAAAGGGCATCACCCACTAAGCTACGACGTCTATTTTGAACTCTGTCAAGACAGGATAAGCTGCTTCTAGCAGCTCCTGCCCAGATGTGGCAGCAATACTCCATTGTTGGCCGTACCTGGCTTTTATATAGGTAGAGAATTGTATCAGGAGTGAGATATCTACAGGAGCGGTAGAAGGATCCCACCATCTTTCTAGCGACTTTGGCAATTGATTTTATATACGTGTTCCATTTCAGATTGGGAGTAAAGATCAAGAAGCTTGTCAAAACATGAAGCCTCCTCAAGACAAGAGCCATTCATTTTGATTGATGGCATCTGGGCAGCAGAGCGTTGATGATGTAAAGATAGAAGCTTGGTTTTAGGTGCGTTAAGAGTAACCAGCCACTTCTTTCCCCATTGTACCACATGCTCAAAATCAGAGGAGAGAGAGTCAGAGAGAACTTGGTCGTTTACGGTCTTCGAAGTGCTTCCATAGATGGTAGTGTCGTCAGCATAAATGTCTACGAATGACCTAAGGATATGGTCTGGAAGATCATTGATGTAGATCAGGAAGAGAGTTGGACCCAGGATGGCCTCCTGAGGGACTCCAGCATTAAAACTGAGAGCCTCTGATTTCTGCCCATCAACCACTACAAAGATTCCAGCAGCTTACTCATGATGCATAGGAGACTTATTGGTCTGTACTGAGAGGCAGATGAGCGATTACCTGAGTTCTTAAATACAGGACATACTGATGAGATTTTCCAAGGTGTTGGGAAGCATTTCTCCTTATGACAATGCTTAAATGACTTGGTAAGTATGGGCGCTAGTTCTGGTTGAAGCCTTTTGAGTACTATGACTGGAATGCCGTCAGGACCAGTTGCTTTACTGGAACCAAGGTTTTTGATTAGTTTGGCGACATCGCGTACAGATGTTTGTATGTCACTTAACATGTTTTCTGATATACTGGGGGTTGATGGCCTTAGTCGTAAAGGGTAGAATTAGCTGCAAAGTTCTTGGCAAAGAGATTGGCTTTGTCTGATGCTGATGAGATTAACTCAGGTCCATTGATGATAGTTGGGATAGAGCACACGCTTCTGTTGAGGATTCTGTTTGCTATTTGCCAGAACTGATGGGAACCAATCCGCTGCTCAGCTACCTTGGACTTGACAGACTGAGCAGACTTGCCTTCTTTATTACTTTTTTACAGTGGTTGCTAGCAATCCTGAAGACGGCTTTAGTCTCAGTACATCTATTACATTGGAAGCAATGGAAACAGTGATTTCTGTGCGCAATGGCAGCAGCACATTCTGGGGGAGAGCCATGGCTGGCTGTTTGGTTTTTGCTTAAACTTTTTCGAGGGTATTAAGCTGTCTATTGTCTATACCTACAGCTAACCATTCCGTCAGGTCTGATACTATAGAGGACACATCCTTTTTAAACATTGCACGTAGAGGTATGTCTAATATAAATGTACAGAAGCTATCCCAGTCAGCCATAGAATATCGATACACTGTACAATGGAGAGGTATGGCAGAGGACCTATTACATTTTGTTTTTATCTTGACCGATACAACAGAGTGGTCGGAAGATCCCAGTGGGGACTGAATGGAAGATGAGCACAGCTCAGAGCAAGTTGTGAGAAAGAGGTCTAGGAGACTTGCATACTGACCGTCAGTGTCGGGAACGCGAGTGGGTTCTTGGACAATCTGAGTGAGGTCATAAGCAATGGAGAAATCATGGCAGAACCTCCCCTCGTCATCGGCCTTGTTAGAGTGGGTTAACCATTCCACATTGTAAACATTGAAGTCCCCACAGACGTGGATCTTAGCCGAGGTGTACTCAGATAGGACATGGTCAATTTTCTCAGTTATGCTATTGAAGATAGTAATTCCACTGTTGTGGGGACGATAGAGTACAAATATAAATGCAGTAGTGTGAGCAAGTGCAACCCGGAAGCACATATAAGGTAAATTAGGATCTTCTCTAGAGATGTCCCTACCATATGGAAAGTCGTCTTTAATGTAGGCACATACTCCATTCCCATGGCGATTTTGGGGATCAGATTTAGAGGTTAAGTTAGAGTATCCTTTAATTACAAACTCATCTAGAAGTCAGTCTAATGCCAATTTCACTTAGGAATAATAGGTCTGAGCTTTGAACCTCTGGAAGGTTGGAACGTAGACCTCTGATGTTGAAGAAGGAGACATGGTAGTGGGGGTCTGCATTGGAAGTTGGTGATCTGGGTTTGATCGAGTATTTTTTTGAAAACCTTTCATGATTGAGATTTTGGATTTGTGGAATAGGTCTACAGACTTGCTAAGAGCAGAGCAGAGAGAGAAGGTAAGAGAAGGGAAGGTAATGAATTTTTTTTTTTTTTTTTGTAGCACATGATAAGGTAAAGCCGTACCAATTACCCACTAATATGGTATCGAGAGGCCCCACCAGAACCTACTGCATGGCCCAGAATCCATTCACCAAATGGCAATACAGCAGCCCCAGTACTTTGCACCTGCTGATAGGACAGCCTCCTTAAGGGTTAAACCAAGGTCCGGGTCCCTGACTATCAGGCGGATAACGTCAGCCCAGTCGAAACGTTTACCTTCAGCACTCTTATTAGTGACATGGCCACAAGGATAGACAAAGGAACAGAGTTTCTAACATCTCTGGCAACTGTTCACACAAAGTACTAACAACCTAGTAAACAGTTTTTTCTTCTACCTTTGTCAGAAAAATCACTCATTGGAGAAATGAGGACTGAGGGACAAATAAGGAGAAGCGAGAGTAACTAGAGCTCCCGAAAACGCATCCACAATACATTGTCTACTCTCCATTAAAAAATAAATAAATAATAATAATATAAAAAAAAGGGTTCAAAAGACTTAGATATTTACTTAGTAAAAGTCCGTAGTTGTAATTCGAAATTAGAGATATTTGAAGATAAATTCCCCTCCACTTTTAAAAATATTCATATTTCAAAAGAAGAAATAATAATTAAAAAAAGAAAAACGAATTTGTTTACTTTTATAGTTCAAAACTTATAAAATTTGATGAACGCAACATTAAAAAAACAAACTTATTAACAAATGAGGGAAAAGCATTCCGGCATATTTCTTGAGACATTTTATTGTAGCATTACTTCCCCTGTTTTCTAGACGGTGGTAACTGATTTGGCGTCCCCGACGAAACCACTTCAAATAGATATTATGTATTATGATATGTAATATGTATTATTATTTTTTTATCATTTATTATTAACATTGTATATGAAAATAAGAACAATGTGGACGATTCTTTTATTTAATAAATGTGTAATATTTAGTATTTCTTGTAATTGTTAACTTTTTTATGTGGCACATTCATAAAAGTAAACAAGCATATTTTTTTGCATAAAAGAATCATTCTTATGCCAAACTACTTATAATAATAATACAAACTAGTGGGACCTGTGGAAATTCCACAGGCGACTCATTCACATATGTAATATATAGATGTTGGCATTCTGTAGATGTTCAGTGTAAATGGAGACGCTCTGATATTATCGTAGCCCTTTTGTTAAAACTGCAAAAGTATTTATCTAAGCTAACAGGGTCGCCCGGTGTAGCCCAGTTGCAAAGTACGCTTAAATATGATATTTTAATTCTTGCAGATTTCGTATATATTATTATAGAGTTAATGTTCTATCGCGTTTTATATATTATAAAGTTGCGATTTCAAGAATATATCCATATGACTTGGGTGCATCAGCTTGAATCGAAACCAAAACCAAAACTTATGAAAAGAATATATATATATATATATATATATATATATATATATATATATATATATATATATATATATATATATAAACTTGAGTTCCTTCAGCTATAATCAAAACCGAAACCAAAACTTATGAAGAATTCTTGGTAAAATTATTTATTACAAGAAATGGAAGTCCATAATAATTAAACGACAGTCACTCGGATGTAAGCGGGACACACAAAATAAATAACACACACGATATCCTAATAATATATAGATACTATTACTAGGACTACTTATTATTATTATTATTATTATTATTATTATTATTATTATTATTGATAGTAGTAGTCTAAGAATGTGATAAATTCCTTTAGTTAAAATATTCTTCTTCATATTATCATTACCGTTGTTATTATTATTGTTAGTATTATTATTATTGTTATTGTTAGCAGCAGCAGCAGCAGCAGTCTAAAAATGTGATGAATTCCTTTAGTTAAAATATTAGTTGGAAGATGTTTCGTCGGGGACTGTAAATCAGCTACCACCGTCTAGAAAACAGCGAAAGTAATGCAACAATGAAATGTCCCGAGAAATATGTCGGAATGGCAAATATAATATCCAGAAGAAAAAAAAAAAAAATGAGGGACAACAGAAACGCTTAACTTTATCGTATATTGCGTTGTTTCATTGTTTTTACTGCGCTCTGAAAACGGACAGAACTTTCGTTACAATCGGATACCAAAGCAATCGATGCAGGCGAACAGAGAGAACACGTGACGAAAGAAAACCGAACAAAGGAATCGGCTGACAGAAAGCATTTGGACTTTTACCTGTGCGCAACACAGATTCGAGTGATTGCCAGTCGTGGCATAGTAACACACATCTCCCGTGCACTGCGGGCGTCTGCGCGTGCAAGAGTACAGGTTTGCGCTAATAGTTTACGTAGATCTATTATGACCAGAGCGTTTCTAGTGCGCATGTCTAAGAAATTAGAAAATCTATGCGTTAACTAGGCACGGACAAAAATGGGCGGGCAAAAATAGGGGGACCTAGTTTTGAAAGTCGATTTATCATAATGTTTTGTAAGTTTCCGACTACTTTTTGATTGTATTTGAAAGATTAGAAATTAAAATTAATTTCCTAAAGGAAAAAAAATATTTGTACACGTGGAAAAAAAAAAAAAAGTTATGAAAAATGTTTTCACGGCGAGCTAACCAATTCAGCTAAATTTTGAAGTTAAATAAATTAATTGTAAAAATCCTTTAAAAGTTAAATATTAGTTTTTTGGGTTTATTTCAAAGATAATTAGTAAAGCTAAGTCCTAAGATATCGAATTAAATAAAATAATAATAAAAAAATACCTTGTTTATACAAAATACAGCTTAATTAGCCCCCAAAAAGCAAGTAATTATACCGTTCGGCAAAACGCAACCGATAAGAGTTTGTAAACACGAATATACGGAAGCCCAAAATTTCAGCCAATCAAAACGCTGTTTCAAAATGAAGTCATGATAGTAAAAGGAGGTAGGGGTGTCAGATTGCCCCAGACGTGCATCCATACATTCCTATTTTGAACGTTTGTATCAATTTTTATCATTTTTTAATTTAATTATTTTTTATGTTCCTGTTTTTAAATTAATTTTTTTTTAATTATTGTTCAAGATTATATAAAAATTATGTTACGCCGAAAGTTTCACGTTCTTGCAAGCAAGGAAATTATTAAAATCTTGCATATAAAAATCATGCGAAACTTGTAATTTAAAAAAAACAGTAGAAATATTTTTGCTATTATGATTTTTTATGACAATATTAAATAAACAATGCTTAATTCAATGCTAATATCGGTAGTTCGAGTTTTTCTTCGAGTTATATCGAATTCATTAATACGGACTTTAGGGCTATTTTCGTAATGTTCCTGTAAAAGTGTTTTTTTTAATTTATTGTTACAAATTACGATGCTTTATTTATATATAAAAAAAGCAAAAATAAATTGTTGCGTTTTTTTTTATTTACTACTGAAAACCATAACTTTAGTAAAGGTATTTTTTGTTTAAACAAAATAATACATTTCCACTAAGATTTAAATAAAAATAATTAGTTCATCATATTCCACGATCATTATTTGATAAATACTGGAAATTTATTTAAAATTGGTTAATTTCCTGATTTTTTGTGAATTTTTAAATAAAGGGAGGGGTCAAAATGTTTATGTCAAAATGTCAAAATGGTTATACATTTTGACCATCGGCATTCATTTTGCACGTACCTAGCGTTAGCCAATCTTTAACAGATATTTATGACAAATTGTGGCAATGCGGCATATTCACTCATCGTAATCATTGCTAAGTACCGGAAGTGTCGGAAGTAAACGATTAAAGCCAATTTCGCCCCCCCCCATGGAAGAAGCTCTGAGTTAGTTTTTTTTTTTTCAGTATTAACTTTAAATATAATAAATAAAAATATCCGTTAATTTACTTTTATGAATACGTCGCATATAATGTTTAGATTTTTTTTTCAAATAAATATGTTTAGATTTTTTTGTTCAAATTCGTTTAGTTATTTATTATTATTATTATTATTATTATTATTATTATTATTATTATTATTATTATTCAAATAAATACGTTTTGCAAAAATATTCATAATTTTATGAACGTTCATTTCTGTGACAGTTTTTCCGTAAAAAATATATTTTTGTTCAAATGTTTAAATAAAGATATCCCCCCGCCCCCCCAAAAAAAAGAGATATATGCGATACATTCATAAAAGTAAATAAACATATAAAAAACAGTTGAAGGATATTCTTAGTTATTATATTTAAAGATATTTGAAAAGAAACAAACAATAACTCCGAACTTTTTTTTTCATCAGGAGACACGAAATTGGGTGTAACCTGGCACTTCCGGTACTTAGTGATGATTGTAATGAGGGTGTAACCTGGCACTTCCGGTACTTAGTGATGATTGTAAGGAGTGAATGTAAGACCACTTCTATTTAATCTGAAAATCCTGTCTAAAAAAAAAAAAATTCATCACGGTCTATCTTCTGCATAAGTCCCCATAACACATATAAATACAGAATAGTTAACAAAGCTTACCTCCCAAATAATAACTTTATTATTTCAGCACGATCCATCAGCATACAATCGAATGCAACCTTAAATAAAGCCAGGGTAAAATTACAGTATAAAATGTTTTATATTTGCTTGAATAAAATTCATACCAAAACTAATTGACCGATCATTACCAATTTTAGGGGACATCTGCTAGGCACATGGGTGTAGGGGACGTCTAAATATGATCTCTAATTACTTTCCGTTAGTATCATAACAAAGAGATGGAAGCCCTTCTTAAAAATTTAGGATAATATTTACCATATTATCTAATTGTTTCATATACAAATGAACACTTTCTTTTGTTTATTTTTATGCCCCCCGGGCAACGCCAGGTATCCCTGCTAGTATATATATATATATATATATATATATATATATATATATATATATATATATATATATATAAATGAACTTGTGTGTCTATCTGAGGAACAATCTCTACCAAACTCCTCTGTCAATTTTTGATCTACAGACTTGAATCTTGAGGAGTTGAACCCGTGGAACCGGTTCAATTTTTGTTTTTAGTCGGCAATTGGGACTTGACAGGTGTAAGTCGACTTCAAGTGCTCTTCTACACATGCGCAAATATACATTTATATCTTTTACTGCGTTATTTTTCATACGTGTAAGGACATAGTACAGATGGTAACGAATAAGGCTGGAGAGCTGTATGTTTTGATTTCGATTCTAGCTGATGGCACCCAAGTTATATTTTTAAAAACAACTTTTGAAATTACTACTATATATTTGCTACAATACAATTATCGATAGATTATTGGCCCTATAATAGTAAATACGAAATCTGCATGGATTAAAATATCATATTTAAGAGTATTTTATGATCGGACCATACCGGGGATGCACTATTATATATTGGGCACAATATAATAATCAAGAGAGAATTGACTCTGTAATAATAATATAAATTTCACCTGCCTGTTTGTATGTATGTATGTATGTATGTATGTATGTATGCCTAAAACTTTCGACAGAGGCGACGGATTTTCACGAGATTGGTATCGTTTTAATGCACGACCATTCGGACAACAAACATCGAAAAATTGACTAAAAACATTAATTCCTTCACCCTAAACTAGACACTTTTCTATGAGGAGGGGGTCGAGTTTTTCGCCGATATTTTCGAAAGTCCTCCTCTCTTTCCGATTGACTAGTCTTAATTTAAACATTCATCACTTCTTATTTGGTGATGTACGCAACAGCAAAGACGTCACGTTTTTTTTTTCCTTTTTTTTTTCATGTTCTTTTCCCCCTTCGCGGTACGGGTTCAAGCCTGCCTGCCCGCCCACGACCACTTTTTTTTTTACTCAGCACACACACCTCCAAACACCCTGGAAACGCCCGGCATCCAGGCTAGTAATGATAATAATAAATACGAAAACTGCATGAATTAAAATATTCGAACCTATCTCTGTACAACCCTTCCTTTTCATAAGCTATCATATATATATATAAAAGCAAAAATGTATGTGTGTATGTATGTTCGCTTTTCCTCGATGTCCACGAAAGGCTTCTTTCAGAGAAGCGCTTGCTCGCTTCACAACTTCTTAAAACTTTTTATATCATCTATAAATTGTAATATCTACAAATTATCCACGGAGCTCGCCTGTCTATTTAATTTTATTCACTTTCAAACGTTAATTATTCCACATTTCCCGCATCGGCACACGTTACATTCGCTTTTTGGTATAAAAAAAAAAGCGAAACTCGACTCTAATCACAGGCTGAAAGCCACTTGCCCGCGCGCCCTCCGGGGCCCGGGTGACATGATCAAAGTGTAGTATCTGTTCCGACAGATACTGCAAGCTATGACTAGCTAGGACTAGCTATGACTAGCAAAGACCAGATGTGGGGGCAACCCCACATGCTTGACCTTTAACCAGCTCCCATTTCCCTCCTCTCGGGAGCTGGTCCCCATTTTCCCTTCCCCCTCCCTGGACTCCTCACATTAAAAATCGGCCTTGTGCCTAATTTGCTCGGTGGGGGAGCAAATAAATACAACAGGCCGAAAGCCAGTTTGTTCAATGTCGACTTCGTCATATCAGACTGTAACTTTCATTTCGCTCCTCCTAATAAACAGGGAGCGGGGTTTTTAAAAACAAACAAACCCATTTATTCAAAACTGTCCCGCACAAAATCGTAACTTCTGAATACCTATCGCCGTCACGTCAATCAAAAACGCGCACCTGTTTTTTTTTTAAATCACTTTACTATTTTCCAACTGCACGTCGTCAACGCTTCGGGTTTTTTTTCACATACCTCGAAAAACACCCGGGCAACGCCGGGTACCCCTCGCTAGTCTATAAATATAAAAGCGAAAATGTATGTATGTATGCATGCATGTTCGCTTTTCCTCGATGTCCACGAAAGGCTTCTTTCAAACAAGCGCTTGCTCGCTTCACAACTTTTCAAAACTTTTTATATCATCTATAAATTGTAATATCTACAAATTATCCACGGAGCTCGCCTCTCTATTTAATTTTATTGACTTTCAAACGTTAATTATTCCACATTTCCCGCATCGGCACAAAAAAAAGCGAACCTCGACTCTAATCACAGGCCCAGAGCCAGTTTGTTCAATGTCGACTTCGTCATATCAGACTGTAGCTTTCATTTCGAGACGAGGGAGCGGGTTTTTAGAAACAAATGAACCCATTTATTCAAAACTTTCCCGCACAAAATAACTGCTGAATACCTATCGCCGTCATGTCAATCAAAAATGCGCCCCTGTTTTTTTTCGTCAACGCTTCGGGTTTTTTTCACATACCCCGAAAAACACCCGGGCAACGCCGGGTACCTCTCGCTAGTACTTTCATAAATCAGAGTCCATTTTCTGTAGGCTATTTTTGAACCCAGTCAACGACGGGTACTTTTGCTAGTATATATATATATATATATATATATATATATATATATATATATATATGATGAAAATGATGGTATAGTATTCCGACAAAATAGAGAAAATAAAAAGGAAAAAGCCGTATTATGTGTTCATCAACGTTTCGTTTTTATTTCGAGACTTCCTCTGGAAGTCTCGAAATAAAGACAGTTTGTTCCTTTTTATTTTCTCTCTCTCTCTCTCTCTCTCTCTCTCTCTCTCTCTCTATATATATATATATATATATATATATATATATATATACATACATACATTTTATTTTTTTTACATAAGCATTAATATGTCGCTACTCATTCATGAGCATGTTTTGGTCAACCAGTTATAAGTAACTAGAAACCTCTTCAGACGATATTGCTTCTAAACTTTTGTATAAGCTGTATCATCTGAAGAGGTCTCTAATTATTTGTAACTGGCTGACCGCAACATACTCATGAATGTGTAGCGACATATGAATGCTTATGTAAAACAAATGAGAAGCATATCTTGACTGACTTCGAAATTGAGCACATTTTTATTAATCTCGTTAAAACTTCATTGGTTGCTTTACCTCTAGAAAATATAAATCTGGAATTATATATATACATATGGTTTACCGACATTTCATCATCTGGCATTTAATCACGGACATATAATCACTAGATATTTAATCACATTGATTTTTCATCACGTGGACACTTAATCAATCGACACCGAAACAATTAATCACCTCCCAAGGAAAAAAAAATTAAATTTGTTTATGTTATAATGTTATATATCTGATTATGCTTTTATTACGTTAAATATTTAAGCGCCTTTGACAAATTTGGTGTTATTTTATACAAAAAACTTAAAATCGATTGGGTAAGACTGTCCCCCCTCACCCTACCCGCCAATCATGCAAGGAGTAGAGGTAGAGGCTATCTGTTCGCTTAAAGTAAATATCAGCCACTTTTTCTTTTTAAATTTTTAACAAATAAACAATAGACATAAAATTTATTTAAGTAAAATTATTTATGTAAACAAACTTCTGCAACTAGTTTCATTTTCTTTTCTTCTTTTTTACTTAATGTTAACAAACAATATCCACTTACAAAAAAAAAAAATATGATACAAAATATTAAAAAAGAAACTGTTTTCAGTAACTATTTTATTTTTAGACAGCGCAGTGGTAGAACTTTATAAAAGAAACTTTTCAAATAATGTTGGTAAAATAAAATTTAAATAAACATCCATTAACATTTTGTTTCATATTTTGTTTGGTATTTAAAAAAACCAAATATATTTTGTATAAACAACAACTATGCAGATGAGGACAATAGTCCGTAAAAATGGCTAAACAGATGATGAAGAATCATCTTAAAGAATTAAAAAAAAAAAACAAAAAAAAAAAAACAGACAAATATAATGTGGTGAAAAAATAATAACCTTCAAGCGCTTTCCGAAATCCCCAAGTGAGTAAATGTCTCGATGTGATAAAGTGTCCACGTGATGAAACAACCATGTTAAATGTCTAGTGATTAATAGTCCGTGATTAACAGTGATGTGATGCAAAGGCCGTACACTATATATATATATATATATATATATATATATATATATATATAGACTACTTCATTTAATCGCATAAATTAATATACAAAGATATGATTTTATGTGTAAATTTTCAGTATTTACTTTAACAGTGCTCAATACATAGGTAGAGCTATGAATGAAATATGGAATATTATATATATATATATATATATATATATATATATATATATATATGTGTGTGTGTTTCATTTTTTATTACCGTATCTTTCTGTTAAGTTACATTATTGTTTCAGCTACCCGACCGTTTTTTTTTGGTCGTCAGTAGCTTCCTCAGACTTTTACAGAAACCTGTTTTCTGTAAAAGTCTGAGGAAGCCACAGACAGCCAAAAAAACAAAAAAAACGGCCGGGTAGCTGAAACAATAATGTAACTTAACAGAAAGATACGGTAATAAAAAATAAAACGCATATCTGCTCTACAACAGTATTGAGCACTTTCTTCAGTTTTTATTAATTGCCATTTCTACTAAATATTTCCTGTACAAATGATATAAGCGGATTGTTACTCCAAATTATTATATCTGAAATTATAGCATAAGATTATTCCTTCATATTATTTGTCGTAAAGTTTTACGATTGTGGTATCATTTAACTATTTACAAACCGAATTCTGCGAATGACTAAGTTTCAGTCTTGCAATCTGATGTAATTAATTCCATTTGGTTATTAGTTTGAATGGTCGTCAAATTATGGATTCCCTCTGCCGGAAAGTTCTTTCCGTTCTTTCGGATTAAAAAGGAAATGTCAATTTGGAATATTTTATTTACTTTTATGCGAATTATGTAATCGCCAGAACAATTTTTTTAAACAAAGGAGTCACCACTTATCAAGGCCCGGAGGCGATTCGAGGATAAATGTTAATGAGTGTATAGTAGTCAATGAGACAATATAGTAGTAATCGTTAGTAGTTGAAATTTGGTAAATTGGATTACTTAAGTGGACAGCTAATCAAGAACTTGTTTAGATTATACTTGAAGACGACTATATTGTAATCAGCTGGAAAACAGTTAAATGGAACAGAGTTCCATAGGCGTTTAGTTCTAAGAAAGAAGCTTTGTTCATGAAACCAACGTTTAGATTTAGGCACAGATAAAGAGTGGGGGGAAATTATTGATAGTGGTTTCAGCTGGACGAGTGTTTT
Source organism: Euprymna scolopes (assembly GCF_053919585.1). Classification (NCBI taxonomy): domain Eukaryota; kingdom Metazoa; phylum Mollusca; class Cephalopoda; order Sepiida; family Sepiolidae; genus Euprymna; species Euprymna scolopes. The sequence continues at coordinate 112,704,019 of NC_136502.1, forward strand.
TCGTGAAGGGTTGACATGGTGGGACCATCAGAGATTGGTG
>NC_136502.1:112706558-112751558 GCF_053919585.1 Euprymna scolopes
AGGATTTCCAGACACGCGGAAAAAAGTCGAACATGTAAACATAACAGAGAACCTGACCCTGACACAAGAAGACGCAAGCAGGGTGCGCTTATGCATGCCACAAATAAATTCAGATGAAAGGGGCGGCGCGAGTGCGGATTGGGGGTAGGGAGGGGGTGAGTGGTAAATACCAAACCGGGCGAAAAAGGAAGAGGGGAGCAGTGGTTGGAGCGGGGGGGGGGGAGTCGAGGTAGGAGATGGAAGCGGAGGAAGGAGCTGTGGGATTAGATACAATGAGATTAAAAATATTGAGAAATTCTCGTGGTTCACTTTGTAAAAGAGGATGGAGAAGAAATGAGTTGTGGGGTGGCAAACAGAAATGGCGGCGGCGGTAGGGGTGGGGGTGGAAACAAAAACCAAACAAGGAGAAAAAAATCGGTGGAAACATCTTCTTGCACTAATCTTGTAATATAATAGCGTAATGCAATATGACACATTCATCTTATATGAATAAAATGCTAAAACAAAACATACAGATCAATACGATATATATATATATATATATATATATATATATATATATATATATATATATATATATATTATTTTCATAAGTTTACGTGAGATAAGCCATCGGTACCGTCGGTATCAAACCTGAGAATAGGGACCTAAAACGGTTCAGCCGATCTTCTGAAAAGAGCTTGACATAGGGACCTAAAACGGTTCCCTATTATCAGGTGTGAAACCGACGGTACAGATGGCTTATCTTATCTAAATTTTTGAAAATAAAAATATAAATATTACGCTCCTATTTTGAAATTTTTCCCCCCTTATAAGAGAGCACTCTATAAAATCGTTTTCCTAAAAATATTACTATATATATATATATATATATATATATATATATATATATATATATATATATATATATATATATATATAGCTCTCCTCGTTGGGTTGAGCACTTTGTAAATATAATTTCACCTGTCGAGTATTTACGCAATTAAGCGAAGCCCGCTATTAATTTGTTTGTAAACAAACTGATGGTTTGAACACTATTGCGATGGGCGGGTGTGGATTTAATACAAACTCGGGGAGAAATATTTACGGCACTGATTCTTGGTCTGATGGTGAGAGCTGCTGACTGTCAATGCGATGGTTGTAGGTTCGATCCATGACTGAGGAAAGGTGTATGTCTAGCCGGACTGATGAGTTGTGATACAACGAAACAGTGCTGTATGTGGATGGCTATATATATATATATATATATATATATATATATATATATATATATATATATATATATATATATATATATATATTACTTTCATTAAATTTTGTACCCCTAAAAATGTTTAAATATATATAAAAGGAAAAAAAAAACAAAAAAAAAACAGGCTCCTTCAGTCTTTGACAGTTATGGATACCCACGAAGCGGTGCCTGCGCTTGAATTTTTTGTGGCAGAAGGTACACAATCTCCAAGCACACTTCTGAATCGACATTGTTAAATACCAGATGCAAGTGAAGTGTATGTACAGGACGACTGGAAACAAATGCCGAGAAATGCGGAAAGTACATATAACACCTAGAATTCCCAAATGGTCACCCATCTGGTACTAACCAGGCTCAATGTTGCTTAACTACGGTGATCTGACGAGAATCGGTGTGTCAACGCAATTATGATATATTTAAATATATCTATAATATTTAAACATGTTTTGATGGGGCACAAAATGTAATAACAGACCAAATTCATGATGAATTTAGAAAATGAATAGCTAGTTGATTAGTTTCGCACCTCGCTCAACAGAACTAAAATCGATGTGAATAAAGATTAAGAAGGAAAAATATGAGATGGAAATATGACAGGAGACAAATGGGGAAAAATAACAAAGACAAAAGAAAAAAAAAACAGCAAAAGAATCGGATAGAAACTACATTAAGTCCTAAAAGATGTTCACTTTGTTTGCAAAGAGATGGTCTCAATGACTTAATATAGATAGTTGTAAAATTCTAATATTATAGGTTGAGTGTGACCTGCCCAAAATGGAGAACAAGTCGACACGAAAGTTTAAGGCAGAGTCATCGTTATATATTAAGTACTCACAATTAGCCGAACCGTAAGTATGTTATATGTATATAATTTATGTGTGCATATATATATATATATATATATATATATATATATATATATATATATATATATGGCAAAGTCGCTAAATCACGGCATTAGATTATTGCGATAAAAAAGATATGTGTCGGTATTTTTTTTTTTTTTTAGTGTTATAATATGAGGAATCTTTGTGAGTTAAAATCCATTGAGAAATACATATTTTGTATTGAGAAATATACACTTTAAATATATAAACATTAGTTAAGAAATAACAAGTTATCCAAAATGGTCGTCCATTTGGACCATAATAGTATTATTTGCATTATTTAAACACAACAAATTGGTGCAACGGATAATGTGCTAAATATTAATCAGTTCTGAATGACAGTCTTCTGAAAATTGAAATTTTAATCCCCAAAGCAGACGATACTAAGAATACAATTACAAATTATTTGAGACTTCTCCCCAGTTTTGGCTGAGAGAACTAGAACAAGCTACCCTGAGGTAAAACCTATGGTATTGAGAAATACACATTTTAAATGTATAACCATCAAGTAAAGAATAAAGTTATACAAAAATGGCCGTCCATTTGGACCATATTTGATAACTTAATGGTTACACATTTAAAGTGTGTATTTCTCAATACAAAATGTGTATTTCTCAACAAATTTTAACTTGAAAAGATTTCTCATATAACAAAAACCCCCAAAAAGTTTTAATATTCAAACAAATTTTTTTATCGTAATTAACTCACACCGTGATTTAGTGACTTTGTCACACACACACACACACACACACACACACACACACACACACACACACACACACACACACATGTAAATTATACAGTAGAACCCCGGGATACGGTATTAAAAATTAATAACAAAATACAGTACAGTATATAATACACATGTATAAAATAAAAACATTATAAATAACGTCGTAAGGCGGGGAAAATATCGTAACCAGGGGTATAAAATCGTATTCTACATCGTAACCTGAAAAAACGTATCCTAGGGCCATCGTATCCAGGGGATCTACTGTAATAATAACTGTTTGTTTCCGCATAACGAAACGGATATGTAAAACAAATGTACCGAAATTTTAACATGCCGGGGGAGCTGTTTTACATGAAAAATGAATATTTGAATCTGAAATGTAACTATACTGTTATTCTTCCCACCTCTCACTCTCTCTCTCTCATATATATATATATGTTAATATTTTCCAGAGGTAAAATAACCAATGAAGTTTTAATGAGTTCAATACAAGACTTACGAGAATAACGGGCTTAATACTGATGTAGGACAAGGTATACTTTCTATTTGTTTTTACATAAGCATTAATATATCGTTACACATTCATGAGCATGTTTCGACCAGCTAGTTATAAGTAACTAGAGATCTTTTTAGGCGATAAAGCTTATACGGAAGTTAAGTCTAAGAAGAAGATTGCAATTTGCTTGATCTGTGTTAGTCGATGGGCTTTCTTGTATATGGCATGGTTCCTAAGCTGGCAAGCTAAACATGCAAGTGACTCGGGTCTTGATTCCCGAGTTCAGATATGTTCTGCTTGTTTGAGCAGATGAGGGTGAAACTCAAATTTAGGATTTTCGGTCTGCGGCTTTCTTGGTTTGTGTGAACTGAGGCATTGTTTGATTGTGGAAGTTTATATATATAGATATATATATATATATATATATATATATATATATATATATATATATATATATATATATATAACATCCGAAAAAGTTGGTGGGGACAGGATATTTTTATGGAAACATAAATTGTAAAATTGCCAACTCATCAATGAAACAGCTGTAATGGAAAAATCCAGGAAATAAACGATGGTTATAAAAAAGAAAACGTGAGTCTTTGAATTTTCAACAAAATTTTGCACTATATATATATATATATATATATATATATATATATATATATATATATATATATATATATATAACTGTGTGTTTGTGTGTGTGTAGTTACATAAATGGTTTGAAACTTAGGTATGGAAATAAATTTTTTCGGCATAATTAACTTGTTTGTCCAATAAATGTATGTGCATATGTGTGTACTTACATATGATGTAAACACATTTATATAGTTACCATACCAAAGCTTAGTAAATCAATGTTTGTTACTCAAGAAAATTTGTAAATCAAAATTTTTTTTTTCATATATACACACAAAATACATAAAATATTCCTCAGTTTCGAGATTGAATTAGGAAAAGATCCACTTTGTTCTAATTCGGCGTAATTTGCAATTAACACACAACTTTCCCATCTTTTACCAAATGTCTATCAATTTCACCCTCTCTCACAGTAGATTGTTTGACCACCTTCTCTTTATCCACACGGTATCTATTACTCTCACTTCCGTCACTTTCTTTGTTTAATAAATCGGACATAACAAAGAAAAGAAAAGAATAAAAAAATTAATATAGTGCCTGATAAACGGAAGGGAATATCACGACAAGTAGTAATACTATTTTGTCCGTAGCTGTAGAGAGGGGAGAGATAACGAGCAAAAAGAGACTAATTTTGTCATACATTTTATATTTAACTGACTTTGCAGACTCCTTTTTCTTGATTCAAACAATAAAACTCAATGGGTGACGCAACGGATCATATTTTCTTATTGTTTTTTATTATTACAGTTCTTGTAGGGAAGTGTTGATGTATTTCTTCATACAGCGCCTAGTATTCCCAAATGGTCACCCATCTGGTACTGACTATGTTTAACGTTGCTTGACTTCGATGATCTAATGAGAACTGATTTGTCAGAACGTATGTTAGGGGTTATACAATTTATTATTATTATTATTATTATTATTATTATTATTATTATTATTATTATTATTATTATTATTTTGTTTTGCAAAAATTAAAATTTAAGTTTTAGAATTATTATTTTCAATTTTATGAAAAATGACGATAAAATATATATATATATTTTTTTTTTTGATTATGCATACACACGCATATATTTAGATCACAAAATATACATGATAAAATATTCCTCAGTTTTTAACTGGCTTTGTAGACTCATTTTTTCTTGATTCAAACAAACACAATTTTTATGGGTGACTCAACAGAACATAGTTTTTTTTAAATTGTTTTTATTATTGCAGTTTCTGCAGGGAACTTTTAGCGTTCTCCTTCATACAGCGCCTGGTATTCCTAAATGGTCGTCCATCTGGTCCTGACCGGGATCAACGTTGAATAACTTCGGTAATCTTATGAGAACCGGTGTGGCAACGTGATTGTGACATATGTCAGGGATTATGTAATACAATTTATTTTTTTTTGCAAAAATTTGAAGTTAAGTTAGAGGGTTATTATTAAAAAAAAAAATTTTTTCTGCAAAATGACAATAAAATGTTACTTTTTTTTGTTTTTGGATTATGCATGTGTACCCATGGGAGTAATTGGGGTCGGGTGGCAACATATTTCTTTTCTTTTAATAAAAGGGGGAGATCGACAAGGTGGGGGTGTCATGATTCAAAAAGTTTTTGAAGGCCTTATGTCTTACAACGTGCGAGAAGCGGTGACTGAGTGTATCTCGGTGGTTATAGGCGCTGGCTGGCAACTAGAAAAGGCTTTGTTTAGTTGCTCATGTCTTGTCGCGAAATGACGAAAGAAATCTGCGGGCAATTTCTGACTAATGAATAGCTTAGAAAATGTAAAATTAGAAATAATAAAAAAAAAATTACTTTAGTACCAACCAAGCTTCATTCTCATTATTTGAATTGCATTAATTTTGCCTTTTGTTGCAAATAAATTTTAATGCAAACAGCAGCGGGTTCGTTAGCCTTAATTGAAACATTTCAACAAACCGGAGCCGGAGGCAGTAAAATGGCTACCAGATAAGAAAATATGAGTCTATAATAAGTATGATAAATAATATATCTTATTAGATATGTTCTTGTATTATTGATTAAAAAAAGAAACAACAACAATAAAACAAGACAAAGAAAATTATTAAACAGGCAAGGTTACTTAGTGTTGCCCAGATATACAATTTAAACTAATCATCTTTGTTATGTATATATATATATATATTTATGCTTGACAGTAGAATCTATTTCCAACACTCTATTTTGTATTTTATTTTTTTACAAAGAGTCACCACTTATCAAGGCCCGGGGGCCACTCAAGGATAAGGATTAATGAGTGTTCAGTAGTCAATTGGACAATATTGTAGTAATCGTTAATGGGGAGTAGGTGATGCATTGCGGATGCACTGTCGGCAGCCCCGTAAGTTTCGCTTCTCCTAATTTGCCCCAAGTCCACATTTAGAATGTGTGATTTTTCTGGCAAAAGGAGAAGAAAAAGTTGTATTCTAGGTCGGCAGTCTTTTTGCGCGAACAGTCGCCTGAGATGTCCAAAATTGTCTGTTTCTCTTTCTATCCTTGTAGCCATGTTATTAATAAGGTTATTGGAGGCAAATGTTTCAACTGGCTGACATTATCCACCTGATTCAGGAACCTGAACCTTGAATTAACCACCAAGGAGGCCGTCCTATCAGCAGGTGCAAAGTACTGGGGCTGCTGTACTACCATTTGGTGAATGGATTCTGCGTCATGAAGTAGCTTCTGGTGAGGGCTTTTGGATGCCATATTAGTGGGTCATTGTTACGGTTTTTCCTTATCATGGTCGACAAAAAATGTTTCTTCGTTTCCTTTTCTGTTTTACTTTCCCTCTCTGTTCTGCTCTAATAAAGTCTGTTGACCTGTTGACCTGTTTCACAAATATCAAAACTACATGTATTATGTTGTTTCTTTTGTTGGCATCCGTGTTTGCGTGTTTGTTGCTTTTTTGTTTTTTTTACGCCCCAAACAAGCAAGGAATATTGCCACTCGGATGAAAAAATAAGCTGCTGCTGCTGCTACTACTATTATTATTTACTCACTAGGAATAGTCGCACAAGCTATCATCAAAGATTTCTCTTTGAAAACAATTTCTGGTGTTATCTGGAGTTTGAGTGACAACAAGTTTTCTCGGATTTCCAGTACTCTCCACCTCTTTCAATAATATTTGCATATGAATTTGCGTTATCACAACAGCTATTTACTATTGGTTTTTCGTTGGCAGCAGTCATTGGTCTTCATTGGAATTCGGGTGGAAATAAGCCTCCCTAAAGTCTTAGCCCTCTTTGCACTCATCCAGCAGAGGTCTGGCTAGTGCTTTCTCTCCTCGGTCTTTCCATCCCCCTTGACTTTCTTCGACTCTTTGGTATTGTGCCTTTTGATGTTAATTCCCCCTTTTTATGGTTTGATGTGAGTGAGTGGATGATAGGTTGTCTGTTGTATCTTCTCAGCCATCCCTCTGATAAAGGCCTCCTCCTCCTCCTCTTTATTATTATTATTATTATTATTATTATTATGATTATTATTATTATTATTATTATTATTATTATTATTATTGTTGTTATTATTATTATTATTGTTGTTATTATTATTATTATTATTGTTATTATTATTATTATTGTTGTTATTATTATTATTATTATTATTATTATTGTTGTTATTATTATTATTATTATTATTATTATTGTTGTTATTATTATTATTATTATTGTTGTTATTATTATTATTATTATTGTTATTATTATTATTATTATTATTATTATTATTGTTATTATTATTATTATTATTATTATTATTATTATTATTGTTATTATTATTATTGTTATTATTATTATTATTATTATTATTATTATAATGATTATGTACTTTGTTTCACATAAAAACAAGGCGTATTGCCACCTGGACCTAAAGGGCTACTATTTGGGATCATGGGACTGTGGGGAGTTGAGCAGCGAGATGACTTTTCGGATTGCATTTAAACTTCTGCAAATTGTTTCAGACAAGGCATAAAACCACTGGATATAAGGAGCTAACAAACGAACCACTGTAAGAACAAACAGCAATTATTCCCTCTTTGCCATGAGCATCGCTCATGGAATGTGAGAACTAAAGGACAAAATAGGGAAAGCAAGAGTTACAAGACTGCCGTAAATAATATCAACTCTCCACTTTTATATGGGTGGATTCAACAGCAATTCTTCCCTTTTTGTCAGAAATATCGCTCATGGAATGTGAGGACTAAAGGACAAAATAAGGGAAGTAAGAATTACGAGGCTGCCAAAAATAAACCCAAAATCCACTCTACTCTCAACTAGAACAATTAAAACAGAATTTTATTTCAAACACAACTCAATCCCAGAACTAAATTATATTTTAGCTTGCATGTTGTGTTAATAAAATATATATTGAAAAACAAACTTAAGAGAAAAAAACTTAAAAAAAAAAAACTTAACAAAACAAACCTTGATTGACGCACACTTAGTATAGATGACTGAATTCATTGATAAATGAGGTTTGCATTAGCTTCAGTGGTAAGTACATATTTATTAGCATTTCTGAAGGCAGGTGTCTACATAAAACGCCTAGGTGGGGAGGGACGAGAGGGGCGTTGAGTGAAGAGAGCTCAACCAGTTTTATTATTTAGTGTTTTCTCACTGTCGCTTCATAATATCCCATTTATCATGCATTTCTGACTGCAAGCGACCAGTCCTTTAAAGGGCGAGTTGGAATTATAAGGAATGGGTTTGGTCCCCCCCCCTCGATGCCTCATTCTCTATCATCGGTTTTTACTCTTTCAACAAAAGTGGTAGACAAAAGAGAAAAAAGAACATTGGATTTTATGACAATGTCAACAAGTACATAGTGCTTCCATGATTATTCCATATACTCTTATGCAAGTGTGAAATAGATTACTATATATATATATATATATATATATATATATATATATATATATATATATATATATATATATATATATATATATATATAAGATTTAAAGATGGCGTAACCAAAAGAAAACAATTGCAACTGCACTTCAGATTTTCAGATTTTGTAATCATGGCCATGTTCCTTTATTTTCTTTTAAAGTTGATGAGTTGATGAGTTCTTATTCTTCTGATGCGGAATAAATTCAAACATTGACATAATTACATGAATGCTTCGGCGCTACAAAACAGGTGATGTCAAGAATTGTACATTTCAATGTGCTGGGGGAGATAAACAGTGAGATGGACAACATCTTGAAATTTAGAATATGAACATTTTGTCATATAATAATGAATATATGTATATATATATATATATATATATATATATATATATATATATATATTTATTTGAGGGTAAGCAGTTACATATGGTCGCTACAAAAAAAAACAACATCTGTTTCAGTTAATGAGATTCGTCAGGCGACCCTGAACCCAATCGACGCCACAAATAAAAAAAATATTTTGCTCTTGTTATTGAGCACTATCTAACAACCTTGTTATATTCATTAGTCCCGACTTTTGAACATCTCAAACATATATATATATATATATATATATATATATATATATATATATATATATATATATATATATATATATATATACATACTCGTATATACTAGCTGTATATAGCCGGCGTTGTCAGATTGAAACATATTGGTGAGCAGAGGGTTTTGCTAAAGATGCTCCAAATATTCATCTTCTTACACTTTGGGACAATCTGTTGCTTTTCTGGATGCATAAAACACGTCCATTTTCGTCTATGAAAATCACATGGGAAATAGCTCTCATAGCTTAAAGGAGAAACAAATCTCACAGCTTAAATAAAGGCAATTGGTGTTGGCTAATAATAATTCAAATTAAATATAAATTAAATTAAAAATGAATTAAATAAACTAACTTTAAATAATCTTTATAAATAAAGCAATTAACACAATTCTATCCCAACGAACGCTTAATAATTGAGCTAATTATTAAAATAGATTGCCTTTAATGTAATATGGAGATGAGATTACTTCTTGGGTGTGGATTTCTTTTCAATATATAATACATGCATAGAAATCACGATGGAATGAAAGTGCGTACACGTCCGTTTTCCGTATGAAAATTAATTTGTTAAACCGCGTGAACAGACATAAGTACGACTTTATTATAATATACTAGCGGTATCCGGCCACGCGTTGCTGTGGCTTATTGAAAATGGAAAAGAAACGCCCCCCCCCCAGGAAAATGTATGTTTCTTATGTCCACTTGTGGATTAGGTTGACAGCGGTGTAAACATGAGCGTGTAATTTTATTATGGATATTTATTTGAGCTCGCATTTGCAAATCTCGTATGATAAAAATTTTTGCCGATTTTTAATTTCTATGAATGTATAGTAATAATAATTCGCTGTAAAAAAAGAAAAGAAAAGAAAACTTTCTAAAGAATAAACCAACAAAGTAATAAGGAGACTGATGACATTTCCTAAGGAATATAGAAATGAGTTGGGAAAGTGTTTTATGTTGTAATGTTTATTTAATTAAAAATTTTTTTAGCATTTTATTTAACAATAAAAGTTTTGTTTTCGTTTAGAAAGGCACGCGCAAACGAAGACACGCACACAAACAGACGTACGTACGAATTACTAAATTGGAGAACTGACGTTTTTTAATAACTTTTTTTTTAATGTAATAAATATCTATCTTTCCACCAGAACGCATTCACGCAAAGAAATGTAAACACACACACACACACACACACACACACACACACACACACACACACACACACACACACACACACACACACAAGCGCGCGTTTTCGCCAAAATAGTTAAATGTGTAATGTTTACGTTTATCTTCTTATTTTTTAGCAGTTTATTTAACAACAAAATTGTTGTCTTCTTTTAGAAAGGCGCGTGCAAACGGAGACACGCACACAACAAACGTACGTGCGAATAAGTTTTGTTTTTGCTTTGAAATGCACGCGCAGCCAGACACACGCACGCAAACAGGCGTACGTACGAATGTACAATAAAAAAAAAAATAAACGCAAATACAATAAATAAGAAATGTAAATATGATATATATATATATATATATATATATATATAATTTTTTTGCATCAGAGAAGTGTCATCTTTCTGTAACAAGAGAAGCTGTGTATAGTGAGACCATATTTGAATTTCAGTAAACGTTCGCTAATGTTGGCAAGAATAGGATTCAAGAATATGATAATTTTTAGAGTTCACCTAATCTGAACAGGCGGACTATATCAAGGGAGACTTATTAATTATGTAGCGGAAAACTCTAAGATTATGTAATGTCTATGTATGTATTAAGCAGTTACGATCGGCGTAATATCAATAGCGTCGGAAAATATTCCAGCTATCAACTGGTGGCGGTGATAGGACTTAATATTTAGAGAAAAATAGGAACTCCTTCCTCTATAGATTTTGCGATTGTGGTGGTATTGTTCGTCGTATGCAATGTAGCATTTTATTATCACAATTGAATGTGTCTAAAATGGTGTTCGAAAGCTACAGAAGATAGTGGCTAATCGCCTAGATGTATTAACTTTGTATATAGCATCTGTTGTTCTAAACCTACGATATTTGGTCCGAGGGGAATTTCAGCAGACCTTTTATTATATATATATATATATATGTGTGTGTGTGGGGGGGGGTTAAACAGTGGGTTTTCCTATTAGCTTAACACATAAATACATGATCGATGCTTACACGCTGAATTAGACATTTAAAATCTTGAGTCTCCAATATAAGACCTGCGAGATAGTTTACCTCACCCTGAGGTCGACTGTACCATTGTCCTGCAAGTACCCGACCATTGGCTTATTAGGATAGGCGCAGTTGAAACTAAGAAGCTGATTGGCTATCTAGCAACTTCAATACCATGTGTTTATATAAAAATGCGCGATAACCACAACTCTTTGCATACGCTTGACGAATTCTCACGAGGATGAAACGCGGAATATTCTGTGTAGCTTAATTGCCATATATATTTTCACAACTTACTATATATAACATATATATGTAAACAATATATAATATGTTATACATATATATTATATATTGTTTACATGTATATATATATATATATATATATATATATATATATATATATATATAATGAATAAAATAAAGCAAGATATAAACGATGCTTTAGACGTTATGTGAATAAAAAGGAAAAACCTAAAAGAACCGGAAATAGGGACGAAACGTTGATTTTATTTTTGTTTTTACTCTTTTAGGTTTTTCCTTTTTATTCACATATATTATGTATATATCTATCTATATATCTATAAAATTGAACGTGTCTGTATGTGTGTATGTGTGTACATTTCCCTACGCAATAACTCTCTCAATTTTAAGTCTGCACTCAAAATTTGATATACAGGGTACTGAGATTTGGAAAAATCTTTGATCGGTTTTTGGCCAGATATTTGGCTGTTAAGGGATCAAAGTTCAACGATTTGACCTTTGAGAAATCTACCAAACTCCTCCAACAATTTTGGGTCTAAACACTTGAAATTTTAGATATAGGTTCCTTGGACATGGCTCTAACTTAATAATTTGATTTGAGTCCAAAACAATAAATTTTAAGGTGTCATAATAGGGGTCAAAGTAAAAAAAATGACCGTTTTCTTTTGTTTTTTTGTTTTGCTCAACATATAATATGCCTCCAAACACCCGGGCAACGCCGGGCTGAAATGCTAGTATATATATATATATATATATATATATATATATATATATATATATATATAATTATTATCCATATATAAATAACATATTTATATATACATATATGATTTGGGTCTAAACATTTGAAATTTATACATAACGGGTATTCAGACATGCTGCAAGCATTTAATCACATAAATTAATATATGAAGATATGCGTAAATTTTCAGTATTTACTTCAACAGTGTTCAATACGTAGGTAGAGCTGTGTAGTAAGTTATGAAAATATATATGGCAATTAAGCTACACAGAATATTTCGCGTTTCATTCATGCCTGACGAATTTTCACGAGAATGAAAGAGGAAAGGGGAGTGTGTTTACTATATATAACCTTTTTACACAAATAATGTACGCGGCATATTCTGTGTAGCTTAATTTTCATATATACTTTCATAATTTACTATATACATATGTATGTATGTATGCGTATACTAACAGACTGCCCGGCAATCCCGGTCTAAAAATACCTTTAAATATGATATTTTGATTTATGGAGATTTCGTATTTATTATTATATTGGGCCCAATATATAGTAATGATTTAATGAAGTTTTAAAAAAATGAGTCGTACGCCATCACCGAAAACCGAAACCAAAACATTTAGCTTACGATTAACCCTTTTCTTTAGCGTTAATGACTGAGCTATCAAAACATGTTTGCTGTACGGTTAAAAATTTAAACATGAACAATAGCTCTTACGTTACGCATGCATATTCGTAATTTCATCAGTCGACCTTCACCTGGCAAATTTCATTTTTTGAATTTTCACTCTTTTGCAGCGATTTTCCCCGGTTAAAATCAAATTAAAAGTTTTCTATGGATTCGAATACCCTATATATTAAGTTTCGTGTCTGTAGACCAAAAACTGACAGAGGAGTTTGGTAGGCAAAAGTTTTTATACAATCTGTATATCTATGAAAGTGAAAATGTGTGTCTGCGTATATTTCCCTACCAAATAATTTTCAGCCTAGAGACTCGAGATTTGACATAAGGGGTATTGAGGTTTTGGAAACTCTTTTTAATCAGTGTTCGGCCAGAAATTTGATTGTCAAGGGGTCAAAGTTCAACGATTTAACCTTTAAAACTCTACCAAACACATCCGCCAATTTTAGGTCTAAATATTTGAAATTTTAGATGTAGGTTACTTGGACATGGATCAAACTTTTTAATTTGATTTGAGCCCAAAACAAATGTTAAGGGGTCATAATAGGGGTCAAGTTTTAAAAATTTTGACCTATACGGTCTCTACCAAATTGCTCAGCTAATTTATTCTCTAAACATTTGAAATTTTACATAAATGCTATTCAGAGATAGGACAAGCTTTTAATCGGTTTGGGTCGAAAATTTGAACTTGTCAAAGTTCACAATATTTGACCTTTGCAGTGTCTAACAAACTACTCAGTCAATTTTGGGTCTAAACATTTGAAATTTATACATAACGGGTATTCAGACATGCTGCAAGCATTTGAATCAGTTTGGGGCGAAAATTTGTCTGCCAAAAGGTCAAAGTTGAAAGAGTAGACTTTGCAAATTCTACCAAATTCCTCCGCCAATTTTGAGTCTAAAGACTTGAAATTTTAGAATTTGGCCATGAGTCAAACTTTTTATTTTGATTTGAGACCAAAATAATATTAAGGAGTCAAAATTGGGGTTAGAGTTTTAAAAAAATGACCTCTGCGGTCTCTACAAAGTTACTCTGACAAATTTTGGTCTAAACATTTGAAATCTTACATAAAATGTATTCATTTAGGGCAAGATATGAACAGTACACAGGGCCCGAGCAAAGCGCAGCTGGACTGCTCTTATATATATATATATATATATATACGCATACATAAATAATTATAGAAATGGGTTTGTTTACTATAACCTTTTTACACAAATATTATGCAAATATAAATCATGTATAATATCTGCATGAATATAATTACACATAATAGTTAACTAAAGATGATCATCCCTTTAGAAAACCGAAAAAAAAAACTAATAGAGAATTAATTAAAATAAATTTTTAAAAGAATATGCAAATTAGTTAGATCTTTTGCAAATGAATGCAATTCCACGACCCATATATAACAAAGTTGTATTTTCTTTTAAATAAATAGAAAAAAGGGTTTTTTAATATGAATATCAATACACATAAGAACCCAAATCTTTACATATAACATTTTATATATATATATATATATATATATGTATATATATATATATATATATATATAACGCATATATATACATATAAAACATATATATATATATATATATATATATATATATATATATATATATAGACACGTGTGTGTGTGTGTCCGTGTGTAATGCATCTTTTTATTGATGTAATGCTTAAAGTTTCTTATATGTATGTCTTATAAATAAAACATGCAATGTAGATTTTGATGAGATTGCTTTTTTTTATCAAAATATTGAGTCACAGTTTATACGGTGCATTCTGATAAAATATAAAAAGCCAAAAACGCAATAAAATAAATTGAGTATTCAAAGAGAGATATCAAAAAGTATCAACTGATTAGAATTGAAGGCTTCTACTCTCTTCCTGTCATCTTTTTATATATATATATATATATATATATATATATATATATATATGTATATGTGTATATATATATATATATGTATATGTGTATATATATATATATGTATATGTGTATATATATATATATATGTATATGTGTATATATATATATATATGTATATGTGTATATATATATATATGTATATGTGTATATATATATATGTATATGTGTATATATATATATATATGTATATGTGCATATATATATGTATATGTGTATATATATATGTATATGTGTATATATATATATATATATATATATATATATATATATATATATATATATATATATATAAACCATTAATATTCGGTTGAAAACTTTCTGAGTATAGAACATTGGTCCTTGTAAGGAATTACAAAAAAAAAAAAAATGCTTCTTTTTACCTTACGTAATTTTTATGTTTCATCGTCTTCAAGTTTGACCTAGGTCAACTTTACATACCCTATGACATTATGTGACTCCATATAATATAATATAATAATATAAAACCTATAATAGTACTACATTTTAGATAGCTAAAAAGTGTAATAATGGTGGGAAGGGGGTAACCACAATTAGACATGAGACTGTCATTATTATTTTAAAAAAATAACTAGAAATAATACTGAGTGCTAACACACGCCCGGTAATACTAGTTACACATCTGAAACAAATAAATTAATTTCCAATTTCTGCGGAATACCTTGGTCCACAATAAGTTTCACCAAGTACGTTTGAAAGTTTAACTCACGCCTGACAACGAATAGACATCCCGAAATATAGCCTCACATATATGCCAGCTGACCACATGACATATGTAAGAACATATTACATATAAAATATTATATATATATACACACACATACACGTATGTATTTAATTGAATATATATATATATATATATACATACACGTATGTATTGAATTGAATATATATATACATACACGCATGTATTTAATTGAATATATATATACATATACGTATGTATTGAATTGAATATATATATATATATATATATATATACATACACGCATGTATAGAATTGAATATACATATACATACACGCATGTATTGAATTGAATATACATATACATACACGCATGTATTGAATTGAATATACATATACATACACGTATGTATTTAATTGAATATATATATATATATATACATACACGCATGTATTGAATTGAATATATATACATACACGTATGTATTGAATTGAATATATATATACATATACGTATGTATTGAATTGAATATATATATACATATAAGTATGTATTGAATTGAATATATATATACATATACGTATGTATTGAATTGAATACATATATATACATATACGTATGTATTGAATTGAATATATATATACATATACGTATGTATTGAATTGAATATATATATATACATATAAGTATGTATTGAATTGAATACATATATACATACACGCATGTATTGAATTGAATACATATATGCATACACGCATGTATTGAATTGAATATATATATATACATACACGCATGTATTCGATCAAACTTTTAAACTACATAGTTGGTTCCACCATTATATCTTAAGTTGCTTCAGTTTAAGTCTATCTGTTACATCTTTACATTGTTCTGCCTTCTATAAACACTAAATTTCTATTATTATTTATTTTTTGTCCCCCCCCCCCCGACAAAAGGAGGGTGCATTTGTAAATTCACCCTTGTCCGTTCATCCGTTCGTCTGTCCGCACTTTTCTCAATAACTACGTCTTGGAATTTTTGAAATTTTGCACAAACATTAAACATGATATGGGTAAAAAAGTAACAGAACGGATTTTCCGGGAAAACTCCGGTTGCCCCCCCCCCCCCCACAGGGATGCCTTTCGTGTTCAAATGGCTAAAATTAACACTTTTGTGCTTATTAAAAGAAATTGATGCTCTGGAATTTTTTAAAACTTTCTGAAAAGTTGTAACTAACTGATTTCTATATAATTTTGTTTGTCTATACTTCGCAATAACTCTTGATTGTGGCCCAGTAGCTTTTTTAGGGCTAATAAAAACACTCCATTTTTGAGACTATTTAACCATATTTGTCCAAAATTTTCTGTGTATGTCTATTTAGCAGTTTTGCATGGTGCTGAACACAAATTTAAATATGTTAAAACCTTGGAGATTTTTGGAGCTAAATGGGGGGGGGGGGAGGCAAATGCTGAACTTCGTCATTTTTTTTTATGCCTCGTTCACTGTACATTCACGGGTGATCATGCATGCTTCACTTGTTTAAACTCTTTTTCACCCTAAACAAGGTATATTGTCATTTGGATGTGGAGAACTACTAATCGGGGCCATGTCTACTGGGGACTGTCTAGGGAGTTTAGCAGCGAAATGTCTTTTCCTAATATATTTAAACTCCTGCATGTTAGTACAGGCAGAGAAACCAGCAACAAGGAGGGAATTCTAAAGTCTAACAATCCAAGAGAAGAGACTATTAGAGTAGAAGGCTTTCCGGCATCTAAGGCCTTCAATAGTGAAGGGATTTTGCTGCTTGGTAAGTTATCCAGGGGATATGTACGTCAAGGGGGGGTGGGGTACAAGTGCTATTATTTCATCAGAACGCATTACATTAAAGTAAACAGGGACAGAATTGCAAAACTGTGGTAATCAAAGAGAGTTTGGAGCATGACCAACATATTAGATTTGAGACTTTTTTGTATGCTAAGAGAGAGAGAGAGAAAGGGAGAGAGAGAGAGAGAGACTAGTGCTAGATGCACCACAATAGAGATAGCAACAATATTCTATGCATGGGCGTATGGTAGCTTTGTAGAGATATAGGACACTCTCAGCTGTGAGTAATTTTCTAGCATGGTAGTGAGAGCCCACCTTCTTTGCAGCAGCCTTGGCAATGTCCTCAATGTATTTGCTCCAATTTATGTTGCCTGCGAATTTGAAGCCAAAGAGTATGAAGGATGAGCTCACATGCTTTTTCAGTCCTCGCCACGTGGTGCCTTTTTTTTTCTCGCTTTTTCTTTCCTTTCTCTTTCTTCACTGTAACGTCAGCGCACGCACCAGTTTGGTCATTTGCATATGTGTTCCACTGCTGCTGCTAAATATGCGTCAGCAGCCCTATTACACATGGACCCAAAATTAAATAAATTAATTACACAATAATGATTGTTCTGACCTTTTAATGGGGTTTGATTTATTGAAATAAATTGTACCAAAGGGCATTCAAATAGAGGGGACTCTTGAAGGATGCGATGGAGCCAAAATAAACTTACAATCTAAGCCCCCCCCCCACACCTGCCATGGCAGTGTCCCCAACCATACCAAAGAACTAAACGTCTGCTTATTTACTCTCTATAAGAAAGCAAATATTTCAAGCTAGATATTTAAAAAATTCTTTCATAATAGCGCCCCCTGAAGCAAAATTAAGAAAGCAGACATTTTTTAAAATGTTTAAATTTGATAAAATAGCTGCTCAAGAACTTTCAAAATTAGAAGTTATTGCTCTAAGGAAACGGTTTTTTTTTTTTTCCTTTCTTTGCTAGTATCAAAATTAAATAAATGGCTTAATTTCACAATAATGATTGTTCTGAACTTTAAGGGAGTTGAATTTATTGAAAAGCACTGTGTGAGCCCGAAAGTTACTCATTCTCAGAGAGACGAAACCAATTAAAGATATTAATAAAATCTATGAATCATTGAAATTTGAGGGTAAAAAAAAAAAAAAAAAAAAAAAATGGGTTGAGGAATTGAAAAAGAGGCTGGGAAGAAATAAGGACACGACGAGGCTATTATAAAGAGGAAAGGTGTAAAATAAGAGAGGAGGAAGAGGAGCAAAGTGGACGAGGGGGGGGGGAGTAGATGATGGCAAAAGTAAGAATTCCATAGAAGAATCTACCCCCATGGGTATTTTCCTTTTTAAAAAAGCAAACTCCTTGTATAATCCAAAGATTGGTTGCTACGACACGAGGGATTGTATTTTGTAACAATATTTAGCTAATTTGTTGCTGAACTTACAGAGAAGAGAAATAAAACACATTTGAAGAGAAAAAAAAAATTATAATCGAAAATAAATGAACACGCTTCCATTCAATCTTCGCGGTTTGCAAGAAAAATTCTATTAAAAACTTTAAAAAGGCGGACGCATGACGAACAAAGATTCTTGTAAAGCTACGTGGATGCATCTTAAGCTACGATTTCAACCATCAACATGAGTGTGTGCGTAAGTGAGTGAGTTTGTTCTCTATGGACTCGAAAACGGCTGGGCTGATTTTGATGAAATTTGACACTCTGGTACTTTATGTGCCTGGCAGTGTTCTTAGATATGTGTTGTATCGAACTATCTTTGCTAATTATCGATAATCGAAATAATCTGATGAAAAAAGAAAAAGGCGATTTTGACGATAGTTAACACCTTATACAGCCTAACACCACAAATGCATTTGAGAAGTTCTATTACCACACAAGCAGTAAGGCCATCCATATAAAATCAACAGTAGGTTCTTTGATATGACAGGGTCACGTTCAAAATGAATGTTTCTGTTAAGAGCACAATTGAAACATGATACTTGACTTTTGCATTTTAAACTTTAATTCAAGCCATTATATATAAAGATGATTTTATAAAATCAACAATATGGTTCTCTACAGCACAATGTAGACTGCAATGTATTGTGAACCAAGTCAATGCAAGAAGCGTGTGAGCTTCCTCCTGGTGCACCACGATGGGTTCCCAACTAGAGCAGGCAATCAATTGATTTAATTAAAAATGGGAAATTTCACCAATTTCGATGACAATAAAAATATGGGAGTAAGAAACATTCGTTGATCATCATTTAGGTAACGTCATAGTTGTAACAGACCATAAAAAATATCATTTTAATCAGAAGTATGACAGACTGATAAAATTTTATTTCAAACACAATTGTAACCATAGAAAATGTCATTTCAAAGAGAAGTGCGACAGACCATGAAAATGTCATTTCAAAGAGAAGTGTGACAGACCATGAAAATGTCATTTCAAAGAGAAGTGTGACAGACCATGAAAATGTCATTTCAAAGAGAAGTGTGACAGACCATGAAAATGTCATTTCAAAGAAAAGTGTGACAGACCATGAAAATGTCATTTCAAAGAGAAGTGTGACAGACCATGAAAATGTCATTTCAAAGAAAAGTCTGACAGACCATGAAAATGTCATTTCAAAGAGAAGCCACAACGCCTATATACGATTTCCCCACTCTCTAACTGTGCCGAAATCTAAATGGAGATTCCATGAACAAAGTTTCTTTCCCAGAACTGCCCGCCTGTGGAACACTTTTCCTCTGGCCTGCTTCCCGGTTGAATACAACATAGTAGCCTTAAAATCCAATGTAAACAAATTCTTGTTGATCTGTCCATATAAATAATTGAATTCTACCCAATGTACACCTTAATGACTTCTACACTACCACCTTGCATTCATTAACCCTTATCCTGGAGTGGCCTTCAGGTCTTGCTAAGTGGTGACTCGCAAATAAAAGGAAAAAAGTGTGACAGACCATGAAAAATATTATTTCAAAGAGAAGTTTGACAGACCATAGAAAATGTAATTTCAAAAAGAAGTGTGACAGACCATAGAAAATGTCATTTCAAAGAGAAGTGTGACAGACCATAGAAAATCTTATTTCAAGTAAAACGTGACAGACTGACAAAAATGCTACTTCACACTCAAGCATGGCAAACTGGCTGATGGACAGGGTTTCTTATAGAGTAACTTGGACATATCAAAAATAAGATGTGATCAATCAATCTGCAGTTTATCGAAAGAAATTCTTCCTATCTATGAAACACATTACCACAGGTTTGCTTCCCTGCATGCCACAACTTGTTCACAAAAACATTGTCATAAATAATTCAATTGCACCCATTCCATTCACTATTTTGAATCCTCTCATCCTATTCATCATCATTCAACTGACAATCTATCCATTTCATTGATCCGTATCCTCGAGTGGCTTTTGGACTTGGTAGATACTAATTCGTTTAAAAATTGAAAACAAAAATTCAGACTTGACAGACTAATTAAAAAATGGCTGCAGCTTTAAGTTTTGTCCCTTCAATTAACCCTTTTAATGATGAAAATGTTATTCCAAAGTTAAGGACGACTGACTAACATATAGAGTTTCTCATAGAAGTGTGAGTATATCTAAAAAAAAAAATATTTATAACGAGTTTTACAGACTCGACATTACTCAGGATCTATTTGTTTATTTTATAAACATTTCTTTGTTCTACGATTGTACTATTTTTTGTTAGTCCTTCAACAATTGGAGGATGGACCTGCAAATTCATCCTTGTCCGTTCGTCTGTCCGCACTTTTCTCAATAACTACGTCTTGGAATTTTTTTAAATTTTGCACAAACATTAAACATAATATGAGTAAAAAAAGTAACAGAGCGGATTTTCCGGGAAAACTCAAGTCTAGGGGTGACTTTCGGGTTAAAATGGCTAAAATTGACACTTTTGTGCTTATTAAAAGAAATTGATGCTTTGGATTTTTATAAAAACTTTTTCAAAAGTTGTAACTAACTGATTTCTATATAATTTTGTTTGTCTATACTTCGCAATAACTCTTGGGTGTGCCCCAAAGGCTCTCTTAGGGCTAATAAAAACACTCCATTTTTGGGACTATTTTACCATATTTGTCCAAAATTTTCTGTGTATGTCTATTTAGCAGTTTTGCATGGTGCTGAACTAAAATTTAAATATGTTAAGGCTTTAGGGATTTGGGGGGGCTAAATGGGGGTGGGGGCGGGGAAATGATGGACTTAGTCATTTCTTTTTTTGCATGGTGCAGAACTCAATTTTATGTATGTTAAGGCCTAAAACTGCACTGTTTGTTCATTTTCACCAAGATTTGACATCCCCTGGTGACTTTTGGGGCTAAATGGGAGGGGGGGATGCTGAACTTAGTCATTTTTTTATACCTCGTTTACTGTACACTTATGGGGGCCATTCTTTACTTGTTTAGATTCAGTATCTAAGCTAAAAATACAAAGAAGGAATGCTAATTGTTACGAAAAGAATGAACCGTAGAAGCAGAGGACGATAGCGAGAAACATATGCAGACACTCTGAACAACTTGGCAACATCAAAAATGATGAGCAACAATGAATTCATGAATGCCTCGAGGGGGTGAGAGAGAGAGAGAGAGAGGGGTGGATGGAGAGCCATAGCTGTCAATGCCTGTATCAGGCAGGACACCATTTGAATTGAATCACTATGAAAATAATAAAAGTTAGTTCTTTTAACTGAATTTTCATTTCAGGTGTTTATTTAAGGATGTCTCCATATTATAAAACTAGCAAACCAGATTAAGTATTTTGTTTTAAACGGCTCAAAATATGAAAGTTTATTGCATGCTAACAGGCAGCTTGGTGTTGCTCGGTTGTAAAACATGCTTAACATATGATATTTTAATTGTGTAGATCTTGCATTTATTTTTAATAGGCTATGACAACAGCATATTCTTTTCATTGTTTTTACTCAAGAGTGTATATCCAATGCAGTTAGACACAATTAATCAACCGAGGATCACATCACTCTACATAAAAACATAAGATGTCAATGGCTATAGACCTGAGAATCAAAACAAGAAAAAGAATATGCTGTTGTCATAGCTCTACTGATAAATGCACCAGCCCAAATGTGGCAACAATACTCCATGCATGGGTGAATGGTGGCTTTGTAGAGATACAGGATACTCTCAGATGAGAGTAGTTTTCTAGCATGGTAGAAAGAAATTTAGCTTATCTGAACTCTTTACTGCAGTTTCATGGTATATCCATTCTTCAGAAGTGTATTAATATGCGTAATACTTATAAATTTGAACTTCAATTCAAATGTATAAGCATAGATACGAGTAGCTTTCCAAAAGTAAAGCCTCCTATTTTTTATTCCGCCAGAATGGCTCGGAGGGATTGCAAATTATTAAAAAGCCAATCCTCTATTGATCATTATATTATGTCCCATATATAGTAGTGATTTCAAAAGTTAAAAACAAGATATGACATGGGTTCCATCAGCTAGAATCAAAACAAAAACATTCAGATCTCTAGAGGTATTTGCTACCATCTAAGCTAATGACGCATACACATCAAAATTTGACAAATTAATGCAGTCAAACTATTAATGTATATTTGCACATGTATACAGTATATACATGATGTCGAACTATGCCTGCTAAGTTCCAGTTTTTATATTTTGATCCCATAGTAGCTATTTTTCCAGCTAAAAACCAAACAGATTTTGTTCCATAGATCCGAATACCCCATATATCAAATTTCAAGCCTGTAAACCAAAAATTGGTAGAGACTTTTCACACACACACTGACAAGGTCACACACACACACACACACACACACACACACACACACACACACACATATATATATGAGCAAACAGTTAATAAGATATGTTAAAAAAAACACTTTGAAATGAGTTAAAAACATATTTAATCTGAAAAGGAAACACTAGATAAATGGATAGTCCTTAATCCGCAGAGTTTCAAAGAAATACTCTCCTTCTCATCAGAGGGTAGGAATTAGCAAAAACTCTGCGGATTAAGGACTATCCATTTATCTAGTGTTTCCTTTTCAGATTAAATATGTTTTTAACTCATTTCAGAGTGTTTTTTAACATATTTTATTAACTGTTTGCTCATATTATAAGCTCTATTTCCTATTTGGTTTTATCGAGCTTTTATATCTGGCTGAGATAATTTTATAAATATTAATTCTTTAATATTTATAATTTACTTTAATTTTACCATCTTGGATCATTTTGGTAAATTCAATTATAATTTTCATTTTATATATATATATATATATATATATATATATATATATATATATATATATATATAGAGGTAAATAGATATTTCATTGTACTAGAACGTTTTCATCTTAAATTCTAATAGGGAATTAATTAAAATGAATGTTTAAAAGAATATGCAAATTAGCTAGATCTTTAGCCAGTGAATGCAATTCCATGACCCATATATAACAAAGTTGTATTTTCTTTTTAAATAAATAGAAAAAAGAACGGGTTTTTAATACGAATATGAATACACACAGAAACAATTATAAGAGTATATCTAAGAAAAGATAGGGAGATAATGATTAAAGTTAATTTATAACTTTAATACATTGCCATGTCAATAAGGATGAGGATGATCACAAAAAATGAAAGGGAAACGAGGTGGGGAGAAACCTCTTTAGGCCATGTGATTTCAAAGCTAAATGCTTTTTATCAGAAGAGGAGAAAAAAAAGCAGCATTATACAATAATAAGGGCAAGGAAGACTGTAACTTTAATTATTAATTACACCGTTTCTTATAATTGCTCCTCTTAATAGAGTAGAGCTATATCCATTCAGACAAGTTAACCCTTTCTTTCAGAAAAAATTTTTTTTTCAAGTAACCTTTGTTTATATGTGTGGGCTTGAACGTTTTCATCTTAATTTCTATGCAATTATGCAGAATGTAGAAACTATGCATAAATAGAATTCAGCATAATAGTGAAATGAAACCAATCATCTAATGAGAAACC
Source organism: Euprymna scolopes (assembly GCF_053919585.1). Taxonomy (NCBI): domain Eukaryota; kingdom Metazoa; phylum Mollusca; class Cephalopoda; order Sepiida; family Sepiolidae; genus Euprymna; species Euprymna scolopes. The sequence goes on from NC_136502.1 coordinate 112,731,411, forward strand.
ATAAAACATGAATAAGTAATCATCGTTGTTTTTCAAAAGAATTAGCAAATTATGAAGTCGTTCGCATCTCGATCACTGAATACATTAAAAAGTTTGTTTTAATAATTTTTAAATAGAAAAAAAGTAGGCTTTTAATATCAATGTCAGAGCGAGAAAAAACTCAACTTTATAGGTATATAGATAGAGATAACATGATTATCGCAATGAAAATTGGCTAGTCAGAATCAAATTTTGATTTATTAGCTTCAAACGCTAAATGATCCAACTTTTAAAATTCTACCGACATATACATATATATATATATATATATATATATATATATATATATATATGTATATATTTATATATATATTAGTTATGGGACGATTCTAATATTTTTCCTGATTCCAATACAATTACCGATTCCGATTCTTTATAAATCTCTAAATATTTAACAATAAAATAGTTATTTTGTTCTGATTACTGTAAAAACGTATCTTAAATGTGCATATATTTTCTCAAACGTAAAAACATTGTGAAGAGGTGATCTAGAGATTTTAGTCTTACTGGAAGTTCAAATCAATAAACATTTATTATTTTATTAATACTACAAGCAGTGGCAGATATTCCTTAAATCAAAATCAAATAAAAAAGATAATTAAATGGAATCGGCTTAGGCATCAGAAAATAAGCTCAAATTTTTTCGATTCCGATACCCCAAAATGCTCTGATTCCTGATTCCGATTAATCGTCCCAACACTAATATATATACATATATATATATATATATATATATATATATATATATATATATATATATATATTTAAGTGACAGTGTGTGTGTGTGTGTACATTTCCCTACACAATATCTCTGTCAATTTTAAGCCTACAGACTCAAAATTTGATATACTGAGTACTAAGATTTGGAAAAATCTTTGTAATCCGTTTTCGGCCAAAACATTGGCTTTTAAGGGGTCAAAGTTCAACAATTTGACCGTTGAGAACTCTACCAAACTCCTACGCCAATTTTGAGTCTAAACACTTGAAATTTTAGATATAGGTTTTTTGGGCATGGATCTAACTTAATAACTTGATATGAGTCCAAAACAATAAATTTTAAGGTATCATAATAGGGGTCAAAGTCAAAAAAATTAACCGCTTTTTTTTTCTTTTTTTTTTTTTTGCTCAACATACACCTCCAAACACCCGGACAACGCCGGGATAGAATTCTAGTATATATATATATATATATATCTTCTTTGGTGTTTTTAGAGGTTGTCATATTATTTTTGTAACCCACACAAAATGTTCTCATTAATCCTATGGGAGAATAGCTGTTAAAACGGCAGCAACCGCAGTGGCATCAGACAAAGAAGAAAAGCGGCATAATTATAACAATAATAACAATGGCTTTAACATTTCTGACGAATTCTTTTGAAAGACAATTCCTTACTCCTTGATGGATAGCTGAAATGAATATAAAAATATCTTGGCCTTAATTTATGATGATGATGATGATGATGATGATGATGATGATGACGATGATGATGGTCGTAGTTATGGTGCTAATTGATAAGGATGATTGATATGCCAAAAAATAGTTAAAACAACTTTAAAGACGATTTGCTTTAGAATTCATCTTTCAACTTTATTATGACGAGAAGAAAGGAGGGAAATGTGATATGAAAATTTGATGCGTTAAATTGAACTATGCAAGGATGATCAAAGATAAATTTACAAAAAACACACATACACGAATGCCTACTGGGGAGAACTTGAATGCCTATGGGAGAGAATGTGAATACCTACTAAAAACTATCCTCAAGTGTCTAAGGTCTCTCTGTCGAGGGGTTTGTCATGCCAACCTAGCATCATGATGCTTTTCCTTAGAAGTAAACCCTGACCAAATATTCAAAATCGCAAAGTATTCCTGGGCCAAATAAGATATTCTCGGTATGGCTAACCCATACTGGCTTTTACGAGGAATGGTGCACCTTACCAAGTGATGTTACTTCAAGTAATAGCACGAAGCTGGATACTCCATCAGACTACTGGAATCCAGTAAGACCAAAGGTCTCCCTCAAGCTAGTGAAGGAAAGGAAGCACCTTACTGCTCTCGTAAGGTACCTCCTTCCCTCCGCTAGCCTGTTGGAAACCCTTGGGCAAGGCCGAGTACCCATCATCATGAAAGACCGAATGCAGAGGGGACTGGAAAGCCATGATCGTCAATGCCTTCAAAAAGATTACGTATAGTAGATTGCAATTACTTACTATGGATGTCGCACTCATACAGAACGAGAATAGTCGTAGCAACTGTACCTCAATCAATTTCATTTGCTTAACGCAATAAAGAGTTTACCAATTCCAAAAGAAACTATAAGGCTACTCAACAGTTCATCCATCACCTGCTAGCTGCGACTTTAAGTATCCTGATTGAGGGGCTAAGTAGGAACTCGATTTTGCCCAAGAAGGGCGAAGGGGGCGTCTTATTGCTCCTGATGGTGGAATTGCTTCCATCCTGCCACCGTATACAGCGCCTAGTATTCCCAAATGGTTTGCATAAGGTTTCTCGCATCGGTTAGATTTCACAAAAAGTTTTCGCATACTTCCCAGATCGTAATATCTCAGATTCGCAAACGGACATCATCTCTACCTTTTTTTTGATTGAGTTAAACAAAATTCCCACTGCGCTGTCGTCTCCAGTGTTTGTCTTTTTCACATAAAAAAAGCGAAACTTATTGGAACGCAACTGCCTGGCCTTCGGGCCAGGTAGCATCTGTTCTGTAATTGGTCCTTGGTCAATGTAGGGGAAACCCTTCATACTGAGACAATTACTGTTTATTTGGATACTGCCAGAGTGCCCCTTTTTTAGAGCAGCTGGTTTTCCCTCCACATTAAAATTAAAAACGACCTTGTGTCTAATTTGCTTTCGTGCGAGCCTTAAAAGCAACACCATTTCTGCAAATCATATTGACTATGTTAAATTTGAACGCTTTAAACTTCCGGTCGCGTCATGGAGTAGTGGTAAGATGTTAGATTTTCTTTCACTTTCTTTTCCGCCTTCGCGTCCCGGATTCGAGCCTGCCTGCCTACTACGACTTTTTTTTTTTTTTTTTTTTTTACCCAACACACACCTCCAAACACCCGGGAAATGCCGGGCACCCAGGCTAGTATATTCTAAAAGAGTAAACCTTGATGATCCTGTTATTCCCATGGGTGGCAATAGTTCCTTTGGCATAGTGAGCCAGAAAACAGTGTGGTTGCGTGGATCACCATCTTCTTGCGAATAGATAGAGGTTCATGCAGATTCCAAGTGTCTTTCCGAGATGGTCTTCTATGGCGTCCTGGACTCATCTCCGCGCACTCAGCATTATGTGATGCATAAAATAGCCCCATTCTTCACTTGTCGTTCGGGTAGTTCAGCCACTCCATAGTGAATGACTATCCGTGCATGGCAAGGAATCACACCCTTCAACAGGTAACCTTGTTAATATGTAAGAGCAGAGACAGAAGATGGCGGATCTAGAGGAATAAACCTTGATAAACAATCCTGTTATTTGCATGAGTAGCAGTAATTCCTGTGGTATCGATCGAAAGCATGGTAGCGAGTCAGGGTACAATATGGTTGTGTAGTAGGTGAGATTTTTGGCAACGGACAATCACAGTGTCTCAGTTAGCGGAGAACTACGGCTCGATAAAATACTTCTTTTTTTTTCTTTTTTTCTTTTTTTTGAGGGGAGTAGGACAAGCACCCAGCCGTAATTTTTTTGCTTCAAATAAACTATGACTATTGTAAGTAAGTTTGCATTGGCGAACAGACGTCCGAACAGTTGCCAAAAGGCAGATCCGTGCCAGCCATGGAAATCTGTCTACAAACGAATGATAATAACAAGCAGAAAAAGAAGAAGAGAGAAATGGCTGTATTCGAGAAGAAAATTTTTAAGCGACAAAGATTGTTCCCTAGGATGTTTTCATATGGTAGTTCTTCAAATCTTTCCATCCCCAGTTGCATGTTCAAGTCTTGCGAGATGTTGATGTGTACTGTACGTGAGAGATCCTTCTTGATAACTTTAAGCCATTTTATTGGAGACTTTCCCACCTTCTTTTTGACTGAGCGAAGTGCTTAATCGTCGCGACATCAAGCTTGTATTTGTTGGCGTCTTTCTCCAAATTCATTATTTTTCCTAGTCACTCAATATTCCTCGTGCATTTAACGCTCCAAAGTTTAAACTCGTCGACATTAAACAGTCGCAATAGTTTTCACACGCATCCGAGGATAATCAACGTAATTTACGACATTATCAAATAAAGGCATTCGCGCTAATTAAGCCGCATCATCGCATCCACGCGAACGATTCGGAAATAAATAAATAAATAAATAATACACACCAAATATAAAATATGGAATAAGAAGTTTTGTATTATTAGGATTACTATTCTCGTTTTTGATGCGATTTTCGCAACGATTTGATCGAAGTAACCCCCGACCTTCTTCAGTATTTACCAGACAGAAGTGTTAAATAAATAATAGATATTATTATTATTATTTACTCACTAGGAGTAGTCACACAGGCCATCATCGAAGATTTCCCTTTGAGAAGAACTTGTGGTGTTTTCTGGAGACTGAGTGACAACAAGTCTCCTCAGATTTCCAGTACTCTCCACCTCTTTAGATAACGTTTGCAGATGAACTGGTGTTATCGTAACAGCCACTTACCATTGATTTTTCGTCGGCGGTGACTATTGGTCTTCACTGTGATTTTGGTGGCAAAACACCTTCCCAAGGTTTCAATCTTTTTTGCACTTATCCAGCGGAGGTCTTGTTAGTACTTTCTCTCCTCGGTCTTTCCATTTTGACTGACCCTTCTTGCATATTTGGTGTGGTGTCAGTTTTTGGTGACACACACAAAATTATTATTATTATTATTATTATTATTATTATTATTATTATTATTATTATTATTATTATTAACATTTCTAATGAAGGTGAAACATTCAAATACTAGAAGACTGTCACTTAGACCTGATCGTAACTCAACACCTTTATCCGTTGCACCACATGCCCTTAAATATTTTGTAGGGCATAAGCCAGAAGAAAAGGATGGAGATCCAGATAAAAAAAGGAAGAATTTGCAACACGTAGTTTTCTCCAGGCGATGTTTCGTTTTCTCTCTTGCTCTGTAATGAGTCACACACATGTTTTTATTGAGATGAATAAGGAACAAACCCAAAATTATATGTTTATCAACGTTTCGTCTTTATTTAAAGACTTTCTCAAGATGATTGCTTTGAAAAAATAAAATAACATAAATAAAGTACCAGACCAATATTTGAAAATATACTTGTCGGGTTTATAATGCGAAATGGATATCTTTCTTTTTATTTCCGAAAAAAAAAAAAAAAAAAAAAAAAAAGACGCCATTAGCATTCCGAGAGTGTATAGCGTTTACGGTTTAGAGTGATGTTTTTATATAGAAAGGGTAATAATGGTCTTGCGCTCGTTTCGTATCTCTTCCAGGTAATCACTTTCTACAATCGGCGAAATGCTACCTGGGAGGAATGGCCATATGATATTTATTTTTACATCTTCAGATATGGACGGTTAGGGCATGGGTTATATAGAACATAAGAATTATAAATCAAATGAAACAAAAATATGGTAAATGACGTCACAGTTTAAAACCTTCAGAAAGGCCATCGTCTGCTTTTTAACAGATTAATTGAAAGAATTAAATTTTTTGAATTTCAACTTGAATTACCGTAAAGCAGACTTAATTTACAATACAATTCGACATAAAAATAGTTTGGTTTTTGCAGATTTTAAGAGTCAATAAAAATGAACGATTTTAATGCTATTGTCTTTTTGTGTGCCGTTTTCTTGAATCTTTGGGATTTTTCGACAAAAATGCCATTGTTATTGTTGAATGGTGCTTTTGTATAATTTTGCATAAAAGTTAGAAATTTAAATTATCAAATCCATTTTCATTTAACAAAGAGGAAAGAATGTTTTTGCCATTTTGTCTAAACAATTCGGAGAATAAATTTTAAATAAACGTTTTAATATTTGAAAAGCTGAACTTAATAAGTATACAAATTTATCGTTCAATATATATATATATATATATATATATATATATATATATATATATATATATTTAAAGTCGATTAAAAAAAAAAAAAAAGATCGTTAAAATACACCCGAAGCGCTTTTCGTTCAGACTAACTTTTCAAGGATATAAGTCTCAAAATTATTATTTATTTTTTTTTTTTTAGAATATTTGGTAGTGGAATGGAGTAAGAGTGGAGAGGAGGTTAAAAAAAAAAAAAACTCTGATTACCCAAATAATTCTAATTGACGCCGGAGGTTTCTCTGCTTGCAGAAAGTAGAGGAGGGCTGGAAATGATGGCAAGTGCTTCGAGGATAGACAGGTGGAACTTTGTACGTCCTCGGTACAAAACAGAAAAACACTCCGGAGAGAATGCAAAACCGCACTTCTTTTTATATACCAAGTGTTGGCCGAAGGACGATTCTATCAATTGAGACTTTCTGGTGGTTGGTTGATGGTCTCGGATGAAGCGGGGAACATGTTGGGTGATTCTGACCTGAAGACGCTGGGTCGTCTTGCCTATATAGACGGCACTACACCGACATTAAAATTTATAAATAATATTGCTTGTTTGAGAGATAGGCAAGACATCCTTATGCAGGGTAGTCACAGTTTTTTTGTTGTTTTTTTAACCTCCTCTGCACTCTTACTCCATTCCACTGCCAAATATTCTAAAAAAAAAAAAATAATAATAATTTTAGACTTATACTATTGAAAAGTTAGTCTGAACGAAAAGCGCTTCGAGTGTATTTTAACGATCTTTTTTTTAATCGACTTTAATATATATATATATATATATATATATATATATATATATAAATATTAAAATAATATATATGTATATATATTTATATTTTAATATCTTTTTAGGAGTACAGAATTTAATAAAAGCTATGTACAGAATTTATTAATCACGATAATCTGAAAAACAAAGTGAAAAAGCTAGCTGACCGGTTTCGAACCTCGCTCAATAGCGCTAAAATCGAGGTTAATAACGATTAAGAAAATATATATATGGCATAGAAATATGGTGGAGGACAATATAGTTTATACGAGGGGCGTGCAATAAGTAATGCCCTTGACCCATTTCCATAGCAGTAGAGCAACGAAACTTGGCACAGTTATTAGTCTTTCTCTACATAGGAACCACCCAGAGTTATGTATTTCTCTCATCGTTTGATGCAGCTCTGGAGACCGTTTTTGTAGAACACCCCAGGTTGGTCCTCCAACCACGACGTGACTTCAGAAATCAAGCCTGCACCATCTGGGAAACGCTTTCCTTTCAAAAACAACTTCATGGCTGGGAAAAGGTGAAATTCAGAGGGTGCAAGGTCAAGAGAATAGGGAGGATGGGGAAGGATTTCATAACACTGACTTTCACCTCTTATGCGCAGATCATCATATAATGATGAGATCACTCTGATAGATGTTAAAAAGCATTTAAAAAAAATAAATGTTTAATATTCAACAGCATTTCTCGCAGTTAACGGTAATGAAGCCAGAAATGGGGCTTCTGTCGCCGGGTTCTGCACTGACGATTTCCGAAAGGATGAAACACTAATGTCTGTAGGTATTTAATAATTAGTATAGTAAATAATTATATATATATATATATATATATATATATATATATATATATAGTGCGGCATAAGTAACGCCATTTTTTGAGTGAAACAGAATTAGAACGTTTTTAAATATCTTTTATTTTTTTTAATATGAATGCATTTCAAAGGCAAATAAAAGATATATGTGTGTTTGTGTGTGTGTGTGTGTGTGTGTCTGTGTATAAATAGGGCGTTACTCATATATACGGCATAATCATGTTGCCACACCGGTTCTCGTCAGATCAGCAAAGTTAAGCAATGTTGAGCCTGGCTGATACCAGATGGGTGACCATTTGGAAATTCTAAGTGTTGTATGTGCTCTCTGCTTATCTCGGCATTGTTTCAAGTCGACGTGAACCTCCACTTGCAACTGGTATTTAACAACAGTGACTCAGTAGAGTTCTGGCTGGTAATTGCGCAACTCTTGCCACAAAAAGAATTCATGCGCAGGCACCGTTACAGTTAATTTTTATAGTCTGTCAAGACTGAAGGAATCTAATATATATTAGGGATGGGACGATTCGAATATATTTCCGATTCCCATACAATTACCGATTCTAAGTAACAGACTAAAGGAATTTTTGTCCTGGAATCCAGTAAGACCAAGAGACCCCAAGAAAAGTATATTATAACATAATTAAATGGTCAATTGAGGAGAGAAAAATTATATTGTCAACTGTCTTTACTAAATCAGTGTTTGTGAAGAGCTTTAATGGAATATTCGAATATTTATGTCCCCCAAATAGAGAATAAGTGTTAGACCCAGAAATGGGGACCCTTAATTTGGGAGAACATCGCCTGACGTAAAATGAAGCAAGAGAATATATATATATATATATATATATATATATATATATATATATATATATATATATATATATATATATACAGAAACTCCTCAGGCTTATGCGCATAAGCCTGAGGAGTCTTAGAGTGGATGAAACGCCGAATATTCAGTGTAGCTTAATCGCCATATATATTTTATAAATTACTAACTAGCTCTACCTACGTATTGAGCACTTTTGAAGTAAATACTTAAAGTTTACGTATAAATCTATACTTTCGTATATTAATTTTATGTGAGTAAATTAAGTAGTTATATATATATATATATATATATATATATATATATATATATATATATATATATATATATATACATATATGCATATATATATAATGTACATATATGCATATTTATATACATACACACATATATATGCATATAAAATTATTCAATATATATGTATATCATAGTGTAATTATTATTATATATGCATACAAGCATGGGTGCCCGGCGTTGCCCGGGTGTTTGGAGGTGTATGCTGAGCAAAAAAAAAAAAGGTTAACATTTTAACTTTGACCCCTATTATAACCCATTAACACCTATATTTAAAATTTCAAGTGTTAAGACCGCAAAATTGTCGGAGGAGTTTGGTAAAGTTCTCAAAGATAAAATCGTTGAACTTTGACCCCTTAACAGCCAAATTTCTGGCCGAAAACGGACCACAAAGATTTTTACAAATCTCAATACCCTGCATATCAAATTTCGAGTCTGTAGACTTAAAATTGACAGAGTTATTACGTAGGGAAATGTACACAGACATACACGTTCACTTTTATATATATATATATATATATATATATATATATATATATATATATATATATATACACCCTTATATATATGGATTTAAATATGTATATATACACTTATATATATTGATATATATGTATGTATATATATATATACATATATATATACATATATATGTGTATATATATATATATATATATATATATATATATATATGCATATATTTATATGCACATACAGATGTGTGTATATAATTGCTCAATATACATATATATTATAGTGTAATTATCTCATAAATGGAGATAGGTATACCTTTCTTCTTTCAAAGAAAGAAAAAGGTGAACTTCATTAAAGGGTTTTATTCGCGTTTCTTACTTCATTTTATCGAAACTGCAAAAAAAAAAAGAAGAAAAATCAGATTAACTGTGGCATGAGTTATAATATCTCGACTGGCGGCATCTTCTCTTTATTTTTGTTTGCCGATTAAATAAACCTGGTGAACCCTGCTTTCCCATCAGAAAAAGAAAAAAAAAAGAAAAAAGTTCTTAATTATCTCAGATGAAAGCAGCTTTCGAGTGAGATTCACCTCAGGTTAAATCCTGGTGCTATTCACAGAAAATTTTCGAAACACGCACCACACATACTGACAAAAATAAACGTAAATAACTGCAAATGTTTCGAAAGATGTACTCAATTTCGATCAATTTTTCGCATGTTCTTTAAAATAGTCACACGACTAATCTTTTACTGCATGAAGCATTAAATTTATCTTATATATCTATAGCGTGGATAAAACGCGGAATATTCAGTGTAGCTTAATTGCCATATATATTTTTATAACTTACTACCTAGCTCTACCTATGTATTGAGCACTGTTGAAGTAAATACTTAGTTTACGCATAAAATAATACTTTCGTATATTAATTTACATGATTAAATGAAGTAGTCTATCTCTCTCTCTCTATATATATATATATATATATATATATATATATATATATATATATATATATATATATATATATATACTAGCAGGCCGCCCGGCGTTTCCCAGTCGTAAAATATTCATAAATATTACATTTTAATTCATACAGAAACTGAGATATATGCATGCGAGTATTGTTTTTCTAAACAGTTCACTTTTTGTAAGTTAAAAAAAAAAAAATATTCGAGCTGAAGTCGAATCCAGAATCTACAGACAGTGAGTCAAGTACGATAACCATTAGGCTAGCTTGAAACGGTATTTAAAAAATGTTTTCATACCTACTTATTCTTAACATCAGGAACCTGTAATGCGAACGATTCACGCATGCGCATTCGTGAAACAGTTAGCAAATAGATAAAAATCCGATGTCGCCCACGTACCAATTTTTCAATTTTGACCTCCTCGTAGCATTTTTTTTCCGGATGAAAACAGATTAAAAAATTTTCTACATGTCTGAATACCCTGTATACCAAATTTTAAGTCTGTTGTCCAAAAATTCGTCAAATGTATAGGTTGAGAATTGGCCTCTCTCTCTCTCTCACACACATACACACTCACACACATGCTCTCTATATATAGGGTGTCACAGGAAACGGATGTTCAAACTCGGGGGTATCTCACTATTTTATTTTATTTTTTTCTCATCAATGAGTTCAATTTACGATAAAAGGAGAGTTACCATTTAAAATCGCTGCAAATCATTTCTTTGTTATATATATATATATATATTTGGTGAGGACAGGATATTTTTACGGAAACATAAATCGTAAAATTGCTAACTCATTAATGAAACGGCTGTAATGGGAAAATCCAGGAAATAAACGAAGGTTATAAAAAAGAAAACGTGAGTCTTTGAATTTTCAACAAAATTTTGAACTATATATATATATAGAGAGAGAGAGAGAGAGAGCCAATGAGAGATTTATTTATTTATATAAATAAAACCCAAAAGGATACTGTTTTTAACATAGGTTTCAAGCCAGGAGAGAAGACCAATGTTACTATATTGATTTGATCTTACCGTTTACAATTATTATTAATAAATAAATATTACTGATTATCTTTTCTTTATATATAATAAACTGATAACGTTTTCCCTTCTAACTCGACACTACAGGAAACCAAAGAGATTATTCCTATGTGAATGTTTCACACTCAGAATTCAAAGCTAATACTGCAGCGTGCTTTCAAGCAAGAATACGCACATTTCGACACTTTTGAAAAAATATTAGAATTAGTTTTCCTTTCCTCACTATCTCAGCTACGTAATCTCATATATGTAGTAGCACATCTTTTTCGTTTTTTTTTTTCAAAGTCATACTTGGCCACATGCCCCGAGAACTTAAATGCATTACATTCATACATACTAGGCTAGAAAATAACAAATGCTCCTTTTTTAAATTCTTACTTAAGCAGAATCGCTACATAACCAGTAATCAACAGCTGGACAAACATCTTTACGTTGGCATCATTCGTTTTGCAGATTAGCAGTTCGTTTTCTCGAACACCACAAAATCCTTTCTCCGTGTCGCTTTCGAATGTGTGTCCCAAAACATACACCACTTCTTCTTACAGATCGTATTGTAACTTTTACGACGATTCCTTTTCTTTATCCCCCCCAACTACAAAACAATCCTTTACATTACTCCTTCAGCTTACACATCAGAAAACAAGACTATTCGCTCAAAATAATTTCACACATCTCGCATTTTACTTAGACATTCACATATATGGAAGCGCAGAACAGCTGAATTACGCGTCCTCCTTTCATCACACAGACCGTTAAGACACGATTTTTATGGCTTCTGGCCGTTCATACTAACACAGATCGTAGATTGATTAACTGCTACTACTGCGACTAAATACTAATGCTTTTGTTGTTGTTGCTATTAATTTTATTATTACTACTAATACTTGTATTAATTATTGTTATTATCAATATTTCTTATTGCTAAATGTACTACTAGGGAAACAGCTGACACTAATGTTCTTAACTGTTCTGTACCTTCACCTAACAATTTAAACATTGTCGCACATTCGTTTGTTATTAAAAACAAAATTAAAACAGTTTTATTTTTCGAAAGATGCTTAGTTGTGTGGTTAGAAGCAAGAACTTCCTGCAGTCTCTTCTCATGTGTGGTCCCCCGCATTCGAAGCATGCGATCCCCGGGTTTGGCAGATTCCTGCCCACATCCTGCTGTACCGTTGCTGTTGTTCCTCCAGGCTCCATGGGCTGGGTGCTCACTAAAATTTTCGCAGTTCTAAGCAGCTTACTCACATCCAGCGTCTCCACCCCCGGTACCTGCTGCAACCTTTTCGATATTTCTTCCGGGAACCCGGTAACAAAAGTCATCTTGACTACGTGACTCGTGGCATGTCCTCTGATGCCCGACAACTCAACCAATCTCCTTATCTCATTCGCATAGACATCCACAGATTCACCAGTCCACCTCTTCTCTTTCAACTTATTAAAGGCCTCGAATGGCCCCTCTGCGAAAGCTTCGATCAGTTGACCCTTGATGGCGTCTGCATCACCCTGTTCCCGCTCGCTGAGCTCCAAATAGATGGCCAGTGCGTCCCCTTCCAGAAACAGTGGTATTACTGCGGGCCAGATCATCCAGCTTCTGAATCCTTGCTACAAGGTCCACTTTTTTAAGCCACGCCACCACATCACCGTCGCCATTAAAAGGCTTAATCATATTGCTTAAACCTGCGTTGGCCATCGCCGAAATAGCTTGACGTAAAATGGGGGGGGGGTCACCTCAAATACACAAACGGAATGTTCAAGAAAGATTATCGCTACAGTCCTCTGTCTCTTATCTCTTGGCTGGCCGGGAATCATCTCCCAGCACCCAGAAATGAACATCGTTTTATAGGTTCCATCTTCACGCACACACGAGATTATGCGAGAACGGACGAAATAAAAATGCTGGCCGCCATGTTTGTTCTTCCTTTTCTTCGCCTGTACTCACTCGCTGAGCACCCACGGTAAGACTTCTCTTTCTTGCTTCTAACCACAAGTTGGATAACTACCACTGATTTTCATGACTCTTCTGTACTTTCACCTAACACCTTAAAAAGATATCGTAGCATTCGTCGTCTTATTATTGTTATATAATTTTTATAGTCACAAACAATACCGTATAAAGTTCATATATTACATAAATATTGTTATTGTTAGTATGACTGTTAATTATGCATCTATTAATTACTGTTATTACTAGTATTCGACAAATAAGAAGCACAGGTCACTCAAACCGCTATCAGTTAAAAACCGCTTAATCATGTGCTAATGTTCTGCTTAGCAAACCGGACTACTTATTGTTGTATAAAATCGCTGATAGCCATGTTTAAGTGTTTTCTTTGTGTGTGTGTGTTTTTTTTTTTTTTTGCTTTTAATATTTTAAAATAAACAACAACACATAAGTAATAAAATTATAAAATTCTTTGGACTTTCTTTGCTTTCTTGCATCTTGTCTTCAACGATCGGGCGATTCTATCTTTTAAAAACGGGATCAAGGTGAATATATATATATATATATATATATATATATATATATATATATATATATATATATATATATATATACTAGCAGGCCGCCCGGCATTGGCAGGTCGTAAAATACGCTTAAATATGATATTATAAAATACGCTAAATGTGATATTTTGATAAATGCAGATTTAAAAAGTTTAAAAAAAAAGACTCCTGCTCCAACACCAAGAATCGGAACCAAAACCTTTAGCTTATGATTTACTTTTCTCTTTGACATTAATGTCTGATCCATGAATACATGTTTGCTGCAATGCTAAAAATTAAAACATGAACCAATATCTATTACGTTATGCATGCATATTCGTAATGCCGTCGTTCAACCTTCACCTGGCAAATTACATTTCTTTAATTTTTACCCTTTGCGCCGATTTTTTCCGGCTAAAACCCAAATATAAAGTTTCGCATGGGTTCGAATACCCTATATACTAAGGTTCATGTCTGTAGACCAAAAACTGACAGAGGAGTTTTGTAGGCAAAATTTTGAAACATATATATATAGAAAGAGGTTTGTGTTTACTATAAACTTTTTACGCAAATATTACGTAAGTATAAATTATGGAGAATATCAGGATGAATATATTTACACGTAATAGTTAACTAAAGATGATCACCCCATAAGAAAACCGAAAAACACTAATAGGGAATTAATTAAAATGAATGTTTAAAAGAATATGCAAATTAGCTAGATCTTTTGCAGATGAATGCAATAAAGTTGTATTTTTTTTTTATTTTATTTTTTTTTTAAATAAATAGAAAAAAGTGTTTTTAATATGAATATCAATACACAAAAACCCAAACCTTATATATATATATATATATATATATATAGAGAGAGAGAGAGAGAGAGAGAGAGAGAGGGAAGTAAAAAAGGAACAAACCGTATTATGTGTTCAAGACTTCCTCTGGGTGAATGAGATTAAGAAACAAAAAATACCAGTACAAAATATTCGAAAATGTTTCACGTGCAAAGTGTGAATATTTTGTACTGTTTTTTTTTTTGTTTCTTAATCTCATTCATCCAGAGGAAGTCTCGAAATAAAGGCGAAACGTTGATGAACACATAATACGGTTTGTTCCTTTTTATTTCTCTATTTTGTCGGAATACTATTTCCATTATTTTCATCATATATATATATATATATATATATATATATATATATATATGGAGAGAGAGAGAGAGAGAGAGAGAGAGAGAGAGAGAGAGAGAGAGATAGATATGCGTATCGGCGTGGTTCAGAGTTAAGGAATGAAGATGGACAATTGTATGTTTTGGTTTCGATTCTAGCTGATGTCATCCAAATCATATATATATATATATATATATATATATATATATATATTAGTTTTGATTTCACTACTATATATTAGATGCAATATCGATAGATAATTGTTTCTATAATAATAAATACGTAATCTGCATGATTTAAAATAAAATAAGCGTATCTTATGATATCGGGCGGCATGTTAGTAATTTATACTAAAACAGATTTTAAACAAATAATAATAAATAGTAAAAAAATAAATAAATAAATAGCATTTTTTAAAAAAATTATTTTATGCAAAATATATTAACGTATTACATGCGTACAAAAGTTTCACGTACTTTCTTTCGTGGCAATTTGATTACGTAATTTGAACTAAAGCTTTTTAAGTTTTTAAGAAATTGTCTCTGTGAAATCGGAAGTTTGGGTTACCCGATGAATGTTATCATTTGACCGAAACAGTAGCTTTTTTATTGTCGTAACCATGTAATTTGTTTATCTAAAATTAAATAATGTGCGTGTGCGCATACGTATATGTATGCACACAAAGTCGAACGATGGCATTACGAATATGCATGCGTAACGTAATAGCTATTGGTTTATGTCTTATTTACACGCATGCACTAATGTTGCACAAACACAAATATACACATACATACATACATACGTATATGCATACACACATACATATACATACATACACACCACATACATACACACATACATACATACATACAAAAATACATACATACATACACACATACACACGCATACACACATACACACGCATACATACATACACATACATACACACGTACACACACATACATACATACATATACATACACATACATACACACACATACATACATACATACATACACATACATAGTGGATGTTTGTGTGTTAATCATTATTGATGACTTGATATAACAAATCGATGAAACAGAAATGATTTCAATCGACTGGATTTCTTTTTGCTAAACTATGTGTAGAATGTAAACAAAGTGAAGAGAGAAAGGGGGTGGGGAGACGAGTGTGTGTGTGTGGATGGGGGAGACGCCAAGAAAGAAAACGAGAGAGGAAGCGTTTGTCTGGTTTGGAGACAACAGACGGTGCCAGAAAAATGCGTTCAAATTCCATTTTCTCGTTATTTCATCGAAAAACATTTTATCCACATTCTGAGCGTCGACGCAGGCAAATAATTGAGAATTGAGACAAGAGAAACAAAACTTGATTTGAGCAGCTTATTTGAAAACACCGACACACACACACACACACACACACACACACACACACACACACACACACACACACACACACACACTCTCTCTCTCTCTCTCTCTCTCTCTCTCTCCCTCTCTCTCTACCTCTCTGTGTCTCTGTCTCTCTGTCTCTCTCTCTTCACACACTCGTATATGTTCATAATAAAGTCTGAAAAATATATTCATGACAATTAATCTACACAGACACCAATGTTTCATCTCAGCAATGAATCGCCAGCCTAAGTATATACATATATAAGAGAGAGAAAGAGAGGAGAAAGTATTGGGAGTTTTTTTTAACTTATATTACAACTTTAATATTTATGTTTTAGCATTTTTTGGACAAGTATTTAGCCGCTAAGTCATTTAATCACCCGCATCAAATTTCTTTCTCAAATTTACAATAGTCCTAATGATATATATATATATATATATATATATATATATATATATATATATATATATATATATATATATATATATATATATATATATTATTTAAAAAAAATTTTAAAGTTTGTTTTTAAAATGTCGTTACTTTCAATGTATACCTTTTTCGTTTAACGGGTCTAGATTGTTATTTTAAACCCATTCACTGTTAATTTTGAGTTAAGCTCAATGTGTCTATTTAATAGGTGCAGAGCATATACAGTGCAAAATTTTGCTGAAAATTCAAAGACTCGCGTTTTCTTTTTTATAACCTTCGTTTATTTCCTGTATTTTTCCATTACAGCTGTTTCATTGATGAGTTGGCAAGTTTACGATTTATGTTTCCATACAAATATCTTCTCCCCACCAACTTCTTCAGATGTTTATCCATGAGATTTTTACAACAAAAGGTATATTTTTAACATGCTGGACATCGTATTCGGGTAAAAGTATTTCCACAGCCATGCTTCCTCACTTCCTCCATCTTTTGGTATTATGTCTGGTTTGGAAACTATATATAGACTTGTATGTAATATACTGAGTTCGTGTAATCCAGTAAATTTTCATATACCAATAAGTTTTAAGCCAAAAAGAGATGACTTAAAAAGTAAGCTACAAAATTATAATATTTAATAATCGAACACAATTGTAATGTAAAATGAAATATACCTCTTGTTGCTATCAACATCTGTTTTGAAGTCTTGATTTTTCTTATACAGTATATATATATATATATATATATATATATATATATATATATATATATACATATATATATATATAAATTACAATTAAATTTACCAAAATGATCCAAGATTGTACAATTAAAGTATATTATAAATATTAAAGAATTAATATTTATAAAGTTATCTCAGCCAGATGTAAAAGCTTGATAAAACCAAATAGGAGATAGAGCTTATAATACGAGCAAATAGTTAATAAAACATGTTAAAAAACACTTTGAAAAAGAGTTAAAAACATATTTAATCTGAAAAGGAGACACTAGATAAGTGGATAGTCTTTAATCCGCGGAGTTTCGAAGAAATACTTTCCTTCTCATCAGAGGGTAAGAATTAGCAAAATGCGGGATCAGATTTTTCATACAAAAGTATTTGATGAAACAACAAGTAAGTCAAAGATCTTACTTGATAACAAAAAAGTTAAGCAGAGGGAATATGGTGAAGAAAAAGTGATTACACGTGAATGGATAGTCTGGTGTAAGATAAATAATCCAGTGACGGCAAAATCCAAATATATAACTTCAAGAAAGTTAATTGAATTTCCATTTACACAAGTAAAATCCAAGGAAATATATATATATATATATATATATATATATATATATATATATATATATATATATATATATATATATATATACGTAGTTTTTGTTTGTTGATTTTTTAAACGATATTAAGGTTACCGTCTCCGCCTCGGAGATCTGGTGTTTTTCTTAGAAAGTCTCCCACTTTTTATTTGGACGTATTTTTTATTTATTTATTTATTATTTTTAAAAACAGTAATCTACGGACACACGTGAAGAGTAGTAGGGCTCCGAAACATGCGTGTCCGTAGATTACTGTTTTTAAAAAGAATATATATGGCGTAATGGTTAGAAGCCTTGACTGCCGTATAAACGGTCGGGTTTCAATCCTGGCTTGAGGTAGTTGCCTGTCTAGCCGCACTGATGAGCTGTGAAACAGCGAAACAGTACTGTATGTGGATGACTATAGTGCTCCTCACCTTGAGTTGAGCATATTGAGAAGTGAAAAACGAATTACCATTAGCATATAAGCGACGCTCTTTGTGTAAACAAATCGAGCGGAGGTATTTCGGACGATATCAAAACATCGTTAAACTCACTACTCGTTCAAGCAGCCGCCAATAGCGTAATGGTTAGAAGCCTTGACTGCCGTATAAACGGTCGGGTTTCAATCCTGGCTTGAGGTAGTTGCCTGTCTAGCCGCACTGATGAGCTGTGAAACAGCGAAACAGTACTGTATGTGGATGACTATATATATATATATATATATATATATATATATATATATATATATATATATATATATAAATTCAAAGATGGCGTAACTAAAAGAAAACAAAATTGCAACTACACTTCAGATTTTCGGGTTTTGTAATCATGCTCATGTTCCTTTATTTTCTTTTAAAGTTTTTTGAGTTAATGGCGGAATAAATTTTAAAATTGGCATAATAATTACGTGAATGATTCTGCGCTACGAAACAGGCGCTGTCAAGAATGGAACATTTTAACATGTTGAAAGAAATAAACGGTAAAATGGTCAACATCTTGAAATTTGGAATATAGACTTTTGTTATTTATTTGTATACTAATCTGGGTGCGTGGCGTCGTCCGGGTGTTTGGAGGTATGTGTTCTGCAAGAAAAAAAGTGGTAGTAGACAGACAGGCTCAAACCCGTATCCCGAAGGAGGAAAAGAATGTAAAAATTTTTTTTTTTAAAAGTGACGTCTTTGCCGTTGCGTTCATCGCCAAACCGAAAGTGGCGAAGGTTTAAATTAAGGTTAGTCAATCGAAAAGAGGGGATGACTTTAGAAAATATCGGCGAAAAAAGCGACCCCTCCCCGTAGAAAAGTGCCCAGTTGAGGGTGAAGGAATTACTGTTTTTAGTCAATTGTTCGATATTTGTTTATCTTCTCAAAGCTTCGAAATGATATCAATCTCGTGAAAATCCGTCGCCTCTGTCGAAAGTTTTAGGCAGGCATACATACATACATACATACATACATACATACATACATACATACATTTAAACATACAGGTCAGATTTATATTATAGATGCTCTTTACTTACATCGAGCTTCCTAATTTAAAGATTGGTGTAAATAAAGGGTGGAATACAACTTAATAAGCACATTTTTCCATAAACTTGTAAACTTTTCTTTTTTTTAATTTTTAAATTACGTGTATATATATATATATATATATATATATATATATGTATGTATGTATATATATGTATGTATGTATATATATGTATGTATGTATATATATGTATGTATGTATATATATATATATATGTATATGTATATATGTATGTATGTATATATATATATATGTATATGTATATATATATGTATATATATATATATATATATATATATATCATAATTTAGGTATAAATTTTATGATAAATCTTTACAGGTTCTGGACTTCATAATTTTGCAGCCATAGAACAAAAGACCCTTCTCGTGTTGACATGAAAAAAAATATGTGTAAGGTGTAATTTTTATGGAGCGATTCTGCTTTCTGATTGGTTGATAGCAGAACTAATTTGATTCGCAGGTCCTAGAAGCAGCGTTTATAAATAGAATCCCCCAGCTGTGAGGG
>NC_136502.1:112756558-112791558 GCF_053919585.1 Euprymna scolopes
TGCATATAAGTTTAATCGTTTATTCAATAGGGAAATTACATAATTACCGGATATATATCGCTAGACGTCACATTTCTAATCTGTTACCTAGCACTTACTTTGCTCTTCTGATGAGAAGCATTAGGCTTCAAAATACCTAGGTATAAAAAGCGTATATATCCTGCACCCATAATTGATGTAATTGTCCTATTGAATGAACGATTAAATTTATATGCTTCAGTATGTTTCTTTATATTGTCGTTTTTTCTTTTTCCCCCCACACACACATAAATATATATAAATATATATATATATATATATATATATATATATATATATATATAACAAATGACAAAAGTCTATATTCCAAATTTCATAATGTTGACCATCTTACAATTCATTCCTTTAATTACGTTAACATTCACAATTCTTGACAGCAAGTGCTTCGTAGCACAAAATCATTCATTTAATTATATCAATCAATGAATCTATTCTGCCCTTAACTCATCAGAAGAAATAGCAACTATCCATCCACAAAAGAAAATAAGATGCACTTGGGCATGATTATAAAATTCGAAAATTGGAAGAGAAGTTGTAATTACCTTTTATTTTATCTTTTATTACGTCATTTTGGATTATAGGAATTCTTTAAAAGGAGATTTATTGGGATAATACACAAAACTCAACAATGGAGGTGGAGCTTATATACAAAAGGAAAAAAAACGACAATATAAAGTATAAACTAATGCATATAAATTTAACCATTCATTCAATAAGGAGATTATACCAATTAGAGGAGTTTTGAAAATATTTATGGCAATTAAGCTGCACAGAATTTTCCACATTTTATCCTTGTGAGGATTCGTAAGGATCAGGCCGCCCGTCGTTGCCCGGCCGTAAAATATGCATAAATATTATATTTTAATTAATACAGAAACTAAGACATGTGCATGCAAGTATTATGGGTTTTTTTTTTCTAAACAGTTCACTCCTTGTAAGTATAAGAAGAAAAAAATACTCGAGTTTAGATCGAAACCAAAACCTAAAAATAGTGAGGCAAGTACGATAACCATTAGACCAGCTTCACACGATCTTCAGAAAGTGTTTCTAACCTACTTCTTCTTAGCACAAAGAAGCTGCCATGTTTCACGGCCGCGCATGCGCATTCGTGAAACAGTTGACAGAGAAAATCTGATCACTCCCACGTTCCAGTTTTTCAATTTTGACTCCTCAGTTGCCCTTTTTTTAGCGGATGAAAACCGGTTAAAAAGTTCTCCATATGTCTAAATACCCTATATCCCTAATTTCATGTCTGTAGGACAAAAAACCGTTGAGTATATAGGTTGAGAATTGTCTTCACACACGCATTCTCAATTTGATAGATATACGATTGTTCAGGGTAAACCACTAGATTAAGGCATGGACTATTCTGAATTTTGTAATATATATTCTAAGCAACACGGTGAGAAACATAGACACATTATTATTATAGGCTCACAATGAAACTTTCACACAGGTTATCAAAGATCTCATTGAATACAGCCTGTAGTGTTCCCTGGAAGCTGAGTGACAACAAGTCTCCCAAGATTTTCCAGTACTCTCCACCTCTTTTGATACCATTTGCAAATAAATTTGCATTATCGCAACATTGCCATTGATTTCTCGTTGGCAGCGGCCATTGGTCTTCACTGGAGTCAGAGTGGCAATAAACCTCCTCATGGTCCCAGTTCTCTTCACACTTATACAGTGGAGGTCTGGTTGGTGCTCACTCCTAGGTCTTCCTTTCCACCTTGACTATTATTATTATTATTATTGTTATTATTATTATTATATTTTTTGTAAAGTTTAGCATTTACAGAGTGTGTATATATAATATAGTCTTGTTTTCATGACGTGATCGTTATGAATTTTAGAGTATGTGTTTTCTGAAACCTAGAAAATAACATATGCACATTCTTCTTCTTTTTCTTCTTCTTCTTCTTCTTCTTCTTATTATTATCATTATTATTATTACTATTATTATTAATAACTTATTTTATTTTTTTGTAAATTTACTATTTAGGGAATGGGCCCATCTCAACTCACCCCCACCCCAAACACTTAAAATAAATGAAAAAGTTTACTATAGAGAAAAGAATCGATTTATGCTAAATTTTTAGTTAAATTTATTTTTCAGTTGTTTCAGCTCCAAAGAAAGATTTTTACATATTAATTTTTTTTTTCTGCAAACTTCGAGCAGAGGTGGGAGTGCAGTGATTAAATAATTTTCAACTTAATTTTTTAGATAAGCAAAAAGGTTGATATATAAATAGAGTTTTTAAATTCGTACTGCCAAATTTATCTCTATACATATGAAGAGTGACTTTGTCTCTCTGTCTGAGAAAACGGTCTCTACCAAATTTTGGGTCTACAAACCTGAAACTTGATAAATGGAAGATTCGGACCAGTGGAACAAATTCGGTATTTTGCCAGTAAAAATAGCTGTTAAGGGATAAAAATTACAAAAAAAATAATATTGAATTTGGCAGGTGTAAATCAACTTAATGTGTTCTTCTACGCATGCACAAATATACATTTATATCTTTTACAACGTTACTTTTTCTATGCATAAGAATATAATAAAGATGGTGACAGATAAGGTTGAAAAGCTTTGTTTTAGTTTCGATTTTAGCTGATGGCACCTAAGTCATATTTTTTTTTTTTTGCTTTCAGAATCACTACTATCTATTTTTTTTTTTTTTTTTTTTTTCCAAACAAGGCATATTGCCACTTTGGTGTAAGGGGCTACTATCAGGGGCAACATCTACTGGGGTACTATGTAGGGATTTGGGCAGCAAGATGTTGGTTCACGTTGCACTTGAACTTCTGTACGTCAGTACAGTTGGGGAAGCAGGGACCTGGAATGGAATTCTAAAGTCTAACGGTTCTGGGGAAGAAACTACTGGAGTAGAAGGATCTTTTACATCTAGGGATCTCTACAGTGTGGGGGTGGGATTTTGCAGCCTGTCGGGTCTGTCGAGGGTGTTAACATCGTGGGGGCACAAGTGCTTGCAGTTCGTCAGAGCATTCACCATTAAAATACTTGTAGAACAGGCAGAGGGATGCAACGTTTCGTCGATGGGACAGAGGCTGAAGCTTAGATGCCAGTTCAGGGCCTATCAGATTTGCGACTCTCTTTTGAACCTTGTCAGAAGTCAATAATCAATAGAGAATTGCTTCTATAATAATGCAAATGAAATCTGCATAAATTAAAATATCAGATTTAAGCGTATTTTACGAGCATGCAACGCCAAACAATTAGCTATTTTTTTTTAAAGTAACACATGAAATTCAAGAGAGAATAGACGTTAATTTTTATTTTATTTACGAAAATTCAATGTTGACGATCATGATGAGTTTTAGTTTTAATTAGTGATGGGACGATGCCAATATTTTTCACGATTTAAATACAATTATCGATTCTCTTCCACTTTTCCGATTCCGATACGGATTCTTTTAAATTTCTAAATATATAGCTGTTTTCTAGGGGGTGGGGTCGGATTACCGCAAAACCCATGTAATAGGTGCATATATATTTTTGCAAACGTAAAAATATACGTGTTGGTGGTAATTAGCAGATTTTAAAATCAATAACAATTTATCATTTCATTATCAGTACAAGTCGTGAAAAATTAACTTTTAAATACCCCCCCCCCACACACCAAAAAAAAAAGATAAAGAATCGTTTTTGGGCATGGGAAAATAGATACACATTTTTCGGATTTCGATTCTGATACGCCAAAAACTTCAAAATTTTTTGATTCCCGATTCCGATTATCGTATAATCTTGGGTATAAGTCGATCTTTTTATCTCTGTTTTTCATTTTTTTTTTTTTTTTTTTTTTAATTTCTGCTTCTCCTTTTTTTTTTTTTTTTTAATTTCTATTTTCTTTTTTACTTTTTTTATTTCTCTTCTTGGTGAGAAGATTCGGAGTGAGTAAAAAATAAAATAAAAATAAAAAATAAAATAAAAATAAAATAAAAATAAAAATAAAATAAAAAGTAAAAAATAAAATAAAAATAAAAAATAAAATAAAAATAAAATAAAAATAGAATAAAATAAAAATAAAAAATAAAATAAAAATAAAAATAAAATAAAAAGTAAAAAATAAAATAAAAATAAAAATAAAATAAAAATAAAATATAAAATAAAAAATAAAATAAAAAGTAAAAAATAAAATAAAAAGTAAAAAATAAAATAAAAATAAAAAATAAAATAAAAATAAAAAATAAAATAAAAAATAAAATAAAAATAAAAAATAAAATAAAAATAAAAAATAAAATAAAAATAAAAAATAAAATAAAAATAAAAAATAAAATAAAAAATAAAATAAAAATAAAAAATAAAATAAAAATAAAAAATAAAATAAAAATAAAAAATAAAATAAAAAATAAAATAAAAATAAAAAATAAAATAAAAATAAAAAATAAAATAAAAATAAAAAATGAAAATCGACTTATACACAAGTATATACGATAATCGTCCCCACTCTAGTTTTAATGCCTGTTGTGTATGTCGGCATGTATTAAACGGCTGTTAAAAGTTGATTTCTAAACTAACCTATCTCTGGCCAAGTCTTCATTACCTTCAGAAATGGAGAAAATTTAATTACTTTCAGAAATGGAGAAAACTGACTTAATAGTAAATTCCCAACAATTAAAGCAGGTGCCATGGCTGGAAACCGAAACCTTGAAATCATACCAACTGCAATGTTGCATTTCTGCGCCTGTTTTACAAATATTTTAATGGAATGTGCCCTGATGAACTCGTTGCACTTGTGCCTTCTCGAAGTACATATCCACAACAAACCCGCCTAGCAACAAAATCTCACCCCTTCACTGTTAAGGTCTCTAAATGCCAGAAAGCTTTCTACTCTAATAGTTTTTTTCCCTGGAATAGCTAGACTTTGGAATTCCTTACCTGCTTCTCTGGCTGTACTGATATGTAGAAGTTTAAAAGTAACGTGATGTTAATCTTTTCTAGGCATGATCCCAAATAGTAGCCACTTACGTCCAAGTGGCGATATGCCTTGTTAGAAAAAAAAAAAAAACTGCTCTTTTCGGAGTTTCGTATAAATAGAGCTTAAAATATTACCTTAACGAAACAATTATAGCTTTGGCGTGACGTCATATATTTATGATTTCTATCATGATTCAAAGCATGAATTCAAACATAAGTGATAAAAAAAAAATAAGTCAAAATTCACTTATAATATAAGGGGAATTTTCTCTGTATGTTTGTCTGTCCTTCAGTCATAATGTTTGTAAGCAAATATCTGAACGTCTTTTATAAGTGGAAAATATTGCATCAATACTAAATAATAACCCTCCTCCTCCAAAAAAAAAAAAAAAAAAAAAAATGGAGCGGATTCCATGGTCGGAAACTGAAACTTTAAGGGCTTCAGTTTGATGTCCTAAAAACTGAGCTATTTAATTTTGTTTATAAATAGAGCCTAAAATATTACCTTAATAAATTAATTATTGCTTTTTATATGACGTCATAGATTTGTGATTTGCGTCCCGTTTCGAAGCATGAATCCAAACATAAGCGATAATAAAAGATAGAGATAAATAGATAAACCTTATTAATAACCCGAGTTCAAAAGAATATAATATTTAATATACATATATTCAATGAAAGGTGAAACATAAACGCTACATTTAATTTCATTATATCACCAGAACAATAAGGAAACGTAAAGGAGACCATTAAGAACTGCCCGCCTGCTTCCCAGTTGAATACAACATGGTAGCCTTCAAATCCAATGTAAACAAATTCTTGTTGAGCCGTCCCCATAAATAATCGAATTCCACCCAATTTACTCCATTAACCATTACTTCACTACTACCGTACATTCATTAATGTTTATCCTTGAGTGGCCTTCAGGCCTTGAAAAGTGGTGGCTCCCAAATAATAAGAAAAAACTCTTTAGACCATGGCATTTCGAAGCTAAATGCTCCTCGTCAGAAGAGGGAAAAAGCTAGAATTATACAAAATGCAAATTAAAAAAAAAAAAACACTGGCTTAATGACATTTAGATATGAAATGAGAATGAAGGAATCGGATAATATGGTCAAAATAATTAAAAGTAGGTACAATATATAAAGGGAAATCGGATGCTTGCTCCTCTTAATAGTGTTGAGCTTTTCTTATCTTGATATGCTTTGCTTTGTTGAAGATTTACTTTTTGACAACATCATTATAATAAGATTTAATATACTCGAATTTGGGACCCTATGACCCATTAAGTGTAGTTTTTATTATTATTATTATTATTATTATTATTATTATTATTATTATTATTTTGCTTTTTTGTTAGTAGTTAATCGAATTTTTATATTTTTTATTTCTTTATGAAACCTTTTTTTATATACATTGTTTGCTGCCCCCACTCCACCCCGCACCTGCCTTCTGTCAATTCTGTTTCATCTGTTCGCTTATTTCTTTCACATCCCGCATTGGATGATGGCGCAATCCTGACAAATGCAGGAATCATTTTTTTTTTCTCTCCTTTCTTTTAAGAATCAGAAACGGCTTACACAAACCAAAGACAACTCCTTTCCTGTCAACTCAATTCGTTTTTAGTTTTGCAGATAAACAAACAAAAATAAAAATGACAAAAAAAAAAAAAAAAATGCAAAACAAATCTGCCAACAACATTTGAAACAAATTCAAATTATTCGCTGCGATAAAATAACTTACAAACACATTACAGAAAATCGAAAAAAAAAACTATATCTAACATATAAAGTTATTTTTTTTTATATTTTAAAAGTTAAACCTAAATAGCATTTAAAATGACACATGAAACTTTGATTCTGACTAGCCAAATTGTTATTAATGTACTTCGCTACAGGTTATTAAATGGTATGTAATCGTGTACAAATAACTGGTAATATGGAAACATTTTTTAATTATAACTGAAAATTAAAAATTAGCAATTATAAAAGATTATTTTATATTCTGTACATGAGTTATTCCCCTTGCTAATTTTTAATTTTCTCCCTTTTTGTCCCCCTTACAGCTAAAATTTTATTTTATTTTCTGTATAAGTTTACAAAACTGCAAACAAATAATATTTGAAAAACTGAAATGCTGAGTATGCTGAAACACTTGCAGATTTTAGTTATTGTGGACATTTTACTTTGTTTTTATTTTTAAGAACTCCATGCGTAACAGATCATAACAGAAGATCATAAAGTTTCAATGCTATTTATAAATGTTAATGATTTGTTTTTTATTACTAAAGTTTAAATTTTATTTTTAAAAAAGTGTGTATAAAAACTCACACTTTCCAGTAATCACTGTTAAAAACCTATTTATAAATCTTAATGATTATTTTTATTTATGATTAAAGTTTCAAATATATATATATATATATATATATATATATATATATATATATATATATATATATATATATATATATAATCGTTAAAATTGATGAATAGTTTTGAAGAGTGATTATTGGAAAGTGTGTGAGTTTTTTTTTATACGAACTTTTATTTATTACTAAAGCTTAAATTTTGTAAAAAAACAAAGTTCGTATAAAAAAAACGCACACAATTTCTAATAATCACTGTTCAAACTATTTATCAATTTTAACGATTATTTTTTGCAAAAGAGAAAGTTCGTATAAAAAAAAAATTATATATAATGATTATTCCTACGTAGGAAAATAGTTACTTAAAATATACGGAAATTTGAATATGTGAAAAGAACTGAACAGTAAGATAAATAAAATCTGGAAAATTGGAATGTAGCTATACTGTCATCCATTTTTATATGCTCTGTTGTTAAATGTAACAGACATCGAGCTTCATAAATAAAAAAGATTAGTATACATAAAGGGTAAGATATAATTGAAAAAGTATATTTTCCCTATTTACACACGTAGACAGCTGGGACCCAACACGTTGTAGACTCAGTCGCAAAGGAGACAAAAAAATCCTGTTTCAGGTTTAAAGAAAAGACCTTTATTCCTCATTATCCAACCACACGCAACTCCTCATTATGACGTCACCCACATCTCTAACATGATCGTCTTCTCTAACATGCTCATTCTCTGACCTCTGTCCTCTCGAATGTCATTGTCGGTCTGTGTACGCGTTCTTTTTATAGTCTTTTATTATTTATACAGTGATGTCACTTTTCATATAGCTTGACATTTGCACACGGCCGCCATACTCTATTACACGCACACATATATACGAAGTGCCTTCAATAAGTTTCCAGACTTTTTTTGTATGGGAACTTTTATTGATAGTACACAAATGAAACTCTAGTCCCTTCAAAGTAATCTCCTTCGGCTGCAATGCACTTGTTGTACTGTTCCAACAATTTCAGGAAGGCCATATTAAAGGCCTCTTGTGTGAGCGTGTTAATGACCCTCATCACAGCCTCTTTCATCTCCTCAATTGTATCATAACGACAGCCTCTAAGATTTTAATTGCACTTAGAGAATAACCAAAAGTCACAGGGAGCAAGGTCTGGATTGTAGCAAGGGCGAGGAACTGTCTTGATGCCCATCTTGGTCATCTCTGACAAAAATGGAGTTGTGGACTTCGACATCTTCAGTTTCTCGCAATTGTGTGCACAGTTCCCACATCGTCACAACTGTGCACTTATTATCTCTATAGACACAAGTTTCTTATTCCTTTATTTGGCCAATCAACTCTGGTGTTCTGACTTCCTTACTCCTCCCACACCTCTCATCATCGCTCACAGACTCCTTGCCTTTCTTCAAGCTCTTATTTCACTCCAAAACTGATGCTCGATTCATGCAAAATGACCCAAAAGCAGTCTGAAACGTTCCGTACGTTTCTGTGGCATTTTTCCAAGTTTAAAACAGAATTGCGTGTCGTTCTTCTAAAGTGTCCCCAAGTCTAGATTACATTTTGGAAATTCATCAGCTGTGACAATCAGGCTTCAGTAGGGTGTATTTCCAACTCGTGCTGTAGCTGTTCAATTGAACCTGAAATCATAAAACTTGGTCGGTCATTTCATAAGATGTATAGCAATAATATACTGAATTTTTAAGAGTCTACGACAATTTTAAATGCCTGTACAAAAAGAAGGCTGGAAACTTATTGAAAGCTCCTAGTGTGTGTGTGTATATATATATATATATATATATATATATATATATATATATATATATATATATTCTCGCGTTGGCTACGCACGATTCAAACATTTAAAAATACACCCGCTAGAAACAACGCGCGGCTCTTTACAAACAGACTTCTCCAAATTTACAACATGGCAAGGAAAAAGAAAAGAAAAAATAAACAACACACTGAAGATGGAGTATACCTCTGAAATATATTTGTGATAAATTTCAAACAAGTAAAATATTTGTTTATTTTCCTAATATTACGTTGTGATTTGGTTTCAAGCGTACTTGATGCGTATTTTATTTTATTAAAATTAAAACAACGTTTCTATATGAACTCTCATTCTTTGACATTATATATGCATATATATATATATATATATAATCTTACTCTCTTTCACAATGCTATACCCCCTCTTTTTTTTTTTTTTTTTTTTTACTAATTTTCGACGACTTTTTTCCGTTTCTGAAATCGAACCGGCCATACATTTCATTACAACAGAAACATATTTTCAAATATTTATATTGGTGTTTTCTTTTCTTAATTTCATTCATCCAGAGGAAGTCTCGAAATAAAGACGAAACGTTGATGAACACATAACTTGGTTTGTTCCTTTTCTCTCTCTCTCTCTCTCTCTCTCTCTCTCTCTATATATATATATATATATATATATATATATATATATACACACACACACACACACACACACACACACCAATCCATCTAAAGCAAAATCAGCAGGTGACTCCTGCAGAAAGTGGATATCACTAATTCCTCTTAATTTGACCACTTTCCTCCGTACAGGAGAAAGTAGGGTTATTTGGTCATTATACACTAAATTGCAGGAACATTTACCTAAAGGCTGATGGATCATCTGCAAAGAATGTTCCGGTAATTTGCGATGTAATGATCGACTACTCTAACCTCACGCTACAAGTTCAGCGAGCACTTGTGTGATCGTAATAGTCAACAAGAGAGAAACCGAGGAGAAGGAAAATTTGCGCCTCAATTCACAACACTCTTTTTTTTTTTCAACATGTCTTCCGTAACAGTATCTTGCAGACTTAAACCAAACAAAAAATCCTTGAGTTGAAGACCTCACAGGATACAACTTTATCATTTAAGTATTGGAAAATGCAGCTTATTGATTAGCTACTTAAGACAAAAATACGTAGATGCATTTCAGGAATATTTGTGTGAAAAGGGATTAATTACATTTCCTACCAAATCGATATATATATATGTGTGTGCGTGTGTGTATGTGTGTGTGCGTGTGTTAGTGTTCGGACGATTAATCGGAATCGGGAAAATTGGAGCTTTTGGGGGTATCAGAATCGGCATCGGAAAAACTGGGGCCTATTTTCCGATGCCAAAAACGATTCCTTAAATTATCTTTTTTATTTGATTTTGGTTTAAGGAACATCTTCCACTGCTTCTATTAATAATAAAATGGTAAAATTATCACTTCCTCACAAGTGCGTTTTTATGTTTGAGAAAATATAGACACATTTAAGATGTTTTCTTTTTTACAGTAATCGCCACAAAATAACACTTTTATAGTTAAATATCTAGAGATTCATAGAGAATTGGAATCGGTAATTGTATCGGAATCGGGAATTTAGTACGGAATCGGTAATTGTATCGGAATCCAAAAAAATATTAGAATCATCCCATCCCTAATATTTCAAAATGGCCAATGAAAGAAAAATATAAGGTATTTGCAGCTTTTATTCCAATTTTCGGATTTTTGATCATGCCCAAATGCATTTTATTTCCTTTTAGTGGATTGATTGTTGCTATTTCTTCTGATAAGGCAAAATAGATTCACTGATTGATATAATAATTAAGTGAATTATTTTGTGCTACGAAGCAGATACTGTCAAGAATTGTAAGTGTCAACTGAATTAAAGGAATAAATTGTAAGATGGTTAACATCATGAAATTTGGAATATAGACTTTTGTTAGTCATTCATTATATGCTCTATAATCACATTGAGGTTTTTAAATAATGATTGGTATGTATATAAAAAGGAAATATAAGTGAATAAACAATATTTCCATAGAAATATATATATAGAGAGATATGTCTGTGTGTGTATATATATATGTGTGTGTGTATATATGTATATATATATGTGTGTGTGTATATATGTATATATATATATGTGTGTGTGTATATATATACGTATATATACATGTGTGTATGCATATATATGTATATATATGTGTGTGTGTATATATATATACGTATATATACATGTGTGTATGCATATATATGTATATATATATGTGTGTGTATGTATATATATGTATATATGTGTGTGTGTGTCTATATATATATATATGTGTGTGTGTCTATATATATGTATATATGTGTGTATATATATATGTATATATATGTGTGTATATATATATGTGTATATATGTGTGTATATATGCATATATATATGTGTGTGTGTATATATGTGTGTGTATATATATATGTGTGTATATATATATGCATATATATATGTGTGTGTGTATATATATGTGTGTGTGTGTATATATATATATATATATATATATATATATATATATATATATATATTAAGTTTGGATAAATGACTAACATAAACTAAAACCTCATTATACTTTAACAGTGCTCAATATGTAGAGCTTTTATATAAATAAAATTATGTGATTGTGAGAAGTCTAATTTTTCTACATTCTTCATATATCATCCAGACTCCAAATTAAAAGTTCTGTATTGTATATTTCGGGAAATATTTCCTTCCTCAGATATGTGCTTGACTTTAGCGGAACTAAAGTCAAGCACATATCTGAGGAAGGAAAATTTGCCCGAAATATCATGCAACACAGAACTTCCATCTCATCATTCTGACGCAAATAAGAACACAATCTCTATCTCTACTATACTATAAAAGTCACGTTGTGTGTGTGAGAGTTTCTTCCTCATAGGTTCCGAAACGGCTGAGCCTATCTTTTTCAAATTTCACACAAGGCTAATTTACATGTCTGGCAGTGTTCTTAGATATGTTTTGTACAGAAATTCATCTGATAAATATTGAAAATCGAAAAAATCCGATCTTAAAAATAACTTTTCTCTCTTCTAGATAAAAAGAAAAAATATTTTCAGGGAAATACTTTACGTTACGGTGGCCAAGGGAAATGATAAAATCTCAGCAAATTATTTTCGAAAATCGGAATAATCTGATCTTTAAAATAGTCTTTCTCTCTTATAGATAAAAAAAAAAGATTTTTTTTACAGGGGAACATTTTACGTTACACCGGCCAAGGGAAATAATATATAAAATCTCAGCAAATCCTTTCTTCTTAAAGATTTACTGTCATCTGAAGATATAGCTCAGTGGTAGAGCATTCAACTACAGATCGAATGATCCCCTGTTCAAGCTCGGGTGTACCTGATCATTTTATTTTAATTTTTTCTTATTAATGAGTTAAATTTATGATAAAAGAAGAGGTAACATTTAAAATCGCTGCAAATCATTTTTTCGTTTTCATATTTTAAAACTAAACATTAACCAGAAATGACTTTTTGCGGGCATTCATCGTCAAACGCAAATATCAGCTGACGTGATATAAAAAAGACGAAATTTGGTGAACGACATTATGATTTTTTTTTTTTTTTCACGAATTAGTCTACTAGGCAAATTATTCCTTATAATAATCAAATCATATATATATATAAGGTCAATAGAGGATTGGTTCTATAATAATTACATACGCAATCTGCATAAATTAAAATATCATGATTAAGCGTGTTGTACGACCGGGAAACGCCGGGCGGCCGGCTAGTTCAAGTATAAACTACAAAATAATGATAAAACACCTGTATATTATTATTCCATTATTATATGTATTAATTTGTTTCAGTCTGTGTATATCCGTTACACCTCTGTGTTATATAGCCTTCTATAAATTTTCTAAAATTTTTATTGTTATCTTGAGTTAGTTTGAAAATATCAAGAGGCATTCTGGTTGAGCTAACACTTAATTCCATGATAATTTAAATTTATATCCGACGACTCTTGTAAGGATAGACATTGTTTCTTTCTGTCTGTATTTTTTTTACAGCTTGGTTTTCCAGCGATTGTGTCTTAGTATCTTTTTAAGATTTTCTGTTTTTATTACGCCAGTGGTTGCCGCTACAACCGGTATGACGTTTATTTCTTTTAGGGACCATATTGTTTTTTTAACGTGCGTGTTGGAGTCCAGTAAAGGGAAGGGGCAGACCTGTATATTGTTATTAATACATATTCATGTTTATTATCTCGAAAACGTCCTTGGATTACGGACTTAATCCAAAAATAATAGGATTCTACATTTTAGACAAGATTCCGATCCTTTCTGTCGTTTTCCATAGGATATCTGCCCTGTCCTGTCCGAATATATTTATAAGTTTTATCATCTTGGAAGTTTTTTTTATTTTTTCCCCCTGTCTGCTAGGACAACTTACTCAGGAGTACACTCATGAATTCCATATCTAATCCATATTCCAACAGAGTCATAAGATCCCAGCTCAGTCAAAAAGAGTGCATTTCTCATCGGACTCTTTCAACGCATTCATGTATTACCTCCCCCTCCACCCGTCCCCCACCTTGGATTTTCTTCGAATTTAATTCAGACATGCCTTTTGTGTTACTAGAGAAGTTTTTCAAGAACGTTGGTTTTTCTATTTATTTTATTTTATTTTTGTATAAGGTGTTTGGTTTTTTTTGTTTGTTATTTTTAGAGGCGGCGAACTTTAAATTGACAACTCTATTTTCTTTAAATACAGATTTGGCAACTATCGGTTATTTTGAGTTCAGCTTGGTTTGGCAATTCATCATGAAGAGATTGATACTTGGCCAACGTTTGCAAATTTATTTTTCCTGAGAGAAACAATCGATGAACGAATAATTTCACGAAACAGACCTATCAAAAAATGGCCATCTCATTCGCGCAATTTAACATCTGTTACAAGTATACTCTTGTACTAAATATTACTAAAGTTTTCAAATAAGTCAAACTTATGGCTATCTTAAAAAAGCCTTAATAATAATGTTTGAGACGAAATATCCATACATGCGTCAAGTGGTGACTTGGTTGTATTCTACTCGGATTGTTTTTGTTCAATTCTTTATTTCCACTTTATTCACCTACTACTTTTCTTACGTTAAAATTAGGCAGAGTCAATCCAACTGATACGATGACTTGCAAAAGTGGCTCGCAAAAAATCGACCCCTCTTTGTAGAAAACTGCCCAGTTGAGGGTGAAGGAATTAATGTTTTTGGCCAATTTTTCAACATTTTGTCGTCCGAGACGTCGAGCTTCAAATTGATACCTATCTCATGAAAATCTGTTACCTCTGTCATACATACATTCTTGGGAGCAAAAGAAAAAAAAATGCCTGATTTTTTGTAAAAAAAAAATACGGAAAATAATTCTGGTGACTTTAATTTTTAATAAAATTATTCTGTGAAATATTGTTTTTTCTAAGTTTATTTTCGTACTTCATACTAATCGATAAATAAAGAACAAACAATAATGTGCAATTAACGTGGTAACGAGAAACACAGATATACACATGCATACTTTAAGTGGTATAATTTAATTAATATATTCATATTTGAATACATCATGGAAGTACTCAGTGGGAGTAGTCATTACAATTTCACACGATAACTTATCTTTAATTTGTTTCAATAAAAAGAGGAAAGTATTTCCATTAACGGTCTTCATATCTGGAATAAGTATTTTCAGAAAAAATAGAAGCAGAATAAAATATATTTGTGCCAATCACATAGTAAAAGGAAAAAAACTAAATAAGTTAGTTGGAATAAAATATCGATATAAAATGGATTGCTTTTTACGTCTTATTTTGTAGATTTCAATAGAATAACTTTGTTTGATACATACTGTTGGATTTTATCCACTAGATATCATTGTGTGAGTGAGTGTGTGTGTGTGTGCGTGTGAGTGAGTGTGCATGTGAGTATGTGTGTGTGTGTGTGTGTGTGTGTGTGTGTGTGTGTGCTCTGCCAAAATATTACTGCATTTTATTTTGGAAGCCTTTATTATGATACAAAACTATTGTAGCTTAATATATTTCTAAGTGGTGCCTCCCGCTGATGAAGACGATACCCGCCTCGTTAGGCATCGTGCATAAAATCGCTTTAAGTGAACCGAATACAATTCTTAGAACTGAAGAATGTGTGGTTTAATGTCGTTATCATTTTTGGTTTATCAATAATACCCTTTCTCCAAAAGTTTCTTTAATAGAATCCAGACATGGCACTCTTTGATTATGCCTCTCTTGGTTTCAATGGGGCAGGAGAATGGGAAATTATAGGTTTCCAGTGCTTTCCAAAGAATCCTCAAAGACGAGGAGTATTTTAAGAATGTTTGCGTTTCCATTGCAATCAGGCCATAACGTAAGACGAGTTATTGGAACACCTCGAATGACCCAAGGATGTGTCGGTTATCCATCATTAAGTGACAATTTGTTTGTATAATCAAATCAACGTATTTGACCCAAATAACATCTCCAAGATTAGACTGATAACCAGAATTCTTTAAATATTTTTGGTTAATTTAATATATATATATATATATATATATATATATATATATATATTACAATAGAAAAATGCGAGTATGAAAAGTAATATGGTTAAGCTTAAACATGGAAAAGTAAAGAACTTGTTGTGAAAACTAGAAAAGAAAAGGACAAGATATTCTTGTAAAAAATATAATAAATTTATAACTTAAAATATTGCAGCATTAGAATTGATTATATAATGCTATAAATTGAATTTTTTAAAATTCTTAATGCTGCAATATTTAAGTCATAAATTTATTGTATTTTTTACTCGAAAATCTTGTCCTTTACTTTTCCATGTTTAAGCTTAATCATATTATTTTTCATGCTCGCATTTTTCTATTGTAATCCATGATTTTTCCAGGCTTCCAATAAATTCATTTGTTCTTTCTTTAATTTCCGTCTTATATTTTGCCCCCATAAACACATATGTAATAACCAGAGCTATGACAACAGAATATTCTTTTCATTATTTTGATTCTCGTGTATATATCCAACACAGTTAGACACGCTTAATCAATCGAGAACCACATCACTACCTAAAAACATAAGATATTAACTGATATATACTCGAGAGTCAAAATAATGAAAAGAATATTCTCTTGTCATATCTTGAGTAATAACAATGTACGGCACTCGTCTGCTTTCAATAAATCCCCCCCAATTATCTCCCTTTCACACTTTCATTTTCTCTTTTTCACTTGTTACTTCTCTTTTCGCGACAGCAGTGAATTAGTAGCAACACTAGTCGCTGAAGCGACGTGATTGCTATGGAAACTAGTCATAAAATGCATCGTTCACCTCCTTACATATTTTTACGATTTTGAACACCAGAAAATTCATTATAACTTTTGTTTTACTGAACGAAAATTAATTTTTTTTTTCACAATATAGCTGAGAAGGTGATCTATAAACTGTAATAATTGTTCGAAATTTGGCCAAAAAACGAGTGAGCGGTGAAGCTTTAAAGGAGCTCTAAATGACCAAAATTGCCACTTAACCATATATTCAAACACGGTAGTGTTTGAATGATATTATATATATATATATAAAGTATGATAGGTTATGAAAAGAAAGGGTTGCAAAGATGCAAAGAATCGCGTAATATATATATATATATATATATATATATACATACATATATACTAGCAAAAGTACCCGTCGTTGACTGGGTTCAAACACAGCCTACAGAAAATGGACTCTGATTTATGAAAGTATGATAGGTTATGAAAAGGAAGGGTTGTAAAGAGATAGCTTCGAATTTGGGGGTATCAAAACCAAAGCAAAATATGATGAAAGTAAAAATAAAATAGATAAACCCCATAATTTATTATACCATGCCTGTTCACACTGAAACACTTTTCACAATATTCTGTGGATCTATATTAAAAAACCTTGTTAAACTTTGTGACATATTTCCATTTTATGAACGCAGACCCCACAATTTTATTATACCATCCCTATTTAAGTTAAAACATACTTATCAAAGTATTCTTATGTACATCTATATCAAAAACACTTGCAAACGTTTTTTTTTTTAATTTTAAGACTTTTATTTCCATACTTTGTGGACCAGGCGTGAACGCAGACCCCACAATTTTAATGAACCACTGTTCTGCCAGATCAAACATACCTATTCCTGTGTCTCAATACATCTATCATTATATGTAATCAGTTTTTTAAAATAGTCAACCATATAGGAGCCTATTCGTGACCACACACACACATTCAGCTTTATATTATATATATATATATATATATATATATATATATATATATATATATATATATATATATACATACATATATATGATGAAAATAATGGAAATAGTATTCTG
This sequence comes from Euprymna scolopes, assembly GCF_053919585.1. Lineage (NCBI taxonomy): Eukaryota > Metazoa > Mollusca > Cephalopoda > Sepiida > Sepiolidae > Euprymna > Euprymna scolopes. The sequence goes on from NC_136502.1 coordinate 112,774,133, forward strand.
ACAAAATAGAGAAATAAAAAGGAACAAACCGTATTATGTGTTCATCAACGTTTCGTCTTTATTTATACATTGGATAATAATCAATAGATAATTGGCTTTTAATAAGAAGAAATATCCATGAATATATTTATGCATATTTTATGACCGGGCAACGTCAGGTGGCCTGCTAATAATAATAATAATAATAATATATTATTATTATAATAATAATATATTATTATTATTAGCATTATAATAATAATAATAATAATAATAATAATATATTATTATAATAATAATATATTATTATTATTAGCAGGCCACCCGACGTTGCCCGGTCATAAAATATGCATAAATATATTCATGGATATTTCTTCTTATTAAAAGCCAATTATCTATTGATTATTATCCAATGTATAATACTGATTTCAAAAGTTATTTTTTGAAAATAATGACTTGGGTACCATCCACTTAAATCGAAACTAGAATGTTTAGTATTATAGCCTCAGTTATTTTTCTCACCCGCGGAACAGAGTTCCACAGGTGGGCAGTTCTAGGAAAATAGCTTTGTTCATGGAATCTGCGTTTAGATTTAGGCACAGACAGAGTGTGAGAAAAATTGTTGATAGTGGTTGTAGCTAGTTGAGTGTTTTTTATGAAAGTTTAGGAATGTGAAATTATTTGAATGCGATGGAGGAAAGATCCGCTCATCGAGTGCTATCTATTAAAGTTATTGAAATTTTGTAAATTATACTCAGATGTGCTTGCAACACATAGGTGCAAAATTTTAGCATATTATAGAATGCCGGTAAAACAAAGACTGTTGGACATTCACGAAAGAAACTTGGTGGTCAAGTCCGGCATAGCTACAAGTTTATTGGTATTGAATATGGTGGAACTGCAGAGAGGATCGCGAATTTTATTAACGATCTCAAATGTCATGAGATTTTGCATGATAGCCAACCATTTTTGGTACAAATAAATTTCTAGTGTATACTTGACCTGCCCACCAAGTTAATGTCATGAATATCCAACGGTCTTAATCTTTGTGTTTTTCAACATTCAATGATATGCTGGGGCACTTTGGTTATTGCCTTATCAGTAGGAGGTGTGATCTGTAACAGGCTTCATTTCAGACCATAAGTAATCCAATTTACCAAATTTCCATTACTAACGATTACTATGACATTTTCCCATTGGCTAGTACACTCATTAACCCTTATCCTCGAGTGGCCTCCAGACCTTGATAAGTGGTGACTCCTTTGTAAAAAAGAATAAGGGAAGCAAGAATTACACGGCCACCAAAAGTAAACCATATATACACACAGGAAGTTATAAAATATATATGGTAATTAAGCTACACAGAATATTCCGCATTTCATCCACGCTAAGATTCATCAGGCTTATGAATCCTAGCGTGGATAAAACGTGGAATATTCTGTGTAGCTTAATTGCCATATATATTTTATAACTTACTACCTAGCTCTACCTACGTATTGAACACTATTGAAGTAAATACTTAAAGTTTACGCATAAGTTTATACTTTTGTATATTAACTGATGTGATTAAATGAAATATATATATATATAAAAACGCTATTTCACACGGTTAATGGTAGCCGAATGGATACGGCCTCCGCTAATCGAGCCAGAGATGTCTCGTGTCGCGGGGTTCGAATCGTTCGACTGGTAGTAATCGTGACACCCTCCACTGAAGAATCCCGAAAGGATGAAACACTAGTGTCTGTAGGTATTTAATTATTATAGTAAAAAAATAATTATGACAGCCCCTTTAAGAAATCTGTTTCTTACCGTTGAGCACTTTCAGTTGAATTAAAAGTCGGTCAATTTAGCTCTTATGCGTAGATCATCGTATAACGATTTGATCACTGTCTGTCTGACGTAATGAACATTTAAATTAAAATGTTTAAAATTCAACGCTATTTCACACGGTTAATGGTAGCCGAATGGATACGGCCTCCGCTAATCGAGCCAGAGATGTCTCGTGTCGCGGGGTTCGAATCGTTCGACTGGTAGTAATCGTGACACCCTCCACTGAAGAATCCCGAAAGGATGAAACACTAGTGTCTGTAGGTATTTAATTATTATAGTAAAAAAATAATTATATATATATATATATATATATATATATATATATATATAGGTTTACTTTACAGCGGATTGTAAATTGCATTGTTATGATGACTGAACTTATGCATTTATGGCCTGAAAGTTTCATCTCGCTGTTGCACATATTGATGATGTAAGACTCTAAGAAAGCAACTCCGGTCATGGACATACATCAGAAGCAAAGATGCATCATTGAATTCCTGGAAAAAATACATTGGAAATGGTAGTGACTATGTAGAAAAATAAATTCTGAAGCACAAAAAGTCACTTGTGTAATGGTACCACTCCAGTCTTTGTCGCTCTTCAACTTTTGGAGTTAAAAAAATAGGAGGCTTTACTTTTGGAACGCCCCTCATATGACACAGCTTAACATCACAAGCGCATTTGAAAAATGTTATTACCACAAAAGCCCGACATGTAAAATCAACAATAGGTTCTTCGATATGACAGTGGCGAGTTTGAAATGAATGTTTCTGTTTAAAGCACAATTGCACCATGATACTTGACGCTTTCATTTTAAATTTAATTTCAAGCCATTTATTTAGAGCATCGTAACTCTCTAATCTTGTATATAAATAAATCTCTAAGTTTGTATCTTTGAGAAAAGTAAAGCTATCAAAGACCGAATACATTTATAAATTTATAAATTGACCAAAAAAGAAAACTAAATACTTAAAATAACTATTATATTAAGGAGGAGTATGAGTACAATCGGACCGTTCCCCGTATACATTACAAACCATTATTATTAAATACATTGGGAAACAGAAAAGGTTTAATACAAGAATCACATTATTCCTGTTTAGTTTTGAGTCTGCAGCCTAGCGACCTCAATGCTATAGCCGGCATTATAGAGCATCCAAACATAATATATTTTGTTTTTCAGTTAAAATAAACTTTAAAAAATATGACCTGCAAAATCTTTCAAAGGTAAATTTGAAAACCTCTCAAAATTAAAATGGTAATCTTAAAATAAATGTTAAAAAAAAATAAAAATAAAAATATTTGGCTAATATTGACGAATTAGTCATTGATTTTTTTTTTTTTAAGTTTGATTTATAAACTAATTTTATTTTTTATTTTTTAATGTTTCAAGTAATAAACTTGATTTTAAAATGTTTGATAATTTTACTCAGAAATAATGTTTCCTTGATTTTTTTTAAAGTCGTCATCATCAAAGTAAATGGATTCCAGTTCATCAATCACTCAACATGAATCAACTTGATTTTAGTTTAACGTCAACAAGAAGAAACGTTTCCTGCCAAGATTGGTGCATGCAGTTAATCTTTATTTTCTCATAGTTTTTATTTTATTTATTTATTTTTTTTTAAAACTAGCTGTCCCGGCCCGGCATTGCCCAGAATCCATTACTTCCAAATTTCCTTTCTATCTATCTATAAATAATTATATAACTCTATCTATCTATTTACAATGATATAAATCTATCTATCTATTTACAATTTGGCCAAGATCAAAGTGTAGTATCTGTTCTTCAGATGCTGAACTTCCATTTGTTGTTCTCTTTCGGTGGAGTAGCAGTCCTTCACGACTGAGACAATTTTTTATTTTTGTACCTTTTCTCCGCGTTAAAAAAAACGACCCTGGTGTCTAACTCTGTCCGGTGGGAAGACATTGTAAATAGGTACAGTTATATAAATCCATCTGTCTATCTATAATTATATAAATCTATCTATCTATAATTATATAAATCTATCTATCTGTTCTACAATTGTATAAATCTATCTATCTATCTATCTATCTATCTATCTACAACTATATAAATCTATCTATCTATCTATCCCTGTCGGTGGGGCATTAGAATACGCCAACTGCCCCCCCCCTGCAGAGGGTAAAAGTCCCTCAATGGGGGTCCTGGATATGACCTTAAACTATATCCAGTGGTGAGGCCCCAGCTTGTGGGCTTTGGGGAGTGTGGAGCCACCCTTTAATTACCATTGCTCCCAGGTCCACTCTGACCCGGAGTGGTAGTACCTGTTAGGGTCCCAACTATGGGTTAAATAGAAACTGACGTGAAAACAACAAATATATTCTATTAAAAAAAATTTTCTTCCGAATCTTTGGATTCGGCATTAAATAACCCGAAAAGGGTTGATATGCCGTAAAACAAAAACACCCAACCAATCTATCTATCTATCTATCTATCTGTTCTACAATTGTATAAAAGGAACTTCCTATGTGTGTCAGTTGTGCTTTGTAGACCACAATGGCTGGGCTGATTTTTATGAAATTTCACACAAATATACTTTATGCATCTGGTAATGTTCTTAGGTAGGTTTTGTATCAAAATGTCTTCGATAAGTATCTATAATCGAAATAATCCCCTAAAAGAGAGAACAGGCGATTTTAACTAAAGTTAACACCTTATCCAGACTAACATCACAAATGCATTTGAGAAGTTTTTTTTTTTTCGCCACACAAGAAAAAAAGCTTGGCATATAAAATCAACAGTATGTTCTTTGATATGACAGAGGCGTGTTCGAAATTAATGTTTCTGTTTATAACACAATTGAATCAAGATACTTGACTTTTGCATTTTAAACTTCAATTAAGGCCATGGTACATAAAAATATTATAAAATCAATAAAAAGTTCTCTACAATGTAATGTAGACTACAATGTATTGTTGACAAAATCACTGCGGAGAGGCATGTTCAGCTTCCTCCAGATGCACCGCGATGTGTCCCTAACTCCAGCAGGTAATCAATCGATTTGATTGAAAAATGGACGATTTCACCGATTTCAATTTCAATAAAACTATGAGCGTGTAAAACATTCGTTGATCATCATTCAATCCTGTGCAACGTCGGATCTCCTTGCTAGTGTTATATAAACAGGCTTTTATTATTTTTGAAATGTGAACAGATTTGGTTAAATAAGAACATTAAATAAGCATTATATTATAGGCATAAGCCTGACGAATTCTTACGAGAATGAAACACGGAATATTCTGTGTAGCTTAATTGTCATATATTTTCATAACTTTCTACCATATATATATATATATATATATATATATATATATATATATATATATATATACACTAGCAAGCCGCCCGGCGTTGTCTGATTGTAAAATATGCAAAAATATTATATTTTGATTCATGCAGAAACCGAGAAAAATTCGGTGAGTATATATGTTGAGAAGTGTTCCCATACAAACATTCTTACTTTCATAGCTATACTAGAAGATGTTTCCGGCGTTGGCCGGTATTAAACCTAACATTAAATTCTTAAAAAAGAAAAATGATATAAAAAACAAAAAAATAAACTGAGACATGTGTATGCGAGTATTATGTTTTCCTAAACAGTTCATTTCTTGTAAGTAAAAAAAAAAAAAAAATACTCCAGCTGAGATTGAAACCAAAACTTAAAACAGTGAGTTAAGTACGATAACCATTAGGTCATCTTGCCAAGATATTTAAAAAGTGTTTTCAAACCTCGTGAAACAGTTGACAAACAGATAAAAACCCGGTGCCCCCCTCCTACGCACCAATTTTTCAATTTTGACGCTTAGTCAGCCGTTTTTCTGGATGAAAACAGATTAAAACGTTTTCCACATATCTGAATACCTTATGTACCAAATTTCAAGTCTGTAGATCAAATATTTTTTTAGTGTATAAGTTTAAAGTTGTCCTTTCACACACATTCTTACTTTTTATATATATATATATATATATATATATATATATATATATATATATGTGTGTGTGTATATATATATATATATATACTAGTGGGGGAAGAGCTTCCGGCTTTGCTCAAGCGTAAAATACGCTTAAATATGATATTTTAATTTGCCCAGATTTCGTATATATTATTATAGAGTCGTGATTTCAAAAGCAAAAAGAAAGAAGTATTTGGGTGCCATCAGCTTGAATCGAAAGCGAAACTGTAGCATTCAAAGCTGGTGACGTTACCACTGCACCAACGCATATGAACCGATGAAGAATTAAAAAATAAACCAAGATGAATGTACAAAATGTATAACGATTGTTTTCAATTTTGACTCATTTTTGACCCCTTAAAAACTAGTTTAACCGGCTAAAGACGCTTAAAAGAATGATCCGTAAAAAATCCAATCATTTGAGGTCTCTATCACGGTTCTGCGACTTTTAGTTTCGAGGCAGATAGTTTTAAAATATGGAGACAGACAGACAGACAGACGTATAGCCTTTTATATATTAGATATATTTGTATCGATGAAGAGCACTTTCCGATTATAATCTTTGATTCTACGTCGTATAGGCAAGCAAGAATACAAAACCAGGTTTGTCAAAGGAAATATCAAAGACTAAACGCCCATTAGACATCCCATAATTACACAAGAAAATGTCTTAATTTTATGAGATTTTCGATGTTGAATAAATGTTTTCTAAAAACATTTTTTATTAATTCTGATCGTGTTTTTAAAAGATCAAAGACGACAAATACAATCAAACAATAGACGAGGATTCTTTTTATGAAGAAAGGATAATAAAAAATAAAACGAAGTTGAAAACGCAAGGAATTTTTTCTTTGCTTTTTTTTTTTGATAACGTAAAAATAATACAAAGGTTTAATTAGAATACTAACGCACGAATGGGGGCGTCGGGGGTGGTGGTACTTGTTTATACTTTTAACAAAGATAATGTCTATGAAAGCAATCATTGTTAACTGAAACACTCTTATATTACATTTTTCCTTCAATATGTGATTATTTGAATGTAATTATTTAAGGCAGTCGTAAATGAGTAAACAATCCTTGGCTAATCTGTAGACACAACGGCCTAGAAAGAAAACGTTTCTACTCTATCGCTATTTTCACGGCAAGTGCTCGTCTGAGTTCCAATCTATGACCCCCCCCTTGCCGAACTTTCACAAACAACACTCGACTAGCTACAAACACTACCATCAATTTCCCCTACTCTAACTGCGCCTAAATCTAAACGCAGATTACATGAACAAAGCTTTATTCCTAGAACTGTGGAACTGTTTCCAGCTGACTACAACATGGCCGTCTTCAAGTCCAATGTAAACAAGTTTTTGTCGAGGCGTCCCTTACACAATCAAATTCTACCTAATTTTCACTACTAACAATTACTACGCTGTTATACTGGTGACCACCGTCCTCTCTTGAATATTTATCCTCGAGTGGCCTTCGGGCCTTGATAAGTGAGGGACTTCCTTGTAAAAAAAAATGGCCACTGAATTGTTGTCTGATGGAGGTGGTGGACCGAAAAACTAAAAGTCTTATCCTACTAATCCGCCAGTGGATATTAACCGAGTGCATGCGAAGGAAGAGATGTGGCTCAAATAAATTTAGTGAGATTTTGCTACACATCATTCGCTTTAATATATTTTTTTTGTGTGAAGTAAAATACAGTAATACTTCAATTACAGACTTTAATTCGGAATAATATTTATTAATAAAATACATTATTTCATTTTGAATAAACTAGTTTCGTTTTTTTTTTTTAATAACTGCACAGTACTTTTACTTATTTCGTTTCAGTTTCTTTCAGATTCAGGTTTTACATAAAACGCGAACTCAACGGTCATTACTAGGCCGCTGAGTCTGTACATTAGCCAAACCTTGCATCATATTGGTCTTCGTGGTTAAGGAATTTACACTATCATCGATGACTGAACTGACCTCCTGTCATATTAAACTCGGTTCTACAATTCAAGAGGAAATTATTAAACCAATCTCGTGTCATATTGCTATTCAATTAAATACTGATTTGACCATGTAACATTCAATACTAATTTGAGCATTATATTTTGATGGAAATCGCTCTAGACAGAGGATGAAAGTTTTTTTTTTTTTTTAATTCTCTCCCACTGCAAGTTGCTCAGTGAAGAAGCAAATAAATACAGCCCACTGCCAGGGTGGGAAAGTAGTATTGAGAAGTTGGCGCCCGCGAGAAGAGCCACTCTGACCCTACAAAAAGTGCCCGAGCAGCCCCGTCGGCATTCCTCAGCAACTCGTCTAGGGTGAATGCCGCTGGATAGTGTGGCATTATGAATGAATGCAGTCATCGTATGAATCCGAAGATTCTGTTGTTGGCATTGGTTTCCCCGATATTTTTCTAGTCAGAATTCCTTCTAGAAAGACATCGGGAATTGTGGGAGATACGATGTGAACGTTGCCAACATCATAAGCGGAAGTGAATTTTGTGGAATGAACTGGATTCGAACTTGGCACACACAGGTCGTCAGTCCGTGCCGTTAACCACTAGACATAATGATTAAATACAGTGGTTATCCTTTGATTAAGCAACATGTTTCTACAACTTTACAGAGATGAAAAAAAATACACAGGTTGTAGGATGATTGTAACTACCTTGGATCAGATTTGTACCCTGGGGGTGCGAAAAGGGAGAGAGAGGGGAGCGAGAGGTGCTAAAGAAACACTAACACGATCTTTAATGATCGGACAAGCTTGTAGTACATTTGACCTCCAGGTACATAATACAAATAAAGACTCAGATTATCTTAAATGATTAAATTAAGATTTATTTTTATTTTTATCAAATTTGGTCGCACGAGGATGGGTAAGAGGAGGACGCAAAATAAACACAGCGACTCTCCTAAATGAGTTAAAAAAAAAAAAAAAAAAAAGTATGTATCACATTTGGTTGTGAGGAGATACAAATAAGCCGAAGCATTTGATGATTAAAACAATCTTGTATTACATTCTGCCGCGAGACAGATTCCAACAAAAACTACCTGACATGATGGAGCATACCATTTGTCAAATTTGACTTTTGTGTGTGTGTGTGGGGGGGGGGGGTAGGAGAAACGAGGTGTGTGTGCGTTGGAAGGGGGCGATTAAGAAAGCAGATCTCTTGAGAAAAACATTCCAATATTTATTTGTTGCTTTATTTGGGAGCGGATCCCTGTGGGGGTGGAGGTCGGGCTACTGTTCTCATTAACGTTATTATAGATACGAATGCAACGGTGTGACGACCGTCCCTCTTTGATGTTTATCTTCCTCCTGCGATGAGAAGATGTGACACAAGGGTTAGGAAATGGGATTGAAGAGCCAGCGCCTCTGTGGAGGATCACTCTGGACCGCAAAGAAGAAGAAAAAATGTCTAGGTAGCCTCCGTTGACATTCCCCGATAGAGGCACCTCAGGCGATTATCAATAAACTAACTCCTTCTGCGACATTAAAACCTGCGATCAGATAGGTATATGTCAAGTAGTATGCGTATCGTTGATCAAACGATTAATAGCTTATCTGTTAGAGAAAAAAAGTACCTTTTTTTTTTCGAATACTTAATACTTCGATTTCCAGGTTAATTCATCGAGTATGCGTCTCCTTGCTACTTCGGTTGCTTGAAGACTGGGTATAAAGTACCAGTTAAGAATCCGTCTTTGAAAATCATCCGGACAGGTGCAGAGCCAGGAACGCGCCCAGTACCTGTCAAACCGAGGTACGCCGCCTGGGCAGTACCTAGGAGGTCCGCCCTTCCAGGCCTTGCCACCTGGCTTTGGGTGGAGTCAGTTTATCGCTTATTCTGAGGCGCCCTTAACGGGGAATGCCGACCGGGCTGTCCAGGCATTTTTTGTTATGCACGAGTACTCCTCCTCTAGGAGTGCTGGATTGAACACCCCAGCTTCTGACCTTGTGCCACATCATGCTGTCATGGGAAATATGTTAAATATCTTCTTCCGATTTCCAGGTTCATACATATTCTATTTTTTGCTAAACTAAACTGCAAGATATTCATCGTATTCCTTAGAAAAGAAAGTTTTTTTAAATTATAAATGACTATATAATTATTTCGTTACCTGCTCTATGACTATATAATTATTTTGTTACCTGCTCTATGACTATATAATTATTTCGTTACCTGCTCTATGACTATATAATTATTTCGTTACCTGCTCTATGACTATATAATTATTTCGTTACCTGCTCTATGACTATATAATTATTTCGTTACCTGCTCTATGACTATATAATTATTTCGTTACCTGCTCTATGACTATATAATTATTTCGTTACCTGCTCTATGACTATATAATTATTTCGTTACCTGCTCTATGACTATATAATTATTTCGTTACCTGCTCTATGACTATATAATTATTTCGTTACCTGCTCTATAACTATATAATTATTTCGTTACCTGCTCTATAACTATATAATTATTTCGTTACCTGCTCTATAACTATATAATTATTTCGTTACCTGCTCTATGACTATATAATTATTTCGTCACCTGCTTTATGACTATATAATTAACTAACATTTTACCATTTTGATAATCATCCCTCTGACTGTATAATAGATTTATAATCAGTTCTATGACTATATAATGGATTTGCAACCAGCTTTATGACTATATAATTCTCGGCCAGTGTAAGCAGGTATTTGTTAATTATTTATGTGTTTTATTGTATCGATCACAAATCAATATCAGAAAAGAATTATAAGTATTGAACGAACTACAGAAAATTGACTTTCACCCCCCCCCCCCAAAGTGTATCATTTGATAAAATGTTTTAGTGAATGAGTTATTCAAAACCACTACGTTACGATACACATTTTTAATTACGATATTCACTGTGTCAACTTGATTCATTTTTTAAAAAAAATGTGTAGCTCACATTTTTTTTTTGTTGTTATTTATACCGCTGGTCCATAGTTTGAGACGAGATAAAAAAAAGTTTGTTTAAGTAGTTCTGTCTTTAAATTGAAATCGTGCGAATAGCTGCTTAACTGCAAACGACACAAATGCCAGTAAATATTTGAAAAGAAAAACGGTTATTTTATATTTTGATTGCATTTTGATAACTATTGATGCCAATAATTAATTATAATTTTTGAATAGCTTTAGTTTTTAGTTGTATCGTTATTAGAAATTATACAAGATGCGCCATGACGAATCCGAATAATGTATACATTTTTTTGAAGTCTCTTATAATCAACAGAGTCGCACTTCTTTATAAAATAAGAATTTAAATAAACAAAAAAAAAAAAAAAAAAATATATAGAGAGAAACTTGACAGAAATACTACTACTACTACTACTATTACGACTACTACTACTACTACTACTATTACTAATGATAATAATAATAAACAAAAAATATATATATAGTGAAAAGGTACTTACGTGGTATACAATATCCGGGCCTGTTCCTTTCTTCACATCATCTAGTTTATCCCCGGGGTAGATCCCTCTACTTGCTTTCGTCAGAGGAACATCCCTGACTTGTTCTGCATCTGTGTTCCGATTCGATGGAGCGTTTGACCAATTCGTATCCTGATGCGTCGAACACATTAGGTGCCTCTGCTCGTGCTTGTAAGAGGGATTTACTCCTCCCCTGTGTTGGGGGGTTTTACGCTGTTTGCACCTCACAAAGCAAATCGAGATGGCTGCCGTAACCGGGATAGAGATGGCCATCGACACTAGCACGATGATGATCAGTAAGAACATATGGATTTTGTCTTCGCCTTGTTTGTACGAGTTGGTCAGCATCCCCGACGTCTTGTTGCTCACCGTGAGCATCAAGAAGAGGTTTGTTGTTGCGGATAGAACGGGCGTCCCACTGTCTTTGACGACGAGTTGCAGTTCATATGAACCAGCATCGTCCATGATGACGACGCGGGTGAAAGACAAGAGACCAGAGTAATGGTCAAGCGAGAATAGTTGTTTGTTGTTGCCGCTGACAATTTCGTATTTCAGGAAAGCATTCTCTCGGCTATCGATGTCCGAGGCTTTGAGCACTGTGACGTTATTCGTGTGACGCGGGTAATAAACCACATCCATGCTGTAGGGGTTAACGCTGGGGAAGGTGAAATATGGGGCATTGTCGTTAACGTCTTTAACTTCCACGACAACGTTCACTGTGTTGTTTAGAGGGGGAATTCCGTGGTCTTTGACAACCACCTGAAATTTGTAAGTGGTTTGGAACTCGTAGTCAAGGGGGAGAATCGTGGATATCAACCCATTGTTTGTAATAAAGAAGGGGAGAAAGTTCTGGTTGTTGCTTAAAAGAGAGTAGGTAAGTCGACCCCCGGCACCAGAATCAGGGTCTGTCGCGTTAATTGAACCAATTATTGATTTAGGCTTTTGGTTTTCGTACGTCCAGAACTTGACCGTATCCTTCGGAAAGTGGGGTTTCTCATCATTCACGTCCATTACCTGGATCGAGAATCTAGTTTCACTGCGCAGGGGCGGGTAACCCCTGTCTTGACAAGTGATCACGATGTCATGGTGATCGTTCATCTCTCTGTCGACAGCCTTCTTTATAATGATCTTATATTTCTTTGTACCTAGGCTCTGGAGTTGGAATTTATCATGATGGAGATTGCAAATAACCTCCCCATTTGGTCCAAAATCATGATCAGTGACCTTGACATATGCAATAAAGCTTCCGACTTTAATATCTTCCGAGATAGTGGCTGTGTTGCCAGTGGATGCTGAGACGAAATTGACATCGATGGTTGGTGCATTATTCTTCTGACTAATCACATTCACTAGTACCATTGCGATGGAATTAAGCGGAGGACTGCCGCCATCTGTGGCTTCAATGTACAGTTTGTATGTCAGTTTTTGCCCGACGTTGAACTTCTTGTGCAAGAAGATCTCGCCAGTCTCAGAATTGAGCTGAAAATGTTCCTTAGCGACGTCGACCGTCTGGGAACTATAATGGTAGGTAATCTTACCATTCTTTCCGAGGTCTAAATCAGTGGCCGACAATATCGCAATGGGTGTAACCTGATCGTGTTCATTTTTTATCGAAACATTGTAGGCATTCTGAGAGAAGACCGGCGGATTATCGTTAACATCCGTCACTGAGATTTGAACATTCAGAACACTTTGTTCTGCGGGAGTGCCTCCGTCTTTTGCGATCACTTGAACGAGGTAAGAGTCCTTTACTTCTCGGTTCAATCTTTCCTCAAGGGTGATACTCAGTTTTGATGTTCCGTCCACGTTTTTCGAAACATACAAAGTAAACGGCTCGTCGTCGTTCTTTTTAAGGTAGTAACTAATCTGGGAGTTTTTCACTCCGACATCTTTATCGAAGGCGTTGGGGATACCTCTTCGGGCCCCCTTTATCGATTCTTCAGAAAACTCGATATCAAATTTCTGGCTGGGGAATTCCGGTTGGTGGTCGTTGATATCATTTATCACTATCTTCACCTCGAAAACCTTCATGAAAGACTTGCCTCGCCGTATGGCAACCTCCAACATTTTAAAGCATTCAATGTTCCGTGTACAGATGGACTCAGCGTCCAGCGTCTGGGCAGTGTAAAGTTTTCCAGTCTTTTTAGCTATGCGAAAAAGCTGGGCGATTTCCGGCGTGCTTTGTTGCATCTGACTGAAAGTGATCAATTCACGGTCCTCAGAAGCGACGCTGTCCATGACGTGCATGTCGGCATAGATATCACCGAGGTAGGTGCCAGGACTCTTACCTTCCTCGATGTAATAGGTAAGGTCGACACCCAAACAGGTGTGAAGAACAACGGAGACAACCACTACCTGTTGCAACATGTTCCATTCAGGTGTATAGTCAAGGAGGAATTAAAGGCTCTTCCCTTTCCAAAGAAAAATCCAGAGTTTATGATGGTTTCACCTGAAAAAAAGAAGAAAAAAATGGACATTAATGACTATTAAAAAGGAAGGTTTCAATCTATTAAATATATAATGTAATCTTGTGGAATTTTAATGTAGCACAATGATAAAAAATTCCCATTTAGGGGAACCTCAGCTTCTCACATTTGGGGGAGGAGCTTATACTCGATTTTCCTTGTACTCGAGTGGAGACAAGTATAGTTGAAAAATGTTTTATGGGAAACATGGCAGAGACGGCAATCTCTAACTCGACTCAGTTGATAGATGTTTAAAATATCTCAGCCGAGTCAAAGCAATCGAGGTTGACAAGCTCAAAGGTCAGATCTACTTGTAAAACAATGGCAACATTTCAGTGTCTTTGTTTTTTTTTTTTTATATCTATATATCTTTCCCATCTCTCTCTCTCTCTCTCTCTCTCTCTCTCTCGTGCTCATAATAATGAAAGAAAGTATAATCAGTTGATGCCAGGAGGCTATACTAGGCAGTTGCAAACAGTTGTACACTAGACATTATCGAAAAAAAAAAGCAGATGGTTTGCATGCCAGCTTAACTCTCGAGTTCTAAAAATGCTTCTTCAAAAGTTAAAATAAAAGAATTCTATTTTTATCAAAAAAAAAAAAAAAAGTGTGTTGTTCGTTTATTTACTACCGAGTCCGGTTTCAGCAAAGCGGTCCCTGCCAGTAACGATTCTGAGAACTCGACACAAGGCCCGTCAAACAGACATAGCAAACGTCATATCAACTCTTTGATCTAAAGCAGATATATCTATCATTTTATCGTGTATAATAATCGGCGAGTTGATTGCCGTGCGGAGGGCGTAACCAGCGTTCCAGAAACGTTCCAATAACACGGACACACCAAATCACTCTCCCTGGTAAGTTGGACCTGAATAGCATTTAAATTTCTATGTCAAACCTTGCTTCTGATTATTCAACTTTCATTTGTTATTGTTGTACCATGTTATTTGCACTGTAATGTAAACAGACATCTTACTGCTTAACTTCCTACATAGTATTCCTGTAAATCTGGTCCCAAATTGTAGCCTTTTATGTTGAAGTGAGACTGCACCTTGTTTGGGTTAAATAACAGTTAAAAAAGGTTATATATTATTTAAAAAAAAATATTATGTGTGAGTTGCTAGAGTTGATTAAAAAAAAATAGGCCGTTCCACCCGAATAATTGGAATAGTGTGGAAACATTTTTCAGTTATAATCCAAAATATCCAATTCAGAAAGAAAGGTAACTAATTTTTATAATTAAAGAACACGAGAAGAGTTTTCTCCCTTAGATAGAACTGAGCTATACATTTATCAGAGGTTTTGAAGACCCCTTAATTGATGCCTTGAAAACTCGATATCTTGTTTTTTCATTATTAATGACTAATTGTAAGTGTAAAAAAGAGGAATGCTGATTTTTATTATTCATTATTTTTTATTATTATACTTTTATATTATGTTTTATTATTAGCATTATTATTAATATTTTTATATTATAATAACTATTATCATTATTTCATTATTTATGATTTCATTATTAATATCATCATCATATTTTATTATAATGGTCATTATTTTTCATTATCATCATCCTTAATAGCATTATTTTTTTATTAGCAATCATAATTATTATCATTATTATTTTTCATTATTATTAACTAGTTTATAATCATTATTATTAATTATAATAATAATTATTTCATCATCATCTTCATTATATTTAATCGTTATTATTCTTAGTAGTAGTAGTAGTAGAAGATTATTCATTATTATTAGTATATTATTTTTCATTATTAGTAGTATATTATTTTTCGTTATCATTAGTATATTATTTTTCATTATCATTAGTATATTATTTTTCATTATTATTAGTATATTATTTTTCATTATCATTAGTATATTATTTTTCATTATTATTAGTATATTATTTTTCGTTATCATTAGTATATTATTTTTCATTATCATTAGTATATTATTTTTCATTATTATTAGTATATTATTTTTCATTATCATTAGTATATTATTTTTCATTATTATTAGTATATTATTTTTCATTATCATTAGTATATTATTTTTCATTATCATTAGTATATTATTTTTCATTATTATTAGTATATTATTTTTCGTTATCATTAGTATATTATTTTTCATTATCATTAGTATATTATTTTTCGTTATTATTAGTATATTATTTTTCATTATCATTAGTATATTATTTTTCATTATCATTAGTATATTATTTTTCATTATTATTAGTATATTATTTTTCATTATTATTAGTATATTATTTTTCGTTATCATTAGTATATTATTTTTCATTATCATTAGTATATTATTTTTCATTATCATTAGTATATTATTTTTCATTATTATTACGACTATTATCATCGTCATTAACACAACCTGCCGGCACACATGAACACGAAAGGAAATGAACTTTTGCATTATTTTTTTTATTCAATCTCAATTCTTCTCATTACCAGTTAATTTGTCGTATTTCATGTAAAAAAAATAAAAGTAAAAAAAAAATATACTAAACAGGATAAGCCAGGTTTAGATACAATAGATTCGCAACTACATAGAATACTTGAAGCGACAATACTGGTACTATAAGCAGATTAACCATAAGCCTGGAATAACCCATCCTCTAATATTTTCATTATTTCTTTTTTTTTTTTTTATCGTTATTTATCATACGAGCTCATGTCTGAGGAAAATCGACAATTCATTAGATTCCTACGGTAAGCCCGGGAGTTTGAGCCTTCATTGGCGATTCAACTTGTAAGAAGCAGGAAAGAGATTCAGTTGGAAGATAGATGACCTCGAATGTTCATCATGCAAACATACCTTTGCATGCGTCCGAGAGAACTTATTCAATTCATACATTGATTATGAAGATTATTTTACGCGAGAGAGTCATCACTTATCAAGGTCTGAAGACTACTCGAGGATAAAGGTTAATAAGTGACAAGAGGTTGATGAAACAACACCATAATGATCCACAGTGCTGGAAATGGGTAGAATTTGATTATTTAAGAGGACGACTCACAAAAACTTGTTTACTTGAGACTTAAAAACGACCATGTTGTAGTCAGCTGGAAAGCAGCCCCGCGGTATAGAGTTGCACAGGCGGTCAGTCTATGAGAGAAACTTTGTTCATGGAATTTGCATTTAGTTTCAGGCACAGATAGAGAGTGAGGGAAAAGATTCCAATTTTTTATTTGATAAACATGCAAAATCTTTGTATTTTGAAGTTTTATTTTAATGCGCAAGAATTAAAATCGATATGACGTAGCAGTTTTGCGATGAGAACATTTTTATTAATAAATAACCTACAATTTACACACAATCTTCAGTAGGAGAATATATAATCATTTCCACAGCTAGACAACGTCGCAGCTCATAAGAGCCAAGAAAGCCAATAAACCGGAAGTCCAAAACTCGAGTTTCGCCCTCATTTGGGCTCACCAGTAAGACACATCTGAACTCGGAGTTTGAAACCCGAGTCTCTTGCATGCTAGGCGAGCATTTTACCAACTGATCAAACATGCTACACACACAAGAATGCCTATTAACTTACACAGATCAAGCAACTAACGATGTTGTCTGGCTGCAGAAATAATTATATATGGATTGTGGACATCTTTGTTGATCGTTGGCTGGACTGAAATGTCATCAGTATTAAATAGACGAAGTTGCAAGAACCTCATACGTCGAAATAGAAGGGAG
>NC_136502.1:112796558-112834058 GCF_053919585.1 Euprymna scolopes
AAATTTACATATGTTAAGATCTAAAATTGCACTGTTTGTTTATTTGCACCAGGATTTGACGTATCCTGAGGACTTTTGGGGCTAAATGTCGGGGAGGGGGGTTGCAAATGTTGAAATTTAGTCATTTTTTAAGCCCTGTTTACTGTGCACTCACGGGGTATCATGCATGCTTCACTTGTTGTTCTTTTTTTTTTATTATTATTGCTGTTAATAAACAGAGAAAGAGTGGCGGAAGCGAGAGTGATAAATGGCATATAGTACAAAGGTAGGGGAGATCAAACTCTATAGTTTACGCATACATAATTATACATACATACATTCTATATTTTACACACACACACACACACAGATATATATATATATATATGATAATTAACAGTGTATATATATATATATATATATATATATATATATATATATATATATATATATATACATACACACAAATTTATTTCTCTATTTCGTTTTCTTTCAGTCTTCTCTGCTTGATATTGCATGACCTACCCAATTTGCCTAGATAAAAACTGGAAACATGCACGCACATACTCCACTACTGATGTTCATCCACCTAGGATGCTGGTTCAGTTCAAAGGATACATCGGAACACACGCTCGATCTCCGGCGCACTAGTTAATCTCTTCTTTATGCAGTCTTTGAATGACCTAATCCTTTCCAAGTGAAAGTACATATGATCAATGTCACGTGTTGAGAAGGAGGAGGAGGAGGAGGAAGGAGAGGAGGAGGAGGATAGGACAAGACAAGTGCACACACCACCTGACCTTCTTGGGTGGTCCATCTCCTCCTCTCCCAAAGGTGGCTAAGGGACAACTCTGTAATTACTTTGTGCACAAAACAGTCTTAATCTATTATTAAATAAAAACATTCTGTTAAAAAAAAAGAAAAAGCCGTGAACACTAAAGCATATTTACATCGTTCCCCACGAGGGCGCAGTATGCAACAACAAAAAAAGAGGGACTCTGCACTTGATTGACATAGGAGACTGTCAGAAATTGACTTCAGTTCCATTAGTGTTCTTTTTACAAGCGGAAGATTTACAGATGTAAGGGAATGAACCTAATGCTAATTATCACTTTCTGGCTACTTACTACAAAGGCAGGCTCCCTCTCTTATGCTAGAAAACTTCTCACACCAACCAGGAATCAATAATTCCATGTAACTGTATTTTGAAAATATTGATCATCTTTCCTCAAGCCATCTTCATCTTTTATATAATGAAGTTGCTTTCACAGGTAACAGAAATTCAAACAAATATACTGAAGACATTGCCAAGACTGCTGGAAAGAAAGTGGGATCCCTCTATAGGGCTAAGTAACTACGCAGACATGTCAGTGTCCTGTACCTCTATAAAGCTGCAGTTCGCCAATGCATAGAGTATTGTTGCCACATCTGGGCTGGTGCACCTACCACTAATCTATTTTAGACAGGGTCCATAAAAGACTATCTTCAACCTAATAGTCCCACACTCTCAACCAAACTCTAACCTCTGTCCCATCACTGCAATGTTGTATCCCTGCGCCTGTTTTGGAAGTACTTTAATATGCTCTGATGAACTCATAGCACTAGTGCCCTCCTCCTTGACAAAAATATCCCGACAAACCCGACAAGCAGCAAAATACCAATCGTTTACCGAAGATATCTTAGATGCTCGAATACTTTCTATTTTAATAGTTTCTTCCTTTAAACTGATAGACTTTGAAATTTCTTCCTTGTTTCCCGCTTCTCTGATTGTACTAACTTAGATTAAAATATAATGTGAACAGACATCGTATTGCTCAGCTCCCTACATAGAGCCCCCGTAGGCATAGTCTCACATAGTAGAACCTTATATCTAAGTGGCAATGTTCATTGTTTGGGATGAATAGGAGTTTAAAAAAAAGATAAGCCAAACTATTTTTCCAAGTTTATTTGATTCCAAACTACCAAGCGCTAACATTAAAAAATAGACCAGATTTACTTTATTATGAAGATGAAGAAAATATCATGAGAAAAGAAAAGATCAACGTTTTCATAATATGGTTTTGTGTAAATATTGATTTGTAATTGAGATCAGGTGGTATTCACAAAATCCATAAGAAAAGCATTGGTTGATTGAATCTGGTTAAAACAGTAATTGTTTAATGTTTTTTTAGAGCATTCTTTGAAAGGATGGGCTGCATTCGAAAGTCATGCTTCATATATTCATACATAATACCAGGTACTTTCAATAAGTTTCCAGACTTTCTTGCGTAGACTCTTGAAAATTCAGTATGCCATTGCTATGCATCTTATGAAATGACCAATTTTTATGATTCCAGGTTCAAAGGAATAGACAACAGCAATTAGAATACACCCTTCTAAAGCCTGATTGTCACAGTTGGGGAATTTGGAAAATGTAATCTAGACGTGAGGACAGTTTAGAAGAAAGATATGCAATAAAATTCTGTTTTAAACTTGGAATACATGTCACAGAAACGTATGGAATGCTTCAGACTGCTTTTGGACCATCTTGTATGAATCGCGCATCAGTTTTTGAGTCGCATAAGAGATTAAAGGAAGGCAGGGAGTCTATGAGGGGTGATGAGAGGTGTAGGAAGAGAAAGGAAGTCAGAACACCAGAGTTGATTGGCCAAATAAAGAATTTCATGGATAAGGAGTGTTGTGCGTCTATAGAGACAATAAGTGTACAGTTTGATGTCAGTTTGGGAACTGTACACACAATTATTTGTAAGGAACTGATGATGCCGAAGATTTGTGAGAATGCACCCGTCCACAATTCCATCCTTGTCACAGACTATTTGACCAAGATGAGCATCAAGATGGTTCCTCACCCTCCCTATAGTCCAGACCTTGCTCCCTGTGACTTTTGGTTATTGCCTAAGCTCAAGGAAAACCTTAGACGCTGTCGTTATGAGACAATTGAGAGGATGAAAGAGGCTGCGATGAGGGTCATTGACACGTTCACACAAGATGACTTTCATGGAGCTTTCCAGATATTATTGGAATGTTACAACAGGTGTATTGCAGCTGGAGGAGATTACTTCGAAGGGGACCAGAGTTTCATGTGTGTACTACCAATAAAAGTTAACATACGAAAAAAGTCTGGAAACTTATTGAAGGCAACAAAATATTTAATGTTCACACTGCAGATCAAGGAGGAGCACATCTCTTACCTTTTAGAGCCTCATAGATTTAGAATATTTAAAAAAAAAAAAAAGAAAACAAAATGATTACTTCAAATATTTAACTTTACCTACCATTGAATTAAAAAAAAAAAAGATACATTTTTTAACCTTTCCTTCATGACGAGGTTAACCAGTGTTCAATCCCAAGGGCGGGGGACACTTAAAATACAATTGCAAATTACTTGGACTTCTACCTAGTCATGGCTGATGGAACGAGAGCATGCTACCCTCATGGATTAAATAAAGGTTTCCATTTTAAATTCTGCACAGATTCCCGGGTTAGGCAGAAAAATTCTTGAGTTTTATACTCCTGAAGAAGGTTGGTGGTTAGATCGATCAAAACGTTAAGAAAATGAGTCTGAAGATGAGAATAGTTGTTTTTTTTAAATATTTTGATTGCATTTTCACCCCAAACAAGGCACATTGCCACTTTGTTGTAGGGGGCTACTATCAGGGATATAAGCATCAGGGGTACTGTGTAAGAAGTTGGGCAGCAAGATGTCGGTTCACGTTACACTTGAACTTCTGCATGTCAGTACAGTCGGGGAAGTAGGGACCCGGAAGGGAATTCCAAAGTCTTGCTATTTTGGTGAAGAAACTACTGGAGTAGAAGGCTCTTTTGCATCTAGGGATCTCTACTGTGAAGGGGTGGGATTTAGCTGCTTGTCGGGTTTTTCAGGGATATTAATATCGAGGGGGCACAAGTGCTTGCAGTTCGTCAGAGCATTCACCGTTAAAGTACTTATAGAACAGGCAGACGGACGTTTTTTGACTTTGTTGAACGTCAAAAAACGACATTATTTTTGCCCAACCTAATATATATATATATATATATATATATATATATATATATATATATATATATATATATAATCGGAGACAAGATACAGCAGCATGCCCAAATATATACTGACTGAACTTGAAACAAATTTTCTTATGGCCTACAATGAGGAATATCCGACTTACGACAAAAATGCTAGTTTTATTTTGGTGTCTTAGCCTCCCCCTCTTCTATTTTTGCTGATGAGGAGACAAAAACTTTGTTCAATTATTGTCAGTTTTAATAAAATGAACATCGTTTTCGAAACGATCGGCAACTCAAGTTGATTTTGTTTGTTTTTCCTTTTGAAACTGATTTATAATTCACAATTAATCTTTTTACTCTCTCTCTCTCTCTCTCTCTATATATATATATATATATATATATATATATAATTTAAATGGTGTCTTTTAAATTTAATAAAAACCCTTCAAAATTTGCTGACGAGGAGACCTTGCTTATTAAAAAACTATATGTAATAATTATTGTACGTAACTTGATGTCTACCACAATAAAAACCATTGTTTTCCGAAACGATCGTACAGATAATTGATTTTGTTGTTGTTCCTTCTTATGAAACGGATTTTTAATTTAATTATAATTTGATTTTTAAATTTTAAATTATCAATCATATTACTTTATATATATATATATATATATATATATATATATATATATATATATATATATATATATATATATATATATATTAACGAAAACAAAGGGATGTAGTGTTTAGCTGATATACGCAATGGTAAACTTCAAACTAATATAAATACCAGTATTTATATATAGAAAAATTTAATCCCAACCGAATAAAAAAGCTCAATATGCAATAGAGAGTAGAGCTTATTATAAGAGAAAGAAAATTAAAATTGTAAGTTGAAATTCACAATCAAAATTTATTGTTCGACTGAATACTCCAAAAAAGAATTTACAAAGTCCTTATTCCGCAAAGTTTCAAAGAATGCTATTCTTGTTATTCTTCTCATCAGAGGACAGAAATATTTTAATTTGCTGATTTCTTTCTGTCCTCTGATGACAAGAATAGCAAGAATAGTATTCTTTGATACTTTGCGGTATAAGGACTTTGTAATTTGGTTTTTGGGTGTATTCAGTCGAACAATAAATTTTGATTGTAAATTTTAACTTACAATTTTTATTTTCTTTCTCTTATAATAAGTTCTACTCTCTATTATTTGTGTATTGAGCTTTTTTTAAATTCGGTTGGGATTAAATTTTCTATATATAACTACTGATATTTATATTAGATTGAAGTTTACCGTTGCGTATATCAGGTAAACACTACATCCTTTTGATTTCGTTAATATATATATATATATATATATATATATATATATATATATATATAGTTTCATCCACTCTAGGACTCTTCAGGCTTATGCGCAAAAGCCTGGAAAGCCCTAGAGTGGATGAAACGCGGAATATTCAGTGTAGCTTAATCGCGATATATATTTTATAACTTACTAACTAGATCTACCTACGTATTGAGCACTTTTGAAGTAAATACTTAAAGTTTACGCATAAATTTATACTTTCGTATATTAATTTTATGCGAGTAAATGAAGTAGTTATATAGATATACTATAAAGTAGTTTTATATATATATATATATATATATATATATATATATATATATATATATATATATATACCTGCCGTATTAACCAGCGAGACAGTAAAATCAGACACGAATATATGTAGACTTTTTATATAGACGAAACTTAAAGTTGCAGATAAAAAAAAATTGTGTCAGAAATCGATCTTGTTTGATGGCGTGTAATGTCAGATGAAGGAAATTATGCAGACAATGTTTTAAGTGTTATACGGGGACACTAAACCCAGGACTGCTCACTCCAGAGATTTGACTGGTATCGGAAAAGATGAAAAGAGGATGCGAGAGCAGAGTGCATGGAGGAGAAAGTTCCATAACTCGGAAATCTCACCTATTCCTGTCCAAGCGGTATGTCGACACGGGAAGAAGGCCAAAGATAGTTAAAGATTAATGTTTACTAATCGTCCGGTACATGAGAGACGAAATCTGAAAGCTAAACTTAGTTAAACCTTGTGTTGCATCACGAGGGATTGGTGCGTGTGAGTTGGTAGGATTAGGCAGTCAGTCCGCAAAGAAGATCATGGTTGTTGGGCTGTATGCGTGGTCGGAGGAAGACAAGTATAAATGTATAATGGAAGAATTGACAAAATTACAAAAATAGAAAAGAAAATTTTATCTTCACAAATGATTAATTTCAGAATTTAAAGAATATTCCATTTATAAAACTATATAGATATATATATACATATATTTAAATATATGTATACGTGTGTGTATGTGTGTGTGTGTGCGTGTACGTGTGCGTTTTCCTGAAAATAAATATGTTTATAATGTATATATTCAATAAAGGTATCTTAAAATTAAAAAGTGTTTTATCAACAGGATTTAGTTTGTTTTTAATCTGTAACAAATATTTAATCGGCAGCTGTTGTACCATGTCATATTTCCGTTCCTTTTCCTTACATGAAGGAGAAAATGGACCGTTTCTATCTTTAAAGACTGTTTAATGTTTTTGTTTTCTGTTAATCTTCCATGATATTCTTGTTTTATGGAGCAGTGCGAAAGTAAAATTGCACGGTTTTTTAAGCTCAATGAAAATGGATTTACACTTTCAGAGCATATGTAACTTTATCAAACATTTCAAAACCACAGAAATATACACTTAATTCACATTCATATTGTTTAAATTACTGTGTCTTACATGTGTTTCATTGAATGGCATAAACCAAACCAATCATCAGAGATTTTACATGAATTAATCAAAGAATAAAATGTACACGTTTTTTGTTCTAATTTTTCCTTGGTTCAAAAGTAATTATCGGTATGGCTTCAATGTGTTATCTATAATAAGTGGATGTTTTTAAGTTTTTAAACCTTCCCAGTTCGTTTTAAAATTACCTTTCCTTTGGCTCAAAAACAAAAGACACCGAATGAAAACAACACTAGCAAACCAATACTGGAAACTCAAAGAAAGCGGAAAATAGTAATACAAGCAGGCACATGTAGGAACCTAGACGATCCATGTAGATAATGCCTGAATGAAAAATTCGCTATCCTATACTTTAAAGAACCCCAACATCTATTAAACTGTAGGAGAGAAATAGTGAACAACTGTGTTCACAGGATAAACTTTATTCTAGGATAGCGATACAAAATAATTTTAAAATTGACAAGAACAATAGAAAATAAATAAATAAAAAGAAAATAAACATACATATACATAAATAATTATATATATATATATATATATATATATATATATATATATATACTGAAATAATATCCGAATTACAGAAAAAAATCACATATCCAACTACGCCGTTGTCGTCGTTTTTTTTTTTTTAAATATCCAACTGCACCTAGTTTGAAAATAGGTCAGCTTACTTAGATATTTACTCCTCCCATGAAAACCACACACAAAGGAAGGGGTGGACCTATGATCAACTGTACCTTTGTCCTGGAAGTGCCCGCCCATTGGCTGATTAGGATGCGCGCGATGGAAACTAGGAAGCTGATTGGCTAACTAAGAATTCAATAGCATATAAAAACGCGCGGTAACCACAACTCTTTGTATAAACCTGACGAATTCTCACGAGAATGAAACACGGAATATTCTGTGTAGCTTAATTGCCATATATAGTTTTATAATTTAGTACCTAGCTCTACCTATGTATTGAGCACTGTTGAAGTAAATACTGAAATTTTACGCATAAAATTATATTTTCGTATATTAATTTGTGATAAAATGAAGTAGTCACATATATACACCCATACACACGGTCCTGGATATGACCTAAAACTATATCCGATGATGAGGCCCCACCTTGCGGGCCTTGGGGAGTATGGAGCCACCCTTTAATTGCCATTGCTCCCAGATCCACTCTGCCCCGGAGTGGTAGTACCTGTTAGGGTCCCAACTATGGGTTAAATAGAATCTGACTTAAAAAAAAAAAAAAATTACTCCATTAAAAATCGTTCCTCAAAATAACTAGATTCGGCATTAGATAACCTGAAAAAGGTTGATATGCCGTAAAACACCCCCCGCCACACACACACATATATATATATTTGTTTACTATAGCTTTTTAGTACAATAGTTTAATGTCTTTGTTTCCGGAAACTTCTTAATAAACAATTACTTGTAAGTTACAAAACCGTTTTTCGATATACATATTTTTATGCTATTTTCCCCACCAATTTGTTTAAATAGCAATCGAAATTTCTTTTCTAAATATTGAAAGACATTTTTTTTTTTTTTTTTTAGCAATCTACACAATTTCTCTGTGATGATACGTAATTATTTATTCAGAAATTTCCCGAAATAAAGACATTAAACTCTCCCATTGAAATTTAAAGTAAACGAACATCTGTTCAAACTTGAGTAATATTTTTTGTTTATATATATATAACTACTTCATTTATTCACATAAAATTAATATACGAAAGTATATATTTATGCGTAAACTTTAAGTATTTACTTCAAAAGTGTTGAATACATAGGTAGAGCTAGTTAGTAAGTTATAAAATATATATGGCGATTAAGCTATACTAAATATTCTGCGTTTCATCCACTCTAGGGCTCTTCAGGTTTATGCATAAGCCTGAAGAGTCCTAGAGTGGATGAAACGCCGAATATTCAGTGTAGCTTAATCACCATATATATTTTATAACTTACTATATATATATAATATATATATGTATATATATATAATATATATATATATATATATATATATATATATATATATGTATGTATGCATATAATCAAAAGGATATAGTGTTTACCTGATATACGCAATGGTAAACTTCAATCTAATATAAATAACAGTATTCATAATTCATATATAGAAAATTTAATCCCAACCGAATTAAAATAAGTTGAAATTTACATTCAAATTTATTGTTCGAATGAATACGCCAAAAAAAACAATTTACAAAATCCTTATTCTGCGGAGTTTCAAAGAATGCTATTCCTGCTATTCTTCTCATCAGAGGACAGAAAGAAATCAGCAAATTATATTTGTAGCAATGCTAGAATTTGCTAATTAAGGCATTAAGTGAAAGTGGAATTTACTTTAGTCATAAATTGCCAAGAAAAAAATAGTAAAAAAATGTTGGATATTTAAAAAAAAACATATAAAAACAAACCGCGCATAATATTTCAGCTTTCATGAAGAATATCTCAAGGTAACCCCAAAGGCAAGAATAATTCTTTAGAGCGGATGAAGTCCAAAAATAAATCCAATAGTTTATAGTCCGGTTAGAAAGTTTTCAAAGCAGCTGAAATAATGGAAATTGTTTTTTCGGACAATGCAGTAGTCCAAAGAAAAGTTGATCTCCAGTAAAGTGGGATCCAGAAATATAAAGGGCAGAAAAATTTATTTCTGGATCCCAATTGACTCTATAATAATATCTATGAAATCTGCATAAATTAAAATATCATATTTAAGCGTATTTTACGACCGGGCAATGCCGGGCGTCCCTACTAGCTGAGATAAATATTTTTGCAGTTTTAAAAGAGTTATAATAATATCAGGGCATCTCCATTTACGCTGAACATCCATAGAATGCCAACATCAATATATTACATATGAAAGAGAATTGGAATTTCCATAAGACTCACTAGTTTGTATATTAATATTATAATGCCACCAACGACTTCCACCATTATCTTCTTATGTATTTTGATATCTTAAATATGAGATCTGATGCTACCAGATATACAATACAGAAAAGTTAAGCAACATTGACCCTGGTCAGTTTCAAAATGGGTAACCACTTGGGTATTCCAGATGATGTATATGCTCTCCGCTTATCTCGGCATTGTTTCCAGTCTTACACCTCTTCTTGCCACTGGACTCAAGCAGTGTCAATTCAAGAGAGGTATGATTGGGATTGCGCAGCTTTTGCCTCACAATTACACGTGCAGCTACCCTTACAGAGGTGTCCATCGTCCCTTGAGACTGAACGGAGGTATCGGTGCTACCAGATCAGGCTCTCTGAAGATACTGGCACTAACATTAATGTTATTGTTTTTTTTTTGTTTCCCCTTGCAAAACTCAATCATGTTCTGCAAAGCCAGAAACAACAACAAAAAAAAAATTCCTCACAAAACAACTAAACCAAAAACTGAATGAATAAATATTTGAAGATATAAAGAACTTGAAGCATAAAAACTTTCACCAAAATTAATGAATTCGGTATTAAATAATCCAAAAAGGGTTGATATGCTGAAAAACAAAACAACTAAACCAAACATCATTTATAAATATTTGAAAGATATAAGCAACTTGAAACATAAAACTTTTCCGTAAATTACTTGATGCAACGTTAAATAACCCCAAAAAGGTTGATATGCAGTAAAACAACCAAACCAAACCAAGCCAAACTCCATGAATAAATGTTTGCGGATATAAATTGAAACGAAATTGAAACGTAAAAACTTTTATCAAAATGACCAGATATGGCATTAACTTGAAAAGAGTTGATATGCCGTAAAACAAAACCAAATTTATTCTGAGAATACCTCTGTGGGATCCTTCTACCGCTCCAGTAGATATCTTACTCCCGATGCAATTCTCTACCTATATAAAAGCTAGGTACGGCCAACGATGGAGTACTGCTGTCGCATCTGGGCAGGATAAGCTGCTAGAAGCAGCTTATCCTTCCTTAACAGAGTTCAAAATAAACTTCGTAGCTTAGTGGGTGATGCCCTTTTCTTTTCCCTGCAACCTCTTTCCCACAGAAGAGATGTTGCGAGCCTGTCTCTGCTTTGTCGTTATTTTCATGGCAAATGCTCAGCTGAGCTTCAATCTACGGTTCCCCCTCGCCAAACTTTCACGAAAAACACTCGTCTAGCCAAAACCGCTATCAATAATTTCCCACACTCTTTATCTGTGCCTAAACCTAAACGTAGATTCCATGAACAAAGCTTCTTTCTTAGAACTGCACGCCTGTAGAACTCTCTTCCGATTGGCTGCAATTGGATTGTCTTCAAGTCCAACGTAAACAAGTTCTTAATGAACCGTTCCAATTTACAAAATTCTTAGATATTTTTTTGTGCAGAAATTCATCCGATATGTATCGAAAATCGAAAAAATCCGATCTAAAAAATTGTTTTCATCTCTTATAGATATAAAAAGAATAATTTTTACAGGGGAATATTTTACGTTACACCGGCCAGTGTAACGTAAAACATTCTCTTGTAAAAATTCTTCTTCTTAATCTATAACAGAAGAGAGACTATGATAAAGATTGTCAAGCCTAAATGTCAGCTGACGTGATATTGTATACAAACACAGATGGAACTTGATGAACGACATTATCCTTATAAATTTATTTATTTATTAATTTATTATTACTATTATTATTATTTATTTATTTTTCGAATTATTCCTCGTAAAATATAATAATCAATAAAGGATAGATTCTATAATAATACATACGCAATCTACATAAATTAAAATATTATGTTGAAGCGTATTGCACAACTGGGTAACGCCGGGCGGCCAGCTAGTCTTGTATAATACAGCTAGTTTTGTAACTTTTTTTTTTTTTAAATTTTGTTTCTGGATTTTTTTCTTCCAGGATTATCAGTCTATCATATCTATTTCCTTTCCTTTCGTTTCGTTGAGGCTGTTCATCTATTTCTGAAGATCCCTTCAGGCCCGAGTGCAAAAGAAAATGGGGAGGGGTGCTTCTGTTGACATATTTTCAAAACGACGTCATCAACTACAAGGATCGTTTTTGACGAAGAAGAAGAAAAAGAAGAAGAAGAAGAAGAAGAAGAAGTGAACTCCGCCCAGGGACTTTTATGCCTTGTCCTGTGTCAAGTGTCAGTCACGTTAATGCTGTCGTTTAAACCAACGGGCACAAGAAGATATGATAACATCTTTGTACGAGTCAATTCGGTCTTCGAGCCTTGAGCCTTTAGATTGGGTTCTGATTACGCGAGAAAAAATAGGTCAGTGGGCTTCACTTTCATAAGAAAAACAAAAAAAAAACAAAACACAATATCTTATTGTGCTTCTGAATTTTTTAGATGGATTGGATTCTTCAGACTACCGTTCTCATCCTGAATGTTATTTTACGTTTCGGCCGATGTAACCTCCGACCTTCTTAAGGTGTATTTTGCCAAACTCAGGAATCTTTCTGTCGGACTTGGAAATCGGCAAGGAATTCCCAACAGAATTTTTTATTACATCTATGAGTCTAGAATGCTCTCGTTCTGTCAGCCATGTCTGTCTAGAAGTCTTAAACAATTTGCAATTATACTTTTAGAATGTCGTCCGCACTGTGGATTTAACCTTCAACCTTCTGAAGAATTTAAATGAGGATTATTTATATTTACATTCTTTGGACTACTGTTCTCATCTTGATTGTTATTCGCACAACGTTTCGGCTGATGTAACATCTGATCTTCTTCAGGTGTATCTTGTCGAACTCCAGAATCCGCACGGACTTTCGAACGGAACCCTTTACTTAATCTACGGGGGTGTGGGGTAAAAATGTTGCTGCTGTTGTATAGCATTCACTCTCGGCGGGTTGAACAGACTTCCTCCAAAGAAGAAAGTGTCAAGAGAATATAAATTAAATGGCGGTCTCTGTTGCCTGTGATGTTTGGTGCATTTTTTGCCGGAAACCCGGTATCTTCGGACAGCCTGTTCTGGTTGAATCAGATACCTTTACAGGTATTACCACTTTGGGCCAGAGTGGACCTGGGAGCAATAGTAACTAAGGAACAACTCCACATTCCACACAGACCCCCATATAGGGTCTAACCATTTTCTTTTAAAGCCATACCCAGGACCAATGGGGGTAATATACAGCATAATTACGTTGACACACCATTTCTCATTGGACCACCGAAGTTAAGCAACGTTCAGTCTGGCCAGTACCAGATGGACGACCATTTGGGAATACCAGGCGCTGTATGTAGTGTAGGAAGACGTCGTCACCTCCCTGCAAGAGCGACAAAGACCTAACGTCATCTTCCTTATACATGTGATTAGGGACCACTTGTAAATTTCATACTTCCATGAAACTTCCTCCTTTTGAGGAAGCCGGTTCAACCCGTCTGGGGTGAGTACCACTTCAATAGTAGTAGTAGTAGTAGTAGTAGTAGTAGTAGTAACAGAGGTAGAATGTTTTTGTTCCATCAGCCATGACCAAGTAGAAGTCTTAAGTAATTGGTAATTGTTTTCTTTATATCGCCTGCAATAAGGATTGAACCTTCAACCCCTCAGAAGAGTGTCACTTACAACTGAATTTTACCTCGTACTTTATCCGTTACACATCGGGTTCAAGATGAGAATAGTAATCCGAATTATTCAAATAACGAAAAACTTATTATTTGATTCATGAAAAAAATAATGATTTAGTTCTTGTTTACTGAGCATTGAAACGTTGAAAAATGTTCTGGAATAAAGCATTGGAGTAGAAGACTCTCAAGACAGTCATAAATGATAATAGACGTGTTACAAAACTAAGTGTTTTTTGCAGCAAAATGAAAAAAAAAATGCTTCCTTTTACGTCTGAATTAGACGACTTTTCAAATGCGTTCGATTGCTAGATAAACGCTAATTCAAAAGGAAAATGTGCTGTTTGGCTTTACGACATATCAACCTTTTTACGTGTTATTTTTTTTAATACCGAATCCAGTAATTTTGGAAAACCTTTTTTGCTTCAAGTTTTTCAATATTTATTATATCTCCAGATATTTATTTAAGGTATTTAGTTTGATTGTTTTGGTTTACGGCATATTAACCCCTTTTCAGGTTATTTAATGTCGAATCCAGTAATTTTGGGGGGAGGAGGGAAGTTTTTATAGTACAAGTCCTCTATATCTTAAAATATTTATTTGTGAAGTTTGGTTTGGTTGTTTTGTAGAAAGAAAGTCTCACAGGGAAAGACTAGTGATGGATAAACTAGTCTGCATGTGCTAAGCAACACTCGCCGCAAGGGTAAAGTTGTTGCTATATTTTTGGAATAATAATGAGGGTGTGAATCCAGAAAATTGGAGGATTTTATTTATAAACAGAGGTGATAAGAATTGACCAATCAAATGGAACCGCGCTCTGCTTGCAACCAATCAGAAAACGGAATCATTTCATTAAACATAGTGGATATTTTAAAATTCTGCACATACTTTTCGTTCTTCACACGAGAAGGAATTTTGCTGCCCATTTCAAACTTTTCAAATTCAAGACTTCCACAGATTAGCTATTTAATGGGAAACCCTATTCTTCGTCTTCGTGTAAACTTTTAAAATTCAAAGCTTGACGATTGCCATTTTGTTTGGAACAAGATTTCTCTTTTCGTCTGAAAGTAAAATGATTTACAACTTAAAGGGATACTCTCAAGCGTGAGTAATTTTCTAGCACGGTAGAGGGAGCCCACATTCTTTGCAGTAGATTTCAGTGTATTTCAAATATTGATTTGGCCAATTAGACACACCCTGTTGTAAAGAAGAACAGTTCTCCCTTGCGCTTCATTATTACTACTGTAATCATGCAACATAATCGATATAATATGAACCTTTTACCAATATCTAAATATCGATTTGCAGTGTTATCAGGTGGGAGTTACAAAAGTCATAAAAAACACATTGTTTAATCGAATTATCAAAAACAGTAGAATTCCAATTTTCAAGAAATATCTTTTTTCTACTTAAAAAGATTCAGTATTTCTAAGAGCAATCAGACAATACTAAAAAGATTGTTTTCTTTTACGGCATATCAACCCTTTTTCTTTCAAAATTATTTAATACTGAATTCAAGCATTTTATATAGATTAGATTATTTAAACGACTGTTTTGATCTTACATTTCTCAATTTTTGAGATGAGGATTGGCTATTCGTATTATTTGGTTGGTTGGTTGGTTGGTTGGTTGGTTGGTTTTGTTTTACGGCATATCAACCCTTTTCGGGTTATTTAATGCCGAATCCAAAGATTTTGAAGAAAATTTTTTTTAATAGAATATATTTGTTGTTTTCACGTCGGTTTCTATTTAATCCATAGTTGGGACCCTAACAGGTACTACCACTCCAGGTCAGAGTGGACCTGGGAGCAATGGTAATTAAAGGGTGGCTCCACACTCCCCAAGGCCCACAAGCTGGGGCCTCACCACTGGATATAGTTTAAGGTCATATCCAGGACCCCCATTGAGGGACTTTTACCCTCTGCAGGGGGGACAGTCAGCGTATTCTAATGCCCCACCGACAGAATTTCCAACAGAACCCTTTATTTGATCCATGGGGGTAGGGGTAACATGCTCTCGATCCGTCAGGCATGATTAAGAAGAATCTAAGTAATTTGCAAGTGTATTTTAAATGCCGCTCGCACTGAAGATGGAACATTCAACCCCCCCACCCCCACCCGAAGAGTGTAACTAGACAATTGAATTTTACCAAGTACTTTATGCATTACGCCACGGGTCCTTTCACATGCTACCCCTGTAGATTAAATAAAGAGTTCTGTTCAAAATTCCTGTAAGTTTGACAGAATGATTCCCGCATTCGACAAGATATGCCTGAAGAAAGTTGGAGGTTACATCGGCCGAAACGTTGTGAAGATAACACTCAAGATGAGAACAGTGTTTTTATCTCAGTGTCTATTTTCACATACACCTATGGTACAACGGATATAGGCGTTGAGTGGCAATTGACCCAAAAGTCGTAAATATAACAGCAACAAATTGAAGGAATCGTCCGGATAATGCAACTAATAGCGAAAGATGAAAGTCTGTCAAAGTATCGATCTATTCTAAGGTTTGTTCTGCCTCCTTTGCCATCTTCATCATTGTATTTTTTCCATCACTTTTTTCTATTAACAGTTTCTAGTTTTCCCAATCTCCATTCTAGAAAGACCATTTTTTTTGTTCATATCTATAAGAATATTGGCATCGGTTAAATTGAGGAAATAACTTAGCTACAAGAACTGCAGGATGCCAAAACAACGGGTTACATTGTCTGGCTCTTTGCTATGTTGGCTCGCATCTAAGAAGGAAGTGATCACCGATTTTGACCATTCCTAAAGAGGATGATGATGTGTTAGCCACCTCCCCCCTTCAATCTCTGGTATTTGGCAGCAGTCCATGTTTTTATTTTTGGTTTTTTTTCTCGATACCAAGTAAATACGAGTAACACAGCAGGCGGACAGCTCTCAGTAATCCTAACCATTTCCAAGCATAAACGATTGTACATGTTATTAGTGTTGGGTTAGTTAATCCAAATTAGAATTGGGAATCGGAAAAGTCGGAAATTTTTAGAATATCGAAATCGGAAAAATTTCTGCCTATTTTCTGATGCTAAAAAATTAAAAAAATGTTTTTTTTTTTTTGTTTTTTTTCCAAACTTAAATTGTTCATTACAGTAATAATGATGATTCTCCACGTTAAAAAACGACCCTGGTGTCTAACTCTGTCCCGTGGGGAGACATAGTAAATAGGTACAGTAATAATGATAATTACTTTCAGCAAACCTAAAATCTATAGAACCCCCCCCACACACACACACCCCACCCACACATACATATTACATGGGGTTTTTACCGTAATCTGAATAAAAACAATTAAGAAAACGGCAACTATAGCTAAATCTTTAGAGGTCATAAAAGAATCGGAATCGGGAAAAAATATTGGAATCATTCCATCGCCACAGATTACACAATATACGTTCAGTTTTTACTATAATTGTTTTTTTTTTTTTAACATATTTTTCCGAGATGACATTAGCAGACAAGCTTGGAAAGCTTTTAGAATTTGATTAGAATAGGACTTAATTAAGCCATGCAGTTCCTATTATGGAAGAACACACAAAGAAACTGGAATCTTAGGAAGATCTTCATCATTACTGAGCAACCGGACTCATGAAAAAGAATTTAAAAAACTAGCTGGCAATATACCCGGTGAACCAAGTGCACGAGAGACACAAACAATTGCACTGAAAAGGATGGTTAGGATATTTAAATGATCTCTCGGTTGGAATGTGAGATAATCAATGAATATTTGGCATCTGGAAGCTAAAACCGAATGATAAGAAAAGTGAATATGCTATAGATATATATAAATATTATTTATTAATTAATAATGATTACCTGCATAAAAGTATGTCATCTATATACATATGCACGTAGTAATTATTAATTAATAATTAATAAATAATATTTAAATAAAATAAAAAAAGTAAATACGTCCTAAAAAATGCGGGCGAAGAAAAATGCAAATAAAGGGCAAATAACTCGTTTCTTACAATAAAAAACGTTCAGGGAATGAAAAAAAAAAAAAAAAAGAAATTAATCGCTAATAAAAAATAAATAAAAATTCAACAATCTTATATATATATATGTGTGTGTGTGTATGTGTATATATATATATATATATATATGTATATATATATGTGTGTGTGTGTGTGTGTGTGTGTGTGTGTGTGTATGTGTATATATAAGCAAACAGTTAATAAAACACGTTAAAAAACACTTTGAAAAAGAGTTAAAAACATATTTAATCTGAAAAGGAAACACTTGATAAGTGGATAGTCCTTAATCCGCGGAGTTTCGAAGAAATACTTCCCTTCTCATCAGAGGGTAGGAATTAGCAAAATGCGGGATCGGATTTTGCATACAAAAGTATTTGATGAAACAACAAGTAAGCCAAAGATCTTACTTGATAACAAAAAGTGAAGCAGAGGGAATATGGTGAAGAAAAAGGTGATTACACGTGAATGGATAGTCTGGTGAAAGGTAAATAATCCAATGACGGTAAAATCCAAAAATATAACTCCAAGAAAGTTAATTGAATTTCCATTCGCACAAGTAAAATCCAAGGAAATAATCCAGAAGGCCGAAATCCATGGAATAATTCACAAATATGTTTCTTATATATATATATATATATATATATATATATATATATATATATATATATATATATATATATTTTATAGCCGCAAACACTAATGTTTCATGCTGGCACAATCATCAATGCAAGAAATCACGATTACCGCTGGTTGAAGGATTTGAACCCCTGCAACGCAGCCATCTTTGACTCCGCTACCAAAGAGCTAAACGCCTAGGCCACCGTCAACCACCGCGGAATGAAGGGAAATTTTAATATTAATAAAGCTTGATGTTTCTATTCACTTGCCTCCCCACGAGGGCAGAGTCAGATACAAGGTCGGTTTTTAATGTGGAGAAAGTCCAGTTCCCCCAAAAGGGGCACTCTGCATAGGAACAAAAAGAAAAATTGTCTCGGTAATGAAAGATTTCTCCTCTGCTAACCGAGGACAGAATTGTGGTATCAGAACAGATACTACACTTTGTTCCTGGCCAAAAGGTCAAGACTGACCTTTCGCTTTTATTTCCTAAACAGCGGTCAACATTTAAGAATTTATTTCTGAAAGGGGCGAAATAATTATAAATAATTATTTTTTATACCTACAGACACTAGTGTTTTATGCTTTCGCAATCATCAGTGCAGGAAAGATTCGAACCCTGCAATGAAGCCATCTTTGGCTCTGCTAGCAACCCATACGCCACTGTCATATATTTTCACTTGTTTTAATTTTCTTATCACTTTGTTTTTCCTGGGGATGGGGCATTCTACCGGATGCCAAACATTCTCCCATTAGTTTAGTTACTCCAACCGAGAGTTTTCTTTTTAAAGATTTTAACCGTTCCTTTAAGTGCAATTGTTTGTATTTCTCTTGTACTTGGTTCACCGGGTATATTCGCCAGATAGTTTTTGAAATTCTTTTTCATTAGCTCGGTTGCTCCTATAATGACTAGTATGATTGATACCTTCTTAAGATTCCAGTTTTTTTTTTTCATGTCGTACATAAATTATTTGGTATTTTGTTATTTTCTCCCTCTCTGCTAGGTTTTTTTTTTTTTTTTTTTTTTTGAATGATTTAAATTATTTTCAGATCATATCCCAAATAAAGAATATCCACAAAAGTATGAAAGTTGTTTCAAACGTTTGCTCATCTTCTGAACAAAACTTTGGTTAGCACTGAAAAGTTCAACGTCTATCAAAACCAAAGTCAAATCAGGGAATCAAGAAAAGATAAAAATGTTGACAGGTCAATGTTGTATCATGCTGCGAGTTAATTCCAGTTTTTAAACAGAACCCTTTTTTTTTTCTTTGCTTCGAAACTGACATCAAATCACAGTATGATAAACTTTGATCTATCAACTTATTTATTTATAGATTTATTACAGATTTTGAAATGACTATTTCAGATTATTTCGTATGTGTAATTATAGTCAAGTCTCTATCGATCATTATACACTATAGTGTACCCAATATATATAGTAGCCATTTCAACAGTAAAAAAAAATATGACTTCAGTGCGATCATCTAGAATCGAAACTAAAACAGATAGCGCTTAAGCTTTTCTCGTTACTATTTGAGCTATAGTCAGATGGATAAGAAATAGCTAAAAATTAACAGACTTTAACGTATATATATATATATATATATATATATATATAGTAATTTATAAAATATATATGGCGATTAAGCTACACTGAATATTCTGCGTTTCATCCAACTATAGGATTCCTCAGACTTATGCGCATAAGCCTGACGAATCCTATAGTTGGATGAAACGCAGAATATTCAGTGTAGCTTAATCGCCATATATATTTTATAAATTACTAACTAGCTCTACCTACGTATTGAGCACTTTTGAAGTAAATACTTAAAGTTTACGCATAAATCTATACTTTCTTATATTAAATTTATGTGAATAAATGAAGTAGTTATATATGTATATATGCGCATGCGTACAAATGACACGTCTAATCGACTAACGCCTGTCAAGTTTCAATTTTTGACAAACTTGGCCCCTTCTATTTTTCCCGGCGAACACCTCAGAAAAGTATGGTCCATGCACACACACACACACACACACACACACACACACACACACACACACACACAAAAAAAAAAAAAAAAAAAAACCCTAATCATTTGACTCACCTCATGCCGCTCTGCGACCTTATGTCTCGGAAGAGATGCACTTTGAAAGAATGGAGACAGACACACAGCCATAGTGAGTTTTATAAATTAGGTTATAAAAAGACAGTTCTTTTATACGACAGAGGCGCGTGCTAAAATAAATGTTTTCCGTTATTTTACAACGAAACCATAATACCTGGTTAATTTAGAGGTTTCAGAATACACAACGCACAATCAGTCATTCGAATCCGTTTTTATTAACACATATAAAACTGGTCAACATCTGTTTTACTACATTATGGCCATACGAAAGTGATTTTGAAGTCTTTAAACTGGAGAATAGAAAGTATGTTTTAGGTTGAATAAAAATATAAAGACTAAAAATAATGTTGTTCAGTTCTGCTGATAAAATAAATGAAAAGGTGAATGTTAGAATGCAACCCTGGTGTATAAAAGAACCGGTTCTTCCGAGTTGCTAAATCGATTAGAAGGGGAGAAAGGGAGGGGGTAGAACAGAACGAAAAGAAAGAGGGAGGGGAGGAAAGAAAAAGGTAAGTAGAAAGGAAAGAGAGAGAGAGAGAGAAAGAACAAGAGAAAGAGGGAGAGGAAGGAAAAAAGGGAGAAGGAGATGAATGAAAGAGAGGGAGGGGGAAGGAAGGAAAAGGAAAAGAGATATAGGTAGGGGGAGAGAAGGGGGAAAACTAGAGAGGTATGGAGAGAGAAGGGGAAAGCGAGAGAGATAGGGAGAGAGAAGGGGGGTGAGAGAGGTAGGGAAAGAAAAGGAGGAAAGCGAGAGAGGTAGGGAGAGGGAAAGGGGAAAAACGAGAGAGGAAGGGGAGAGAGAAGGTGGAAAGCGAGAGAGGGAGGGGAGAGAAAGAGACAAAAAGAGAGAAACGGTCTACATAAATAAATAAAATAAAATAAGAATAAACATATTAAAAATAGTAAAAGTGAGGAGACGCATCACTCTTAAACAAAAATTATCAAAATGAACACTGTTCCTCCACCTCTTCATCCTCCTCCTCCTTCTCCTTCTAGTATATCTCCCCACCCCCTACCTCCACCCACTCTCGTCTGATTCTGTACGTGTGTCGTCTGCTTGGTGATACGTAATAGCGTGATGTTTGAATTTCGCAATTATTCGATTTTCCATGGGTGAAGAATGAGAGAGTGATATATTAGGGGGAGCCTATCATGAAAAGATCTCCAGTTTCCAAAGGAATTGGCTTCATTGCGAGCAAGAACTATTTTCTACCCATGAAAACGAACCGTGTTTTTAATTACTTGCACTATCTTGAGACAGCGGGGTTTTATACCGCTTTTTTTTTTTTTTTTTTTTTTTCAATACACGATGCATTGCATCGCTCATAAAAAGAGGAAAAAAAAAAAAGGGAAAATAATTATCTTTTTTTTTTATGTTTCAGATTTTTTTAGACGAGGATTAATTATTTGTATTATTCAGACTACTGTTCTCATCTTGCTTGTTATATTCGCAGTTTTTCAGCCGATGTAACCTCCCACCTTTTTTTCGAAGTATCGTTTAGAACTTACAAACCTTCTATTCTAACTTGCAAATCATTATGCCAAACGCAGGAATAAGTCTTTATAGTACTTTGCCTTGCACTTTTCTACTACTACTACTACTACTACTACTACTACTACTACTGCTACAACAACAACAACAAGTAGTAGTAGTAATATTATTATCGATATATTAATAGAATAGCGTGTGTGTTATATATTTCGTGTGTTACGTTTACATCAGAGTGACTGTCGTTTAATTGTTACTAAACTGGGTACCCGGCGTTGCCCGGGTGTTTGCAGGTGTGTGCTGAGCAAAAAAAAAAGTACCGCGAAGGACGAAAAGAAGGTGAAAAAAAATAAGTGACGTCTTTGCCGTTGCGTCCATCGCCAATCCGGAAGTGGCGAAGGTTTAAATTAAGGCTAGTCAATCGAATAGAGGGGATGACTTTCGCAAATATCGGCGAAAAAGGCGACCCCCCCTGTAGAAAAGTGCCCGGTTGAGGGTGAAGGAATTAATGGTTTTAGCCATTTTTTCGATATTTGTCGTCCGAAATGCGAGCTTCAAAACGATACCGATCTCGTGAAAATTCGTCACTTCTGTCGAAAGTTTTAGGTAGACATAAATACATTTAAACAGACGGGTGAGACTTATATTATAGATGGATTTCTTGTAATAAATAATTTTATCAAGAATTCTTCATAAGTTTCGGTTTCGATTATAGCTGGAGGAAGGAAGGATTCAAGCTGATGCGCCCTGCTCATAGGGATGTTTTTGAAGTCGCAACTTTATAATATATAAAAATCGATAGAACATTTACTCTATAATAGTATATACGAAATCCGCAAGAATTAAAATATATTTAAGCATGCTTTACAACCAGGCTATGCCGGGCGTCCCTGCTAGCTTAGATAAATACTTTTGCAGTTTTAGCAAAAGAGCTATAATATCAGAGAGTCTCCATTTCCATCAGAATGTCAACATCAATATATTACATATGAATGAGTCCCCCGTAGAATTTCCTCAGGTCTCGCTAGTTAATAGTATCATTATGATTAACAATATTATTATTACTGGTGGTGGTGGTGGTGGTGGTGGTGGTGGTGGTGGTAGTAGTAGTAGTCAGAATCAGAGTTGTGTTTCCCGTGATAGAAGCATTGTTTGAATTTCAAAATAAAATACATTTAAAATACGTTTAAAAGCCAAATTACAACGCAATATCATGAAAATAAACAAATATTTATTTTAAACAAATAGATATAAATAAATATATTATTTATAAATAAATAATATTTCGACGATAGACGTCATCGTCAGAATTTTATACACTTTTTTCTCGCCATCAATGTTAAATTGAAAAGAAAGAAAGAAAGAAAGAAAGAAAAAACAGTAAAGAGTCCGCGTGTTGGTCTGTGTGCGGTGTTATTTTAAAATGCCGGAAGAGAATGCTTGGCGTACTTGATAGTATTACGAGTAGTATTATCATTAGCAGTATTAATATTATTAATATTAGCAATATTATTGTTATTACTAGTATCATTATTAGTAGTGGTGGTGGTAATAGTAGTAGTCAAGTTTTGTTATTTCTGATTATTTTATAGAAATCGCTCCAGACAGGGCATAAAGCCACTTAATGTAAGGAGTTAAAAAGAAAAATATTTAAAGGTAAAAAATTAGTCAAGAGTAAGTGTTAGATGAATAGATTCCAACCCAGAAAACAGCAATTCTTTCTCATTTGTCAGAAAAATCTCTCGATGCAATGTGAGGAGTGAGTGTCCCAGACTCGGGGGTGGCCAACAGCAGCATTTCATATCTGCTGTCCATATGTAGTTTGGTCTCAAGAGTTGGCATCAGCCAGAGTGCGTGCAGTTATATCGTTTCTAACGCACTTGAACCACGTCTTCGTTGGTCTCTCCCGTGCTCTGGACATTGAAGCACATTATGCCGTTGATGCCAAAAAAAAAAAAAAAAAAAAAAAAAAAAAGTGGCTGGCCACCATATCTAACCAGAGACACAAACTGCATAAGGCATCACTAATATTCATCAAAACTAAGTTTTGGATGCAGCAAAACTGGTGGATTTTTTTTTTTTTTGTCCCAGTTTTTTTTTTTTTTTTTTTTTTTTTTTTTTAATGAAAATCGCTCCAGGCAAGGCACAAAGCCACTTGATATAAGAAAAAAAATACCCCCCCCCCAAAAAAAACTTACAAGTCAAAAACTAACAATAAGCATTATATGGATAGATTCTGATCTGTAAAACAGCAATTCTTCCCTCTTTGTCAGAAACATCATCCATAGAATCTAACGTCAAAAGGAGCGTTGAGGCTGCAGAAAATTTGTAGCTGTGACCAGATCATTACGCCGAAGTAATCGCAGCTCAAAACTGTTCTCGGATCGAGTTGTGAAGATGGTTAGATAGATTCTAAAAAGAGTGTTTGTTCTGAAAAAGAATCCAACACTGTTCACAAAGCTCCAGCTCCTGTTGCATCGCCATTATGTCCCATCCCTATACTTGTTTTTACAAATACGTCAATGCAATGTGCTCCGACTAACTTGCTTCTCTGGTGCACCCCACCCTGCTCGTGCCATAAATACACATGACAAACCCGAAAATCAATAAAATCCAACCCCTTCACTGTAAAAATTTCACGATGCTGAATGACTTTCTTTCTCTAACTGAGTCTTTCCTCGTTAACCTTTGAGATTCTCTTTCTGCTCCCGGTTTCCATGACTGTATCAACATGTAATGTTAATAAACATTTCACTGCACAACCCTTCCCTTATATGGTCTCTAATTCACTATAGCCCCTTATGTCTTAATAGCAATATAATTTGTTTGGGGGTTAGGAAATTTTTGTTTTAAGTCTATCAGTTTCTACATCTGTCTATCAAATCTATCACAATCTCTACATCTATCTATAAAATCTATCTACGTTTATCTATCAAATCTATCAAAGTCTGTCAGTCTCTAAATCTATCTACTAAGTCTACCATCGTCTCGACATCTGTCTACGTCTATCTATCAAATCTATCACAGTCTCTGTATCTATCTATCTATCTATCTATCTATCTATCTATCTATCAAATTAATCACAGTCCCTACATCTACCAAGTCTGTCACACTCAACATCTATCTACCAAGTCTATCACAGTCCCTACATCTTTCTATCAAATCTATCAGATCCTCTACATCTATTCATCAAATCTATCACAGTCTCTACTTCTGTCTATCCAAGTCTATCACAGTGTATCAACGATATTCGTCTCTCGAGACGCTGACACGCAATAACGCAACAATAACCATTCTGGTATATCTCCACACAATACACTCGAGAACACTTTCTCTATTAGTAATCGACAATTGCTCGCTGATCGGGACGGGGGAGGACGGCGACAACAACATCACGACCAAAAATATAAAATAAGAAAATAAAAGAAGCTTTAAAAAAAAGATGCACAAGAAAGACAAAGTAAAACGCCATCGTCAAGTAACCCCCCTCCCTCCGAATCCACCCCATCTGTTTTTCTTCTTCCCTGTCTTTCTTGAAAAAATTCAACGTAGCCATTGGGATTTTTTTTTTTTTTATCGGTGTGTCGCGTTATTTTCGGTGTTGTATTAGTGCTAGGCATCGATACGATAATGTTTTGTTTTGTTTTTTTTCCATTCCAGTCACCCCCACCCCCTCCCCGCCCCCTACTCCACCCGCTGTTTTTCCTTTCATGTTTTGATGAGTTTTGGGGCGTGTTTTTACAACGTTTTGCATTGGTGATCACAAGATTTTGGGATGTCTACATCTGTGACACGCTTAGTGTAAAGTGTAAGTGTCACCATCAACACGTTTTATGAGAGAGAAGAGAAGAGAGAAGAAAGAAAGAGAAAAAAGAAAGAGGAAGAAAGACAGAAAGAAAGGCAGAGAAACACAGAGAGAAAAGAAGAAAAAGAGTAAGAAAGAGAGAGAGAGAGAAAGAAGGAGAGTGAGAGAGTAAGAAAGAGAGACTGAGAAAGAAAGAGAGGGAGAGGGAGAAAGAAAGAAAGAGAGAGAGGAAGAAAGAGAGAACGAGAAGAAGAAAGAAGGAGGGTGAGAGGAACAAAGAGATAATGAGAGAAAGAGAGAAAGAGAGAGAGCAAGCGAAAAAGAGAGAAAGAGCGGGGGATAAAGCAAGAGATAGAAAATGAGAGAGAGAGAAAGAGAGAAGTAGGAGAGAATTTGAAAGAGAGAATGAATGAGAAAGAGAACAAGGGAGAAAATAAGAGAGATAGACATATATATATATATAGAGAGAGAGAGAGAGGGGATAAAGGGAAAGAAAATTGACTTTCTACTGAAGAAATTTAACCCAACAAAAATATGTAATAAAACTAGTTTTTAACTCTTCTAACATGTTATTTTGTCGAGTTTTTCAAATCAAACCCGAACAATCTAGCATCGATGTTTGATTCGGACTAACCTATTTATTTTCGTTTTCTCCTTTCACTGTATTATTTGGTACAAATATATTTTATTTCGACTTGCCTATTTTGTTTTTTTTTTCTTCTGAAAATGTTTATTCGAAGAAAATTGTTAGACATCAAACATTTTCGCCGAAACAGATTAATAAGACGTTATCGTGTGCAGTTATAACGAATTGTTTCCCCTGAGTTCTTCAAAATCAAATATATTTCTCATATTACATTTCTCATGAGGTTTGCATGTGATTATGCACTAATATATATATGTGTGTGTGTGTGTGTGTGTGTGTGTGTATGTGTGCAGTGGCGCCAAAAAGAAAGTCTGCATTTGTAATTTTTTTCCAAAACCGCAAGTTTAAGCTACATTGAATGTAGCTGTTTAAACAACCTATACCTCATTTTATTGGCCTTTTATTCCTCTATAATTATTAAATTTGCGGGTTTGGGAAAAATGATAAGTGCGGACTTACTTTTTGGCACCACTGTATATATATGAAAGAACACAATTAGAGACTGTACATTATAATTTACAAGAATTTATTGTTCGACAGGATATCTAAAAAGAAATATTAAAATTTTCTCAATCTGCGGACTTTAAAAAAATTAAAAGGTATTGCAAATAATTAAGATAGTGAAGATATGAATTCGCTGGTGCTGGCATAAATTGAAACTGCATTATATGAAAAGTAATCATATGTGCAACTGTTAGAAAATGGATCAAGAGAGAGAGGGCGAGAAAGAGGGGGTGTAAATTAGATTGAGACACGTTGACCGGAAGTCAGGATCAGCTGATCGGATTGCGTGTGAGTCACGTGATCAGGTTAGCTGAATCATGGAGATTTGGGTTTGGCATAGAAGGCGACGGACGGCTATCACAGATGTCTCCTCCCTTTCACTGGGGAGAGGACAGACGCTGACGTGTGTAGAAACGAGACCAAGAGAAACTACACAAGCCAGAGATTCACTTTCCATCCTCTGCGAGACATCTGGAAAGTGAAATAAACTATAAAACCAATTCCTTGTCCTCGAGTGATTGAATCTTCGTCCAAGACAGGTACCAGGTCTCCCCTCCAAGATGAGATGATTCCAGATGGACCAACATCCAAGATGCAGAAGGTATGTTGAAAAATACATGTACCATGCACACACACACAACGGCATATGAACATATCATTTAATAGAAAGAACAGCTAGACGATCACACGACATTAACTCTGACTAGATGATCACACACGATCTCCTTTATTAGAGATAATAACGCAACACAACGAATGTTAGTGTAAAGAGTTCATGAAAGGGAGAAAAGAAATGAAAAAAAAATACAAATGAAAGGTAGTTCTAAAAGGCAAATTGGTCATGAGCTTAAATGTTCTCATAAAAAGTAGTCCGATTTGCAATGCTGACAAAGCAATCCAAATTCTCTTTAAGTTTACAGAAGCTTTTGGCTTGTAAACTTATATATATATATATATATATATATATAT
Organism: Euprymna scolopes; assembly: GCF_053919585.1. Taxonomy (NCBI): domain Eukaryota; kingdom Metazoa; phylum Mollusca; class Cephalopoda; order Sepiida; family Sepiolidae; genus Euprymna; species Euprymna scolopes. The sequence goes on from NC_136502.1 coordinate 112,824,050, forward strand.
ATATATATATATATATATATATATATATATATATATATATATATATGATTTTTAAATATCTACACACACTAGTGTATCATCATTTCAGGGAGTTACGATTACAGCCAGTCGAACCCGACCATGAAGCCATCTCTGACTCTATTAACAGGGAATAAACCACATGGCCAACGTTAACCGAGAAAAATACAGTTGAAATTAAAACATCTTTATATCTATAAAAGTGAAATTTTGTGTGTGTGTGTGTGTGTGTGTGTGTGTGTGTGTGTGTACATTTCCCTGCCAAACTACTCTGTCAATTTTCAGTCTACAGACTCGAGATTTGACAAATATGGTTATTGAGATTTGAGAAAATCTTTTTAATCGGTTTCCGGCCAGTAATTTGGCTTTCAAGAGGCCAAAGTTCAACGATTTGACCTTTAAGAACTCTACCAAACTCCTCCGACAATTTTGGGTCTAAATACTTGAAATTTTAGATGTAGGTTACTTGGACAGGGATCAAACTTTTTAATTTGATTCGAGCCCAAAACAATAAATGTTAAGGGGTCAAAATTGGAGTCAAAGTTTAAAAAAAATTGACCTCTGCGGTCTCTACCAAATTACTCAGCCAATTTTTGGTCTAAAACATTTGAAATTTTACATAAAGTGTATTCAGATATAGGGAAAGTTTTTAATCAGTTTTTGCCCGAAAATTTGGCTGCCAAGGTGTCAAACTTCAAAAGATTTGACTTTTGCGGTCTCTAGCAAACTATTCAGCCAATTTTGGGTCTACACATTTGAAATTTTGCATAAAGGGTATTCAGGAAGAAGCTATTAGAGTAGAAGGCTTTCTTACATCTAGGGATCTCAACTGTGTGGAGGCGGGACTTCGCTGTTTGTCGAGTTTGTCGGTGGTATTTTCGTCGAGGAGGTATAAGGGTTTTTAGTTCGTCAGAGCATCCACCATTGAAATACTTGTAAAACAGGCAGAGGGATGCAACATTTCGTCGATGGGACAGAAATTTCAATATATCCCTTTTGAGTATCCTGTCGAACAGTAAATTAACGTAAAATGTAGTTTTACAGTCTTTAATTTTTTTCTTCTATAACAAGTTCCATTTCCTATCTTGGTTGTATTAAGTTTATTTTTTTATATTACTATATAAATATTACTGTTTATTATTTACTCTAAGTTTACAGAACCTATTGGCTTCTGAACTTAATCTTTACTGATTGCTTATATATATATATATATATATATATATATATATATATATTACCCATTATATCATTATTTTTCTATTACCATCATTATAGTTCTGAGGTTTAGTTTTTTTTTTTCATCTTTACTGATATTTATTTTTCATCGTGCTCGTCCCCTTTCCATTCTCAGAAAATGTCCGCTTTGCCCTCGTCTTTCGTTTAATGATTTTTATGGATTTATTTATTTATTTCCTTCCTTTAATTTTGTGGTCGAAGAAGAATGGTAAATGGGCAAGATTTGAGTGGAATTTTCAAACCGGGGAAGGAGAGCAAAAGAAACCGAGTTGGCAAATTTATTTCTGATTTCTATTATAGCATTATTTTCCCCAATCATTACTTCATTATATTTTGAGGTTTCTTCTAGATTTTCTTTTCTGCGAAAAAAATCTTTTTTTTTTATTATTCCTTTATAAAAATAGGAATTGAAGAAGAATATCAGACTTCTCCTTTCACCATTTAAAGATCTCGTTTAGTCATTTATCATCCCATTTTCTCTTTATCTCTCACCCTATCTATTTGTTTCTCTCTGTCGGAATCTGCTAAATCTTCCTCTCTCAAAACTGAAACTTTATTTTTATTGTCATTAAAGAATATGTATAATCTTTTTAACCGATTATTTAATTTTATCAAACTTATGATCTGATTTCTTTTAAATTTTCTTCAGTTCTTTTAGATTCTTCGTCTATATTGTTTTTTTTTGTTTTCATTATTTTTTCTATTTTGTTCTTCATTTTTTCCTAATTTTTCTTCTCTATTTTTTTTATTTTACAGTTTTTCTTTTCTATTTTTATCTTGTTCATTTTTTTTTGCATTTTCCTCTCTATTTTTTTTTCTTTTTCAGTTTTTCGTCTCTATTTTTCTTTTGCAGTTTTATCTTCTATTTTGTCTTTTTCAGTTTTTTCTTCTCCAGTTTTTTCTTTATTTTTCAGTTTTTTCTTCACTATTTCTATCTTCTTCCGTTTTTCTTCTATTTTTACTTTTTCATTTTCTTCTCTATTTTTCTTTCCTGTTTTTATCTTTTTTTCTTCTATTTTTATCTTCTACGTTTTTTCTTCAATATTTTTCTTTTTTATTTTATCTTTATTTTTCTTTGATATTTTTTCTTCTGTTGTTGCCTTCTCTATTTTTCTTCAATATTTTGTTTCTTTTCTTATATTGGTTTATTTTTTCTTCATTTTTCTTCTCCATTTTTGATTCTATTTCTTTTCATTTTTCTTTATTGTCTTCTTCTCTATTCTTCTATGTTTTTCTGTCTTTAATTTTCTTTCTCCATTTTTTATTCTTCATTTTTTCTTTTTGATTTTTTCTTCTCTATTTTTTTTCTACACCTTTTCTTTTCTTCATTTTTTTCTTTATTTTTCTTCTTCTATCTATTCTTTTTCGCACTCCTTTAAATGTATTTCCCTTTTTTCGGTTTCTTTCTTTCTTTCTTTTATTTTTCGTCTTCTCCCTCTTTATATCTCCTGCTTATTTATTCTCCTTCTTTTCTTCATAGTTTTTCCCCCCATTTCTGCCTTTTTTTAATTTCACTTTCAACTTTATTCATCATCCAAGAACAACTTGAGTCTGTACTCCCTCGACCATTTTCCTTCCACACAATTACTTTGCTGTATCAACATCTTGTATTACTCTGACTGACAGAACCCTTCTGAATCCTGCGCAACTCATCTCTCCTCACCAAAACCAGGGTCAGGGAGAACGAACATCCATCAGCGCCTTCCACTCGTGTCTCAGCGATAGAACCTTTCATCATTCTTCCTAACTCCTCTTCCTCCTCTTCCCTTCTTACGTCTCCTCCCACTACGTATTCCACCTTCCTCTGCAAAGATCTGAAATATCGTTTTCAAGATCACAGTGTAGTATCTGTTCTGGTGCTACACTTCACCTTTTTCTGTCCTCGGTCAGTGGTGAAAGGATCCTTCCATGACCGAGACAATTTAAAAAAAATGTTTGTTCCTATGCAGAGTGCCCCCTCTTGGGGAGCTAGATTATCCTCCCATTAAAAACCGACATTATGTCTAACTCTGCCCTCGTGGGGAGGCAAGTAAATAGGAACAATAATGCGAATGACTTACCACATAAGAGAAACCATAAAACTTGAATTGCATGCACGACAAAAAAAAAAAAATGGCGAACAAGATATAAAAAGTGCTATCATTTTTTTTTTCAGCCGATTTTTTTAATCTCTTTTCTTTTTTCGTTAATGTCTCTCCATTTTCACCCTTCTTCTCATCCTCTATTTTTTTCTTTTCCTTTCTATTTTCCCCTCTCCCACTCATTCTTCACATTTTTTTCATTCCACCCCCTTTTTTTCCTTTTCTTTCTTCTTTGCTGTTGTCTTCTTTTTTTTTTTTTGCCATCTTTATTTGTTATTTCTTCTTATTATTCCATCTTTCCTTTTTTTTTTTAAATATTTTTCTCCCCCCACTCCCCTTTGTTTTTTACCGTCGTTTTCATCTTCTTTCTCTTTTTCCGTCTACTTTCTTCGCCTCCTCCTTCACCTACATATTTCTATCCTTGTCTTCTCCCTCCTTTTGTCCAATTCCAATAATGCTTTAATGTTATTCCTGAAATAATCCATAATTTCTAAATAATGTAAAAATCCTAAAAGTGTCGTTTTTGAGGAGAAATGACTGAAGATGTTTAATAATAAATTCGTAATATTTGGATTCATCGGACTACTGATCTCATCTTGAGTGTCATTTTCACAACGTGTCAGTCGATGTAACCTTCGACCTTATTCGGGTGTGTCTTCTCAAACGCGGGAACGTTTTTTGTCCAACGCAGGAATTTGGATGGAATTCCGAACAGAACCTTTTATTTACTTCACGGAAGTAGCATGCTTTTGTTCCGTCAGCTATGACCGGATAGAAATCCTAAATAATTTGCAATTATATTTTTCGGTTGCCCGCACTAAGAATTGAACCTCCAACCTTTAGGAGAATATCACTTTAATTCTGTTCTAATCTTGAGCGTTATTCACCCAACGTTTCAGTTGACGTAACCTCCGACCTTCTTTAGGTGTATCTTGTCAAACTCGGGAAAGACACGTGGCATAGTGGATATAGTACTTGGTAAAATTTAGTTGTAAATAGGGCTAGGACAACAGCATATTCTTTTCATTGTTTTGACTCTCGAGTGTGTATCCGTTGATATCTTATATGCTTTTATATAGAGTGATGTGGTTCTTAGTTGATTAACTGTCTAACTGTGTCGGATGTATAATCGAGAGTCAAAACAATGAAAAGAATATGCTGTTGTCATAGCCCTAGTTGTAAGTTACGCTCATCTGGAAGATGATGGTTCAACTGTCAATTTTGAATCACTTAAGACTTTTACCCTGTCATAATTGACAGATCGAGAGCATGCTATCCCCGTGGATTAAATAAAGAGTTCCGTTTGAAATTCTGTGTGGAAAGATTGTCACGTTCGACAGGATACACCTGAAGAAGGAGAAAGTCGGAGGTTAAATTGGCCAAAACGTTTTGCGAATATCATGATGACAGCAATAGTCTGGATAATCCAGAAAATACGAACAATAAAACAAATTATAAACACACACACACACACACACACACACACACACACACACACACACACACACACACACACACACACTAGCAGGTCGCCCGGAGTTGCCCGGTCGTAAAATACACATAAATATTATATTTTAACTAATACAGAAACTGAGACAAGTGCATGCGAATATTTTTTTTCTAAACAGCTCACTTCTTGTAAAATAAAATACTCGAACTGAAATCAAAATCAAAGCCTAAAAACAGCGAGTCAAGTACGATAGCCATTGGACCAGCTTGACACGTTCTTTACAAATGTTTTCAAACCTACTTATTCTTAACATAAAGCTGTCATGTTTCACACCTGCGCATGCGCATTCGTTAAACAATTGACATACACATAAAAATATGATTACTCTCAAGTAACAATTTTTAAATCTTGATCCCTTACCAGCCCTTTTTTGCGAATGAAAACCGACTAAATAGTTTTTCACATATCTGAATACCCTATGTACCAAATTGCAAGTTTGTAAATAAAAAATTCCTTGAGTATATAGGTTGAGAAGTGTCCTTACACACATAATCTCACTTATATATATATATATATATATATATATATATATATATATATATATATATATATATATATATTCTAGCAGGAGAACAGACGTTGTCCAGGATTGAATGATGATCAACAAATGTTCCCTCCCGTAAGTACCTGATAGTTTTCTAAAAAGAATTCTAACTAGAAAGATATCGGGGAAACGTATGCCAACAATTCAGATTCATTCAAAATGAATGAATGAACGATCAACAACAATCATTAGTGTCAAATATAGAAATGAGAATAAATGTTCATCTTACTCTGACTGTTCGACTAAGAACCTAGATGCACCAAGTTCAAATCCAGTTCGTTCCACAGAAATAATTTTCACTTATAGATTTTTGTAACCTTCCCATGGTCGCTCCTGTAAGTAGTCGATGTAAAACAAATGCCAACAGTAATCATCTGATTCATACGAAATGAATGATCAACCATGGGGGTGCTTCTCAGCTGACTAAATATGGCGATTTTCAAGTCCAATGTAAACAAGTTCTTATTGAGCCATTTTCTTACATAACGAAATTCTACCCAATTTCCACAACTAACAATCATTATGTTGTTGTCTCACCGACAACCTTGCATTCATTGACTCTTATCCTCGAGTTGCCTTCAAGCATTGATGAGCGATTACTTCCCTGAACAAATAGAGCAAGGAAAAACAATAGCAGAACTAAACGAAACCTACTTTGGGATTTTGTCTCGACGTCGCTAAAAGGCAGCACAGCATCTTTAAGAATAACCAGCAGATAATCATGTCGCAATCAGTAGGGAAGTATCCCTGCAATAATATATTTCATGGGCGAAGAGAAACTCTGTTCATGAAAATTCTATCTGACACTAGGCAAACGGAGAAAAAAAAACAAGTCTTTTTTTCGTTAGAGTAACAATACGTGTTCTTACTGGGAATGTCTTATAAGGATAACACTATCCCATTGATTACTGTACACAAAATAACTCTTATCCCCGAGTGGCTTCTGGGCCTTGATAAGTGGTGACCTCCATGTAAAAAAAAAGGATGAAACCAAAGATTGAAGCTCAGTCGAGCACTTCCGATGGTAATAACGGTAGAGTAGAAAGAGACTAGTTTGTTTTGTTGGATTTTACGGCATGTCAATCCTTTTGTGCCGATTATCTATGAATTTAGGGGGCTTTTACTTCCTGTTCTGGCTGACATATGAGTGATATGTTCTTTTTAAAGTTTTTGATCAAGGCTAATTTTTTTTTAAATTCAATTTTCACCCCAAACAAGGCAAGTGCTACTTTGAAGTAGGGGGCTACTATCGGGGACATAAGTTGCATGAGTTATTATGAAGAGAGATGATGAGAAAGATGTTTGTTCACATTACACTTGAACTTCTGCATATCAGTATAGTTGGGAAAGCAGTATCCCGGAAGGGAGTTCCAAAGACTTGCAGTTCTGGGGAAGAAACTATTAGAGTAAAAGGCTTTCTTACACCTAGGGATCTCTACTGTAAAGGGGTGGGACTTAGTTGCTTGTCGAGTTTGTTGGGGGTAGTCACGTCGATGGTGCGACAATATGATCAGTTATGATGGAACTTGGATAGGACATATATTATTTTAGAGAGCGGCTCAGTAGCAATTTACTCACATTAGATTCGAAGACGACCAGGTTATAGTCATTCGGGAAGCAGACAAACGGTATTGCGTTCCACAGACGGACAGTTTTTGGGAAAGAAACTCTGCTTATGGAATTCTCGTTTAGTTCTAGGCATGAGAGGGATGTTGTTGGCAATTGTTGAAGCCAATCGAGTATTTGTTGCGAACGTATTACAGAGGAGGGCCATAGATTGGGGCTCAGCCGAGCACATACTACAAAATTAACGACAGAGCAGCGATAGACTTGCAACGCCTCTTCTGTGAGAAAGAGGAAGGACACAATGCAGAGGCGTAACAGGTGGGAGTAAAACTAAAAAATAGAAAAAATTAAGATAATAAAAAGTTAAAAACAAAAACAAAAAAAAATGAAAGTTTATATCAAAAACAGTTTTTCAAATCGAAATATGTTTTCTTGTCTGTGTTTTATTGTGTGTAATACTGTTTTTAATATTGTTTATAGATCCTTGGTTGTAATTCCATGAAAACAAATATTCTGAGGACTTTCTGGAATTTTGAAGGTTAACGGATTATCAATGGGGGGGGGGGTCAGCAATCTTATGACCGCCTCGGGTGGCAAAAATAGTTGCTACGCCACTGACACAATGTCACCATTATAGCAAGGATTAGCGACTTTTTTTTTAATAACAAGGTTTCAATGCAAAACGAAAATGTACAAAATAATAAACCAAAAAAAAAAAAAAGAGACCTAAAAAACAGAAATCCTAAAGGAATAGAAATAAAAATCCTGATTTATGACTTGTAGAGAAAATTACAAAACTATGAAATAAATGGAGAAAAATATTCGGTAAAATGAACCAAACTTTACACGCAACGAGCAATAATAACAAATTGCTTTTCATAACATGTTGTATATATCATTGATGTTTTCTTTTTAGTTTTTTTTTGTTGTTGTTTCGTTTATTGTTGTTGTTGTTGTTGTTGTTGTTGGCAGAGGAGGAGAATGCAGGTTAGGGTGTGGCTGTGGTTTTACTCGTCTATCAAACAACAACAACAACAACAACAACAACAACATGGTCCTGATTCCATCCATCTTCGTGAAATCAAAATTGACATATGTTTCTTTTGATAATGAAAATTGCAGATGAAAAAAACTTGGACACACAAGAAAGGAACGACGATGGAAGGTACGGGTCTGGTTTTAATATGAATCAGATTCCGTCAATCCGTAGAAAACAAAACACACAAAGAAGTATAAAAAACAGAATTGCAGCGCAAGCAAAAGTTGAGTAATATTGCTGCATCAACGCCATCAAAAAGAAGTAAAGAAATACACTTACAATATTTGAAGCATTAACACCAAAAGGATATTTAATATTGTACCTATTTACTATGCCTCCCCACGGGACAGAGTTAGACACCAGGGTCGTTTTTTAACGTGGAGAAAAGGTACAAAAATAATATTGTAGTTAGCAAATTAATTTTAGAAACCTCATACAATATATATATATATATATATATATATATATATATATATATATATATATATATATATATATATAAGATGATTGGTAATTTATAATTAAAATTAAAAATTAAAAATCGATTTCCTAAGGAATTTTGTTTGTTCTTCCTTATGAAATCGATTTTTAATTTTAATTATAAATTATCAGTCATCTTACTCAATATTAAAATAGCTCTATGATATCTATGCATATCGAGCTTATATATATATATATATATATATATATTATATATATATATATATACATTACAACGAGCACTGTTTTATTTTCTTTTATTTTAATTGCATTAATGAATTTACTAACACATTAAAATATACTTTGCTCTTTAGACTCTTGTTCTAATCCCCTAAGTGTGTGGTGTGCGTGTATATATAGTAAGTTATAAAATGTATATGGCGATTAAGCTACACTGAATATTCCGCGTTTCGTCCACTCTAGGATTCCTCAAGCTTATGCTTAAGCCTGAGGAATCCTAGAGTGGATGAAACGTGGAATATTCAGTGTAGCTTAATCACCATATACATTTTATAACTTACTAACTAGCTCTACCTACGTATTGAGCACTTTTGAAATAAATACTTAAAGTTTACGCATAAATCTATACTTTCGTATATTAATTTTATGTGAGTAAATTAAGTAGTTATATATATATATATATATATATATACTTCATTTAATCACATAAATTAATATACGAAAGTATAAATTTATGCGTAAACTTTAAGTATTCACTTCAACAGTGCTCAATACGTAGGTAGAGCTAGGTAGTATATATATATATATATAATAGGACAACAAGAGTATGAAATGAAAACACAAAACTATATATGGAATACAGGCAAAATTTGGGGGATAAATGATCCATTCTATATCTACCAATATATAGTTTTGTGTCTTCATTTCATACTCTTGTTGTCCTATTGTATAAGCTCCAATAATTATTGTTGAGCTTGGCATTATCCGGATAAATCTCCTTTGTGGAATTGAACTTTCTCTTTTCCTTTTACATTAAGCTATATATATATATATATATATATATATATATATATATATATATATATATATACTTAATGTGCACAAAACATTGATGTTATTGGTCTGTTTTCCTTTTGCTTTGCAAAACTCAATCATGTTCAACAGAGTCAAAAAAAAGCAACATATACCAAACCTTATTTAATAAGTTCAATGTAATTACATAGCAGTATAGTGAATGAATGACAAATGTCTATTTTCCAAAGTTCATCATGTTGACCATCTTACAACTTATTCCTTTAATTCAGTTAACATTTACAATTCTTGACAGTATCTGTTTCAAAATGCCGTAATGGAAAAATATTATAAGGTATTTGCAGCTTCTCTTCCAATTTTTGAATTTTAATCACGTCAAAACGCACTTTATTTCCTTTTGATGGATTGATTGTTGCTATTTCTTCTGATGAGTTAAGGGCAAAATAGATTCACTGATTGATATAATAATTAAGTGATTGATTTTGTGCTACGAAATAGATACTGTCAAGAATTGTAAATGTCAAGTGAATTAAATGAATAAA
>NC_136502.1:112839058-112854058 GCF_053919585.1 Euprymna scolopes
AACTTTTCAGAAAGTTTTATAAAAATCCAAGGCATCAATTTTTTTTTAATAAGCATAAAAGTGACAATTTTAGCCAATTTAACCCGAAAGGTACCCCTAGGAGGGCAACTGGAGTTTTCTTGGAAAATCTGTTAATTTTTTTACTCATATCATGTTTAATGTTTGTGCAAAATTTCAAAAAAAAAAAAAAAAATCCGAGGCGTAGTTATTCAGAAAAGTGCGGACAGACCAACGGGTGAACGGACAAGGGTGAATTTACAGCTCCACCCTCATTTTGTAGAGGGGGGGGGGGTAAAAAATGAGACACTAAGCAAAAGAACTAAATTGTATGAGACAGTAAGCGAAACAACGAGAAGAAAGAAAGTGAATGAAACACTAAGCAAAAAACAAAAACAAAAAAACAAATGAAAGAATGAGACACTAAATAACAGAAATGGAGAGATGAGGGGAGTTGTATTTATTTGCTTCCCCACTGAGCAAATTAGGCACAAGGTCGTTTTTTAATGTGGAGAGAGAGAGCGGGGAAGGGAAAAGGGGACCAGTTCCCGATGAGTGGGAAATGAGAGCTGGATAGTGACAATTGATATGATGGGTTTCCCCTACATTTACCAAGGTCTGATGTTTGGGTTTACCCCCACATATGGTATTTGCTTGCAGTATCTGCCGGAACAGATGGTATTTATTTGCTCCCCCACTGAGCAAATTAGGCACAAGGCCGATTTTTAATGTGAGGAGTGAAGGGAAAATGGGGACCAACTCCCCGGGGAGGAGGGGAGCTGGATAGTGACAATTGGTATGAAGGGTTGCCCCTACATTGACCAAGGTCTTATATGTGGGGGCAACCCCACATATGGTCTTTGCTTGCAGTATCTGCCGGAACAGATGGTATTTATTTGCTCCCCCACCGAGCAAATTAGGCACAGGGCCAATTTTTAATGTGAGGAGTGAAGGGAGGGGGAAGGGAAAAAGGGGACCAGCTCCCGAGAGGTGGGAAATGGGAGCTGGTTAAAGGTCAGGCATGTGGGGTTGCCCCCACATCTGGTCTTTGCTTGTCATAGCTTGCAGTATCTGCCGGAACAGATGGTATTTATTTGCTCCCCCACTGAGCAAATTAGGCACAAGGCCGTTTTTAATGTGAGGTAAAAACCAGCTCCCCTAAAAGTAGGCAAAAAGGGGGCACTCTGGTTACCAAAAATAATAATTGTCCCAGTATAGAGGGTTTCCCCTCCATTGACCGGTACAAACCATCTCAAGTGCAGCATCTGCCGGAACAGATGGTATTTATTTGCTCCCCCACTGAGCAAATTAGGCACAAGGCCGTTTTTAATGTGAGGTAAAAACCAGCTCCCCTAAAAGGGGTCACTCTGGTTACCAAAAATAATAATTGTCCCAGTATAGAGGGTTTCCCCTCCATTGACTGGTACAAATTATATTAAGTGCAGTATCTGCCGGAACAGATGGTATTTATTTGCTCCCCCACCGAGCAAATTAGGCACAAGGCCGATTTTTAATGTGAGGAGTGAAGGGGAAATGGGGACCAACTCCCCGGGGAGTAGGGGAGCTGGATAGTGACAATTGGTATGAAGGGTTGCCCCTACATTGACCAAGGTCTTATATGTGGGGTCGCCCCCACATATGGTCTTTGCTTGCAGTATCTGCCGGAACAGATGCTACACTTTGATCTTGGCCCAAAGGCCACAAAGGTCCTCCCACGGGGGGGGGATTGGGGGAGAAAGAAAATGAATAAGACACAAACAAGCGAACATGTTTCTGGCTTCTTTTACGTTTAGCGGTGAATGGCAGAACGAAAGAATTGCACGATATGTTATAATAGCTAGATATGGTATAAAGAAAAAGTCAATGAAACACGAACAAAAATGGATAGCGGAGAAAGAAAGAAAGAAAGAAAGAAAGTGAATGAGAGGAAAAAATTATTTAAAAAAAAAAATGAAAAAAAAACGAAAAATAATAGAGGAGATAGACAAAAATCAAACGAATGACACAATAAAAACCAGAAACCAATAAAAGAAGCGGAAGAGAATACAGTAATTAAATTAAGCAGCCGGAAAAATATAATATAACAGTAAAAGCTTTAACGCGAGAGAAATCAGAAGAATCTAAGAAGTCGAAGACGGGGAATTTTATTAAACAAGTATGAATAAAACTTTTTACGCGCTACACAAACTTGCGTGTTTTCGGTATCCTACATAACCGAAGCTGTTCAAACTGTGGAAGATACCCGCTGTGATTGGTAGTTTTAGGGTAACTGGTGCACGGACATGCTGTGCATCACGTCATAACATGATTTGAAAGCCAGGTCAATATCCACCATTTAATTAAAGATGTATGCTTTCAGAATACGAATTTTGTCAGAATAGCATAGATGCAACGAAAACTATTTGTTAAGCAGAAGGTGAATAACTGTTGCTCGGGTTGCAAAAAAAACTCAAGAGTCAGATATGATCAGGTAAGACTAAAGCTGGATTTTGAAGTCATGCTCTAAGACAGGGCTGCCTATTACGTCGATCGCGATGGACTGGCCGATCACAGAGACTTTATAAGTCTATCGCATGGTATTGAATTAAAAAAAAAACGTTAGTGCTGTCAACCCTTCAGAACCTCGCAGCAGAGCTACTTTCATGCGCTGCCCTTTCTAAAAAGATGCTGAGGTTTTTTCGCTCACATCGAAAATTGCAACCTGAACTCTTCTGGGGCTGAGAGATGAGATTCTGACACTATAAGCTGACATTCAGATGATGCAGATCTCTTGGACAATTACGGAACTTACTTACGGAAGATCACAACATCAGTAAATGTGTTACCTTCTTGACTGCATTATTTGGTTTCACTTATTCATGCGGGTCAGCCTTTTCCCACACGAAAATCATTAAGTTCAAATACCGCTTCACCATGACTGATGAGCATCTATAAGTCTGCTCTGCAACAGACATCTCGCTGCTCAACTCCCCAGTTAGTATCTCTATGAATATAGTCCATAATTCATAGTAACCCCTTCTGTCTTAGTAGAAATGTGCCTGAAACAAAGCAACACTCACCAGGGGCAGGTTGCACCATATTTTTCCAAAGGAGGAAGTTTCATGGGAATATCAAATTCACAAGCGGTCTCCAGTCAGGGGATATGACGCCGTAGGTTTTTTACAATACTTGCAGGGAGATGTTGACGACCTCCTACATACAGCATCTGGAATTCCCAAATGGTAACCCACTTTAGTACTGACCAGGTTCAACATTGCTTAACTTCTGTAATCTGATGAGAACAAGTGTGTCGATGTAATTATGCCGTATACTTTTTTCTTTGAGTTGAATAAAAGAAATAATGAAAAATAATAAGGACGATATATTGAACATAAGATTAAAATTAAGAATATTTATGTCAGAGATTAGGAGTACGTGTGAGGATATGACGTCATCAACAGAAAATCTATAATATAAATCTCATCTGTCTGTTTAAATGTATGTATGTATGTATGTATGTATGTATGTATGCCTACCTAAAACTTTCGACAGAGGCGATCATGAGATCGGTATTGTTTTGAATCTCGACTTTGGACGGCAAATATCGAAAAATTGGCTAAAAACATTAATTCCTTCACCCTCAACTGGGCACTTTTCTAGAGGGAGGGATCGCTTTTTTTCGCCGATATTTTCGAAAGTCATCCCCTCTTTTTGATTTACTAGCCTTAATTTAAACCTTCGCCACTTCCGGTTTGCCGGCAATGGCAAAGACGTCACGTTTTTTTTTCACGTTCTTTTCCTCATTTTTTTTTTTTTTCAACACACACCTCCAAACACTTGGGGAACGCCAGGCACCCAGGTTAGTATGAAATAAGACATTATCATGTTTCTGAAGTTTTGAGATGAGGATTGGTTATTTGTATTATTTTCATTCTTCAGACACGTGGCACAATGGTTAGAGTACTTGGAAAACTCAATTGTAAAAGTGATATTCTCCCGAAGGTTTAAGGTTCAATTCTCAATGTGGGCAACCGAAAAATACAATTGCGAATTACATAGGATCTCTATCAAGTCATAGCTGACAGAACAAGAGCATATTACCCCCATGAAGTGAATAAAGGGTTTCACTCGAAATTTTGTCCAAATTCCCGAGTTCAGCAGAAACATTCTCAAATTTGACAAGATACAGCTGAAGAAGGTCGGAGGTTACATCGACCGAAACGTTGTGAAAATCACACTCAAGATGAGAACAGTAGTCTGATGAATCCAAATAATACAAAAATGCAATCATCCTTCAAACTTCTCGGCTTAACATTCACAATCAACATGAATTAGAACAAATGCATTAAAGACATTGCCAAAGCTGCTGCAAAGAAGGTAGATTCCCTCTATAGTGCTAGAAAATTACTCATGCCTGAGAGTATCCTGCGTCTCTACAAAGCCACCATTCGCCCATGCATGAAGTATTGTTGCTACATTTAGGTCAGTGCATCTATCACTAGTCTCTCACTCTTAGACACGGTACAAAAAAACATCTCCAATCTGATAAGCCTCGCATTCTCAACCAAACTCCAACCTCTGTATCATCGCCACAATGTTGTATCTCTGTGCCCGTTTTACAAGTATTTTAATGGAATGAGCTCTGATGAACTCATTGCACTTGTGCCCCCTCGATGTACATACTTTTGACAGACCTGTTTGGCAGCAAAACCCTACCCCACCAAGGTTGAGGTCCCTAGATTCCAGAAAGCCTTCTACACTAATAGTTTCTTCTTTTGGACTGCTAGACTTTGGAATTCCCTCCCTGTTTCTTGTTTCCACATAGTCCCCTGTAGACATGATTCTAAATAATACCCCTTTAAGTCTAAGTGTTTTGGAGGGTGGGGGTGAATAAGCATTAAAAAGATAAAGAAGAAATATGCGTCTCTTTGACCTATGAACTGACTGTATTGAGATGTTTTTCAAAACCTTATCTTCGTAAACCCTATCTGCAGAGCAGGCTAGTTAAAGTTCACATAATTTTTAAAGGAATAAAGCAGTATTGCAGCTGCAACTAGAGGAAGACGAAGAAACCTTTGGCAACCACATCACCACTACGACCACTTTTACAAGTAGATGTCACTATGCATTGAGCCAACTACTTATGTGTCAAAGAGGCGAAGAGCTAAAAGAAGAGAGAAACTTTGGCTTCCACATCACCACTACAACCACTTTTACAACTAGTCGTCACTATCTAATGAGACTTACAGCTAAAAGCGAGAGAAAGACGCAAACTTTAGCTGTCACATCACTACTACGACCCTCTTTATAACTAAACGTCACTATCCAATGAGACAACTACTATGTGCCAACGAGAGAGATGAACAGCTGTTTCTGTTGGTGTAAAATATTTAGAAATTCCCAAGCTATGCTATACCATCAGATCACCCAAATGCGACCAATAATAGCAAATATGTAAATAATTGCAATACCTTATCTAGAAAAAATATCGTCAAATCTTATACGGTGTCAGAAGTTGTGGATTTTTGGCATAAATCTATGGTGTGAGCGTTTTTAAACATGCATGACTTCATTAATATTAAAACTGTTTAGAAATGGAGTAATTTATTGCATGGCTTCCTCTCTCAATATTTAATCGTTTCGGGGAGGTGCCGTACAACGGGGAAACAATGGCAGTTACCGCTATTGCACATTATTTTGGTTTTGAAGTCGGAAGACGGGAATCCATTAACGTTTCAGATTTTCGGGACTTCGAATACAAAATTGGCAGGGAAATCATTCAGCCATTTACTATCAATGAAAATGTAGTCTTGCGAAGAAAATTATACAGTGATTCAAATTAAAAACATTTTTTTTAATATTTGTTATGATATTAAATACTAAACTTTTTTTAGCCCATTAAAAACGGGAAAAAGTTATAGCCCGTTGACTTAGAAAGAATGCTTCATGCTAAACTGATGGTTTAATATGGTTAAATTTGTGTTCAATTTTGCATTAAATACTTAATCTCTATCAAACTCTTAATTCAGAACGGTGCATTGAACAGACACCATACCAGTCTCTCACTCCTGGACAGGGTTCAAAAAAGAGTCACCAACCTGATAGGTTCCGAACTGTCATCTAAGCTTCAGCCTCTGCCCCATCGATGAGATGTTACATCCCTCTGCCTGTTCTACAAGTATTTTAATGGTGAATACTCTGACGAACTACAAGCACTTGTACTCCCTCAACGTAAATAAACCTGACAAGCAGCTAAATCCCACCCCTTCACAGTAGAGATCCATAGGTGTAAGAAAGCCTTTTACTCCAATAGTTTCTTCCCCAGAACTGCTAGACTTTGGAACTCCCTTCTGAGATTCTGCTTTCCCAACTGTACTGACATGCAGAAGTTCAAGTGTAATGTGAACAAACATCTTGCTGCCCACCTCCCTTCATAATATCCCTGCAACTTATGTCTCAGATAGTGGCCCCCTACTTCAAAATGGCAGTGTGCCTTGTTTGAGATGAAAATTGACTTTAAAAAAAAATACTTAGTTCGCTGCACCTTATTACAACAAAAAGGTTTATACAAAATTTTAGCCAGATCGGGCCAGTAGTTTCCAAGAAAAAGTATAACATACTACAATGATCCATAAAAACCCTGATAGGTCAGAATCAAATATTGATTTTGTAGGATGAAAGCTATCGATGACAAAAAATATTAAAGAGACTGACTTAACTTTATATATTAGATATATGAATCATTGCTAGCAGAAGAAATTTCAGAAGGTTAGAGTAATTGAAGTCACTCTTTAAATCTTTATGAGTTGGATTTGAAGTTGAGTTGAACATTTGAGATAGTTGTTACTCCATAACGATGTGTAACAGAGCACATGTGAAAATATTTGCAGGATAGATGGCTAGCGAATGTATTAGCAGCAGCAGCCGTTTGAAGATGTATGCAAATTAGAAAGCATGCGCGGGCTTGCATGACAAGACAAAAAAAGAAAGAACAGCATGTCGTTGAGAAGAAAGAAAAAAACGCAGCCAGGTGAAATCTATGTGTGACCGTTTTTCAAGAGACTTTTAAGCTGATGTCGAGATGGCAGGGGTTTTGTTAACTCATGGCAGACAAAATGAACAGTTAGAAAAACCAAGAAGCAGGCATTGCTTGGAAGGTAATGGTGATAAATATCTTTTTTGCTAAAACAGAAAAAAAAAAACGAGTTGGATTTATTAATTTTTGTTTGTCTGTTCCTTTTCGACGGTGCCAGACAGCGTGGGGGTTCTGAGATACGGTTGAACTGTAACGAACACGGTTCAAGCGTTACGGCAATGTTACAGCTGTTCACAATTGGGTTGATATTAAAAATGGTTTTGCCTTAAAGTGATTCTTTTTTTTTTTTAATGCGTTGCAATCAGCTTTTATTCTTCAAAAAGTTCTAAATAACCAGGAAAACTTGTATACCATTGTTAATAATTTCTTTCCCCGGTTTCTTTAATCTCAGTGAACAAAGAACAATAAAGGAAAGTAATAAGTGGATCTTGGACTTACTTTCAGCAGCAGCTGCCCCCCCCCCTCCCGCTGATTTTGTCCTTTAGTCCTCATATTCCATGAGCGATATTTCTGACAAGGAGGGAAGAATTGCTGTTTTTTGGGGGTCAGAATCTATTCCATCTAACACTGACCTTTGGAAAGTTTCCCATTTTGAAGTATTATTTTATTTATTTATTTATTTTTTAGCTTCTTAGCTTTATGCCTCGTTTGGAGCGATTTCCATTAAAAAAAAAAAAAAAAAAAAAAAAACGAAAAAAATAAGGAATCAACCAAATTATAACAAAAATCCGTAAATGCGGCTTTCCGTATTGAAACTCATTCAGCAGAACAAACCGAATACAAGATCCAGTAAAGTCAGAATGTTTTCTCGCACAATTCCTATTGACAGGAGTAAATACGAAGATGAAAAAATAAACAAATATAAACCAGACACACAACTATAAATGTCATTCAATTTCCAGATTTATTGCTGGACTTTCATAACCATAAAAGATAACCATTCATATTGAATTGTATTAAAAAGCGAATGTTGTACGTATAGTTCCGTAGATGATAGTCGGTTTTCCCAGATAGTGTTCGGTCCTGGATAGGACCTTAAACTATATCTAATGATGAAGCCTTAGTTTGTGGGCTTTGGGGAGTGTGGAGCCACCTTTTAATTACCATTGCTTCCAGGTCCACTCTAACCCGGAGTGGTAGTACCTGTTAGGATCCCAATTATGGGTTAAATAGAAACCGACTTGAAAAAAATATTCTATTAAAAAATTTTTTTTTTCCAAATTACTAGATTCCGCATTAAATAACCCAAAATGGGTTGATATGCCGTAAAACAACAACCAACTCAGATAGTGTTCACTGTGCATGATGCCAACAATTTATCTTAAACTAAAGACAAGTACAAAGTGGATCTTGGGCTTATTTTCAGCAATATCATAATTCTCGCTTCCCTCATTTTGTTCTTTAGTCCTCAAATTCCATGTACAATATTTCTGACAAAGAGGGAAGAATTGCTGTTTTCTGGGTCAGAATCAATTCCATCTAACATTTTGGCAAATTTTTTACCTTGAAGTACTATTTTTTTTTCATCTCCTTACATTAAGTGACTTCAGTCCTTGTCTGGTACGATTTCCATTAAAAAAGTCAAATAAAATATATAGCTTATTCATTTGGATCCATTTATTAAACTAACAGTTCATTCTGATTATATTCTAACTAGATATAAAATCTCCCATTATGCCAAGATAACCTGTGGGGAGATTTCTGTTGTCATCCAAATTCCAGCCATTGGTCATTACCAGTGAGAAATCAATGGTAAACAGCTGTTGCGATAACGCAAATTCATTTGCAAAGCTTAACAAAGGAGATTGAGAAATCTGGGGATTCTTGTTGTTATCCAGAGACCAAGGAACACCACAGGTTATTAGCAGAGAGAAAACTTTGATGATGGCCTATGTTAAAACTCCTAGTGAGCCTCTGCTGGATGAGTACAAAGAGGACTAGCAGCTTGGGGAGGCTTATTGCCACCCAAATTCCAGTTAAAACCAATGGTTGCTGCTAATGAGAAATCAATGGTAAGTGGCTGTTACAATAAAGCAAATTTAACTGTGATAGTTATCAAAAAAAGCATAGAGTACTGGAAATCTGGGAAGACTTGCTGTCACTCAGACTCCAGAGAATGACACAAGTTGTTCTCAAAGCGAAATCTTTGATGATGGCCTGTATGACTACTCCTAGTGAGTAAATAATAATAATAATAATAATAATAATAATAATAATAATAATAATGATAATAATAATTCCCAAAGAACTTGGGGAAAAACACTTGCACAAAAAGACTAGGAGAAAGCGGAACCAAAGGACATACTGCGATTACACAACAGACATTAATGCCAAAATCAGCAAAAATTTAAAGGAAAACCATCGAATACGGAAACTATTCCACGCCAACTACAAACACTAACCGGTCGCATCGAAACTACAAAAGGAGGAAAACAAAAATAAAGAGGAACACGACCGAAGAAAACTGAACTGCAAACTTATCTTGCGACCACAAAGAAACAAAAAAAAAAATAGTAGTGTTGGAATTAACTGACACCACACCACATAGTCGAGAAGGGTTAACAAAGATGGAAAAACCGAGAAAGCACTAACCAGACCACCATTGGATGTGTGCGAGGCTCCGAGACCTTGGGTAGGCTTACTACTAACCAAATTCTAGTGAGGGCTAATGGTCGTTACCACTGAGAAATCAGTGGTAAACGGCTGTTTCAATAACGCAAATTCATTTGCAAAGGTTATCAAAAGAGGTAAAGAGTACTAGAAATCTGTGGAGATTTGCAGGGAACACCATCGGTTGTTGTTATTGAGCAATCACTAATGATAACTTGTGTGAGTACTCCTTGTGAGTACTCCTTGTGAGTACTGTATAATAATGTCAACTTTATATTCAGATTCATTTTGTTTCACACTCACTGTTATTGCTGCCATGCTAAATTATTATTTTAGTAACTTTATATGACCTTTAAACATAACAAATTTTAAGTTATATTTTATTTGATTGATACCCTCTTTCCTCAACTTGCATTCCGGCATAATTCTTAAGACATTTCATTGTTGCCTCACTTCCCCTGTTTTCTAGACGGTGGTAGTTGATTTGGCGTCCCCGACAAAACATCTTCCAATAGATATTTTAGCTTAGGCACCGCCAAAACTGGGGGGGCAGGTCAGTACTTTTTGATGGACCGTCTTTTTAAAAATCTACCAAAAATCAGGTAATTATCCGATCAATACGAAATTTTCAGCGATTGTTAGAAGAATGAACTTTATAACAGTGTACTTATTTTTCATAAACGATATTTATATATATATTTTTTTTTTGCTTACAAAACCCCCCCTTGTTTTGAAGTGGGAACAAATATGCTTAAAATAATCATCTGAAACTGAACAAAACATATTGTGTTGTTGTAAGGGACAGAATTATAGATTAAAAAAAAAAAAAAATTGTTTGCATACCTTATTTTGACGTCTGAATATCAGAACTTCGATTGTGTTTAATTATCCCGCTTTTGAGTTTTGAAGTGTGAACTTCGGTGAATATGTTAAGTAAAATAATTAATTTAAGTTAAGCAAAACAAAAAAAAAATTTTTTTTAATATTTATACGAAAAAAGCCATTTTAAAATTTTTGATAAATAAATTAACAATTTTTTTTTAGCGAGCCGAATAATGCATGACCATTATTAAACAGGGCATGCTTTGAAGAATCGATACCAAAAAAAAAAAATTTGATAAATATTGTGCCCTTTGTGTTAAAAATAGCATCATTTTTTTCGATCCCGTTTGAAAACGTTTGCCGCCTTTCGACTACGGTGGACCAAACGCGCTGAAATAATCTTTTTTTATTCTGCTTTAAATTGCCCCCCCCCCATTTTGGGGAGCCTGGCCCCCACACACATACACATTAAAAACCAAACTCATACAAATGGTCACCCATCTGGTACTGGCCAGCCTCAGCTTAATAATACATTGAAATTTTCGTCACTGAAAAATAAGTTTTTTTGGCCTGTTTGGTCTTCCATAGTTTTCTTATTATCAAACGAAAACGTAAACAGAGTCGATCTGAACTCTACGTCGACGCGAAATATCTGGTTACCTATATGAATAAGTGGAATTATTTGAAATTCAGGTACTTATATTATAATATTTTTGCATATTCTCTTAGAAAATCATCCTAAATCTTAGACAATAAATAAATAAATTAATTATTTCAAAACCCCTTTTTTTTAAATATTTAAATACGTTTTTTGTGCTAGACAAAAAATGTTAATTGTTAACTTTTTGGGAAAATTTAACATTTAAAATTGAATTAAAAATAGTAGAAAAAGTTTTACATTATTCTGTTTTCTATATGATAAAATTCAGGGTTTTATCTTTCTGGAAAAAAAAAGTTACTCAGAAATAATGGATTTTAATAAATGTAATTTATTTTTAAAAAACAACAACAACTTGATTTTGCGGCCATTGTTTGGCGGTGCCTATTTTAGCTAAAGATAGTTAGTACATTCTTAGGCGAATAATAATAATAATAATAATAATAATAATAATTAGTAGGAGGAGGAAGAGGAAGAGGAGGAGTTTGACATGAGAATGAGACTTTTCTGTAAAAAATATGTTTATTTACTTTTAAGAATCTTTCAGATAAAAAAGAAAGTAAAGAATTACAATAAAAAATATTACACATTATATTAAATTAAAAAAAAATTGTTCACATTGTTCCATTTATTTTCATTTAAAATAAATAAACAACAAAAATAATATTAGAATAACAAAAAATAATATTAGAATATTACATATTATAATACGTTATATCTGTTGGAAGATGTTCCGTCAGGGACGCAGAATCAACTATCACCGTCTAGAAAACAAGGGAAGTAATGCAACAATCCCGAGGAATATGCCGGAATGCCCCTTAACTAAGAGTCACCTCTGAACATAATCGCATAGGATTCTAAACGACGCTAGCTCGACCCTGAATAACGTTGTTATTTACAATATCTCCCCACGGGAGAGTTAGGCACCAGGGTCGTTTTATTACGTGGAGAAAAGGAACAAAAATAAAAATTGTCTCAGTCGTGAAGGATTTCTCCTCCACTGACAGAGAACAAGAAATTGAAGTGCAGTATCTGAAGAACAGCTACTACACTTTGATCTTGGCCCGAAGGTCGGGATTTATTTGCTTCCCCACTGAGCAAATTAGGCACAAGGCCGTTATTTTCATGTGGAGAGTGAAGGGGAGGGGGCCAGATCCCCCGAGGGGGGACTGGATAGTCACAATTGGTATGAAAAGTTCCCCCTACATTGACCGATAACTGATTACTACAAGAGCAATGGCCCTATATGTGGGATCGCCCCCACATATCGTCTTTGATTGCAGTATCTGCCGGAACAGATACTACACTGTGATCTTGGCCAGAAGGCCGAACGTTATTTCCTTGCCAAATTCTAAACTACAACTCAAGTTTCTTCAAATTTCTTTTATGTCATGTGACAAAATAGACTTATCGTTATCTTCTCTCACAACTGACACTGGGGCGAACTCCTGTCCTTCAAAACCAATAACTAAGCACACTCCTTCAAAAACATTAACTTAATAATACGGTAGACTCTAACAGGAGTAAACACGATGAAAATAAATCTCTAAATGTCCTTCTACTTACAAATCTAATGCCGACCTCCCATAACCATAAACAAAGCCATAAATATAGAATTCTATTAAAATGCCAACATGGAATATTATTTGAAAAGTACAACCTTGATACAGTAGAAAGCACTTTCCCTTTCTTGTTCACAGAAGAGGTGGTGGTGGGGGGGATAGAGAGTAGTGGTGGAGGTGGTGGGTGAGGGGTTCGCATGAATGAAATGTACTTTTGATAAATATATCCGAAATGATTACTGAAAGCTCAATAGACATTGCTCTATTCTCCAGCGGAGAGATTAATGTTTGGCCGGTCCTCCATTAATATGGCCTTTTGTCAGTTTGTAGAAAAGAGTAATTCTCGACGTTGAAGATGAAAAGATATAAATATATTTATATGTGGGCACACGTTTACATTTATTATCAAGGCAGTATTAGATAGCAAATATTTCAGATCAAAATTCAGTTCATACATGCGTCAAGCTGCATGATTATTGATCCCCCATTACACGCACACACATAAGTGAGAATGTGTGTGCGTGTGACGACGAATCTCAACCTATATACTCAACCAACTTTTTATCTACAGACTTGGAATTCACAGTAGAGATCCCCAGATGTAAGAAAGACTTCTATTCTATTAGTTTCTTCCCCAGAACTGCTAGACTTTGGAATTCTCTTCCGGGTTCCTGCTTTCCCAGCTGTACTGACATGCAGAAGTTCAACTGTAATGTGAACAGACATCTTGCTGCTCAACTCCCTACATAGTATCCCTGTAACTTATTCCCCTGATAGTAGCCCTGTACATAAAAGTGGCACTGTGCCTTGTTTGGGGTGAAAATGTAATAATTATATATATATATATATATATATATATATATATATAGATAGATAGATAGATAGATAGATAGTCATCCAAATACAGTACTGTTTCGCTGTTTCACAGCTCATCAGTGCAGATAGACAGGTAACTGCCGCAAGCCAGGATCGAAACCCGACCGCCCAAATGACAGTCAAGGCTTCACACCATTACGCTCTACAGCTGATGCTGTGTGGGTAATGAATTAATGATGTTTTGACATCGTCCAAATGCCTCCGCTCGATATATATATAGGATATTCAGCTATGTGGAAAACTTTATAATCAGTTTTTTATCCGGAAAAAAGGGCCGCTAAGGGGTCAAAAATAGAAAAATTGATACATGGGAGTCGTCGGATTTTTATCTATTTGCTAGGTTTCATGAAAAAAATTTGAACTTGTGCAAATCGTTTACATTACATTAAGAATAAGTAGATTAGAAAATATTTTGTAAATAACGTGTCTAGCTGGCCTAATT
The DNA here is from genome assembly GCF_053919585.1 of Euprymna scolopes. Classification (NCBI taxonomy): domain Eukaryota; kingdom Metazoa; phylum Mollusca; class Cephalopoda; order Sepiida; family Sepiolidae; genus Euprymna; species Euprymna scolopes. The sequence goes on from NC_136502.1 coordinate 112,853,101, forward strand.
GCTATCGGACTTGACTATATGAAAGTCAACCGTTTAGAAAAAAAACATAATACTCGCCTGACCATGTCTCAACTTCCTTTTTTTTCTTTTTCTTTTTTTTTAAAAGGATTTAACATTACGTTTAATACCAGACAGCGCCAGGTACATATAGTATATATATATATATATATATATATATATATATATATATATATATATATATATATATATATAAAAGTGATAATGTGCGAATGTGTATGTATGAGGACACTTCTCAGCCTATATACTCAACGAATTTTGATCTACAGGCTTGAAATTTGGTATATAGGGTATTCAAACATGGAGAAAATTTTTAATCAGTTTTCATATATTTTTTCTGGCTTAATTTTCCACTCTTATTGTCTCATATATATATATATATATATATATATATATATATATATATATAACTACTTAATTTACTCACATAAAATTAATATACGAAAGTATAGATTTATGCATAAACTTTAAGTATTTACTTCAAAAGTGCTCAATACGTAGGTAGAGCTAGTTAGTAAGTTATAAAATGTATATGGCGATGAAGCTACACTGAATATTCCGCGTTTCATCCACTCTAGGACTCCTAAGGCTTATGCGCGAATTCTGTGGTTGTTTATCATTTTTATATGCTCCTCTTCAATTGAGATTTTTGTTAGCCAATCAGCTTTCTAGTATCCACCGCGCCCTTCCTATCAGCCAATGGGCATGCATTTATCGGACAAAGGATCTGTTTTAAAACTAGGTTAGTGTTTTTTTTTATTATTGTTAGTTTATATATAAATATATATATATATATGTGTACATACATATATGCACATATATATATGTGTGTGTGTGTGTGTGTGTGATCGTTTATGTATATTCATGTTTATTTAATTTATTTATTTTCTATTATTTTTGTTAGTTTTAAAACTATTTTGTATCGCTATCCTAGAGTAAA
>NC_136502.1:112859058-112874058 GCF_053919585.1 Euprymna scolopes
TGAAACGCGGAATATTCAGTGTAGCTTAATCGCCATATATATTTTATAACTTACTAACTAGCTCTACCTACGTATTGAGCACTGTTGAAGTAAATACTTAAAGTTTACGCATAAATTTATACTTTCGTATATTAATTTATGTGAGTAAATGAACTACTTTATATATATATATATATATATATATATATATATATATATATATATATATATATACCTGAAGATTACTTGGCGTTGCCCGGTATTAAACGAAACATTAAATTCCTTTAAAAAAACGAAGTAGCAAAAAATAAAATAAACAAAACGGAAAGAAACTGAGACATGTACCGACGAGTATTATTTTTTTTCTAAACATTTCACTCCTTGTAGGTAAAAAAAAAAAAAAAATACTCGAGCTGAGATCGAAACCAAAACCTAAAGACAATGAGTCAAACATGATAGCCATTAGGCCAGCTTGACACGTATTTGAAATGTTTTCAAACCTTCTTATTCTTAATATAAAGAAGCTGCCATGTTTCACAGCTGTGCATGTACATTGGTGAAACAGTTGAAAAACAGATAAAAATCCAATTACCCACCCCACATAAAATTTTTAAATTCTGACTCCTTAGCAGCACTTTTTTCAGATGAAAACCGATTAAAAAAATTTTCAACATGTCTGAATATTCTATATACCAAATTTCAAGTCTGTAGATCAAAGATTCGTTGAGAATTGTCATCACAGACACACACATATTCTTAATTTTATATATAGACTTGCAGGCCAGGTCGTAAAATACGCTTAAATATGATATTTTAATTTATGCAGATTTCATATTTATTATTATAGAGTCAATGCGTCATTGATTATCATATTGTACCAAATATATAATAGTTAAAAGTTATCAAAAATGTGACTTAGGTGCCATCAGTTAGAATTGAAACCAAAACATTTAGGTCTCTAGTGGTATTCGCTACCGTCGAACCGAAAAGCAGATGCATTTCCAAACTTGACAAGTTAATGTAGTTAAACATATAAATATATACTTGCGCATACATAAAAGTTACAAATTAGATCGACTTATACTTACCAAGTTCCAATTTTTCAAATTTTACCTCTTAATAGTTATTTTTACCAGCTAAAATCAAATCAAATTAGTTCTACAGATTCCAATACCTTATATGTCAAGCTTCAAGTTTGTAGAGTAAAAATTGGCTGAGTAATTTGGTAGAGACTGTTCCTCAGACAGACAAGGTCAATTTTATTCTCATCCACGGGTCAAAATTTTCATTATTCCATGGCCCGGCTGACTTTTATTTCCTATTCTATTGTTTTGTTTTGTATAGGCTAACACACCTTTTTTTTTTTTGTCAATGTGTTGAATTAATAGTTGACTTTATCTTAACATCTGTGTGGTTAGAGAACATTTACTTTCTTTAGTATTGTTATCCTAAAGTAAATTTTATTCAATGTACACAGTTGTTTGCAATTTCACTTCTACAATTAATATGTTTTGTATGTGCTTATTTTGTCATACGTTTTTATAACTTACTACCTAGCTCTATTCACGTATTGAGCACTGTTGAAGTAAATATTGAAAATCAACATATAAAATATTATATCTCCTCATAGCATTTTATGTGGACACATTAAATAATAATAATAATAATAATAATAATAATTTTGTTATTGTTTTTCATCAACGATAATAGTAGCATGGGAATGCTGGCATTGAATTTCAATTAACTAAGTGGTAGAAAGCGTTGCTCCCTTGCACATAAATACTTACATTAAGTGAGTCCCTTTAAACTTTTTAAATACTTAAAACAAAATTTAAGTATGTAAATATTATATATATATACTAGCATTTCAACCCGGCGTTGTCCGGGAATTTGGCGGTGTGTGTTGAGCAAAAAAAAAAAAAAAGTGGTGGTAGTAGGAAGGCAGGTTCGAACCCGTATTGCAAAGGAGAAAAAGAATGAGGAAAAACATAACGTCTTTGCTGTTACGACCACCGCAAAACCGGAAGTTACGTAGGTTTAAATTAAGGCTAGACAATCGAAAAGAGGGGATGACTTCCGAAAATATGGGCGAACAAAAGCGACGCCTCCCTGTTGAGGGTGAAGAAATTAATGTTTTTGGCCAATTTTTCGGTATTTGTCATCTGAAGGGTTGAGCTTCAAAACGATACTGATATTGTGAAAATCTGATGTCTCTGTCGAAAGTTTTAGGCAGACATGTAGACATACATGCATACATTTATATATTGGTAGCTCAAATTTTCCATCCAAACCGATTAAAAAGCTTGCCCTATCTCTGAATACCCTTTATATAAAATTTCAAATGTTTAGACCAGAAATTGTCTGAGTAATTTGGTAGAGACCACAGATTTCAATTGTTTTTTTTATTTGACCCCTATTATGACCCCTTAACATTTATTATTTTAGGTTCAAATCAAGTTTTTAAGTTAGATCCATGTCCAAAGAACCTATATCTAAAATTTCAATTGTTTATATGCAAAATTGGCAGAGGAGTTTAGTAGAGTTCTCAAAGGTCAAATCGTTGAACTTTGACCCCTTAACAGCCAAATTTCTGACCGAAAACGGATTACAAAGATGTTCCCAAATCTCAGTATCCTGTATACCAAATTTCGAGACTGTAGACTTAAAATTGACAGAGTTATTGCGTAGGGAAATGTACACAGACACACAGGCAGACAGACAGGTTCACTTTTATAGATATATAGACAGTTATATATATATTCGTCGTCACACACCGTCTCAGATGAATTCCGGAAGAAATTCTTCACTCTATTTCCATAATGAGACGTTTTCAGTATTTTTTATACTAAGTTATACGTTCTTCTTTTTTAAAACTTTCCAGTTCGAGACCTTTTTTATTTTTATTTTTTTCATTTTGGTGTCTTCTAATTGGTAAGAGCTCTTTTGATAATGAATATGGGAGACCCATTCAATATCCTACAGATGCTGTCCCTTCTTATTTCAGGCAACACAACAAATATACATAAGTAAATATGATCATCACAAAAAGATTTCTTTACATTATATATATATTACAAGGGAGACCACTCATCAAGGCTTGAAGACCACTCAAGGATAAGGGTTAATGAGTGTACAGTGGTCATTAAGACAACGGCATAGTGATCATTGTTGAGCCGTCGTATTTATGACGACAGCTCGTATTTAAGACGACAGCTCAACAAGAACTAGTTTACATTGGACTTGAAGACGATCATATCATCATCAGCTAGAAAGCAGGTGAGCGGAACAAAGCTCCACAGGCAGGCGGTTCTAAGAAAGAAGAATTGTTTATGGAATTTGCGTTTAGATTTAGGCATAGATAGAGAGTGGGGGAGATTGTTGATATTGGTTGTAGGTAGACGAGTGTTTTGTGAAAGTTTGGCAGGGGTGACCATAGATTGAAGCTCAGACAAGCATTTGCCATGAAAATAACAACAGAGCAGAGACAGGCTCGCAGCGTCTCTTCCATGGGAAAGAGGCACCATGAAGGAGAAAAGAGCATCACCTATTAGGTTTTGAAGCCGATTTTGAACTCTGTCAAGGCAGGATAGGGTACCCTGAGCAGCTCCTGTCCATTTGTAGGACATATGGAACATAATCCTAAAGTTACGCAATCGATTTTTTAAACATTTTGTATAAGAATAAAAATGATAATACGGGGTTTAAGGGCGCGAGGAGATGCGCACAAAGGGGTCTTCATTAACTCCCAGGCAACAGCAGGTGCTCCTGCTAGGTTATAATAAAGAATGAATACATCACTAATAGACATGGATAATTCTAAATCTAACTACAGCACTTTGCAGAGATGAGTGTCGATCCCAGAAAAACCCCATGAACACCGCCATCTTAAAATCACAGACGAGAATGCACTTTGATATAATATTTTAATGTTCTTTCATGTCGAACGTATTTCAGAATTCTGCAAAATACATTCTGAATTACATTTAATGGCTGATTTTAAGTAATAAAATGTATTTAGTCCGAAATATGTTATATTATTATTATTATTATTATTATTATTAAACCTTTTGTGTAACATTTTTAAGTTCCTTATTTACCTGTTCGTTTAGCATTATCGTAAGAGTAATGGGTCGGGAGATCAAGGTTCAATCCTCACTTAAATCATATAAAAGATTAAAAAATGATTAAAAGATGTTCTTTTACTAAACACTCATTCTCACCTGATAATGCTATGTTAAGTAATCAAAGAGAAGAAATGACGCCCTCCCCTACATTTCGGTTTTAGTAGTCAATGAAAGAGAGTTTCCAGGTAACCTTCAGCTATTGTTGAATCATATATATATATATATATATATATATATATATATATATATATATATATATATATATAGATAGATAGATAGATAGATGTTGTTTGTTTTGCTTTTTGGCGATATGTTTTGAATGAATTCAATAATTTACGAAATTGCATTTTTACCTAAATGCGAATTGGGAATAATTTTCTCTTTAACTAATTTGGTACCCCCACATGGGAAGCGGTATATATATTATTTTAAAAATGTAAGTAATTATCCGCTGATACATGTTTCGTCGTCTATGATTCATCAGAGTGGCTGAATATAGCGAGATTGCCTATATATATATATATATATATATATATATATATATATATATATATATATATATATACGCACACTTTTATGCTTTTCTTGTAAATACTCCAAGAGTTAAGGTTTTCCAGTTATAGCAGGATAGACAATAATACAACATAAATTGTACAATACCAAATATACTACATTTGCCTGGTGCTCAATGATATTCAGAGCATATATATATATATATATATATATATATATTTATATTACCGTTTTTATCTGCTTAGTTACACATTTTTCGGTTACTGAATTGTATCCACGACCCAGTAACTTCATCAGACTTTACAGAAGATTTCTTTAAAATCTAATGAAGTTACTGGGTCGTTGATACGATTCAGTAACCGAAAAATGTGTAACTAAGCAGATAAAACGGTAATAAATTTTTTTTTTTTATTACATTTTCACCCCAAACAAGGCACATTGCTACTTTGGTGTACGGGGCTTCTATCAGGGACATAAGCTACAGGGGTACTATGTGGGGAGTTGGGCAGCAAGATGTCGGTTCATGTTACACTTGAACTTCTGCATGTCAGTACAGTATGGGAAAGCAGGGGTCCGGAAGGGAATTCTGAAGTCTAACAGTTCTGGGGAAGAAACTACTGGAGTAGAAGGCTCTCTTACATCTAGGATCTCAACTGTGAAGGGGTGGGATTTTGCTGCTTGTCAGGTTTGTCGGGGGGTATTTACATCGAAGGGGTACATATTTGCTCTGTAATAGTACTGAGCACTTTCTTCAGGTTTTTACTAATTACCATTTTTGCAATATATATATATATATATATATCTTTTTGATATTTTTAAGTTCAATTCACAATTTTTGAAAAACATGTCTTATTTTCTTATAAGAGTATATGTTGCAGATCTGTTTCGTTAGCAATCTTTGACAAACAGTAAAAATATGTCATCACTGTATTTTTGAATGCAACAAACTGTTCAGACAATTCTATAGAGAAAAAGACATCCCAGCACAATCTTTACATGTCACAAACAGTCAAAACATACAGTGATAACAAATTTTTACTGTTTATTGAAGATTGCTAACGAAACAAATCTGTAACATAGACTCTTATGAGAAAATTAAAGATCATTGATTTTTCAAAAAGTGCAAATTGAACTTTATATATGTTGCAATATTTTGGACTTGTGATGGGGTAGTTATTTAATTGCCGCCCACATCGGCAATATTTGTCACAAGGCCTGGAAAGTGGAAACTCCACAGGCTCCCCTAAAGGAGGGGCACTCCTGTAATTTTAAAAATTGCCTGAGTAACCCCGTCGGCATTCCCCGGTCGGGGCGCCTCAGGCAGCAAGCAATAAACTTGCCCCACCGGAAAGCCCGGTGGCAAGGCCTGGGAGGGTGGACCTCCTAGGTATTACCCAGGCGGTGTACCTCAGTCCAACAGGTGCTGGGCCGGTTCCTGGCCCCTCACCTGTTGGACTGAATGTCAAGTGACGAATCCTTGACATGTACTACCCTGTCTCCCTGCAGCCGAAGCCGCTAGGAGACACATCCCATCACAACAGACGAAGTAATGGGGTATGATCCCACACAGTCGACGATTCTATTTATAAACGATGCTGCTAGGAACTGACGAATCGAATTAATTCACGTTCTGCTACCAACCAATCAGAAACCAGAATTGCTTCATAAATATTAAAACCTTTTCTGGAGCAATTTCACATGTTTTGTTTTTTTTCTGTCCCGACACGGTAAGAATATTTTGCTCTGTGGAACTGTCTACTGCAAACAAGTCACCTCTCAGGACTTGTGTGTAACAGCGAACCATCGGAAACTGTTCTATCTACTGCAAACCAGTCACCTCTCAGGACTTGTTTAAAACAACGAACCATCTGAAACTAAACATGGCTTACACTTCTAGAATATATATATTAGTGCAAAATTTTGTTGAAAATTCAAAGACTCACGTTTTCTTTTTTATAACCTTCATTTATTTCCTGGATTTTTTTCATTACAGCTGTTTCATTGATGAGTTGGCAATTTTACGATTTATGTTTCCATAAAATATATATATGACAAAAAGTCTATATTCCAAGTTCCAAGACGTTCCCCATCTATCGCTTTATTCTTTCAACATGTTAAAATGTTCAATTCTTGACAGCATCTGTTTCGTAGTGTAGAAGCGTTCATATAATTATTATGTCAATTATTGAATCTTTTACGCCCTCACTCATAAGAAGAATAAAATCCATTAATTTTAAGATAAAATAAAACGAATCTGGCCATGATTACATAAATCCCCCCAAAAAATTAACACATTGAAATAAATAAACGACAAGCTGGACAACATCTTGGAATTTAAAATATAAACTTTTACAATACATGTAATTTTTTTTGTCATTAATTTATATGTGCTCTGTAGTTACATCGAGCTTCATAAATTAAAGGATTGGTATGAATTAAAACTTTAAATTTTTACCTTATCGCGTTTTATGGATTGCTTTATATGCATATATTTGACCATTAAAAAAACTCCATTTTGTTTGCATTATATTTTCTTCATTTTTTTCCTTTAAATTTCCATTAAATTTTTTCCTTAGTACAGTAATTAATGGCTCATTTCATCAGAGAAAATGTTTTCTAGCAAATGTTTGTTAGCAAAATAATGTTCATAGGCAGTCATAAATTTTGCTATTTAACACATAGATTGAAAAACTAAAGAGCTTGCATGAAAAGCCTAAAAGAATTCTAGATTTAAAAAAGAGTATTCCATGGTGTAGTTAGGTTCAATGAAGGAAAATAGATGTACCATCTTAAGATCCAAGGCAATGAAGAAAATATAATGCAAACAAAATGGAGTTTTTTTTTTTAATGGTCAAATGTATGCATATAAAGCAATCCATAAAACGTGATAAGGTAAAAAATTCATTGCAGATTGTAATATTTCCACAAGCGTACTTTACGGAAGATTTTTCTGAAAAGTTTGTTAAATGTTTACAGAAAAATTTCTTATACATTTAATATATTTTAAATCAATATATTAAATCGTATTAAAAATATAAAAATCATAATAGAATTAAGGCCAATATGAGAAAGAAAGAACTTGTAGGTTTCCATCAAATATTGAAATATTAAAACTTTTTTTATAATTTAATATCTCTTATAATGACAACCTCTTTAAATAGATCTTCCCTTCACTCTTTGAAGCAGAAACTGTAAATCGTCCTTGAACTTGGTTGATGACGTCACACGAGTCATGTATTCACTACTTCCGTTTATCTGTTCCATTGTATATCAAATTTGTCAAATGCTTGAAAGTTAATTTCCTCTTATGACCTTGGATAGGCTCAAGGACATTTAAAATGCAGCATATTAGCCTCAGTAATCAGACAAGGTTACTTGGACCCAAAATTATCGATTTCAAGGTTGTGATCCAAGCCACACAAGAAAATCCGGCTAGTCCATAGAGAATATCAGTTGAGATCCACATTTTACAGTGCTGGCTTTCAAAATCCTAGCAATGTATCAGATGTTGCGTAATCGGGTCAAAATACTTGAAAAAAATAAAAATAAATAAAAAAATAGAAGTTACATAGTGTTGCAATATTTTTTGACTCATAATGGGGTAGATATTTAATTGGTGCTCACATAACTAATATGTGCCACAAGGTCAGAAAGTAGGGATCTAAGCAAGCTCCCCTAAAGGAGGGGCACTCTTGCAATTTCAAAAATTGCCTGAGTATCCCCGTCGGCATCCCCCGGTCGGGGCGCCTCAGGCAACAAGCAATAAACTTGCCCCACTCGAAAGCCAGGTGTCAAGGCCTGGCAGGGTGGACCTCCTGAGTAATATCCAGGTCGTGTACCTCAGTCCAACAGGTACTGGGCCGTATCCTGGCCCCGCACCTCTCGGGCTGAGTTTCAAGAATGGATCCTTGACAAATACTCTACCCAGTTTCCAAGCAGCTGAAGCCGCTAGGAGACTCATACCATCATGAAAAACTCATAATGGGGTATGGTCCCTCACAGTTGGGAGATTCTATTTACAAACGCTGCTGCTAGGAACTGACGGATCAAATGAATTCACGTTCTGCTACCAACCAATCAGAAAGCAGAATTGCTCCATAAAAATTAAACATTTTCTTTAGCAACCTTGCATATGTTTTCTGCGTGTCAACACGGGAAGAATTTTTTGCTTTGTGGCTACAAAATTATAAAATCAGGAACCTGTACAGAACAGCTGTCTGCTGAGAACTCATCATCTCTAAGACTTGTATAGAACAACTAACCATCGGAAGCTGTTCAGAAACTAAACATGGCTTCCCATCCCCCCCCCCTCCGTCCATCTATTGCTTCTTTATCTTTTTCTATTTCCCTTGAAAATCTTTGCCGTTTTTGTTTTGTTTTTTTAGCTTGGACAACGCCGAGTAGAACAAATGGTCCCCCGGTAAATTCTTAATTGAGTCGAAATATTGCAAAATCTGAACTTGATCTTGTAACTTTAAGCGAATTGTTCAAATATAAAACACTGATCTGAGAATGAACTGTTTCTCAATTTTAGAAACTAGATTATTTAGAATTGATTCCCTTTTGGTATTTACGAGCAGTAATATCCGGCGTTACCCGGGAGGGGGTATATAGAATAAATAGAAGTTAAATAGCATTAACTTCTCTCGCTCTTTCTTTCTTTCCTTTGATAATTAATCTATACAATTTTGAGCCCAGACAACGCCGAGTAAAACAAATGGTCTCGATGAATTCCTAATTTTTTTCATCCTTTCTTTAAAAAAAAATATTAAGAAGAGATATCATTTTGATAATGCTAATAGTCCAAAGAGAGTTAATATATATCAGTTACTAAAAATACTACTGCAATCTTACGTTTTTGGACCTTTAACAACGCCAAGTACAACATACGGCATCGAAGGAGGGGTGTGAAAAGTAAAGATGAGAATGAGCCGGCTTTGCCCAGCATATGGTCGGAAGAAAGAGAAACGCATGCCAGGCTAAAATGGACAGGAGGTAAGCGAGAAACTTTTTAAGTGGTGTCGAAAGTACTGTTTTGTTAAAAAAAAAATGTTGATCCAAATTTTATTATTTCCAGTTTTATTTTTATGAATCGCTTAAGTAAAGTTTTATTTTTGTGAATTACTGAAGTAAAGTTTTATTTTTATGAATTACTGAAGTAAAGTTTTATTTTTGTGAATTACTGAAGTAAAGTTTTATTTTTGTGAATTACTAAAGTTTTATATTTCTGAATTACTTAAGTTTTATTTTTGTGAATTACTGAAGTAAAGTTTTATTTTTCTGAATTACTAAAGTTTATTTTTCTGAATTACTAGTTTTATTTTTGTGAATTACTAAAGTTTTTTTTTGGTGAATTACTGAAGTAAAGTTTTTTTTGTGAATTACTAAAGTTTTATTTTTGTGAATTACTGAAGTAAAGTTTTATTTTTGTGAATTACTAAAGTTTTATTTTTGTGAATTACTAAATTTTTATTTTTGTGAATTACTGAAGTAAATTTTTATGTTTGTGAATTACTAAAGTTTTATTTTTCTGAATTACTAGTTTTATTTTTGTGAATTACTAGTTTTATTTTTGTGAATTACTAAAGTTTTATTTTTGTGAATTACTAAAGTAAAGTTTTATTTTTCTGAATTACTAAATTTTTATTTTTCTGAATTACTGAAGTAAAGTTTTATTTTTGTGAATTACTAAAGTTTTATTTTTGTGAATTAGTGAAGTAAAGTTTTATTTTTCTGAATTACTAAAGTTTTATTTTTGTGAATTACTAAAGTTTTATTTTTGTAAATTACTGAAGTAAATTTTTATTTTTGTGAATTACTAAAGTTTTATTTTTGTGAATTACTGAAGTAAAGTTTTATTTTTGTGAATTACTAAAGTTTTGTAATTTAAGTCTTAAAACTTTACTTCAGTAATTCACAAAAATAAAACTTTAGTAATTCAGAAAAATAAAACTTAATTTACAAAACTTTTAAGTCTTATTTTTGTGAATTTCTGAAGTTTTATTTTTGTGAATTACTAAAGTAAAGTTTTATTTTTGTGAATTACTGAAGTAAAGTTTTATTTTTGTGAATTACTAAAGTTGTATTTTTGTGAATTACTAAAGCAAAGTTTTATTTTTCTTAATGACTAAAGTTTTATTTTTGTTAATTACTAAAGTTTTATTTTTCTGAATTACTAAAGTTTTATTTTTCTGAATTACTAAAGTTTTATTTTTGTGAATTACTAAAGTTTTATTTTTGTGAATTACTAAAGTTTTATTTTTGTGAATTACTGAAGTAAAGTTTTATTTTTGTGAATTACTAAAGTTTTTTATTTTTGTGAATTACTGAAGTAAAATTTTTATTTTTTTGAATTACTGAAGTAAAATTTTATTTTTCTGAATTACTGAAGTAAAATTCTATTTTTTATGAATTAATAAATTAAGGAGTAACGGCCACGTTACACTTATCGCCTTTGTGTTTTTTTCTGGTTTTTGCAATAACTATATTTCATTCTTGTTAGCTTAATAATAAAAAAGGATAGGAATGTGGCGTTGTTTCATGATAAATGACGCCTGAAAGAGAGCCCACCACCAGCGCTCAATCTCTTGGACATCAAATAGGCTAGCAAAAAAGTAAATGCATCAAGAGTCCAATAAGGAAGGAAGGAGGAAAAGGACTCGCTTACAAAAACGTTTCTCCTTAAAATAATCTCTTTTTTGATGATTAAAGAATTATTTGCTTAGAAAAAGAAGTTAATAGTTTGGTCATTATATCATAGATTGGAGGAAAAGATATCTATATTTCTTTTAGTCTGTTTGTCTTTCTATCTGTCTAATCTGATTGAAATTTTGGATGAATTTTGTTATAAGGTGCAGCGAACTAAGTATTATGGTATTTGTTCAATGCACAAATAGGGATCAATAGGTATTAGTTTCAACAACACCACATTTACTCTAGACGTTTTCTATTAAACTACTATATGGATGAATTTTTGTAGGAACCTTTGTTATGATAAGGTGCAACGAATTAAGTATTAGGGTATTCATTAGGTATAAGTTAGGGATTGATAGGGATTAGTATTTAAGTTCTACTTTTTCTCAGAAACTACTGAGCCGATCTGGTTGAAATTTTGTATGAACCTTTGTAATAAGGTGCAGTGAAATAAATATTAAGATATCCGTTCGCTACACAGTTAGGGATTAATAGAGTTTAGTATTTAAAGCAAAAATTAGCACAAATTTAACCATATTAAACCATCAGCTTAACACAAATTTAACCATATTAAACCATCAGCTTAACACAAATTTAACCATATTAAACCATCAGTTTAACACAAATTTAACCATATTAAACCATCAGTTTAACACAAATTTAACCATATTAAACCATCAGCTTAACACAAATTTAACCATATTAAACCATCAGCTTAACACAAATTTAACCATATTAAACCATCAGCTTAACACAAATTTAACCATATTAAACCATCAGTTTAACACAAATTTAACCATATTAAACCATCAGTTTAACACAAATTTAACCATATTAAACCATCAGTTTAACACAAATTTAACCATATTAAACCATCAGTTTAACACAAATTTAACCATATTAAACCATCAGCTTAACACAAATTTAACCATATTAAACCATCAGTTAAACACAAATTTAACCATATTAAACCATCAGTTTAACACAAATTTAACCATATTTAACCATCAGTTTAACACAAATTTAACCATATTAAACCATCAGCTTAACACAAATTTAACCATATTAAAACATCAGTTTGACACAAATTTAACCATATTAAACCATCAGTTTAACACAAATTTAACCATATTAAAACATCAGTTAAACACAAATTTAACCATATTAAACCATCAGCTTAACACAAATTTAACCATATTAAACCATCAGCTTAACACAAATTTAACCATATTAAACCATCAGCTTAACACAAATTTAACCATATTAAACCATCAGTTTAACACAAATTTAACCATATTAAACCATCAGTTTGACACAAATTTAACCATATTAAACCATCAGTTTAACACAAATGTAACCATATTAAAACATCAGTTTAACACAAATTTAATCATATTGAAACATCAGTTTAACACAAATTTAACCATATTGAAACATCAGTTTAACACAAATTTAACCATATTAAAACATCAGTTAAGCACAAATTTAACCATATTAAACCATCAGTTTAACACAAATTTAACCATATTATACCATCAGTTTAACACAAATTTAACGATATTAAACCATCAGTTTAACACAAATTTAACCATATTAAAACATCAGTTTAACACAAAGCATTCATTTCTCGTCAACGGGCTATAACGTTTGCTCGTTTTTGATGAGCTAAAATGTCTAGTGGTCTCCTAATACTGGAACTGCATCTAATCTCTTTTCCCATAAATTCTAGACGAAGTTTGCATTAGCAGTGAAATTGAGATTTTTTACTATCCAGAATTGGACACTGAATTAAGTATGCATTGCATTCCTCAGATATTCATAGAATTATCCAGACGATTGAATTCTTGTGTGTGTGTGTGTGTGTGTGTGTGTGTGTGTGTGTGTGTGTGTGTACACGTGTATGTGTGTCTGTGTTTTCATTTTGTTCTTCGCTACACACAATGTTTCGGATCATAAATAATTCTCTGTACTTCTTCGGCATAATCACATCACCCAAGTTAAGCAACAATGAACCAGACCAGTACCAGATGGGTGACCATTTGGTAATACTAGACACTGTATAGTGTGGCAGGGCGGAAGCACTTCCACCAACAGGAACAGTAAGACTCCTCTTTCCCTTCACTATCCAGTGGGAGACCCTTGGACAAGGCCGAGTACTCACTTAGCCCCTCGGTCAGAGTACGTAAAGTCACGGCAACCAGGTGATGGATAAACTTTTGAGAAGTCTGATTGTTTCTTGCGGAATTAATCAACACTTTGTTTTGTTTAGCAAATGATACTGATTGGGGTACAACGGCCAAGGCTACGCATACTGTATGAGCACTGCTCCCTGTAGCAAGTTTTGCAAATTATTATAGATAATCTTTTTGAACACCATGGCGTAATTGTCTGAATGCATAAGAGACGGATGAGACATCATGATCATCGATGTTTGCAAAAAACAGACTTGATATATGAAAAAGATACTTCAAGAAGTTTTGTATTAACGAGTCACTACTTATCAAGGCCAAAGACCACTCGAGGATAATGGTTAATGGTTTATGTTGGGTAGATGGTGGACTAAATGATTTTAGGATTGCCCAACAAGAATTTAATATTGGATTTGAAAATAACTATAATGTAGTCAACTGGGAAGCATTCCTATGATATTGTATTCCATTAAGGCACAATTCTTGGAAAGAAACCTTGCTCATGAAAGATACATTTAACGCCAGGTACCCATAAGAAGGAAGAGAAAATTGACTTACAGATGTTATAGCCAAATGAGTGTTTGGTGTGAATGTTTTGTGGGAGGGGGGTGAATGCATAAAAGATTGGAGCTCAGTCGAGCACCAAGCATAAAAACAGCGATAAAGTATAGACTAGCGGAAGAGGCTGTTGGGAAAAGATGATGACATCCAACGGTTTTTCAATGTGGAGAAAATCCAGCTTCTCAAGTAAAAGGAGATTCTGGATTAGCAGAAAAAAATTCTGTCAATCTAGAAAGATTTAGCCATGCAAGGACGAAATAAATTCTAGAGTTTTTTTTTCTGAAAATCTGAAATCGACCTCTTATCGCCGGCCAGTGTCTGGTCAGTACAACGAATGGCCCAGATGTGTTTTGGTTGCAAATTAGTGGCAGCTAGCACTAGCACACCAGGATAGAGTTTTACTTTAATTTCTCAACTTGGTTGCCTACTGAGCAGGCTGAACGTTGCTTAATTTTCTTTCTTATAAAATATTAAATTAAGTGAGACAGATGTTCGACTTCAGGTCTAAATGACTTCCGTCCTAAAATATCAATATTTAATTCTCAAAAAGCCATTTTCTTTTCTTAGTTGATGGCCCATGTTATTAAGAAAAACATAAGTTGATATAATTTCCTCTAAAATAAGATTATTCTAGCTCGAAATATTTTTACATAACATCAAACATAAATGATATCATTATCTCTACATGTGCACAAATATATATATATATATATATATATATATATATATATATATATATATATATTACACGTTTACATAGATATATGCAAAAATGTATTTACACACACATATACAGGGTGACCCCCCAAAAATGTGCCCCAACTCTAATAAGGCCCCGTTTCTTAGTGTTTTGTCCGAATAAAATGAAACTTTGGTCATAGCTAGTTTATTATATTCGAAACATCACATCAAAACACTAGGGTCTTTGGTCTTTTTTTTTC